>NC_047536.1:24994898-25601436 GCF_012275295.1 Melopsittacus undulatus
GATGGCTACCAGATGAGCTGATGTTAGTCTCAACTAATCTGGACTAACTATATAATCCTTAAAGATGTTACCAAAAAACATTGCATTCAACAGGCAATAAAGATTATTGGCTTAATCTTTTCATTTCAGTTAGTAAGAAAAACAATGTAAAGACTACCTTCTGGTGGCAGGTGGTCCAAGGGAAGTAAGGCAGGACTGTCCATGTAAGTTATCACCAGTATAATGAGCCCGTATAGTTAAACAAATCAGTTTTGGTACAGTTGGAGTAGACAACAAAGGAGTTAATTACCTTCCTCATACTGCAGATATATGACCCAGCAAGAACCTGGGGCTTGTGGCATGTGAATTCATCTACCAGGTGATAAATACCTGTACTGGGGCCCTACTGCCCCAGCAGCAGTTACCGGTAAGTTTGCGTCATTTGATGAATTGCCAAAAGGGTCAACTGCACAGCAGCAGGCTGAGCCCTTGCTCTGCTCTTCCTTTTGCTGTGCTGGTTCCCAGTTTCTCTTTTCATACTGTGGAGCTACTAAGCCTCATGCCTTTTACAAAAAGTGCCGAGAGTTAAGGCAGAAAAGCTACAAGGGAAGAAGTGGTTGTGGTTCACTAAACCTGTTCTACTGAACATGAAACCTCTAGCCCATAGATGGGAAAGAAGGAACTGGTAGTTCACTCACACTAATTAAGCCTTCTGCAGGAAAATTAGAGAACTATTTCTACTCCTGACTAAACCTTGAGGTAGATAATAAGGAACCTTCAAATGTCCTGAAGTCTAAATAACAATAAAGTATCGGACACAATTCCTTTGTAAACCGCACCATAAAAGGGATTGAGAAATTCAAACTTAGGACTAGTAAAAAACACCTTACCCAAACAAGAAAGCAGCCCTCCTGCTCCCTGCACTCACAGACACTGGGTGAAGCCTCATACAATGCTGACGTGTGAGGCCAAAGGTAAAGGTAAAGAAAGAAACCCATAAGCAGGCACACTGGGTCTGCAGCTGCTCCCATAAACAGGGCTGCTTGTCACAACCTCTGTGCTCACAGCAGCACAATGATTTAATAGCTCCCCCCACCCTTCCTTTTTTCTTGGGGGGGGGGCGGGGGGGATTGAAATTGTTTTTCTGAGCGAACACAGTGATCTCAGGCCTGTGTTCACTCCCTGTCCCCTAAGAAACTAGTTAGATACCATTGGGAAGGACTTGCCAATCCACAGCTTCCCCCAGACTTAAGTTGACACTGGAACAGGCTGCCCAAGGCAGGGCTGCAGTCACCGTCCCTACAAGTGCTCACACACCAAGGAGACGAGGCCCTCAGTGCCACGGGGCAGTGGTGGCCGTGGCAGTGCTGGGGACGATTGGACTGGATGAGCTTAAAGCTCTTTTCCAACCCGGTCGAACCGACGGCAACCTCGAGGTACGGACCCGCGTGCAGGTGAGCGCAGCGCTCCTCGCCCAGCCCCGCCCGAAGCCCCGCCCACCGGGACCTCCCCTCGCCCTTAAATCCCGGCTCCGGGCCGGGCCGTGAGGAAAAGTGCTACCAGATCCAGTATGGCTGGGACCTGCTGGTGCCCCATGTCCCTCCTCCTGCTGCTCTGGGGCTGCCTCTGCCCTCTTGCCCACGCCGGCCTCTACTTCAGGGAAGGGCAGCACTGCTACAAGCCGGCCGCGCGCAGGGCGCCTGGGCTGAGGTGAGGTTCGGCCCCGCAGCCCCGTCCCGCAGGGGTTGCGGACACCCCCGGCTCCTTCCGAGCGGCGCCGCGGTTTGGAGTTGGGGAAGGCGCTGAGCGGCCGCAGCGCCCGTCTGCTCGGCGGCTTTGCAAGGCCGGCGCCGCCCGGGAGGGGCTCGGGGTTGAGGGGGTGGGCTCTGTCCGGTCGCCGTGGCCCGAGGGGGCTCGGGAGGGTTCCACGGGCTGCCGTTGACCGCGGGGCTCCGGGAGGGGGGTCCCAGGGGAAGGGGGGGTCGGCGGGGAGCAGCGATGGTCACGGGACCGGTCACGCTGCCCGTTGTCACGTGACAGTGCCGGCCACCGGCGGCCCTGTTACGAAACTCCCCCACGTGTGCCCATTGGAATCCCGGTCACGGGAATCCCGCGCTCCAGCTCCTCTCCCCACCCCAGGACCTACCCCCGGCCGCACGAGTACCTGGACATCTCCGCGCTCCCCAAGAGCTGGGACTGGAGGAACGTCAACGGCGTCAACTATGCCAGCACTACTCGGAACCAGCACATCCCGCAGTACTGCGGGTCCTGCTGGGCACACGGCAGCACCAGCGCTCTGGCAGGTAGGCAGCAAAGACCACAGCTGAAACCTGTGGATACACTGCAACAGCAGGAGTTCCCAAGCAGGTCAGGAGGCTTGGTTTGGATAGAGAAAATAGGTTAAAACTCTGCACAAGGAATGCGCCTATAGCTCCTGTCATGCTGCTGTTCAGGGCGAGGAGCAAGAAGTGGATTTTCTGTCCGTCACCCAGTGATGGGAGCAGTGGAACCAAAAGCGTATATCACATCTCCTTCCCTTTTTTGGTTCCTATACCCAGAGCGGCAATGGGCTACTCCAGCTGTGCCTGGATAAGAGGAAACAAATGAAGCTGTCTCTTCGGGGAAGGGCCCACAGGACGTTTGCTTCATGAGCACCATCAGTCAAATGAACTGACTCCCACAGTGTGCAGGAACATCTGTTTCAGCAGATTCTATCAGCCTTTTCTTGGGGAAAGGGAAGTAGGGGTTTGTTTAGTTTAAATGTTTTCTCTAGAGAGAACACGTAAGGATTTGCATGCAACAGTTGTGCTGCAGAAATACTGTCTGCACAGGGCAGGTTGTGAAGGAGAAATAGAAGGAATTGTGCAGAACTGGAAAGACAACATAGGTGCAAGCAAACAACAGGAATCATGAAGAATCAGTTCTTAAGCACTACAAGAATAGACACATATGAAATCTTGGAAGTACTAGGACAGATAAAATACAGCACTTTAATTATATAACTTAATTGTAGAGGTAGGCATGCCAATATGTGCATTTTTCTAAGTATAAAAGGTTGATTGAGAAGAAAAAAAACAAACCAGGATAATTTTTTTCTTAACTGCTGTGAACAGTTAAATCATTCATTCCTAGTCTTGTTGCTGGAAGACTAGGCTGCCATAACACCTCCCAGTCCTGTCAAATAGGGCTGAATGTTGTTAGTACTAATAGGACTAAAAGTACAACAGTGCCATCAGTTAAGACTGTTAATGCATTGTGAGAAGCGGTTTATAAATACTCATGGTGAAGTTTCTCTGGCAAGTAAGCTAGTGGTATCTGCTAGTAAGCTAGCTGTTTCTGATAAAACATGACAGCCAAGTGGCACTGCTTGTCTGGAATGGCAGGATTGATGTAATAGTGAAGATATACTTATGAAAGTTCTCCTTGCCTTAAGTTTTTAAAGACCTGTCTCTCAGATCCAGAAACCTGGGCTGCATGGGCTCAGGTCTGCCTACATGAGTTCATGTACAAAAGGCTAGTGAGACAACGTGCTTGTCAAAGCCAGGAAATGGATCTGGAAGGTTTCAGAAGCTGTGACTTGAATTTAAAGAGGTCTAGGGCACTTCAGGGCTTTAAACAGATCTAGCTCATCTGTGTGTTTTCTCCCAAGTTTTAATGGAAAATATTTCCCATGGAAACACTCAGTAACAGCTCAGCCTGCTGGTGAGAGCTGGGTCATGCTGTGTGCCTCACTGTTGACAGTAAAGGCTTTTCTAACCACAAGTACTACTGCCTGCAAAAAGTTACAGTTCAGTGAAGGGGACAGTTTTAACACTAGTGCCAATGTGTAGCCACTCACCTATTTTGCTAACAAAATATGATTTCTTATCCTTACAGACCGAATCAACATAAAGAGAAAAGGAGCATGGCCTTCTGCCTATCTCTCTGTTCAGAATGTGATTGACTGTGCTGATGCAGGATCCTGTGAAGGTGGAGACCACTCAGGTGTTTGGAAGTATGCCCATGACCATGGCATTCCAGATGAGACTTGCAACAACTACCAAGCTAAGGATCAAAGTATGATGCCTATTTGCTCTGCTGTAAGGCTTCATTCCAGGCTTAGCAGAGCTTAACATCAAAAAAAACCCATCATTTTCTTGGGTTTTCAGCATACTGGTTCCTGCCTTTTGGTGTAGTACTTGCTGTTTGACTGACAGAACAGGTTTTCCTTACAGGCCTCTCTGTGTGTCTCCTTAGCCAGACAGCATAGCATTAAATCATGCCCTGACAAGTTAGCGCAGCTAAATTGTTTTAACTTAATCTCTCAAATCAGTGATACACAATCTGTAATGTATCGAAATGCTTACAAGTGTCACCTCAAGCTAAACAAAGGAAAAAATGTAACCTGTCTGATCATGTGTGACTGGAATAGTTTCTGTATCTAGAGAGACACCCATCTGAAACATTTCCTCCCCAAAGCACTTAGGCCTAAGAAGTAAAGCAATTGTAACTAGTAATTGTAGAGACTTGACATGTGGTTTCCAAAAAGAAAATCTTTTCACCAGAGTATGTATTTAAAAATTACTCTTACTAGTATCTGCCTCAAGTAAGTTCAAAAAGAAAAAGCTTAGTGTTATAATTAATTCATTTGAAGAAAAGCATTCTCTTGCAGTGATGATCTTACTTTTGTTTTGTAGAGTGTAAGAAGTTTAATCAGTGTGGCACTTGTGTCACTTTTGGAGAGTGCCATGTCATAAAGAACTATACTCTCTGGAAAGTTGCTGACTACGGGTCTGTCAATGGAAGAGAAAAGATGAAGGCAGAAATCTATACTAATGGACCAATCAGGTAAAATACATCTTGAATGGTAAAAATATTTATCTACTAGTAATACTGTGATTAAAATCCAGTGACTGAAGAGTATTTCTTCAGTCTGACTTATGTTAACAGCTGTGCATTAACATGCAGGGCTTCAGCTTGTTTGTAGATAAATTAAACCCTAAAGTGAAAATGTAAGAAAACCAGCTGGTTTTAGCCAGGCCCCTGTCCTGATCACCTTGTATAAGAAATTGCTTCCTCTGTTTCATTACAGCTGTGGCATAATGGCTACTGAGAAGCTGGATGCTTACAGTGGAGGACTTTATACAGAGTACAACCCCTCAGCTGTGGTGAATCACATTGTATCTGTGGCTGGTTGGGGTGTAGAAAATGGAACAGAATACTGGATTGTTCGTAACTCCTGGGGTGAACCCTGGGTAAGGAAACACGGGAACAAACAGGCTTACAAATTACTTTAGGGGAAAGGTGGGGTTGCAAACAGGAAGCTGCAAAGTTAGCTTGTGGATAGGAAAAGTAGAAGTTTCTTTGAACTAATATGAAGTGTAACTAATCTGAAGGCTACTCAGAAAAGCTACGTGAGTTATGTCAACTCAATCCCAAATGCTACCTTCTTTCACGGGCATGCAACTCCTGTTATGGGCAACTCTAAGTTACTGTTAGTGGTAGGCAGATATTAAGTCCTGGAATAGATGGAGAGGAGGGGAGGGTGCAAATTCACCTAAGCAGATTGTCCCTGTGAACCTAGTGTTATACTTCATCTTAATTCCTAGATTCACTTACAAATCATTCATAGTTGGAAAACGGCACAGACAGTGTCTAATTAACAATGTGAATTAATTCTTTACAGGGTGAAAGAGGGTGGCTGAGAATTGTGACAAGTGCATATAAAGGTGGAAGAGGAGCAGAATACAACCTTGCTATTGAAGAGGACTGTGCTTATGGAGATGCTGTACTTCCTTGATTATATAGCATACATCGTTCTGTTTATAAACTACTTTGGAAGCTTCCCAGCACAACCTTTTTCTATTTAAAGGACAGTAGTCTAAAATTCCTTCACAATTCAAGACCATCAGGCAGTTCTGCAAAATTAGACCAGATCAACACAAAATGCCTTCAAAGTAAAATACATACAGAGCTGCCTTCAGGTATTTCCAACTTACAAACATTTTACCCTTGAGAAAGTGGTCTGTGTTGAGGCACAGTATTGAAATCATACTGACTTCAGTGCAGAAACTGTAAATATCTGGTTTTTTAATTACAAATTATGTAGGCATACTGGGAAGGAAAAAGTATACTCAATATTTGGGTCTAGAGCTTATATTAAATTCTCTGACTGTATTGAGCAAATATCTCACAACTGATGCTGCTCATAAGGCTAAGTCTGGCCATGCCATGTTAAAAACCTAAATCCTGTTGTTTCCTTGGTCTCCTGGTGAAACAGTGGTGTTGGAAGTCTCATGTAATGCAGTTACTTTTATGCAACCAGAATGATCTATCAGGAATTACTTTGATCAAAAACCAATTACTTACTTGTGTCCTTGCTCAAATTCTTTGCTTTAATATATGATTGGCTGTGCCCTTTTTCTCCTAAAGAGGCAAAGTTTAAATTGCCGCAGCCCAGAACTCTCTTAATTTGGAGGTTTCCAATTCTCTTCTTTAACACTCAGCCAGTTACCAAGTGGCAAATCTGTGTAATATCTAATGTTACTATGTGGCATTAATTGCATTTAATAAATCTACTTTTTCTTACGTGACTATAGCTGTATTGTAAGACCTTACTAATGCATAGAATTGGTTGTACCTAAGAAGTAGGCTCATGTGGTAGCTTTTACTGGACTTTTTCTTGTGAAAGGGTTGGGTGACAGCACAGTCTACACAGCAACTATAATGGTTCAAACAATTCAGCTTAATCTCCAGTGTGCATAAATGTAGTGGAATGTAAGATACTGGTTTCAGGGAAGCATCCAATTTCAACAAGACAGAAAAAAATACATTCAGATGTAGAATACCACTTCTACATGTCAATCTTCAAAGCCTACCATAAATGAAAACAACCTGTGAATTATGTTTCACTCAAACCTGTTAAGTTAAAGCTTTGTAATGGTGCAGAGGAGGGGGGAAAAAATGTCTTCGCCAAAACTATCTGTCTGCTGACTCCCAGGTGGTAGTTTCTGCAACTTATCTTTCTTCCACAGATAAACCAAAGAAGTCTGCTGCTAATGAGAAAATAAGTTTGGTAGAGTCATGAAGATCCAGAAAAGAGTACAATTACTAGTATCTAGGATGGAATTGAGGTGATTGTGCTATTCTGATCAATTAGTTTTCAAACAGCACAGCTTTTAGTATTGTGACAATAAGCATGTTTTAGATCAGATGCTTTAGGCCATATTCCAGTAGGCTGATGTTTCTTGTTGGAAAACTGGAAGATGCACTCCTTTTTTGTAAGAAAGGAAAAGTAAGTTAATCTATAAAACTGGCTGCTGCCTCAAGAAGTATCATAGTAGCTTAAGTGTTCCTGTGCACGAATCACAATGCAGAACAAGGTGATTTCCTCCTTACATTTATGTGCAGCTGGACTTAAAGTCTCCATGTCTTTTTACAAAGCAGGTTCTTCAGAAAACAGATGTGCTTGGAAAAAAAGCACAATGGGCTTGTCTACACCCCTCACTTTCAAACAAGCAAACAGTATTTACCTGTAGAAAGAAAATCCAGCCCAAGGAACAGAAAAAGTGGCCTTAATAAAACTTTGAAAGACAGCTCTGGAAAAGAAAAAACCCTTTATTTAAAGGTAAATTATAATCTTGGGTGTATCCCTGCACTGTCTGGCATCTACCAGGATAGAGATAAGTACAAAAAACAAGCCACAAGAAGCAGTTATGACATTTCTGCACACCTTCACATTGCTGGACAGCAGAATGGTAATGAAACTTACCAGTAACATCGAAGCATCTATTTAACAAAAAATAGATTCTGAAAGATAATGTACTCACATATATGGTTCATCTGTTAATACAAAACTAACCTGGACTGTTACAAACCCATAGCAGGAAATATGTAGGACTTTTTTTGAACTCTAAATAATGCAAAGGTGAGAAAGAGCTAATCACACTACTTCCTTCTATACAACTTACAACATCAAAGCCTAGAACATTCAAGATCCATTCTTCAGGGAACTATCTGTAAAGCATTTTCCCATTCTTCAGGTTTTGTATATTACACAAAGAATCCGTGACAAATTATCCAAGCAACCAAAATAACATTATTTGAAATAAATGTTTTTCTCCTGCCATTCCCTTCAGAATATTCAGATTTCTACTGATTTGTGTAATAACAGAAGAACCTTCAGTATTATTCCATTTTCCAGAGTACATTAACAGACCTCTAATACAAACCTCAAGGTCACCATGCAAGTCAATCAGTCAAATGCCCTTCAGTCCTTTCTCCCTCGGTTTGTGTTTGTTGGTTTGTGGGGGTTTTTTGTTTGTTTTGAGGGTTTTTTTTTGCTGCTTTGCTGCCCAGTTACAAAGCCTTTCTGGTGGAGAGTATGGTAAAGCAGTGCGCTCTGCGTTCTTCATGTTTTCCACTGCTTAGTTTATCATAATAAAGTTAGATTTGCAATGAGCTTAAAAGAGAAAAAGAAAAAAAAAAGCATTCAGTACAGTAGTTTATTTGTTTGCATACAGACTTCTTAATTATGTAAATAATTAGGATTTTAGGGCCTGGACAGATGTTTTTGTTTTAGGATTGGAATGTTATCATATGTCAGACTACTTCCCTTAGTACAATTCTAGTTCTCAAAAAGCAGTATTTGCCTCAAAGTTCCTCACTACTACCCAGAGATTCTTGATTAAAGGAAAATTGCTAAACACAATTCCCAAAAAGGGAAGTTATCTGTGGAAATATCTGGCAACCATTCCTATTTTCAGTAATCCTCCTCCTAAACATTATTTGCAAGTTATAACAAACACAAAAGGAAGCAAGCATGGAAGGAATAAATATTACTTACCTATAAATTCAGTCACAGGGTCATGTTCACCTTCTGTTTTAATAGTGCCTGCAATACTTTCATTCTCCAAGATTGGAAGAAAAAGCTGTACAAAGTCTGAGGTATATGGAGGAGCAATCACATCAAGTACCTGAAGCAGCAGACAAAAATGGATTATTCGTACAATTAGAGGGGTAGAGTAAGTGCAATATTTAATTCACAATACTAGCCTTGGAAGCATACAAGTAGCTGCACATAAAACTTCTTGTTCCCCATACAAGTAATTAATTACATATTTTAGTGGTACTCTATCTTTCAGAAGTCAGCAGGCCTCAGTCACATCCCAGTGAATACTGATACTACATACATCACTCAGAATCTAATCTCGTATCTTGTTGATACTAAAATTTATTTATGTATGTTAGTAAATGCATTTTTGCTACTGACCTCTGTAACAAAGTATCTGATGAGAGAGATATCTGTATCTAGCTTCTCCAGGCATTTGCGGATATAGCTGACAACAGGTAGGACATATCCTCGGCTGAGTAAGTGCACCATTCTATCCAAGAGAGTCTTCTTCAATTCCAGCTGATGGTATGGGGAGGGAAGAACCAACAGATTAGAACTTTCTCTCAGAAGCATGCATTTCTTATTGCTCATTCTTACTGATTCCCTATCTGCTTTTTTTGTTTTAAACCATGACCATATTCCTAAATTACACTCTTAAAACTAACTGCTGTGACAGCAAAAGCTATTATCTTGAATAAGCACAACTAACATGATAATCACCTGCTCCATTACATCAAGCTGCGAATGCTCTGTTTCAAAGAGCTTGACAAGAAGTTGTAGAACTTGGGGATGAAGTAGCTGATGGCACGTACTGATCTGCAAACAAGACAGGAGAGTTAAATCCTCAGAACTTCAAATTTAAAACCTATGCAGCAGTCTTCTTACACTGATGTTCAGTGCAGATATAAACCCTTTTAGAAAAGTACTCTGTCATTTATTTCTTTGATGCCCACGTTTTTCTGTCATAAATAATGCTTAGCTGACAAAACCAAGTAATTGACTCTGAACAGAGATTAATCTCTATGTTTAATGACTTACTGCAAATGTTATGCAGTGAACTGGACATACTTCCCAGTTACAAAAGTCAAAACTGTTCTTACTCTCCAACAAGGTTTTATATACACTTTTACCTCATCCAATAATGCCAGATGAACTGGAGTGTGATCAGTCTGCAGCTGGAAGTATCGTGGTTCTGACACTGTCCAATCCACCCACTTTAATACGCCCATTGCCACGACTGGGAACCTGCAAAGAAAAGAGGTCACTTTAGCACAGGAGCATAAAACAAAACAACCGAACTACAGAAAGACCCCAAACCAAACCAAAACTCCCTGTAAATTAAAAATTATAGAATCATCTTTCAGTATACTCTAATGGTTGCTAGAATAACAGTTTAACTTACAGGAGAACTCACAAAACTCAAAATGTTTTGCCTGAAAAGTTGCTAGCACATCAAGTAGTTTTTCCACAAAGAAAGTGGGGGGGAGGGGGGAATTACATAGCTTGGAGGAAAATTCTTGCTACAGACACTCCTCGCTAAGCACAAAATGCAAAACATAGGCAACAAAATTTATGTACACTCCTAGCTTGTTCCAGTTTATTCACTAGCTATTTCATACTTTTAAAAGGAGAAAAAGAACACCCTAAAGGCATCTATTGCTAGGAAAGCTTTACTGGGAAGACAAAGTAATCCATCATCTTTTTTCAGTGGCAGAGAAAAGCGTGTTCTGTGACTCAAGGATGACAAGTTGTCAGTGAAAGCCAGAACTTGTGTCCTCATGAGACTCATAACAGCCGGATGCACAATTTTGAAAGCTGCTTTCAGACCACATCTTCACATAGTCTGCAATGAGGATGTTCTCAGAGTAGCCCACAAAGGCATTTCCCTTCAACAGTACCCTAACCTCACCTTAGAATACTTTCCTTTCAACAACTAAAGCTTGGGACCAGTATTTCTGCTCACCTGATGCACTGATAGAGAGTGCTCAGTTCTGCAACCAACTCTGACGCTCCTTTGTTCTCATTGCAACACAGATTGTGAACAGTTTCAATGGCTTTTGAAGTTGACTTGAGTTCATCCTTGTTTATACTGACTCTCTTATTCTGAAAAATTGCAAAGTTTGAATGCAAAAGTTGTGCAGATCGCAGATAACTAGTTATTTAAGGTAAGGAACTATGATTAGCCTGAGATTACATCATGTTTCTCAAAATTTAGATTCAAAACTTAGATCCAAGTTTCAGAAGAAATAATTACCAGTGAGCTGAAGCACAAGAACGGTTGCTTTATTTAATTCTCTATGGATTACCTTATCCACTTCATAGAATTGAATTCCACTTCCTCTGAAAATGCACATACAGTCCAGTAATACAAAACTGCTACTGACTGATAAACTTTGGGGGGAGGTGAGGGAAAAAAATACAAATACTCAGTGCACTCAGACTTTTATAGTACTATTTGATCGTCAGGATCTATATTTTATAGTCATTCCAGTTGAAGCCAGAAGCATTTCCTATTAAAATAAGTGAATCAAGCATAACACATTATCTTTAATTGAGCAACTTCACAACCATACATGATCTTCAGCACAGTCAGGCCACTGCAAGTAGAAATAGTATTATTCACAGAACTGAATATTACCTTCTTCCACATCTCTACTACACTAGCTGCATATGCCAGTATGTGAATATATTTATGTTTGTGATCCTGGTTGATCTTGGCACCTGGCTTAAACAATGACTGCATAAAGAGATCCAGAAAGGCAGGTACTCGAATCTGTGAAGGAAATTAATGGTTTATTAGAGCCTGAGAATTACAAGAGGTGACTAAAAATACGGTTTTTGCATCTGGTATACCTTGCACAGAAAGAGACATAACACATTCCCCCTTGAGAGTAGGTCACAGAGTTTTATGAAGAGACCCAAACTTTTGACAGAAAGGAGGGGGGAAGTGGGGAATAAAGTTATAAAGCAGGGTAGGGATAGAATAAAAAAAACAGTTACAAACTATACTGCTAAAGTTTACTACCAGAACCCACATCAGAGGGAGCCAATGAGAATATGAAATGTCCATTTAAGTCTGCTTATAACAAATTGCAACCTGGGTGGGTTTTTTCATTATTTTCTTAGTAGTAGTAGCTAATTTATTCCTTGCCATCTTTATCTCCTAATTGAAAAGCTCTTTAATTAATCTATGAAAAAAGACAAATTGGAATGACTAAAAAAAAAAAAATCAAACCAAAACCCAAACTATCAAGAAGCTAAAGCAAAATAGAATACAAGCAGTAGTTTCACATTTAGGCAAAGTTATAGAGCGATGAACATGAGTACTAACTTTTATTTTGTGTTGCTACAACACTTAGCACAAACAAACCCCATCTTTCTGACTGCTGCTGTACTAATAGTTCAGAGGTTGTATGAAGATAGCTACCAACCAGTTCCACTGGAGGTGGGTCCATGCTTGTAAACATTTTGAACAGGACAGTGATGTCTGCCGGATTCAGAGCTCCTTTGGACAACATAGCACCAAGAGCCTGACATGCTCGAGGATAGGAGGCTGCAGTACCCAATGCTAAAGTGATCTGACTGGCATCATGGCCTCTAGAAGAGCAAACATACACAGCAACTTATATTTGTAATTCAGACATTTTCGTTCTAGCCTCACCGAGTCAACAGGGCACATCTTATGGAATATAATGACTTAAGGCAGAACCCCTTATCCTGGGTAATCACAGAATAAAGATACATATTTTTTAATAGACAGAATCTTCAATTCTTTGCTCTTATGATTTCAGGTCTTCCAGTACAGGACATTGAACTGTTCTGTTGTTTCACAAATTAAAGCTTGGTACAGGAGCTGTTATGCTGCAGCTAAGAATTCTCCTTTTGCTAGTAAAAGGTGGCCTGGGTTCAGCTGCTTTGTAAGAGTTTAATTTCTCCTTCTCAGTAGCTGGTACAGTGCTGCATTTCAGCTATAGTCTCACAGCAATGCTGATAACACACCAATTATTTTGCCTCTTGCTAAGTAATGCTTACCCTGATCAAGGACTTTTCAGTCTCTCATATGCTCTGCCAGGGGCACAAGAAGCCAAAACAGAGCAGAGGCAGCACACCTGACCCAAATTGCCAAAGGGGTGTTCCATACCACAGCACATCATGCCCAGTATATAAACTGAGGGGAGTTACCTGGAAGGCCGAGATCACTGCTGGGGTTGGGCTGGGTATCAGTCAGTGGGTGGTGAGCAATTGTATTGTGCATTACTTGTGCTTATTTTGTTTTGGGTTATTTTCCCCTTCCCTTTTTAGTTTTGTATTCTCTCCCCTTGTTGTTTCTCTTACCACTATTGGTGGTAGTAGCAGTGGTTTTGTATTATACCTTAGTTACTGGACTGTTCTTATGTCAACCAATGGGATTTGTATTCTTTTGATTCTCCTCCCCATCCTTACAAGAGTTGGGGGGGAAAAGGTAGAAGGGTGAGTGAGCAGCTGTGTAGTTCTGAGTTACTGGCTGGGCTTAAACTACACCAAAAGGTAATCAAGAATGAGCAAAACACAACAATTTACAAATCCTGGTGACTTACATTTCACTTATATATATGTAACTCCCACTTACTTCTCATGAGCATACCGCTGAACCTCCTGAGCAATCCTCCTGACAGCTGACCCTCCTTGCTCTTCTTGAGCCAATATGGACATCATAGATTGAGCAAAAAGATAAGTGTGTTCTCCATGGCACACCATCTTCTGTTAAAGCACACATCAAAAATCTTATCACACAACAGGGAACACGCAAGTATGCTGCTGGAATTACACTGCCATAATGGCAAGGATTTTAATTAAAACTACTAATCTGAAGAAAATAAAAGAAAAAAACACAGCAAAAAAAAAAAAGCAGCAAAACCCACCTACACAAAAAACTAACCAACAAACCCTAAAACCCAACAGCCAAGAAAAATGTACAGAACAGCACAGTATCACTATGCACTGATGCCATGCAAGAAGAAATGGCTAAATTAAGAACTTGCTTCTTAAATACCAAGACTGAAAAGAACTTCTCTCCTAGTTACACTCAGTACTTTCTCTGCAGTATTTAAAAAGAGAACTACAAAGGCACCCAAAAGTCATTATGCAATTTTACTACATAGGACATAAGATGGATTGATTCACATGGCAACTTTCACAGTGATGGGGATCATAAAAGATTTATTTTTGTTTGCCAGAGGATTGACTAGACTGATTGTTAGATCTTGTGTTAAATGTAGAAGACAACAGCTCTAACTCCACCTTTTACAAACCATTTAATAAATATGAGAAATGTCACATAAGCTACCCAAGTAATTCTTGGGTCACAGAATGATCAAAAAGCATAATTTCTTTGGGTTATTTTTAAACTCCGATATAACTTCCCTTTATAAGATTTCTGAAGCCTTGATGTTAAGATTCTCTACAATCCCACAATGATCTGTATATCCTCACCAGAAAACACCATCTTCTTCCCATATAAAAGGGGGAAAAAAAGAAACCAAAACCCCAACCCCACCCCATCACCCCAAGTCCCAAAACACTTACAGCAAACTCAGGGAGGTTTTTTTCTAGGTTTTCTTCTCCTCCATCTAAGATTGTTGCCAGAGACGTACGCAGGACTCTGGAAAATACTTCTAGTTGCTGACATGCTGTTGAAACACTGGTTATTTCCCCTTGATATCCAGCATCAGATATAAGCTATAAAACCAAAAACATTGCATAAAACCTGTATTATTTGCATTTATATATCAGATATCCTAACAAGTCTAGAAGAACACACAGAATTGTAAGATTTGCCTCTGCACACACTTAGTGGAATTCATGTTTGTCTGTCACACTACAGAAAAGGAAATCAATAAAGATGTAGCAAAAAATGCAAATTACAATGACACAAAAATATATTTCAGAGCACAGCAAGATAAAACATTCTTTCCCTGTCACAGGAACATACCAAGCTGACTGAAATGTCATACTGCACCAGCATTTCAAAATTCTCAGGTGCAGATCACAGGGAAAAAACAACAAACTAGGAGACTACACTTACTACTTGCAACCTGTAACACAGTTCCTCCTATCAATGTGTACTTGCACTGTTCTGACGTTTGAATAAGTAGTATTAGCAGGAACACATAAAACATACAGGTAGGATCAGATACGATATTTGATGCCAGAACAATCAGCCACTTATGGATATTCTCATTTATCAGACTTGAGTATAGTACCTTCACAGTAAAATTAAGCATTAAACAGTCAGGATGGGCTTCTGCCAACTTGTAGAAGAGATCTCTCCATGTAGTATGCGCTATCATTTGCTCAAGCCAGGCTGGAGTCTGAAAGATTAGAGCAATAAACAGAAATGTAAGAATTTTTAGATGTCAAGGTAATTAAAAGCAAACCTTTTACCTTTCAGGAGTCCTGCAAGTTGTTGGACAGAACTTTATTACAAAGGAGGATGCCTTTGAAGTTTCCACATTCTCTAGGCCTCTAAAAACTCCAGTGAGACACAGCTGGTTTTTTGAAACCAGTTGTTTCTTAGTCAAACAGCTTTGAAGATATGATTTCCCTTCCACCACCATCCACTACTCCATCAGATGAAGGCAAATGTGTAGGATTCACTCATGTAGAGATAGCAACAGGGATTCCATGCACACCTCTCCTTCCTCTGTAAAGATGGAATCTGCTTTCCGAGGGTCAAAATGCTTAATAAGTAAGCTCTTTAAATGGTTTTCTACAGTCTCCTGAACTTGCAGTGGTTCAACACCTGTATAGAAGGAAGAAAAAACCTTAACAGATGCAATCCAATCAAACATGGCAGAAACACCTTAATATTTCAATGAGAACAGAAACTACTCAGAAATTTATCAACACAAAAAGGAGAGCTGTCAGTTCTACCGTCAAGCCACACTGATACAGACAGATTCAGGTCCTTGATCTTTTTTCTAAATGCAGACTGTTTAAGATCACAGGCAGGTCACACTAGTCCTTTCCTCTTGCTCTCTTCATCAGTCATGCAAACAGCTATGTCAGTCATTTCACAAGACTGTTACTAGGCACGACACCAAAATGCACGTATCTTAAACACAAAAGGGATTACAAGGATGGTGCACAACCCACCTTATACAGACTAAAGTCCACCCTTTTAGTATGTTTGCTACCAGTACCTTTGATAGTATACAATAAAAGAGTACACAAAGTTGCAGTAAGTACTTCTACAATTCCAAGATCAGGGCATAAGAATTCTGCTAATTTGTAAATGAAAGTTTATACTAACTAAGGGACAAACATAACTCAAGATAACGCTAAACTTTCAAGAGACTGCTGAAAAATTCAAAAGCAGACTGGTAATACAGAATTCTTAAGAAAATACAGGCATCTGTATGACAGCTTTCCATCTACCCATTCATCTACTGAAAGCTATAGTAGCTAGCAATAGGGTAGTTGTTCAGTTATTTATATTGTACTCTTAGAAACAATTAAATATTGATATGACCACCTACATAACTGTACCCTTGACTATAAAAACAAAATACAGTTTATGCATCTGCTTCAACTGTATTATCCTTTATCGTACAGTTTGTGAGCATTTCAAAGTGTCCATCAACAGATTATTTATTCTCTGTGCAGAATAAACATATAAAGAATTTAGTCATACACACATACAGGATATCAACTTCACAATAATCCACTTCTCGAGTATGATCAAATTTGCCACCAATGCAAATATTTCTGACAGAATAAAGACCCAAGTTATAGTGTATCAATCACTTATCAATCCTACCTGTCTGAATGAGCCACTCTGCCAGCAAATTTACAGTCTGTGCCACTGCAGTGTAGTTTTCAGAGAGGAGCTGGATAACATTCTCTGGAGAACCTCCTGCTTGGAAATACCTGATGAAAGCATACAAAAGAACTAGTTGAGTGTCATATTACAAATTAAATCCAATTGAACATTAAATAAAGGAAAAGCAATAGCATCATTAATGAGCTTTCACACAAACTTCCATACAAAGTGACCACACCACACCTGTAACACACATAACATGCATTTTAACACATATAAGGTTACACTCACCTCTTTAACGTGTTAAATATAGACGGCTCCATTATATAGTCAGGGGTTGAAAATTTCTTCAGGCATTCTTGCTGGACTTCGGCATCATCTTCCCCCTCCCCATCCTCATCGTCTTGCTGTTTGCAAGCACAGGCAAGTCAGGCACCTCTCTTGTCGTGTTTCCCCCTATAATCCCATATTCAGAATACTTTTGCCCACAGAAACTCACACACCTCAGTTCACCCTAGGAAGCGACCTCCTCCACACAAAACCACGACTTTTTAACAGAGAAGGCACAAAACCAACCAGTAGTTTTCCTCCTTTATAACGGCCTCAAGCCCCGGCCCCCAACACAGAGGAGACTTCCCCACCTGCCTGTACACTCGGCGCTTATCGCCTCAGGTCTGATCCCCACACGCGGCTCCCCCGCACCCGCAGGGCGAGAAGGCCCGGGGGCTCCTCCGGAACCCACTCGACGCCCCCAGCAGTCTCCGCTCTCCAGAGCTGCCCCGGAGGGGAGAGCTCCCACTCACAGGCCGCTCCAGGCCCGACACCGAGCTGCCGACTCCCGCAGCGCAGGCAAACCCACGCCGCGCCGCCGCAAAGCCGCCCGCAAGCGCTCACCGTGCCTCCATCGGCCTCGTTCCCCCACTCCGCCGCGCTGCCTTCGAAGTAATCAGGGTCCTCCATAGCTCCTCCCGCCCCGCCCCGGGCCGAGGGAGCCGCAGCGACTGCCGGAACCAGGCCGCGACCGCCCCGCAGGGAGGAGCGTCGCGGAATGGCGGGCGCCGGGAGGGAGGAGCCGCCGCTCTCCCGGGCCGGGCGGGGCCGAGGAATAGGGTGGGGTGCTCCCAGCGGCAGCGCTCGGGGCGGGGCTGCGGGGGTTGTGGTGCCGCAGACCCTGCCCCGGCCCCGCAGGGCTGACAGGAGCCGGCGGCGCGGCCGTTACTTCACACCTCAGCGCTGCAGGCGGTGACGCCGTTGGCTGATGAATGGCGGCTGAAACCCGCTGCGAAGGGCAACAGGTAAACATAGAATCATAGAAGAGTTAGGGTTGGAAAGGACCTTAAGATCATCCAGTTCCAACCCCCCTGCCATGGGCAGGGACACCTCACACTAAACCATATCGCCCAAGGCTTCATCCAACCTGGCCTTTAACACTGCCAGGGATGGAGCATTCACAACCTCCCTGAGCAACCCATTCCAGTACCTCACCACCCTCACAGTAAAAAATTTCTTCCTTATATCCAATCTAAACTTCCCCTGTTTAAGTTTGAACCCATTACCTCTTGTCCTGTCACTACAGTCCCTAATGAACAGTCCCTCCCCAGCATCCCTGTAGGCCCCCTTCACACATTGGAAGGCTGCTATGAGGTCTGCACGCAGCCTTCTCCAGGCTGAACAGCCCCAACTTTCTCAGCCTGTCTTCATATGGGAGGTGCTCCAGTCCCCTGATCATCCTCGTGGCCTCCTCTGGACTTGTTCCAACAGTTCAAGGTCCTTTTTATGTTGGGGGCATCAGAACTGCACACAATACTCCAGGTGAGGTCTCACGAGAGCAGAGTTGAGGGGCAGGATCACCTCCTTTGACCTGCTGGTCACGGAATGCGAAACCTGGCCTGGTGGCGGCAATTCTGGATGCAGCTGAGTACCAGTGGTTTCCTTGCGCTTCCTGAAGCATGAAGAGGTATTGAACAACAGCAGCAAGTCGATAGTAGTGATCAAATGTTATGGTGGAATTAAAATAACCCTAACAAGCAGGAAAAAAAGAATAGGAAAGATAACTTTGGTAGAATGGAAGTGGGAAGATTATTAGGGTCTGATGCTAGTGGTAAAGTTTTATGACCAAGCACTGGTGTAACTCTGTGTACCCCAAACTTGCTGGAGAATAGCATTAAATAACATTACTGCCTGTTATTGCAAGCAATTGGGGGGGAGGGGGGGGGAGGAGGGATGGGAGACAGGACATTACTTTTAGCCTAAGACAAAATCCTGAAGGCTTTGATATGAAAAAAACATCTTAATAAACCAACTGTACTCCCTGTAAATAACACTACTGGCATTAGTTACCCATTTCATTTCTGGGCTGTGTGAGCCCATCTCCCCGTTCCCGAGGCTCTTAGGAAGGCTATAACCATACAAGGCGGGCTGTTTCTGTTCCCCTATGCATGCAGGTAGATCCCCAGAGCAGTGGCTGTGCTAACCTCAAGACCTCAGTACAGACCATCCTGGGCATGCTGAGGGGTCCCAGAAGAGATGGGTTCAGCTCTGGTGCTGATTGAAGGCAACAGGCAAAGAGGGCACCCAGCAACACAAGGACCTAGAAAGTTACAGATGGATGAAGAAAGGATAAGTCTACAACAAAAGCTGATCATACAATTTGATCCTGGGCAAGGAGACAGGCATTACTGAAATGAAGACCACGTGAGAGAAACAGAGTCCCTTTGTCTCTCTTCAGATTGACTCCTGTTCCCCAATTTTATGAATGTGACTGTAAGAAAGGGGAGAGTGAGGGATGTTTTGGGATTTGAAGGGCAGCCAAGAGCATTGCTGGTTAATTATTTAAAGTCCTTTATTCCCATTCAGTTTCTAACTGAAAAATAGTAAAAAGAGATTACATATTCTTCCATACAGTCCGTGAAATTGCATGGTAGGAAAAGCCAAAAAGCCCTGTTCAGAAATAAGTTGTTGTAGGTGTGGTCACTGTCTTAGTTAAAGGACTTACTGTATTTAAGATTTCAGCATAGAAAATACAGACCATCACCTGAACCGCAGCACAGTGCAAGTTGTGCTGTTGTGTGCTGCCCTGCACTGGTGAAGCAACCCTTTCTGAAACATTTCTTCAGCATTTTTGTGAGCCCAGGGTAATGTTCTTTTTCACTCTGTCAACAGAAAGAAAAGTTTCAGAACAGAAGGCAAGACTGAAACAGAGGCACAACAGGCACATTCTCTACCTGTGCTAGATGATTGCTCAATTACCTGCAGTCCAGAAGACAGTCAGGTAACATTTCAATGCTTATGGCAGCACTGGCCATTTTTTAAGAGGAAAGAACTGGAGTGGAGTGACAGGCTGAGGCTGGAGGCCAATGGAAATACCCTTGACAAAAGGGTTTTGGCAATTTCCATCTCCTAGATGTGAGAAAACAACAGTGTACTTGGAACAGACACTGAGATTAACCAATCAGATTATTTTCCTAAGAAAATATTTTTAAACTTAATTCAGAACATATTTTTAAAATAGTTTAAAATATTAGAAGGTATTTCCCCAAGAAAATACTGGACCTAAATTTAATGTATCCCAAACCAAAAAAGAAAAAGTATTTTCTGAGTAAAGAGCATCTATAAACCACTGGTGCTTCATCAACTCTAGTAATTTCTTCATACTATTTCAGTGTTTGAATCTTAAAACTGTAAGTTCTTTTGTTTTTACATATGTGTATCTCTTATTTTGATTGCAGTAACAGATTTTTGTGGTTTTTTTTCTTTTTGTTTAATATATAAGGAAAGAGCAACACTGAAAGCATTTACTTTCAACTTTCCTTGAGAAAACTAAGAACCTGTAACAGAGCCAGACATTTGATGAATAACCCTTTGCAGAAGAATTGTAATATCCAAGCTCTCCCCACTTCAAGTCAATAAAAGGCAATGTCAGATCAAACCCAACACTTTCAAGGTATCATTTAAACTGTGATGAAACAATGTACCAGAAATTGATTTTGCAAACTAAACTTCCACAACTTTGAATGGATACAATGTTGGTGTCTTCTTGGGTTTATCTATCTTCTCCAACATGGATTTTTTTTTTTACAGTTTCAGTAAAATCTTTGTAAATAAAACCACTTAGATTTGCCTGCATGTCCCTGAAATATCTCATTATCCAGCAAATGACTGCAACATATTTGACTACGTTTTGTGTGTAAAATACTCCTGAGTCACAATTCTCATTGAAGGAGACTTTTGATGAGCATATTAAAGATAAATTTAAACTTAAATAGGAGTTAAAACTTAAACAGGGGAAGTTTAGATTGGATATAAGGAAGAAGTTCTTTACTGTAAGCATGGTGAGGCACTGGAATGGGAAGTTGTGAAGGCTCCGTCCCTGGCAGTGTTCAGGCCAGGTTGGACAGAGCCTTGGGTGACATGGTTTAGTGTGAGGTGTCCCTGCCCATGGCAGGGGGGTGGGAACTGGATGATCTTAAGGTCTTTTCCAACCCTAACTATTCTATGATTCTATAAAATCTTGAGGCGAGTAAAAATACCATGAAGGCCAGCCCGAGTCTCTGCTGCATGCTTTGGAGGAGCAGTAAAGGCATCCTCAAAACTAGATGTGTGAAGAAGAGCCAGATCTACAGAAATGTGGAACAGAAGTTAAGGTTGGTTTCATAAAGGAGTAAAGAATAAGCCAAGTATCAAATGCTCAAGTTTCAATTCCACCCAACTACCAAAATTTGTTGCTTCATTTTTGAGAACATTTCTTAACATCTCCAAGTTTTCCTGCCTAAAGAAGGGCTCAGTATAATACAGCTGGTGACCCAACTTTACATGATTCCTTTGAGGAATTAAAGAATTCCAAACAGAAGAGCCAACTTCAACAAAACTGTTTGCCTTTTATTTCATGTTTCTTTAATAATATCCATCCTGGCATTCTCTGTATGCTAACTATCTGCTCCTTGTCTCTACAAATTCTTTTAGCATTAGTTTGTATTTTGTAATCATTAGCCCTTTACAAATCAGCCAATGCATTCAACTAAAGAGAAGGTTACTAACTTTTGAGTAGGAAATTACAGTGGCATCAAGTTAGGCTACTGAGTTTTGGCTGAAGAATTCTTCTTTCTCAAGCAGGACCTCCAGAGTAAGCATTTTTGTTTGAGATTCACAGCTAATGGTAACAGTTATTCCAGACATTGAACACCACGATACTTTCCTAGGTAACCAAGAAGCATTCTGAGACAAAACAAGGTGGGTTTTAGGCTGCCAACATAATGTCATTCTAAGCTCCTTCAAACATCAGCTTCAAAGTTGGAATTGTATTTATATACTGTGAATTGTTTGAAAGCACAGCCTCACAACGCCACAAGTACTTTTCAAGATGAACAAGTGGAAACTTTTCTTGCTTCAAAGCAATTTCCATTGATTTGCATATTGATCATCAAACTTATGCTTCACTGAAGTGTCTCCCAGTTTTATAATGTATGTAGTAAGTGCATTTTTTGTGGTTCCTTAGTTGGAGATATCCTGGATTTTTAGGTAAGTAGTTTTTCTGTCCTTGAAAACTTACATAAGGATCCCAAACTGGGTCACTTACCTGGGGGATGAAGAATTTCCCCTGTAAATATATTTCTCAGTGTCCAAGGTGATGGATTTAGGACTTTTGTTTACCTAGCTTTTCCTAATTCCTTTGAACTTTCAGCGAGGTTGTCTCATAACGTTCTTTCACAGCTGCTCTGTTCTCTCTTATCAACCATGTATGTTTTCAGAGTAGGTAGACTGAGGGATGAAGACATGACAAAGCTGAAGCCAAAGGTAGCAGGTTTTGGGACATAATGTTGGAAAGAACAATTGCTTGTAAGCTCCCTGGTTTTAAAACACAAATATGGTAAAACAAGTGCTGTTGCTCGTGGCAGCACTGGGCTTCCAGACTGTCTTACATAGATGGACCTTTATAGCCCAGCAGAGTTTTGTCCTGTGGGAAACAGAACTCAGCATTAGCACCAAAACATTGATGAAATCTGTTACTTCATTTTGGGTGTTGTGCGTTCAAGCAAAGAGAGCAGAGATTAAAAAAGCTGAGATACATAAGAATCATTGCACACACTTCAGGAAGGACATGCTGTCTCTTATAGCTCTAGCTTAAAACAAGCTTAAAATACCTTTCATTAACGCTTTCAGGTCTTACCACAGATACTATTTGGTTCTACTGCCCAATCTCTTAATTTCCCTTTTTTAATGGAAGCTCTTCTGATCCAAACTGATAATGAAGTGAAAAAGGACTAGAATAGGCTCCCTTTCCAAGGAGCTTCAGTCACAAGCTTGCTGTGGCAATTCATAACCCTTTCTCTTCCCAATCTCTGCTGGATCACTAGCATTTTCATTGCAAGAATGATACAATTCCAAAGTCATATCAAATACCAGAAAACTACAAATAGAAACATTGTACTTCACTGTTAATAATTCACATAAAATTCACAGCATAAAAACATTAGTCTGCGTAAGGGAAGAGCAGAACTGAGAGATTTCCTAACATTACTACCTTTGTCCTAAGCCTGTTCTTCCTCCAGACTTTAGTATATTAAAAAAACAAAAAGGAAAGCATTAGCCAACTCATTTAATAAAACAACTGGGTAAATTAAAGAGATACATTCACATTTTAATTTTGAATTTGCTTACATTTGTCTACTGGCACCCCAGCCTTAGAAAGCATGTTATGTTACATAAAAAACCCTAATGTCAGCATCTTCTCCCTCAAAAATGTACCATTCTCTGTATATGGGACAATGTCTAAAGGCTTTATTTTGTCCTGTCATTAAAATCAAGACTTTTCAGGCAGACTTCGTAAGTGAAAAGAATTAGGAAATCCTGTAAATTCTGGTTTGGTGGTGTGGGGTTGTTTTTGTTGTTTTTCTTATAAAGAAAATTATCTAGCACATATTTGGTCAGTTACCCCTTGTTGCAGAAGTATCAGTGACCACTTGTTGTTGTTAACCTAAAGAACTTTTTTTTTCCCACAGAACCAGGCTACATTTATAGGATCCAAAACTTAGACAAAACCCCTAACTTATTTTATTTAATGCAGAAAGAAGTTAATTTGCCTCCCCACCTCCTCCCATGCCGCTTTTCCAAGTAGACCTGTGCATTAAACTGCACCCATTTTTGCTCAGCTCAGACCATTAAATATAGACAGGGTAAAAAGATGTTTTAACTTTTAATAAGATGAGAATTTGGGCTGAAAACAATTAATTATGAAGCCAGTACTTGTGGCTGAAGTTTTGTCAATCTCTGCAATACAGTAGAAATACTCTAAAGCAGTTTACTACCTAGTAACCGAAACACACCCACTCACAGTATTTAAGCAAACTGGTTACAACCAGGATTAAAATAGGTTCACTCTTGGAATTTC
The DNA here is from genome assembly GCF_012275295.1 of Melopsittacus undulatus. NCBI lineage: Eukaryota > Metazoa > Chordata > Aves > Psittaciformes > Psittaculidae > Melopsittacus > Melopsittacus undulatus. The sequence continues at coordinate 25,018,938 of NC_047536.1, forward strand.
TGTCTCATCAGTCACCAGAGAAGTTTTTCAGTGTAACGGCTTTCATCAGCAGAGGTTCAGAAATCCCTTTTGTAGCTTATTTTCATTTGCAAAGACACTTCAAAGGCTGTCGTAGAACAGACTTTTTCCCACTGGATGGATTTTCAGGAATATCAAGCTGAGGAAGAAGGGTACAGTTTTGGGATTGGATTGCAAACAGATGTTTGCTTGTAAATAATTTTACTGCTATACAAACTCAACATGTATTTTAGGGATGATATCCTGTTCTTGTGTGAGATTTCCTCTGATAGTAATCTATGGCCCATATCCTGCTTTTTACAGTTAGCAGGAATTTTTTCATCTTCTTCCATGGAAGAGGTCTTTTGAGTGCCAGCATTGTTAGAAATACACATAGCATACTAGATACAGGTGGGTAAAGAAGAGAACTTACTCTCTTCCAGAATAAATTACTAATTTTATAACTTAAAACAACTTTATCAACCCTAGACATTTGTATAGCACCAACCACCAACAGTATTATCACTAAGGCACTGGACTGGTACTCGGCTCTCATGTGTCTACCTCCGTATCTGTGGTCAGTTTCCCATGTAATCACATTTATATCTTTTGTTTTTCCTGGTACAGGATTTTTGACATTGAAAACTAGGATATAAAGACAAAACATTCCACATCATTTACAGGAATATCGCGCCATGACTAATTACAAGGTGCTCAGATTCTAAAGTGATGAACATTAATATTTCTGTGCATAGATTTACTGCTGTAAGAAAATTATCCCGCAGGTATCAATTACGTGCAACACACTGGAACAGAATGATCTTCAGTTTGTCTGGAGTTACTGACATATTCCAAGTTAAATCCTATCCTCAATGCCACAATTCAAAATAGGTTTTAGATAAATGAAGGTAAGCCCTCAGGGCTCTTGTCTCTGACACCTGACTCAGCATGCTTTCATATGCTTTAGCATCAAAGTCTGCTTCAGACAACTTAACAGAGCTCCAGCTTCAGCCTCTATGAGAGCAGGTTTTGATGCTTTCATCTGAATCTCTTTTTTTAGTCTGTAGTGGCTTCTCCACATGATTAAAAACCCACAACCCTTCAGGAGCCATCATTGTTCTGCTGCATCACACTGGCTGCCGAGTATGTCTACTAATGTAAAAACTGCTACATTTCTTGGGTTGAAATAAGTTACTGCAAATGCACAGTAGCTGATTTTTAAACCACAACATCTCTACAATTTATTATTATTTTTACAAAATACCCAAAGTGATCAGACCATATTGTAGGTTACTGGCTTGCCAAAGGTCATGTTTTAAAATCAAAACCATTTCTGAGTTACAGAAGTGCCAAAAACAATCTTGAACCAGGTTTGTTGGTTTTGTTGTTAGTTTTTGTTTTGTTTTGTTTTTTTTTAAACCAACCCCCATCCAACAAACAGTTGTATAACTTAAAACAGAAACAAGAGTTTGTGTTGGAAACGGTTTAAAAACCAACCCACCAAATTCATGCTTGAGCAGAAGCCTTGTACGGCAAAGATTTAGCTTAGGGCAATTTAGTGCCAAGATATAGACCCTCTATGGGTTTACAATGGAAATACTGACACAACCTCAACTATAGTGATGCAAATGTGCCCTAAAACACTGTATTTGCTTTTATTAATAAAAGTGGTAGTGTTTACATTTGCAGGTATCTTACACTTCAGCATCACGATGAATACTGAGTAGAATGAGTTAAGTTTTGGCTGTAAGGTCAGAAGTTTCCAAACAGATGAATGAGACAGAAGTGAAAGTCCTCAATCATGAAAACAAGAAGTTCAAATAAATAAATAAAACAAAACTAGGAAATATGGGTAAGCATTAGGTTGGAATGGTTCAATTAACTGCAAATTATGGCCACTAAATTAGAGACAGAAGAAAACACAGTTACTTATTAAATAGCAAGCATTAAAGCTTTATGGTTTTGTATTAAAAAAAAAAAAAGAAAGCTGTTAAAAATAAGACTTGCATTTACCAGGCCACCAAACTGCATGGACTAATAAAGAGACTAACAAAGGCAATACTGAGACATTAAGACACACACTCCGTACTTGTGCAACTCAACCATATTCAAAACAATTGCCTTTTCCCTCATTTAAGGAAAAAAAAAAAAGCATCCCCTAAACATTTCTGTTCATATAAAGCTGTAGGTTTCTTACACTGCTGCTGGCTCACACAGCTCACTGCAGTATGGGTTCTTCTCACTATCAGAGGAAGAAGCTTATGTTTTCATTCCTGTTTTTTAAATGGAGGTGCTTTGTTTCTCTCAGCTGAGAGAGGACATTCCTCACAGCACTGCAGGCTTTCCCACTTACAAATGTGGTGTTTACACCAACTCCTCTGAGGCTTAAAGAGATAAGGGTTGGCACTAAATTAAAGATTTTGGCTCCCGTAACTAAAATTAAGGCTCACAACGAATTTCCTTTCCCCTACACCTGTCCCATTTTTACTCAGTGGAAACACCAGCCCTTACCCTACAGGCACTGGATACATTCTTATGTTGTAGGGGGCTATTTTCTGTGGTGTTCTCCTACAGGTCTGAGAAGTTCAGGTGGCAACTGCCTAAACCTGTGAACAGGAAAGATTCTTTTTGAAAGATGAGTAGCAACCGCAGATAGATTTTTTTAGATGATTTAAGTATCATTATCACCAGTAATTTGAATTGAGAGAGGTAGGACAGGAACTCCGTCATGTCCCTGCTCTTTTAGTGACAAGGGATCAGGTGATTAATTGTAATTCAAAGTTTAGCCACAAAAGCAACAAAACCTCACAATTCCAAACAGTTGCAGTTCTTAGTATTAAAAAGGCATCTGATACCTGAAGCACATCTAGCTGCACAGACATCACTGACCACAACCTCACTTGAATTTAAACTGGACCTCTTCCCAAAAAAGGAAGTTCACACAGTCTCTTGGGTGGAGGGAAGCTAGTGTGAAAGGCAGAGAGGCAAGTATTTTGGTGGTTTTGTTTTGCTTCTTTTGTTTTCCTTTTAAAGTCACTGCAGTAAGATCCAGATCAGTTTAGGGGTGAAAATGAAGGAGGAACAGGGGTGTTTTGAGTAATATAGGCTAACACTGTTCTAGATGTGTTATTACAGCTGTAATTTCTGACTGTACAAATTGTACACGTAGGTTTAGACACATGAAAAAGTAACACACTCACAGAGACATAAAACACCTAGGTATAAAATATAAAGCAGTGTAGTAGTTACTAAAATTACATGCTCTCTTATTGCTACAGTGATTTTTGCTCTTTTTCTTTTTACTGTACCACATGTTGTTCTAAGCATATAATTTGCATAAATTATTCAAGTTTAAGAAAAATCCACACATCTTGACTTTAAGCTACTTATATAGTTAATATAAAACAAAAAGGTTCTAAAGTATCTCTTTATTAAAAGAGAAATAAAAATGTCACTTGAAACTGGAATTCAGTGGCCAAATCCAAGGGCAGTGCACACCTTGTCATGCCGGTAGCAGTTAGCTCACGCAGTGTGGGCAGAGGTTGCTGGGGTACGTGTCCCAGCCTAGAGATGGTCACCAGACCTGCATGATGCCCTAATGTGTCTGTTGTTGTTCTGGTTTTGTCTTTAGCAAGAAGAAAAAAAAAAAAAAAAAAAAAGGACTATGAAGGACCCAAGACTAACATTTATAATTTGTAGCAAAATTTGGTTTATGTAGAAACAAGCCATGGTTTGCATTTGGATAGAGATTTAAATGAATTAAAGCTAAAAATTAAAAAGCATGATGCTGCAACATCTGGTCACTTGTTGAAGACCTCACTTTTAAAGTGGTTAAGTTTGCACAATTTGTACTTTTTTCTTTTTTTCCTTTTTTTCTTTTTTTTTCTTTTTTTTTTTAACTAAACGGTATTTTTCCTTCTTTTATAAACCAGAAAAACTAAACTACAGATAAATTTTCCCTACCTTGAGCTAATGCTGCAGATAGGGTTGACAAAGCTGTACAGCGCAATCAAACATACTTACATCTTAGCTCATTGTACAGGTACAGCCATAATCAAGGCACAAAGATCTTCTACAAGTTATTTTCAATAAAGTTGTACAAAATAATACATTTTACAGTCTGTACAAGAATAATAATCCAGCAGTAAAATAAAAAATGAGGGGAGGGAAGAAGAAAAAGAAGGGAAAGACTGTGAGGACTACAGTCCAGATAATGATTTTTATAGCAGACGGGATCATCAGTGGACAAACTGAAAACAGTGTGTGGTTAACTCTTTCTGCAATCACAGGCCATACACAGTTCAATTCATAAGCGTCCATGGTTGTCTCTAGACCACCAAGACTGGTTTTAAAAATACCCTTGTGAAAGGTAGCAGTTGGTTTTTGCACTGTCTAGGTCTGTTGTAGAATTGTCAGTATTTCCGTTCAAAGCCACATTACAGTCAGAGAACCAAACTCAAGTGTTTGTCTTCAAACTTGGTCTGTGACTTGGCACCTTCTTTAGTCTGATGCAGTGAATGATACAAAGTGGAGATCAAGGGTTACACGATTATGCCCACAACAGTGCTAAATTACCTATTTTTGTCTCCCCAATTTTTGTTTTATGTTTCAATTTTTTATCACCAATTCTCTCAGTTGCTCCACATTCAGGGCTTTTCATTAATTAGTTTTTATTTCCTTTTTTTAATTTTTTTTTCTTTTTTGTTAATAACAGTGTTAGGGAATCCTCATGGAAATGGCCTTTTAAGTGTTAGGGGCCATCTCAAACTGTCCGAGGGGTACAGAAGCAAGCTTAGAAGTGCTGCTATTGTCCAGCAAGGAGAAAAAGTTGAGGGGTGCAAATCAATGGGAGATTCAAACAGTTCTCTTCCACCCTATGTGGGCAAGGGTGGGTTTTTTCTTTCTTTTTTTTTTTTAATAAGGAATAAGGAGTCCAAAACACAGAAAAAAGTGCTCTCCATCACAACAACTCGTATTGGCGAAGGTGCATGCGCTGAATAATGTCCCGACAGTCATTGAAAACCCTCCGGATGTTCTCTGTATCCACTGCACATGTGAAGTGAGGATAGCAATAGTGCCTTCCATCTCCACTTGCTGTGCTGATTCTCTGTTAAAAGAAGAGAGAGATATTGGGTTAAAATAAAACTGACTGGGGAAAACCCCCATCTTCTCAAAACTCAGGTGAATTCATTCAGGTGAATATATGCAATATGTATGTGAATTGCGTTCTCAAAGGGTGCAACTAAGGGGCAAAATGCCCACAATTTTTCATTCTCTCACCTAAAACATCAAATTTAAAATTATCAGAATTATACGTTGAGAAGGTCACTGCACACCAGGGAATTTCAGAACTGATCAAGAACTTGAATTGGCCCCATTAATAACTGCAGTACTTCACTCATCATTCTATTTAGGCTTTATTAATTCTCACAATTCTTTTGCTCTTTAATTATTATGTACCGTGTCAACAAATATCCAAAGAGCAGCTAACAAAGAGCAGTAAAGCTCTTAAATGTGTTTTATTCAGTGTGGATGTTAAATCTAAACACCAGAAGTGGCAGCATTTTGTAATAGCAGAAGGTGTGTAAGAGCTTATATTTGAGAAGAATCACGTAAGAAATACTGAAAGAAAGGAAATACTTACAAGAAACTCATCTCTAATAAAATACTTGGCCCTTGTAACTCTGGGATCCTCACCAGGCTCTGGTGTTGCTGATTAATAATAAAATAAGTATCTTGTTAAAACAGATGTTTTTGGTGACAGCACCTAAAAATCATAACTTGTTCTGTTTTCTGCTCACATACAACAGAAATACAATTTTCAAAACTGACTATGAGACAATCCATAAAATGTTACTCAAAACAGCAAGATTTCAGGAGAACAAAGGCATATTATGGTGGCCATAGAACAAGGCATTCAGCAGGTTAGAGAAATGACCACAGGTATGAGCAGGGGGAGTCCAGAGGACGTATTAGGGACAAGCTGTACTGTGGTCTACGTGAGCCAAGTAACAGGATTTTGGCATGATGATTAATATATTAAATGTATAAAAGTCAGGATTCTCTCATTATTAATACCTAAAATTTAACATTAGTTTGTCTTAAAGACAATGACGATTATATCTATTTAAGAGTTTGAAAACTCTTAGCTGAAAAACATTACAAATATGATGAACAAGGAAACTGCCAATAAAACTTAAAAATTTACCATCATCTGGTGTAGTGTAGCGAGCAAATTCTGGAAAGTAGTCTTCAATTTTAGATTTCCCTGCCAAAACTTTCTCTGCTAGCAAATCTTGTTTATTCAGGAAAAGAATTACTGAAATGGTCCGTAGCCACCTGTAGAAAATGGAAACAAACACTCTGAGAAGGCATAGTTAGGATCACATTGCAAAAAGAAACTTAATCCAGTTCTGGAGACAACAATTGTATGACACCCTATAATAATTCTCATAGGTTGCTTTTATACCTGAATCCCTGTGTTGTAATTCCAGGTGTATACATCCTCTAATGTGGGCAATGGAAGTTGCCCACTTTCTGTTGCTGGTCCAAACACATCGAATTTCTAGTGTGCTCTACTCTATCAGTGCTTTAATTACAGCCTCAATATGGCAACTACCAATCTGTAACTCTCCAGAGTTTTCTTCAGTCAGGTGAGTGTATCCCTATTAATGTAACAGGGAGGCAGCTGTGATTGACCTTGAGCTCTGACTGCGCTGTGAGAAGCACATAACAGAGGCTGTGCTGTGGTTGTGGGCTAACCCCAGTTGGTAGCAAAGCACCATACAGCAGCTCACCTTCCCCCTCAGCAGCACAGAGGAAGAGGAGAGGAAGAATAAAGCAAGAAACTTTGGGGGTCAAGATAAAAAATGTAAATAATAATTGTTTAATAAGTGAAGGATAAGTGGAAGGGAGAACAAAGGAAACCAAATCAAACCAAGGATGCAAAGGCAATCGCTCACCACCTCCTGTGGGTAGACCAATGCCCAGCAAGGTGGGTAACCTCCCTGAACCCCCTTGTTACCCTTTAATTGCCAAGCATGATGTTCTATTGTACAGAATACCTCTTTGATTTGCTTGGGTCATCTGCCCATTCCCAACCTACTGCACACCCCCAGTCTATCACTGAGCGGGGGCAGAGTGAGAAACTGAGAAGTCCTTGAAGCTCTGCAAACACTGTTCAGCAACAGCTACAACATTACTGTGCTACCAGTACTGTTTCAGTCCAAATCTAAACTACAGCACCCTATGCACTGTCACAAAGTGTTAACTCTACCCTAACCAGTACATGAGTCTTGACTATTGTATATGACAGGATTACTAATTTATTTGATACAAACAATGGAACTTCAATTCACAGACCTGTTGTTCCAGATACTTTTGAAGAGGTTTAGTGCTTCTTGAAGCCGATTGGTCTGATTGTCCTCTCGTATAACCATGTTGTAGCTACTGCTCGCCACCACAAATATGATAGCAGTCACATCTAAATTGAGAAATACCCATCAGTTATTTCTTCAGAAGAAATATCCAGGAATCCCAAAGTTCAATAAAAAGCAGCCAGGTTTTCAGCTTCATGAGGAGAACAGGCTGAAATGCTATTACTGACAGCATTGTAAGCACCAGAAATAAAAAAAGAAACTGCAGAAACCATTAAAGACAGGAGAAGCAGGCCACAGAACAGGAGCTGACAGGATGGCAGGAAATGTAGAAAGGAAAGGAACAGAAGCAAGAGAGAGAAACTGAAGAAAGCTAAGAGAGAAATTTAAAGAAGGTTTAAAAGTTGTAAAATCTAGAAAGCAACTCTAAGCTATCAAGAAAGGACAGGGAGGCCCTTGCAGGAAGACATCAGAGCAAACAGCATATTTGATCTGTGTGAACAGTAATAATAATAGATTACTGAGTATTCATAGTTTATCACTCTAATTCTCCTACACTGGACTATTCTGGTCTGTCTCTTTCCTGGGAGATATTGCCAGATCACAGAATCCAGATCTCTGGTTCTGTGTGGCTGTGCTGCTCCAGATCCCTTACAGTGACTTCCAAACTCATCTCCTCAGACAGCAGCAGCAAAAGAGATGAGTCAGATCATGAGGTAACAGGAAGAGGAAGGAGCAGAGGTAAATCCCAAACAAATCTGTTATTAACAGCACAGAAGAAAATACTGCACAGTAGCTCCACACATATGTAAAGTATTCAGGCGATACCCTGTGACAATGACCATAGCAAAAGATGATGAATTCTAAGTTGTGTTCTGCTCTATTCTGTAAGATCTCATTTCTACAAAAAGATACACTTTTAGCATAGCTTCAGAGTTTGTCCAGACAACAAAGACAAAAATATTTTCACTTTCTTTCGCTTTCGCACAGTGAGAAAATGAAGATTGGGCATTCACATTTTGCAGAGAATTATTTTATAAAGCAAACATAAATTCTAATCATACCATTAAAACACTGGATCCATTTTCGGCGTTCATCTCGTTGCCCTCCAACATCAAACATACTAAGAAAAAATACAAACTGAGTCAGAACACATTGTATGTTTGGATCTTCTTGCCCCCAAATACAAACAGAAAACCTAGGAAATTTTAGGACTTCCATGTCATAGAAGCTAAAAGGAATCAAGGATTATGAGATCCCAAACACATTAACAAGTCTCCCAGCATGTGCACCCAGAGCATTCCTCACAAAACATGTTTGCTTTCACCAAGACGTACACTTGAAGTAAGAAACTCTTGTGCATGCACACTGCAGATTCGTTTTCACCCTTAAAAACTAAGACATTAAATAAGGTCCTACAAAAAAGTCATTTTCTGGAACAAGTATCACAGATCTTCAGTCAACGAAACCAGACTAAAACTCGTCAGTTTTTATTCAGGTCAAGCAATCCTTCTAAGCTGGGACAGTAAAGAGAACGTGCATTTTCTTGTTACTTGGACACGTATAAATAAATATATATAAATATAAATAAATATATACACCAGCATGAATCATACACTCATGCATTAGTAAAAACAGATTTAAAACATTTTGTTCTTTGAGATCTGAAATAAAAGCAGAAGATTGCACATCAATTTGCATTTCTTTTGAAAGCCAAATAACTAAATAAAAAAACCCAACAAATTACTTGCTTTCTATTAAACATCCACTTGAGAAATGCAGAGAAATACAGAGACTGTATGGGAGACTGTCCCCTGATTTACCCTGGCACTGTCTGCATTGTATTAAAAGACAAAAAAAGAAATACTTACTGAAAATTTACTTTATCCACTTGAAACTTGGTTTCAAAAATTCCTGATGTCAGAACTCTGCATCTGAGAAGATCCTAGGGAAAAAAGGGAAAGTCACTGATTCAACACAGATGCTTCACAATTCTTCATATTTCCAGCAACAGAAATACAAACTTTTTACCCAGCACTGCCAGTGTATGCTGTACTGCAGAAACAGGGAACAGGGCACTGAAGGTTTTATCCTGAAGCAGACCCCCTGCCTCCAGTATAAAACTGATGCTTGTTTTGAAGTTTCATATCTGAAGATTAGTTGCTCCAAATTTCAAATATAACAACCTGTGTTTCTGATATCTTGTTTTTTTTTTAAAATAGTGGAATTATCTCCATGACAAGAAAGCCTCATTTATGAGAACCCTTTACTTTTTAAAAGTATGACTAATTAATTTATTCTTGAACAACTTTAAAGGATACAAACAGCTCTCTCCTCACCAATACTGCCTGTGAAAATTTTGGGACACGAATATGGTTTTTGGTTATTTATCCTATGAAAATACACTACATGCTTAATTGTATTATTTATTGGCAGAAAGTTAGGAATATACATGTAGGTTTGGATTAGTGATTTGGTCCTAAAAAGATCCTCAGATTACCTGCACCCAAATGAAAACTACAACTTCTACTCTGATAAAAATTAAGTTTTTCTAACAAGGTTATTTATACAAAATCTGGTGTCAGTGGGAGCCAGTGGGGCTGAGAAGATACCAACCAACTTTGCATCATACAAAGTTCATGATGGTTATTCAGCAAGGAGAACAAAACATTATAAATTGCTCCTTCAAATGGATATTTGAGTTTCAGCAACAGACACATGATGGAAGTCTTGAATCTAGGCACATTTTCATTTAATAAACATTATCTCAATCCAAATGATAATGTAATTTTTACTGGAATACTAAATAAGTACAGTACATGGTAGTACCTGTATTAGTGCCACAAATAGCAATTAGAAAATAAGTATGATCCTCAAAGACAGAGGGGACAGATAAATTGTGTAACTTCTTAATGAAACTTTCCTTACCTGGTCAGATGGTGTATACTCATTTTGTTTGACTATGTCAATCTTGTCTAGGAAACTGGGGAAAGGAAAGAAAGAGTCACTTTTAATTCTCAAAATAGACAACACTTTAGTAGCTGACAGCTTCCCAGATAAGATTTATTGTATTTAATGCATTAGATTCACAAAATGCTAAATATACTGAAACTGCTCAACATTCAAGCACTGGTATTTAAGCCATGCACTTCCCAGCACCACCCAGCAGAGGGCCAAGTCCACAGTTTTATTAATCAGGTCTGGAAATCTCATTCCAACCCCTCCTGCTCAGCTCCCTCCATTAACAAACATACAAGTAGTTCAATTTTTGTAATATATAAATCGTACAACATAATCTACTCCCGCTAACAGTAAAGCAATGACTCACCTTGCCTACATGCTATTTTCCTGAAAGTTAGATGGGTATTTAAAAAAATTATTGTTCATATAATTCTTTCAGTAAATGAAATTCCCAAACCAAGTTCATGACAAGCTCAGTTAAGTGAGAGGGAATACTGATCTTTTCTGTTCATAGTTGATACCAGTTCTCACTAGCAGTAGCAGGCAAAATGGCTATAAAAAGATCTATTTTATTCGAATTCTTTAGGCATTAGCTAAAGAGAATACCCTGGGGTCTTAAAAATATTCTTACCAATTAATTGTAACTTCCTAATTATCCTTGAATTCAACTCCAAGAGTAAAAATCTCAAGAAACCAATCTGTTAACTCTGTTCTATGGTGGTGTTACTGTGAGACTAAAGACAGAGCAAACCCAGCAGCTCCAGGATGCAGATTTAATGCTGTCCACCCTCCAACCACACTGCTCAACACTCAATATACAGCAAGGCAGTCCCATGCTCAGACACCTTCCACTGCAGTACTATTAGGAGATGTAGCAATGCTCCTACAGGTAACTTTATCCCTAACATTAATGATTAATTACCATCTTAAACCCAATATCCTTGCTTTTAAGAATTTCCTTTTAAATTCCTTCGCATTAATTCTTTTTCCTTATGAAGCAGAAATCACGAAGCTGGGTTTTCCCTTCTGATCCCTACACACAGGTAGGTATGCTGGAAGAGCATTACCTATGGTTGCAGGCAACAATTTGAGGTGGGGGGGGAGGGGGGGGTGTTGAGGGAGGCATAGGTAGCCATGTCCCAGATTCACAAATCAGAAAGCAAACTCCCATTAAAATCAAGAAGGGTCTTAGCCCCTCAGCTTCAGCCCCTACTCTTCAACTGACTTCCTAAAATACCTAATGAAGAGCAGAGGAAGGAGGAAAAACAGTTGTACACCTCAGTGTCATGCCCTTCTCACCAGGACCTAGATGACCTTGTTTCAGAGACAAATGAAAAGTAATTGTTTAAACTGAGCTACAGTATTTTGAACACATGAAAATGTATCATAGTAAATCTGCTGCTAAAAACATGATACGAAGTGTAAAGATCAATTTCCGTCATGACAAGTGACCAGGAGACAGAAAAGGATAAAACTGGCAACAAATCATGTTTGCAATGTTTCTTCATCTCTCCCAGGCTGTGAAGTAATTTTACTTTTTTTTTTTTTTTAATCCAAAGGTAAAGAAGTAAAGTTCTGTTCAGGACGCAGAGGATGTTAAACGTGTAATAACCATGGATTCCAACTACTGTGTTTCCGTATTATGTTCTCCCTTAAGACCCTGGTTTCAGAATCACGTGGCAATATCACAAGTTGGAGGATGCTTAAAAAATGTCCCAAACATAACATGTTCATAAAGTTCTAAAGGTGATACTACAATGAACCAGCATTTCCGTACTTGACTGATCTAAGGAGAACATTTTATGCAGAGGTTTCCACAAAAGGTGGATTGTTTAAAAGTATTATTTTTAAAATTTGGGTTTGTTTTTCAACACTCTGCTAATCAGCTTAATGGATTTTGGAAACTGACAATTAGAAACTAACAACAAGATATTGCTAAAACCTGGAACTGAAAGTACAAAACCTCTTACTGTTGTTTATGCAGACTATTTTTAGGCCTATGATTTCCTTGAAAAACATCAGCCACATAGGAGCAGCAGTACTGTACTTGAGATGAATTCCAATAGCAATGTTCATGCCAGGTAAAACAAGTTCGAATGGAATAAACATTTCTTCTTCCCCCCAAAACAAGTTCCAACATTCAGAAACATCTGATACTCGTAACAATACTCGTTCAAGAAGGAAGTCTTTCACTGTGTGATAGGTCCCAGAAAACCTGCCCTGCTTCTAGTGGCATTTTAGGGAAAATGGAGCAAAGTAATACGCTGAATGCAGAGCTCCTCTGCATGTGCCTTTGCATGAAGGTCTGCTCTAGCAGCTTTAGAAAGGGCTAACACCATTAAAAACCAGTTTGATTTTTTTGCTCAAACATAGAAAAGGGATTATTTCAGTTGGTCAACTGAAAAATACATGCGCTGTAAGGAGAAGAGAATAGCAGAAATTTGATCCAGTCTGATTCACCTAATGTAAGGAGCAACAGTGGGAGCGTGAGAGTTCAGCAAAGACCAATGCACTATGTTCAGAGACTTCCAAGTCAGTGTTAATCAAGATCAAATCATTTCTCCAGTAAATTAAACTAACAATCAAGTCAGATGAGAATAAAGCCTTACTCAAAATAAAAACAAATTCACCATCATTAATTTCTATTTTTAATTCTTGTTCTGCTCTACCCAAAACACAAGCGAGGCCACTTCAGAACTGCTTTGTGTGCTGAATTCTCTGCTGTTATACATTGTTCTAAGCCTCCTGGAGATATGCCCACCTACGATGTCAGCTCCCTTTCTTTTGCAGAGAGAAAGAAAAGTGACCTTGGTGAAATAACTCAAATAAAACTGTCAAACCACGAAACTGAATTTTATTGTGTGAGCAAGTCCCGCACCAAGTCACAAAGTCAGGGTTTTCTCCTGTAAATTTTTCCCAGAGATTAGATGGGAAAGCTATTTTCCAGAAAGCAAATCATGCATTCAGCATTGCTGCCAATTCTCACATCGGGCCAGATTCTGGACATGACTAAATAACGGACCAGTTATTGCTCTGCAGAATACTGTCACTTAAAGGCACTTCTGCCTGTGTTATAATAAAACATTGGTACTGCTATAACACATTTAAAAAAAAAACACCAAAATAAAGACTTTATGGCTTTAAGTCATTTGCAGTCAGCAACACTGGGGAAGGAGTATCTCTAGGACAGCAGCAGACACGTCACCAAGATACTAAATGAAAGCTATTAATAAAAGCAATCTGAAATAAAAAAATCCACTTTATTTTGGGGTCCCTTCCTTTGGTTTGTGGAAGGAAAAAAATGCGTGTGAAATATTTTAAACAGATTCTTGTAAACAGTGAAGTTTCTTTAAGGGGTGCACATAGGAGGCTGACTTCATACAGAGAGATACACAGAAGCTTGCCTTAGCTCCTGCAGGTCACAGTAATTAAGTCATACACGTATTCCCAATTCTTTCCAGATTTTTAATAAGCCTATTATGTCAAAACTATGCTCCAATTTTCAGATCAAGATATATGCCAGCTACTGATTCATTCTGAAGTTCCTTCATACAGGGAAAGCTGTTAATCCCTGTGTGGGGGGAACTTCCTGAATGAACAATGCTGCTGCCGGACTAAGAGCTGCAGCCTGCACTCATTTTTCCCCACTGGAAAGGTACAGAATACTTTAAATCTTCCATCTCAAGAAACAACACAACCTCACAGATTTGAAAAGAACAGGGAGGGGAAAATCACACTGCCTCTCCTTGACAGTCTCTTCAATAAACACGAACTAGAAGGTTTACTCTCTGTGATCCGATGAAATGGTTGGCAGGCAAGAATTATTATTTCTTTTTTGCTTTGTGAAGAAGAGCTTTTGTTTTCAGACCAGAAGAACCCTGGAAAGGTCTCTTCAAACTGACAACACCTATATTTGAAGAGCTTCATTTGCATCATATTTTTTTTGTCAAGTCATAACCTGTATTTGTACACAAAACGTTTCTCTTAGAAGACAAACTGAGATCCCATTTTTCATGTCAGTAAAATCAAGAATTCAAAATTTCAATCCCAACCAAATACAAAGTTTGTTCATAACTTCATAACCCCCAGCAGTAGTACTGGAACTCTGTATTAGTGAAGTTTCTTGCCTTTGAGAGCCTCATGGTATTCTACAGACAGTAAATCACACTCATAACTCCTGCTTGCCTTCATTCATGCTGCATTTCCTGCCTCTACTTTCCTTGTCCTGAACTGCACACCTTACATTAACCCTGTTTTAAAGGTAGGCACACAGGGAGTAAGCTAATTGCCCAGAGTCCCCTGAGTCAGTGGAAATGGAATTTTCATTTCCTGAGTCATGTGTTTTTATCAAGATATTACTAAGAATCAACCAGAATATTACCAAGAATTATCAAGATTTTACTAAGAATTAAAGCTGTATTTACCCCGATCACTGAGAAGACAGTCTTTACAGATCAAGTTTCTATATCAAAAAAGAAATTAATATTTGTTTATTGATCTGCCTACGGACTAAAACTGTGCAAATGCCCAGCAGATTTTTATGAAGTTACCTATGCCCTATCAGGACTAAAAACTAACTCAAAGCTCTGTAAAGTAGTTTTAAGCTGAAATTTAACTCAACATTAATGGTGTTTATAAACAAGAGTGTATTCTTTATTTCTCAGAAAAGATCATGCTTTACTTCTACTTTACTCCCGCTGCCATAATCCGTTGTTATTCAGCAACAGTTTTCTAAAAGCTAAATGGTTAACTATTTGATAAATTCTGTCTTTAGCTATGTTGACTGTGCTGAAGCCAGAGTCACAGGGGTAGTACAAAGATACACTATTCCCTTTAAAAGGGAGTATTAATACATCACAGTAAGAAATATATCACATGTATACTGTAACTTCAACACAGTTTAAGAACATGTTAACACATACGAACTTTCAAGACCCTGAACAGACAGGTCTGTTACAACGTCTAACCCATAGCTTCCTACCCAGCGTCCACACACCGACACTGACTCAGGGCACAGGGGTTATTTCCAGTAGGAAGCACATATGGACACAATGCCCGTCCCTCGGGTCTACCTGCTTCTGCTCTTCTTGGGTGCAAGCGGGATATTCAGGGGGTGGGGGAAATCCTATTCCTTAAACTGGTGATAAAGATTTCTTTTACATTTCAGCCAGTTTATTTTGCAAGAGAAGCAGAAAAGCAGGCAAAGTTAGAGGAATAATGTAAATAAAATAAGCAAACATTCAATCTACTAGTATTTATTGTACCTTGCAAGCACGGACAGCACATGAAGCCAAAGCTGTCATGTTTTTCCTTAAAAATTAAAACTGAGACATTAATACTTTTTTGTTTGTTTCTTTTTCAAGACATACCGATATTCCCTGTGACTTGCAAAGGTGAAGTTTTTTTAGCGTTAAGGTGCTCACAGAACAAATGCTCCAAACAAGTTACCAGATGATGAAAAAGAGTGAAAAAGACAGTTCTTTTTTCCCTCTAAACAAAACTCGGTAAGGAGAAAGGGGGAAAAGGAAAAAGCAAATCCAGCAACACCTTTGCAATTACTTTAACTACTTCACAAGGAAAATTAAGGAAAAAAATCCCAAGTCTTTAGGGACAGGCATGTAAGGACAGTGCTGCAACAAACAGCATTGGTATAATTACAAGAGCACTATATTGCATGTAAAAACAGCTTACATACGATGTTCCTGTAATGAAGTTTTTTGCATGTCAGTCCTCAGGCATAAGGACCCCACTCAAAACCAGGTTTGTATTGGAAATGAAGTTCAAAATGTAGTATAAGACTTGAACAGAAGTGAACTAAATGACTTCAGACAGCTTTCCCAAGAAGCTGCAAAGCATTTCTTTATTCCCAATCTCAAGGTTATTATGATTTCCTTATCGAAGCAGCAAGTCACACAAAGACTTAAAACCAGTCTAAAGCTCAGAATTTAATTATAGCTTGCATTAATGCATACATCTCCCAGAAAAGTGATTTTGAGAGCGGCCCCAGCTGTAATTACAGAAGAGCCTCGCGGCATTCCAGCCACTTGGAGGCGGAGGGGCACCATGGGTCTAATTTTGAAGCAAATAATGAGAAAGCTGAAAAGTATGACTCCATATATTTGGAATCATCTTGTGGTAATCAAGGTTACAGTTCCTTATATGGTGTGGAGAGCACGAAGCACATACGAAAAATAGAATATTAAAACTATGGGTTACGAAGAACTGCAACTATTGTGAAAAGCCCCACACCATACCCCAGCGAGCAGGCAGCAAAGACTCCATGTTGCCTTGAAATACAAACCTTGCTCTAAAACCGGGGCTGGTTACACACCCGGCTTCCTACAGTGACTAATTAAAAAAGTGCAATCCGCCGGGAGGCATGAATGAATCTGAGACAAACCCAGCAGAAAGCAAACCCTCCCTTCCACAACTGCTACTGAGCGAGAGCAGAAATGGGGAAAAGGTCTATTTAAAGACGTTGTAGTTGTCTCTCTCGGTTTTTTTCCCCCTCTGCTTGTCTAAAGTTAGTCTGGCTTAGAGGATGCACTAACTTTCCCAATCAGTTTTACATTACAGCACAAGTCCAGAAATAGCTCCCAGCCGCCTTGGCCTCTAGCACGGTTGCCATGACAATGGAACCACAGTGCTATAAATAGCTCATCGGCACCAAATCTTGTGAGACACATCTGGAATGGGGCCAGCCCAGCCCCGGCCTTACAAATAAAAATAGGCACAGGCTGTTTCAAAGGCTGGAAAGGTACAATGGGGCTCGGCCTGCGGGGAGCAGCGGGTGGGGGACAGCCTGCACTGCTTGTTAGCACGAGATTTATTTGATAGGAGATCGGGAGAAGTAGGAAAGTTACTTTATTGCGCACTCAACAGTCACTCTTTCTCTAAAGCCCCTTTATTCTTTCTTTCTTCCCTGGTAGTCTGCAGCAAAACCATACCCCTTTTGAAACTGTAACAATGCAGTCTTTTGCCCAGGAGACCAGTAAAACAAGGGAAAACAGAAGAAGAGAGGTCTTCAGAACTTCCCCCTCTAACTATTTCTGTGCGGTTTTGGCTCAAGCGTGTTCACGTGCTCCAGCGAGTCTGACGGGCATCCTGGAGGGGATCCTGCATGGTCTGGAGCACTTTGCTCCAGTTAAAGTCATTCACAGGCTGCTCAGTGCCTGACACAGACATGGTTGCCCAAAGTCTCTGCCAGGCTGCAGCAAGCTGCTCTCCTCCTCAGCCTCACCACCGTCCCTTTGGACCCTCACCAGGGACAAAACCTCAGCCGTGGACTACACTGAGGTTCCAAACAGGCTGTGTCTGCAGCTCACACCAGACCCGAGCCATGCTTTCAGAGGTGGAAGGCAGCATCAGTAATCACGGCATAACCCAGCCCACTTTCCGACAGCTCTGCCTGACAAAACCGCCTTTTGAGCAAGCATTTTCTTGCACTTAGTGGGTGAGAAAATGTATTTTTAGCACAGACTCTTGATCAACCCATTCAATTACATCCAAATTATCTGTGTGGGAACAGAATGTTATGTCAAAAATGTTATTCAGTGTATTTGTCAATATTACCCAACAGAAGACATTTGTATAATCAGGAGTTTCAATATTTTCTACAGCGTATGAAAGCAACAGCTCAGGAATCAGACTGAAGTTGTAAGACTTTGTTATTTCACAGACACTGGGAATAGTCAGAGTGATACAACACAGCGGACACCATTCCCAAAATACAAAATCATAGTTGCTCTATCAGAAACCAATAGAGACTACAGATGGTAATCAAAAAACTGCAACTATAACAAGCATTAAGCCACAGTAAAATATCTTCCGTATGCCATAAAGGCATCGAGCACACGCTCCACACAGACTGCACCAGCAGCCCACAGGATTCCTTTAGGTCCCTACATGGATATTTTAATTTCTAAAAATTGTAGAGTAACTTCCACCCGGCCTTAACGCTGTGTGTAAGCTTCCCTCCCCTTCCCCCTTCCTTTCACCACATCCAGTCTGCTCAGTTGCCATCCTGAACAGTGCACGTTTCAGGAAACAGCAGTCTTCACCCAAGTATTTTGGAAAATGTACGTTACAGTGTGTAATGCAGCCCAATTCAGGATTTGTTGTTTTGTACAGAGACACTCCAGCTTAGTGTAAGACCCTACAATCTACTGCAAGTTTTGATTTAAATTATATTTTAAAAAATCCTATATATGTGGTTTTTTCTCCCTTAAGAAAGCAATTAATAAATTATTATTGGACAGCCCTTTCTGCCTCATATAATGCACAAATTTTACAGTTTTGTCTGGGAGAAAGATAAGGGGGAGAGGGCTTCAGAGCAGAAGACACTGCAGAGTCACCCAAATCTGGCGACATACTCCAGTCCTTCACTGGAAAAGCTCCCTTCACCCCAAGACTCCTGCCAGTTCCCCACTGCCATTAGGTCTTCACCGTGAGTAGGTGCTCCTCCTCCAGTGATGGCTTTGGAGCAATGCCTCCCCCAGGCACAGCATTTGTGTTCCTTTATTCTTTCCGCTGACCAGGGACACATGTTACCCCACAGCCACTGGCCTGTGACTGTACTCTATCACCCATCTTTAAATGAAACCCACGTACCACACAGCTCCCCCACAGATAACTGACCCAAACCCTTGAGGCTGCTCCAGCTGCCTTCACTCCTCCTTTGTGAACTTGTACAAAGGTATTTTCACACTCGCAAGTATCAAAACAGACTGGTTAAAAACAACTCGCTACCGCATGCCTCCGAGGCTTGCCCCGCCACACAAACCTGCATATGTCAAATAACTTCGGAACAGCCCCTCACCCCACCCCACCCCAGAAAATTACTTCCCCATGCCAGGAGGAAACATAAAGCTGATCCAAATCCAGGGCTGGGTACAGCAATGAAAGGTAACGGTATGGATGAGATCACTACGTCGTGATCCTATTCCCGGGCAAGCCCAGGGCGGGACGTGGTGTGAGTGAGTGGGGGAACTTTGCACAATCCCTATTAACTTTTTTGTCTTAGAAGTGGGCTGCAAAGGAAGACAAAAAACAGGAAAAAATGATGCAATTAAATGCTAATGTAACAAAATTTCTCACCTTGTTTTGCTTTTTGCCCTACTTCTCCAACTTTCCTTCCTATTAGTGGGCCAAACACACTGGAGTCTCAGATCTAACTAATGATCCTGTCTCTTGCAACACACTATCAACTATTTGCTATGCAATGTTCTCTCTTCTCTATATTTAAAACGATCTGTTTGCCTGCATTGATTTTTACTTATCCCTCTGAACAAATCAGTATTTAAAATAAAACAAGAAGTGAACTGATCAGAAATCCAAATGGTTTTAACCTCCTGTGACTCTCAAAGGCTGTCATCCTGAAGAACCAAACTTCCAGGTACTCCATAGAGTTTGGTTTCTTTTGCAGTTATCTCAGCAAGAGCTCTGCACACTAAAGACTATGATTTTTAATTTTACACAAAGAATGAAAAGTTCCATTCTAATAACTTGATTGTAAGAAATAACAAATTGTTTCCATGGTCTTTATTACCTATAAAGCCATCAAGCTGGACTAGTGAGAATTCAGGTATGACTGATGATGGACTCTCCCACCCTGCTCCCCCATATTCTTGATGTGTTTCAGTTCCTGTTTTCTGGAAGGTAGAAAAAGGTCTGTATCTACGAACAAGGTCAGGGATTTTTATGTTGTAAGATGTTTTTAATAGTAAGCTGAAGCTGTAGACTTCAGACAGCAGAAGAAACCAACATAACCACACCACTGACCGCATCACCCCCATGCTCTGTGAGGCCTGAACTTGGAGGGGGAACTTTAGATGTAATAGTTTTTCAAAGTCTATGTAAATCAACAAGATGCAACTGGGATCTCCTCTACCAGGTATTAGATTAGTTGTTGCTGACTTGGTCTAAGGAGACTATTTAAGCAGTTATTTAGGCAAAAATCCATGTAATTTTAAATGGAATTTAAGAGTGTCTCTATAGAATATAAATTTGTTTGAATTCCCCAACATCTTTGAATGCAAATAAGCAAATGAATGCTTGCTTCAGTTTTAGATGTCATCTAATATGGCAACGCCCTATGCACTTTATAACTGTATGTCCCTGACCGTAGGCTGCTCTGAGCAATTAAAACAGGTGAACCTAATGGGATATCCTTTCATTGTGTTTCAACAAAGTATTTATATGAACCTTGTCCTCATGGTCTTTAGCTCCCTCCAGTGCCATCAAATCAGTAGAATTGCTTTTGGTTGATAAAGACCATCATGCCCATATAATTTTCAAATAGCATTATTCTGACAAAATTAGGGCCATCCCTGATAAATAAAATTAAAATTTGGTTAATCATTTGAAATGTCAATAAAAGCAATGTCATTCTGTCAATGCCTGCGAGCAAAAACCACACGCAGGAAATAGGGGAAAAAAAAAACCAAGCCAAGAAAATAAAGGAGAGACAACCAAAGAGCTACATCTGAAGTAGGAATAAAACTGTACTTTGTAAGCATTTTTATTGGTATTTGCACTATGCCGTTCATGGTAAGAATTTATAAACTAATACTTTGTGCTTGTTTCCATGATTTGAAGAAATGGCTATCTGTAAAAGTGGGCAAATAAAGGCTTGGAGAGTTCCCACATTTTGCAGCTCGTGTATGTTTTGTATAACCTAAACCCAAAACACGGAGAATGCAGAACCAGGCACTTCCCCAGCTGCAATCGGAAAAACAGGCAACATCATTTTTAAGAGGAATTTTAGGGATGGAGGTAGGTGGAGCTGACGTGACCTCACGTGACAGAAAAGGAATTCTGATCCCAGGACTGAGTTTCCACAGGAACTAGGGAAACTCAGTGAAGAAACCAGACCCCAGATGAGCCCAAAACAATGGGAGGACAAAAGGCTGCTAAGTTTTGAGCAGGGTGGTTGGGTGGACTTTGCTGTCGTATCTAAATACACTTGTACAGACAAACAGCTCACATGTCTTCAGCACATACGAATGCAAATCGAATGCTAGAATCTCACCTAGTAAGGCACCATCCCAACTGAGATTTTTGTCCAGCATTTTAGGAAATTGGACTTTTTTTTTTGCAAAAAAGGTGGGAATTTTTACTGTTACCCTGCTCGCAGGAGGCTCAAACGTTCCATTTCTCCTACACCGACATCACACGTGGTTCTTGCTGCTGGCACTGAGGGCCAGAACAGCAGTCAGTGTCTTCCCAGGACGACCTGTCAATACCTGTCTGCAGCTTAAACAACTCATAGGAGCAGCTCATGTTTCAGGCTTTGCTTTTCTCAGAGGCTGCTGCTTCCCCCCCTCCACCTTTGTTTTTTATAATGTTCTTTTTCCAACTTGGGAAAAACAACTCCAGGCCTCTGTAAAAGGAGGCACAGAAGCTGGCACCAGTATTACAACCATCTGTAGAGGCACACCTCTTGTTCTGGAGCGAGTTACAATATAAAGTTATTCTTCTTTTTCTTGAAAACATTTGCTTATCATTAGTACCACACTTAAAAAGAATTATTTTAACACAGCAAATGGTAGGGAGCTACAGTAGCAATTTTATCCTATTAATTTTGACATTCATCTTTGGTTACTGTGAAAAGCATCATCTGCAAATATCTGTTTCTGTGCTCTTCTGCTATACAATAAGATGAAGAAGTCAAATTTGAGTGCTCGTCTCAGGCAGATAAAAGGAGAAAGAAATCAAGCTTGAAGCCAAATTCAAAGGCAAACAATAAAGGTCAACGTACTACTTCTGTGGGAAAGCCATTCACAGGGAGTGAACATGTTCCTGAAAAAGTGCAGCCCTCTCTTACTCTCATAGAAGTTTAACACATGGAACAAAAAGAACTGTCAGTCATCCGGCTTCATGACTTTGCATTTGCTTAGCTTTTCACTACTCTCCTTTAAAGGAAAATCTAATATAGACCTTCCACCTTCACTTATCCCCGTGCTGTTTGTGATAACATCAATACATACTCATTGACTATGGAATAGTTCCCAAGCCTGCATTTGGATATTCAGTGCTTTTGAGCACTAAATTAAATTAACACAATTAAAACAAACTCCTCACAGAATACAGTGGCTTTAGAAAGGCTCACAAACAGCACTAACTGAACAAGGGACAAAACATGCCATTTTAGAATCTTTGACTCACTTATCCTAAAGCAGAATTTTAATCATTATAAAAATATGAAATCCTTTAAATCTCATCTTTCAAAAGAGAAGACTGTCTGTAAAAGATCTTACAAAAAGTACTTAAAGCTCTAATCATTCAGATGTCTGCAAACCAGGATATACTTCATATTTCCAAAACACATTTTAGCATTTGCAAAAATGTATTTTTCAACGTAGATTTTCCTAAGCTGCGTGCTTTTAAGATTAAAGTAACAGAGAATTTAGAGTGAAGCATGTACAGGAAAAGTAAAATCCCTGACAAGGCACAACCTCAGCCCTTTTCCTCTCTCAGCCAAGAGTCACGTCTGCTGGTTTCAGCACAGAGAGGTTTTCCAAGGCGGTTCCCTGACTCACAGAAAAGCAGTCGTCAGGTGCTGCAAACCATGGAACCTATGCAGAGCTGGAATAAGTATGCATGGAGTAAGATGTGTGTGGGTGATGGACATGCACATGTTCAGAAGAGCTGCTGGGTGAGCACACAGGAAAAAGGAGGCAAGGTTAAATCTTGAAAGGACTTTTAAAATACCTTATTCTCTAACTAGCTTAAGACAATGTTACAATGGGGAAGCGATGATACAGCTTCTTCAGGTGAAATTAGTTCTTTTAAACTAGCTTTACAGCCACTACTTATTGCAGTCATATGAATTGTTGTAATTGCCTAAACAATTACAAATATATTATTCACAGAACGCAATTATTTCAGCTTTGTAACTTTAAAACCCCTCAGTAGTAGAATGGATAGCTCTAGCTTGAAATGGAAGCTTATATGCCTGAGACTAGAAGGATTCAGGAGACAGGAAAGGCGACACGCACACCGCACTTGCAATCTTAGCATCCTTAACTGCTCTCCTTATGGGTGGACTTCATGCAGAGGCCAAGGACTGAGAAAGCCTGAGCAGGGAGTCTTCTCCCACAGCCCGATCCTTCTCTTCTGATGTGAGTCTCTCTGCTTCCAGGCAGTGCCAGAGACTTGACCACAAACCATCCCTCTGCTGAGGTTGAAGAGAACCTCTGAGCTAAGGTATAACTGTGCAAAACTCTGCTGAAGTTAAATTACTGCCACATTCTCTGGAAAATTTAACTTTAGACCCCCTTTGTTCAGGGATGGGGGGAAGGAGAAAGTAGAAACACCTATTCTAGCCATTATGGTTGTGAAGGAAGTACAAAACGGTGCGATCAACTTTTATCTATGCAGGTAGCTCGAAACAAACACACTGAGAGGTGGAAAAGAATTTCCTCTCTGCAGGCATCAATTGTGAGGCCCCAGTGATGATGGTTTACACTTTTCTATTTTGTAACACTGAAAAGAAAATATCACAGAGCTATGAATAACACCTTTCTGCACAAGTGGGTAGGCTCCCTGCCCCCACATGCTCAATCACAGCTGGGCACCAGGAACCGGAGGGAGAGAAAGCAAAGCCAAGCTGAAAAGCCCAAGGTGTGCATTCAAGTTCCAGAAAATTCCCAGATTTCACTAAAAGCCCTAAGATTCCTGTAGAAGACACACACATCTTGACTATCCCTTTGTCTGCAGGGGGCAGTGTCTCATGTTTGCATTTTAAATGGCTGAAACACTAAACCTAAATTATTTATTAACAGATTAAAAATTTCCTCTTCTACATGAGAGGAACATTTAAACAGTCTCAGGAAGAGAACTGAACTAAACCAGACACTAAAACTCACGGGTAGAACTGGTGCACTGGGAAAGATTAGAAGGGGTCTGTGAAGGTATTTATCTTCCCCAAATGTAGCACATATTCCCACATCAACACATGATGTGGGAATACTAAGCTGCACTTAATATCCAAGTCTATTACTTTGCACAAAGACATAAACCTAGCAACCCTCTTACAAAGTCTTACTGCAAAGAAGCACCAAAGGATGTACAGGACCCTTCAGTGTTGCAGTCTTGGTTTAAGTATGTGCCTGAAACTTAGTGGGCATCTGACACTCGCAGCCACAGATCTGATAATAAATGTGCAATTTCAAGCTGTGCTAGGTAGCACAGGTATGCAGCAGCCACAGCAGAACAATCATAACCCATCTGTAGCCTGAACTCCCTCAAGCTATTGCTCTGATACTTGTAACTAGCAACTATGCCATTCAAGAGTGCTGAAGACAATTCCAGGATTCCATTTGATCTGCACTACTATATTAGAGAGCTTCCAGATCCTGGTTTACACTAAGACCAGCAGCAAAGACTGCAAGGTGGAAGAGTCTCAGATCAGAGGGATCAGACAGGGAGAAAGCCTGGAGAGAAAACCTGGAGAGAAAGCTCCATGGCTCTGGTGAATTGGAGGTGTGTTCTTACGTTACTTACACTGTATCAGGTGCTTATACATACACAGTCTATAAACATTATGACCATATGTGAAACACAGCTTTTATCACACTGCAGTATTTTAACTTCACTTCCTCTTCCCAGCAGCAAATTATCAGATTCACCACAAAAAGGGTGCTTAAGCAGAGTACTGGTGCATTACACACAAGTTAATACTATGCAACTACTAAATATAGCCATCTTGTTTTCTTCCACATTTCCCAGCCCAACACATTTCTGCAGCATCTTGAATGCACTCGCTGCCCTGTATTGATTGCGATGCTCAACGCCAGTGACAGGTGCAGAGCTCAGTATGGCACTTTTCCCTCACCCCATCCCACCCATGTTTAGATCATATAGTTTCAGCTTGTAAAACTACAGTTATTGTCTTTGTGTAAATGGACAGGAAGTCCAAGGAACAGACTGCAAATAAGCAGATGAGAGAATGAAAAAAGATCCAAGTTGCTAATAAACTGTGCAAGGATTATACACTGCATCTAACTACTGGTTTTAAGGGATTATCACTGGAGTACTTCTACAGGCAAGTACAGTCTTAATTTTAATTAGAAAAGAAAAATGCCCTCCTTTGAATGAACCCACTTCCATTTCAGAGACCTACGTTTTATTAATGCATCTAATGTTTTTCTGTTTCCTTTCTTAAAGACAACAGCATGGGGAAGAGGGGAAAAGAAAAAGGCTGATCCAGCTTGCCTTTGGGCACTGACTTTCCTGACTGTGCCTCCAAACACCAAGCTTTTAAAAAATCACCAAACAAAACACCTGGCCATCCCAGCCTCACGCTGCTCTGCAGCAAGACCTCCTCCTTTTACCTAATATTCATTTGTATCACTGTCAGCAGCAGATATTTACTGGAGTTATGGTCAAAAGGTATCCTAATGGAGAAAAAAAAACCCTTCAAATAATACCACAACTGAAAACGCAACTTTTCTAATGTATTACCGATTTCTAAGTAAGCATGCAGGGAAACTGCCATACATTTATGTAGCCATAGCTGTGTCTAGCTCTGTAAAGTAAAAATTTGTCTGTTTTATGCATATCCAGAATTAATCCATTACAATGCCTTGTGGTATGGATGTTAAAAATAAATATGAAACACTTCAGAATTTAAAAGATACACTATTTAAATGTGGATACAACAACCCGGTTCACACTGTGACCCATGTATGTATAAAAGCAGCATATGCTTGTACAGATTCTGGTAATTATAGAGTTTTGTTTCAAAAAACCATCATGTTCATACAATATAAACATGGCAATTGTCACTATCTCACAATCTACACTGTGATTTCAATTATGCACAACAAAGGGACTGCTCATGAGAGCTGAACGGAGAGGGTAAATTGCACCCCTCATAATAACAGTAACAAACCTGTGCTCATTAGCGTTTGTTTATTTGGTTTTTAAAAGGCATTTGTTGAATTCTTACAAACACTTCTTCGAGACTGGTGAAAAAAGAAATCTGCACTGGGTGCAGCATTCATCTTTCACTTGTGAGACTTGTCTTGAGGGAAATCAGTTTCATATTCTTTAGAGCCACGTGACTTTATCAGAAAACCACAGCACACAGTTCTGGCATAATTAGCAGGACCTTCTTAAACACAGCCCAGAAGAAAGCTCTGAGGGAAACAAACACATTTCACATCATTAGGGAAAGTCAGAACTGAAATGGAGGTGCCAGCCTCTGTACAGAACAGCAGAAATCCTACCTATTTTTAGTTCCCAATTCCAATAAGAAAACAGCTGGGAGTCTAATGAAATTATCTTGGTGACAAATTTAATGGACTGAACACTGAAGTTACTATTTTTAAATAAAGTTCCTAATTATCTTTCAAAACAAGAAGCAATTAAGCAGCAGTGGAGCTACGGCTTCCCAAGCGTCTGCTAAGGCTTGGCTCCAATCAGATTGAAACTGGGAAATGGCTCAACACCTTTCTGATCCTAAAAACTGGTTGAGGGCCAGGCTCAGGGTTTGGTTTGGTTTCTTTTTTTCCTTCTTAGTTTAATGAAAGCAGCTCTGCTTTGATCTGTCCAGTCCTGCCTTGCCCTGTTTTTCCCAGCCCGTTCCCAATCACCCTCCTTATGAGCTGGGAATGCCTTAGTGCAGCTGAACAATTCACAACCCGCCTTGTGCGAGGAGAAGTGAGAGAGGAAAACAGAGCTCGGAATGTCTGAAGAGAGCTGGAGAAAACGATAAATGGTAATAAACTGCTTGGAGTATCAGCTCTGGGGAGAAGAGCTGGACAGTGAAGTACTCCAGAGGTGACTGTGAAGGGTCAAGATCTCCCCTAGCAATGAGCACTAGAAGAGCACAGAGGAACTCACAACACAGAGCATATAGACATCTGTGGATTTACTGAACAAATCACAAAAAAGCAGGTATACACTGACATGTTCTCCAAATAGCTCTTTAAAACTACACATTTTAATTACTGGTTCCCTTGATAACACACTGTTACAATGGCATGTTATACTTGTAACCTCACCTGCAACTATTCTACACTTCATATATACTATATGCCTTGGTTTTGAGACAAACTTTTAACAACATGGGTACAGAATTAGCATTGAAAACACACAGATACCACACTAGTATCTACATTTTAATGTGACATATCAGGATCCTAGAGTCTGGAATACCTGTCTGGGCAATATTACATCTATGCTGGTGAGATAAGAGAAGATCTTAAACCCATCTTCTCATCCCTTGTACAAAACCACTCAATTATGTCAAGATTCTCGATGACTTTGCAATACTTCTTTACATTTTTATCATGACACATTGAACAACACCACCCTTCACTCATCTGATTTCATTTAAAACCTCACATTATCCAAAGTAATCCAAGTGCTTTTGCAGATGTGAGCTTTTATATTCCTCTTGAAGAAGAGCCGTACCACAACACCAATTTACAAATGGGAAAACTAAGTTTTCACCCAAATCTGGCCTTTGGTAACGAAGTATTTGGATCCTAAATCAACTCAGTGCTGTGAAACAGAGAGTTCTCCAGCAAAATGGAGGAGAGAAGCCATTCAAGGCTGAACCAAGAGAAGAACTGAGACTGCACACCTTAACTGCAAAATCTGCTCTTTGTGGCACACTGATAGGCAGAGCTAATGAAAAGACCAAAATAAAATACCTATCAGTAGACTTGAGCACAATTGGTTCACTCTTGAGATTCAATCTGATGAAAGAACATCCAGAGAGCAGCCCCACTCTCTATGAGGCTATGTAGGAAGATTGCTTTGCCAGATACAAAGCTCCAAGATGCCTAACCTTTTCACACTGTCCCTAATTTTATAACATCATAAACAAGCAAGTAAAATCCAACTGAGATGGATTATGTCCAAAGTGGTGGACAGTGTGTTCTGGACATGGTCTGCAGCAACTTTGCAAGTATTACCAACATTGGCAATATATGAACAAAAATGCCAAAATAACACAATTTGTGAGGATTTTTGTGGGTACACTGCTATTTTAATTTATTTCTAAAAATAACTTAGGCTTCAGAAGGGTTTGCTTGGTTTTAACTGTAAAAACACCAATCTCTTAGCAAAGATCAGGCAGCACTACCCAGCTGCCTGAACTGGGCTGGACGTGGCTCCCACCAGCACCGGGCTCCATTGGCTTTCCTTCCTCCAGGACCCAGCTCTTTCCCTCCCCCAGCCACAACAGCCTTCCTAAAAATAGCCCTCTGCTCTGTTTTACTCCGGCTGCAGTTTACATAAGCCCTTTGGGGGAAGGGGAACCTTGCGGAGTACCCAAGGCACTTCACAGCCTTCACAAAGCATTTACGGGGCAGCCAACACATTTTAAGTGTAAATTACCATCCAGACACTGAAAACCCTGACTTGCATAATGAACACACTATAGTTTAGCTTTATTGGTGGATAACCTCCTCTAAGACTTCATTAGTGTACCACAATACAAATACAGTTAACACAGAATTATATTTAACTATAACAACTGATTTTAACACATTTCAGCTACAAAATCAGTATATAATGTTCTACAGAGTAATCAGCTGAAAAAGGGTATTTCAATCACAAAACCTATCAATGACATCCTGCCTGCAAAATTACTCTTAATCACATGTAAAACTGGCCAACAGCTTCTTTCAGTTTATTTAGGACTTAGTCACAAACTATAAAAAGTACTTGAAGAGCTTCAGTTTGATAAACTTGTTCACCTAATATAAGCTTAATCTATTTCTTCATTTTCAGCCTGCTTCTCCTGAAGTATGGATTTTATGACCATGTTTCTCTGCATGCAAGCACATGGTCTCAATAAACTTTCAGGCCTGCTGGTAAATTTATACCAAATGTATAGCAGACACCTTTGTCACAGGGGTCTCTCAAAACACATAACTTCAGCAATACCTGTGAATGCAGGCAAGCACCCAGACAAAAGTAATTTAAATGTAAAGTCCCCAGTGAAGGAAAGGATTCCGTGTCTCATTAAACGGTGGAGTTCATAGAGGAGAAAAAGGAGGGAGAGAATGTGCATCGAGTACTCCTTTCTCTGAGACCGGCAGTGATATATTTGCAGTGTTTTCAGCCCAGGGAGTAATTGGGAATCGAACCTGGCGCTTTCACATTGTACCAGTAAATGTACTGGCCTCATTTCATCCTTGTAGCAGAAATTTTCTGTTGTCTCCTATCTTTTGTAATACTATTGCTTTTAATTCCTTTTTTAAAACAAGTCTTTAATGAGGTTTTACAGTATCTTTACAGGTCTTCGTTTGATAAAGCATTCTCCTAATTGTCATCTTTTAATCTTGAAATGTTCCTTTTCTGCAGCAATACAGCATGAGTGATAAGAGCTCTCATAAAAAAACCGACTAAACAATAAAAGAACAACCCACACTCCAAATGCTGTTGTGCTTGCTGACAGTGAACATCAGAAACAGCAGATCCTAAGGTCAGGGCAACAACGTCCAACAGCTGCTCACCCACCAAGTTGAGGAATAGGCAAAATCCTAAAAGAAATCCTAAAAATACCAGTCCCACCAGCTCCATATCTGCCTGGGCAGCCTTTCTAACATGCCTTTTCCTGCTGGAGCAGGATCTACTAGGGCTTCTCGGCAGCAGTCAAACCCGAGGGGTCCCCTCTCACAAACACCCCGCAGCCAGCCCGGCACTGTGCTCACACTGGCTGTCTCAGCACTCCTACCCCCAATTCCATCCAGGGAACACCAGCCCAGCTGTTCCACAGGTAATGCAATAGTGATTCAACTAGAGCTGCACTCTTTCTCTTTTCTTCAAGCATTTATTTATAGTGTGCCCTGTATTTTGCACCTGCAGGTCTTCCTCCTGCAGGAGGGATTCCTATTGGAGGCTGCTCCAACCTGTCTGGAAATCTTTTATTCTACCTGTTTCTGCACCATATTGAAATGTTGCTTCGAATCACAGCTCAGAACATCATTGAGGACTTTTTCCATCTGCATAAAGGGAGGCTGCAGAAGCATGGCAGGAAAAGGTGAGTGAAAAATCAATGCTCAGGAACAAGTTTTAACAGTTGCTTTGACTGGTTCACAACGCTTGGCACCTATGGATTTTACACCACTATACTAATGAAGAGCAGTGTACCATTAACCCTGACACTAACAATACAAGATGTTATTTGCTCTGTTTTTTAATAAAGTTATGGGAATTTTACAGTAAAACAGCACATTTTTAAAATGAAGGTCTAGTACAGTCTATGTACATGACAACCTCCCAGTTTACATGAACATAACTCTTATTTTAACTTCTCATCCTAATTCATTGTAATACACAGACTGCTATCTGTCTTCACAAAACCCAGAGGATTTAAGGATTACTGAGTACACACTAATCTACTATTTTACTAGTCCAAATTTACTCAAAGTATGTGTTTTTTTTTTGCAAACTGAGATTACAGAAGTTTCATCTGCAGCAGTTATTTTTTGAATGAATTTGTTGCACTTTCTCTGCCACAGAAAAGTATATATTCTGTGTCTAGTGAAAGGGCAATACTACCTGTAAGATCCATATACATGAAGATAAGCCAAAGTATCTTGAACTTTCAGGAGTTACACAGTTCTACCATTCTGACTTTCTGGACATGTCAAACCTCATCAAATGTTGGGCCTGTATTGCAATATGCACCAAGTGTGTGTTCAGCACCTTAGCAGCATAGCCTGTCAGGGTGTTTACTACAATAGTGAGGTTCCCTCACTCCAGGAATGTGTGGCATCACTTGAAGGATGAAGGCTGCTTGGCAGAACACCAAGGAAACTATGCAATCAGCAATATTTGTGAAACCTGTTGTTAATGAATTAATTCACAGTAGAAGAAACTCCATCTACTTTAAGAGAGTTCCTATAGGAATGAATCCAGGCTGCTGATTTTTGCTTGATCTTTATAATCATGAAAGAAAAATACAGTAGTGTAGTAATGCTAGGTTAGCAGCTGCATTTAATGATCTCATGTTAACAATGATACATACTGATTTCTTGAATAAATTATTTTGTGTCAGGTCTCTAACAACACTGATTAGTCGTTCCAAGATGGATTATGCATTGAGTCAGGGCTTTGAATGCATATGCAAAATCTTGTATACTAATATATTAGTTATTTGAAAAATATTGGTCATTTAATTATATGGAGAATTATTTATGAAGTCTCAAAACTTTACAAATAATCAGCTAGAATAATCAATCAAAACCATCAACCCTACACATCTCCTCAGTTAAAAGCTGGAAACACTGAACTGCAAAGTGGCAACTCTTCAACTGTTTTGCACAGCTATCCCCAGGTAAATTTAGCTTTAGCTACACAAAAATCAGAGTTACATGCAGAACAAGCACCCTGCCAGTGTAGTTTACTACCTCTTATTCTATTACAAACTTATACCTATCCACAGAGCAAGAGATCAATATGACATTCACAGCATCTGCTCCAAAAGCTTCAGTGGACAAAAGATACTTCTTCATGTATTTCTAGCACATTCTTTCATACTATTGGTTAATGCCACAACAAAACCTTTGAGAATGG
This sequence comes from Melopsittacus undulatus, assembly GCF_012275295.1. Lineage (NCBI taxonomy): Eukaryota > Metazoa > Chordata > Aves > Psittaciformes > Psittaculidae > Melopsittacus > Melopsittacus undulatus. The sequence goes on from NC_047536.1 coordinate 25,050,812, forward strand.
GAAAAGGAAGGAGTGGGAAATGTGCTGCCACTAAAATGCAGAAATCCATAAAAGTTTAATTAACAGAAGATCCTGCCGTACTGCATTTCAAGTCTTCCCCTTCACCCACAGAGAAATTCCACTGCATTTGAATGTGAAGTTTACAGAGAACGGTGCCACAAAAAAAAGAAGCAGAAGCATGGACATGTATCAGAAATATGCTGACTGAGAAGTCCAGATACTACTGAACCAAACAGGCTTGAAAGCAATTACAACAATACACATCTGGAATTTGCTTCAAAAAAAGCCCAAGCTTATTTTATTTCTTCTTTTTGACACAGAAATCTGCGTGTCTGACATAGGGCTCCTGCACAAATTGTCATTAATCTGCATTATTCATTAATGCATTAAAATGTTCAAAATCCTTTGGTGATGCAAGCATAATATTCTGTATCAAGCAACACAGTTTGCCATTTTTACCTCTAGTAACGAGGAATCTGTTTTTTCTCTTCAGTGAATTATTTTTAACTCTGTTTTAATTAACAGTATGGGTATAGGCGAGCCATCGAGAAACTGGGCTACAGAACAACTCTGCAGAATTCTGAACTGCAGCCAAATACGTTTAGTACAGAATTATCTTATGAAGCTGTTTCATTCTTTGGTTTATACAGCAGTAGTTACTCATACATTCACATTCTTCGATAACATCAACTTTGGTTTTAAAGCTGCCTATTAAAGTAAAATATTAGCTAAAAGCTACATCCTGAGCAAACTACCAGCTGAGCTCAACACAGTACTCTTCACCAGCTAATTAAAATGTCAATATGCACCTTATTTAGGCTGGCCTTTGTGACACTGTCATGATGTGCTTTTGCCAATTCAAAATGAAACTTCTCTGTCAGAGGAAAACAGCAATCTACTGAACAAATCATGTGGCTGTCTACTTAAGATCACAGAAGAAATTCACCATTTTATGGTCAAATGTTATTCAAATAAAATGTTAACACTCATGCCAAAGTTTCAGAAATACTCTTGAGCACACCCCTGTCTAACCTGAGCAAATTTTGTGCTGTGAATGTTACTGAAATGAAGAAATAGCTGTTGGATGAGCAAATTTAACAAGCAGCATCCATTTCCACCAAGTGAGGCACCCACGAACACCTGCACTAGGGTTTACCTTAACTCTTGCAGGCATTAGCAAGTGACAGGCTTAACTAAAAGGTAAAGTGTGACTATCTGGATGCAGGACTGGGTCAAGAAACTGGGGGAGAAGTTCCAACCCAGTTTCTTCATGCTCTTCAGATCCTGTCAGCTCTGCCTCCAGCTGAAGGCAAATCCCTAATATTTACATCTAGACACATAAAGGAAGTTGCATCTACATTCAAAGGCCAGAAAGGAACTGACACATTAACAGATGTGTGAAACAAAAGAGAAATAAAAGCAGCAAATAAATGAAGGCAATGGGTGCAGGGAGGTTACAAGTGGCAGAGTGAGCGAAAGTGGAGGCAGAAACTGGATTCCTGGAGCAAACAGTTAAACCCTTTCACAATAATTCAGGCTGACATGACGGGCATTGCACAGACCTCAAAAGCCTGTGGTATGACTTCTTAAATTATTCACATTTTGGACTTGTAAAGGTCCTTCTGCCATTACAGCTCATCACCTTCAGTATTTTCACTTATCAGGGTTCCTAATTCATAAGACTCAAGCAAGCTATTTCAGGACACCTTTTGTTTTATCTTGCTTCATATTGGGATGTAATTTATTTTCAAGACAGAGAAGTTTATCTGGGGTTAAGTATAGCTTGAAATTAGGAATTTATGATGAGCTGTGACAACAGTGGGAACATGTGTTGGATTCATAATCCATTTATTGGCTAAATTTAGGTAATCTGGTTTTCACAGCACTTGCCAGCAGGCACATCCCTGCTATTCACAGTCAGCAAAGAAAGGGCAGACACATGGAGTAGTTAGGTATAATTCAGCTACTCAGATATTTAGGCTCATTTTATTGGCAGTGACTTCCTTAAAATTATGCAAAGACAGGAGTTAGTGTGCTTCCCATTATCTCCAGCAACCTACTTCTACACCCAATACACCATTGGATTGCAGAGAAAATATAACCTGGGTTGTATTTTTGATTTTTTTAATAGAAATTTAACCTTGTTTGTAACATGATCTCTGTTTCCTCAGGCTGAAGAAGAGCAGGGAGAAGACCCTAATTCATCAAAGTGCTCTGGAATAAAGTAAGGTGGGCTTTTTTATAATCAAGATGAAAGATTAGAAGTTGGATGTTCTAAGTCTATTCCTTGGCTTGCAGCAAGGAATACAGCAGTATTCTTATTGCCACACAGCAGTAGGCAAGCTCAACAGTTGTAGATCAGCAAAAGGGGGCATGAATATTATTCTTCCTCATGGGAATGTTTAACAATATAATTGTTAATGTCCGTAAGAAGCTCATGTATGCCAGGAACATAGGCCAGGGAAATTCCTGTCCTGTTGAATGTGAGTATGCGGACATAGCTCGCAGAGTTGGGGGAGACAAGAGTAACTGCTCTGCCAAAATCACATTGAGTGGAAAGTAAAAGTTAAAAAAAGTCATAAATAATATGAATAAGAAACGGGACTAACAGTAATACCACTGATAAATCAGCCACTATATAAATAGGTGAGACTTTCAGCAAACACACACTTCACTGCATGTTTCATGAAGGGAACTTTGTCATGAACTGAAATCAACATGGAAGAAAATCATTAAGTGCTCAGATCGGGGCTCTTAATTGCTCTCTACAAGTCAGCAAGCCCAGAAATAAAACACACCATAAACCTTAATAAAAATGTAAAGAATTTACAAGCCATAACAAATTAGAAATTAAGAAAACAGTGCATCCACATCTGCTGATCCTTTAGCAGCCCTGCACAGCAGTCAGTTAATAGCTGCACTCCCCCCTTTTCTTTGATAAGTGTTTTAAAAACAAACATCTTAAAAAATACTTCACATAAAACTCCTCTGGAGCAGCCTGGCACAGTTTTAAACTATCAGAGTGAGTCTGCTAGGGCTGAAGGTTGAGAAACACGACTCTGCACCTACACCAGCGACCTCCCCATGCTTTCTTCTTCCCCGAAATGGCAGGCGGCAGGAGAAGAGCCGTCGCGGCCAGCGGCAGGAAATAGCGTGAGAATGGGCTCCCTCATGCTACTTCCAGCCCTTCCTGATATCGGAGGGTGTGAAATGGGTTGCAAAGACTGTCTCTCAGACTATTTCCTTTTCCACCCCAGCTGAAACCAGGAAGCGCCAGCTAGGAGGTACACACAGCAATCACAGCGTAACATGAAGCACAGAATCAGACAGATGAGGGCTGTAACTAAAGCAAGAATTCAGGGACTGTGGGCACAGTCCAACATTAGTAAGTCTAGAGAAAGCACCAGGATGCTCATGTAACCCAGGCTTTGCTTTTGATTTACTACATAGCTAATCCAAAGACTATTAACATGAAAGCAATTTTCTTCAGGATGTTCACAGAATTTGGGTCAGACTTTACAGGATGGTGCAGGCATCCTCCATGCCCCTGTGCCACAAACAGCACATGTGCATGGAAGAGAGCCTGTTTAACTACTCTGCTGTGTATTTGTGAGCCTTCAAGAGCAGAGCTGCCCAAATGAAAACTGAGGTAGAAGTATTACAACAACAGCACTTCAAAGAGATTATGTTTGTTTATATTTGACAGAAGGATATATTTAACAAACAGGTCTTGGCACATTACAGTGGAAACGGCTCCTATGTTTTTAAGTAATATATTCTAAATAAAATACAATCCCGTGCCTTCAGGGAAGACATACAAAGGATGGCAAATCATTTATTTATCACCCTTCAGGGTATTCTATATTCTAGACCTTTCTGCGTTGTTCTGTTTATTATTAGCCAAGAGCGGTATCACAAGGCAGCTTCAGTATATTTGTTCTCTTCTGCATACATCTCCACAAGATACAAGAGTAATGAAATTTAGTCTCCTCGGAGACAATGCTCCTTCCTTACAGCTAAAATACATCCTTCTCAGAAAGAACCTGGTAACAACCCTGCAGATCATGTTGTTCTAAAAGAATTGAAACTAGCTACTTAGTAAGTCCAGTGAAGAAAAGGGAAACAGTCTCCTCTCCTTTCTCTGCCTCTCAAGACTTGTAAAATATGCCTAGGCAGGAAGTACAGTAAAGCTCACGATGAGCAGAGGCAGCTACTCTTTCAAAATGAACAGGGTTCCTCCGAAGTGACATTTTCATTTAGCCAGTGAGCATGAGGGGAAAGGGCAGGGTACCAGAAGGGCTCTCCAACAGCTGAGGTTACTGGGCGGGCCTCCCAGCTTCACACCTCCAAAGATCACCACCGCAATTCCATGGAAAGCCAGGACTGTACCTGTCGCTTTGGTCTTTTTTGAGCCAATGCAACCAGGCACTTAGCGGGGCAGCGGCAATAGTGCATATTAATGTCAACTTTTTACAGAGAGGCACTGAAAACCTGTAGTGAGTCAGCAGAAGTATTGCAGTATTTAAAGTTACTGCTCAGGAGCAGGTGAAAAATGCCATTTCCAGACATTAAACAGCTACATTCGAGCTAGCTAGACACAAGATATCAGGTTGAGAATCATACTGGTTCCCACTTTATAGGGAAAGGATAAGCAGCAAGAAGCAGCCTTGTCCTGGCCCCAAGCTCATCTAGGAGAGCTTCTGACTCACCAATTAGTTCCCTTCTTTCCTCAACAAAAATCTGCAAGTGTTTACATCCCCACCTCCCCAACATCTTCCTTTCTAAGGTGATCCACCATCCTGCAGCTACGCCATGCAGTCTGTAACCTGAAGAGACCTCCTGTCAGAGTACAGCTAAGCTGCCCTACACGGAGAACCAGTTTTTATCCATGAAAAGCAGAACTGTAAAAGCAGTGGTGTCCAACAGAAGGGAACCAGGTAAGTCTCAAGGCCTCTTCTCACTGCCACCATCACACCATTAACAAGAGATGGAAATAAAAGGAGGGAAGGGACTCGTGCCAGTTCCCAGAAGCCAGCAGGCAGGATGCTGGGCGCTGCTGCTGGGAACAGCTGCCACACAAGCAGACCATGAGCCCTGCAATGTGCCCGCTCCCTGAGGACAGAAGACACAGGCCAGCCCCTGAACCCCCAGAGATCCCTGAAGAAGCTCTGCACACGTTTCATGCTGGTTTGGCAGAAACACAAATGAATTTTAGTTTGATATTAACTTTTCTGAAAGCCAAACACAGCCCCGTGAGATACACACACTCCTCACTGTTTTCTGCTCAAAGACAGGCAAAACTCCTTATTAAACATTCAGCACAACTGCCTTGAAAAGCTTCCTACATAAAACTGTGCCACTTCCAATAGTGGGAAAACCTTCCTCTTTAAAAATGCAGAAAGAGCCTGCACCAAGGCAAATTTTAAGCAATTCACACTTTGAAAAATGACATTTAAAAAAAACCTGAAAATTTACAAACAACTACAGAAAGTTAATTTTTGTTAACAGGAAACACTATTGAGGATTTTAAAGTAATCCACTGAACAAGTATCAATATGTAACCATTCAACTTTACAGGAGGGATTTTTGGAAGCTGGTCTGATCATGAAAGAGAAAAGCCACTTTTCCACCTTCCATTTTAAGTATTCCTTTCTTGTTTTAAAGAGGGACTTCAAAAGGGGAAGGTATTTAGAACCCAAGACTGTTCTCTGCAAGAAATAACAACTCCAACACAGTTTGCTCAGCTTTCTCTTTTAACTTCTATTAGCCCTATTGACAGTAGCTTGCACATTCAAATTGAAAGCACTCACTTGATAAATCTCAGCTACATTTTATATTTTGTCTTTGCTACATTCTTTTATTTCGAGTGTGCTCACCAGTTTAATTTCAAGGTATTAATACTGTCAGATTTCATGAAGTAATTTTCATCAGGTCCCATGAAAATGGAATACCACAAAAACAAGTTCAGAATTTCAAAGCGACGTTAACCTCCAAGCAAGTATCTTGCCATTAAAAACCTCTTACTTTGCATATTGTGTTATTAAAAACAATGCCACTGCATGACTGAAAATGCCAGAAAGCACAAGAACTACCAAAGCTAACAACTAGAAAGCTACTTCTGTAAGAAAATAATGTCATATACTTTACAATCAAATTGAATAAATATTAGAACAATGAAACAGTTTTAGAAGGAGACAGCAATGGTACCTTAGTTAAAATACCTAATTTACAACAATGTACAAGGTTTAATTTTGGCTCAGCAGCTCATGATGTAGAACTACGTGTTCCACTAGATGGAGCAGGACAGTAAAACCATCCTGAAGGCCACCCCTGGCTGCTGACCCATGAAAAAGTCAATGTCCAGCCATCAGGGATGATAAGAATTTTAGCTTTCTTCTGTGCATTCAGGACAGAACGAAATTTGCTTCTCTTCCAAAAAAGGGCAACACAAAACCCCCTTTGTGCTTAACAATTTACTTCTTCCCATCAGAGAAGTTGACTATTAACAAACACTAACCAGAAACAAACAGATAACCAAACCCTGTGAGAAACAAAGCTAGGTTTTCCCCATTTCTATCTGTTTTACACTAGGAAGAAAAAATGTTCTGGATAGTTGAAGGGAATGAAAATCTTGTAGGTTTTTTTTTTTCTGTAGCAACCAAAGTTGCAAAACGATCCATGCCAAATGATCAAACATTAGTCACCTAATGCAAAAGACATCGCTACACATCAAACAAATTCACAGTAGAAACAATGGCTAAACTTCAAAGAGGCTCCTAAAGACCTGGAGCTGTGCAAGTCATAGTAAAATTATCTCCCTTGTCTCTTTTCAAATAGAGCTAATTGTTGATTTAGTTTTCAGTCTACCTAAACAAACAACACAAAAAGAACCTTACAAATTTTATCAGATGTTCTTTAAGGGATGCAGTAGTAAAGAAACTGCCCTTGTCCACCAGCACATGAAATAAGAACCCTGCATTTCCTTCACCATTAAATCTTATTTCAGCTTTTCCAAAGAAGCAGGGAGAGTATAAACTAATACAGAACACTGAAGTCCTGCAATTCTTGAGTATATACAACAAAAATACCAGGAATGGTCACAATTATCACAAATGTTCCCATTAAAAAAATCTGAACCATAATATATGGCTGTATGTCGTAAATAACTGTAAACATGCAGAAGCCTCTTATGTTAATACAAATTATCACGGTACAAACAGCAGAAGAGCATTAATCTTTCTTAGATATGTGCATCACAGCCACACAAGCATAAGTCTTGGTGACTGATCACAGGCTGTTGCCTATGATTCTTACTGCCATCTCTTAGTTTTCAGATAAACAAACTGCACTAAAACAAAAGCTAGAAACATGGGCACGTTTCACACCAACGTACCTTCCATCGTACTAAAACTTGCTGCAGTACCTGAAGCTGTCATCTGGAAAGGAACTGGTCTAAATGGGAGGAGGAGGAAATCTGTCTTTGAGACAGTAGTATTGCCCACTGCATTAAGGTGCCAGCCTATATTAAGACCATTTGAAAGCATCTGCAAAGTTTTCTATAGAGATGCTATTGTGTAACTGAACACCAGTTTTTCCTACCTCTTTGAATAGCTGATTACCAAGAATTCACCATGTAGCATACATTCCTTTTACAAGGTAAGGAAAAGTAAGGAAGAGTACCATCCAAATCACTGTCACTGAATGTTTTCAATAGAAGAATTTGGATATAGCAGTCAATATAGAGCAGAATAGAAACAGTACTTACTACTGTGCACAATCAATCAGTTGATATTCATTAGATCTCTCATAGCAGGCTCTCACACCTTCATCTTGCCAAAGGGTTTTCGTATGTTCATAAAACTCCTGAAAGAGTAAAAAGAGTATTAGCATAATGGATTATATATGAAGAGAATTGGCAAATGGTACCATATCGTTTCCACTGCAATGAGTGATAAATGGTAGCAATATTTAACAAAAAACATCTTTCAGAACATGATTACAAGTTCAATTGACTTTCTCAGTTGTTCTGACTTCAGTGTTTTGTAACACAAAAAACTGCTTCTCAATCATTCTGATTGAGACCAACTAGATATTGAGGGAAGGTTAATATTTCATTAGTGACAATTCTGTTGACATTTTTAATAACCAATACTATTTGGTAACTTTTGCCCTTTAACTCTTAATTCCACTGAATGTTATATTTATTTAGCCATCAAGATTGTTTTTTCCTTCAACAAAACACTACTTCTCAGTAATTCTTAAATAATGGTAGTAAATGATAATTAGGTTTACTTTTGAATTAGCAAGTTAGTGAGGACCTTTGGGGACTACCCAGACATTTGCATTTTACTTAACTCTCTATGACTTAACTCTATTTGCAGAATTTATTATTCTATAGTGTAAAAGGATATTGAACTCCTGAAGAAATACAGTGACACACAGCTGGATCATGTATTAACTATACAAACCTTAAAAATGGCAAGCCAGCATACAAAAGCAGATAACCAAAAATGCAATGCTTCCATTTTCTTGAACTGAAACACAAGTATAAAACACAACCAGAAGCCTGTCCTTTTCTTGCACAAAAAAAAAGCCTGCAAAGTTCCGACTTGCTTGTAGCTTTGGCTCCAACAGGGGCAAGTGTCATCTGCAATTGTATTTCTGGATATTGGTCTAAGAACTTCGAATAGACTCAGAGAGAAAAGCAGCAGCCTAGTGACTTTAATACACACACCAATGAGGGGGCATTACTTTTATTAATGACCATGGACTTTTTCTGGCTACTTCTCAGAGCTTTTAAAGTGTTTTGGACTAAATACTTTCATTCTGAATTTAAGTGGCTCAGGTAGCTTACTCCGTATCAGCATTTTGCATTGAGGACAGCACAAGACCTTTGAAATAGTTGCTGTACATATCCTAATCCTCCCCACCCCTTTTCTTTACAGTAGAAATATTTTAAAAGAAAAAAAAATGTATTATTTTAAATAGTTATTTTACTGCTTCAAGGTTCCTCCATTAACTTAGCTTTGGAATATCTCCTTCTGGGGTATCAGTCCCTTGCATTCTTTTATTATCAGCATAGTCCAGAGAAAGGGGTCAAATCCAATGTGACTCCCAGCGTTTCACTTGAAAGTATATTTTTAAAAGATTCACCTTCCTAACAGAATGCTAATTAATACCTGAACAGTACCAGAACAGTAGATGCTTTAAACAGCATCTTAAAGATGCATAATGGCAGCTTAAAGTAAATTTAGTGATGCAGATCTTCACATCATCCTCTTTTTGGCAGGTATAAGATGCATATGGGATTGCGTGACCATACAGTTGTGAACAGCCATGATGGAAAGAGCCTATCAAATGTAAATTTGATCTTGCTTCTATTGCTGTTGGATATTGACTAGCTGAATTTAACATAAAAACGATAGTAAAAGCACACTACTACAATTTTGTTCTAACTTCTTATAAGGGATTATAAAGTTTATGTATATGAAGTTTATGTATAGTACTAAATGTATCTTTTCCATTTGTTCCCTGGTTTTATGAACTATTCATGAACAAAAAGACAAGTTAAAATTCTTTCATAAGTAGGTAAGAAGATTTTACTGGATTTTTAATACTTATAGATTGTACAACCATTTCCTGTTAAAGGAAGTAAAAGATGGCTCAAAATCTTAATTCCAGTCCTCAGTTTTCTTTCTCCCACTGCTGGAATTGCATTCATTGGATCCCTTAATTTTGAATGTTTCCAATTTTTTGGCAGTTGGGGGACTGTCAATTACTGATAATCTTCAACTACATCACAGCACAGTGAGGAAAGTATCTCACCAAAGCAAAAAGCAGGAGGAACAGAAAGTAAAGGAGAGAAGAGGAATTATCTGGGTCTCCCTGTATTTGAACCAAACTCATTTTGGGGTAGGCTTATGTATTTGGTTTTGAAAGTAACAGTAGTCTAGTACAGAACATCTTATGACTCATTCAACTTATCACTGCAAACTGGGAAATTGAAAACTTGAATCATCAATTTTAAGAGAATTTTTTTTTTGCTGAAACAGCAGCTGGTTCACATGGACATACACCATTTACATTTTCCATCTAATGAAGGAAGATAACTTACAGCAGACTTCACATAGTTAATTGAACTATTTGACAGAGATATGGCTCTAAAATAGAATCATAGAATAGTTAGGGTTGGAAAAGACCTTATGATCATCCAGTTCCAAACCCCCTGCCACCGGCAGGAACACCTGCCACTAAACCCTGCCACCCAAGGCTCTGTCCAACCTGCCCTTGAATACTGCCAGGGAGGGAGCATTCACAACTTCCCTGGGCAACCCATTCCAGTGCCTCAGCACCCTCACATTAAAGAACTTCTTCCTTAGATCTAATCTAAACTTCCCCTGTTTAAGTTTTAACCCATCACCCCTTGTCCTATCACTACAGTCCCTAATGAAGAGTCCCCTCTCCAGCATCCCCTTAAGATGGTCTCGAACCAGATCCTCTCCTACAGTGGACCTAGGGTCTTCATTCTCACACTCCCTGCGTCTGCCTTCCAAGACTTGGGTGGTGTGGTCAGAGCATTTGCCAGTGAAGACCGAGGCAAAGAAGTCATTCAGAACCTCAGCCTGCTCCAAATGTGGGGTAGCCAGTTCTCCTGGTAGCTTCTGGAGGGAGCCTGCATTTTCCCCAGTCTGTCTTTAGTCACTAGGTACATATAGAATCCCTTCCTATTATCTTTAACATCCCTAGCCCAGTTTAACTCTAATTGGGCCTCAGCTTTCTTAATCTGGTCCCTAGCTTCCTGTACAACATCCCTGTGTTCTTCCCAGACTGCCTGACCTTGCTTCCACCTTTTATAAGCCTCTTTTGTCCTTCTACTTTTCCTCAGCAGCTCCTTCTCCACCCAAGGAGGTCTCCTGGCCACTCTGCTGCGTTTCCTTCTAGTTGGGATGCAACACTCCTAAACTTGCAGTAGGAGATCCTTGAACATCAACCAACAGTCTTGGGCCCATGTGCCCTCTAGGGAACCTAAGCAGGTTCCTGAAGAGGCCAAAGTCTGCTCTCTTGAAGTCCAGGGCAGTGAGCTTACTGCACGCCCTTCTCGCTGTCCTGAGGACCTCGAATTTGACCATCTCCTGATCGCTGCAACCAAGGCAGCCCTGAAGCGAGTTCAAGGTGCGGAGCTGTTGCAGACCCCTGCTGAAGCAGGCAGCCCTGGCCACACGCTGCTGGCACCACATCTTGTGCTGCCCTTGCAGCCTTTGCTGCCCATGGGGCTCAGATTCTCACACGGGCTCACCCATGATGGGCACGGCTGGAGGACATGGCTTGGCTGAATTCCAACCCCATAGACACATCCCAAGTGCAGCACATGAGCACTGCTCAGGGCGATTGCTGACTGCTTGTGGGACAGGGAAAGAGCACAGGAGATGCCCCTGGTCCTTGTGGAATTGGCCAGCACAGCCTTCACCCATTTTATTATGTGAGCACCAAAGTGTGTCTCTGTCATCTCAGGGGGTCACGTAACGATTGCCCAATGTCCCCCATGGAGCTGCAGCCCCTTCAGGGCTCGTCCCCATCTGCTGCTCGCAGCAGTTCTGGAACTCTGGGGTGATGTCACAGCCCACGTTACAGCGGCAACTGCCTGTACCCAGACAGCAACGCAGACCTTCACCCTGACTTCACCCAGACTTCTCCTCTGCTCCCAGCTCCGTGCTCCAGTCCCTTCTGCTGTGTTCCTGCTCTGCCCTTCTGCCCTGTTCCCATCCCCGTCTGCTTCTTCCCATCCCTACTGCGCTGCTCCCAGCCCTTCCCACTTTTTCCCAGTCCCATTTATTTGTTCCTTGCCGTTGGACCTGATTTTCGTACGAAGAAATGCAGCCTCAGAAGAAAGGCACCTGTGTCCTGCTGGTGGCCCAGCTCAGCCCTTGCAGAGGCGAGGACGCAAAGGACTACCTTTGCAGAGTAAGGAGCCGGTGGGTGCCGAGGCAGGCACGGGGCCAGGTCTGTGCCCTGGCCCCGCAGGCTGGGAGCACGGCTGCTCACCCCTGCCCTCTCTGCTCTCCCAGGTCCTCAAGCCCTTGCCTCCTTGCAAGGTGCTGAAGCGCAGGCGCCAGAGGATCCTCCGGCTGCAGGCACCAGTATGTCAGAGCTGGTAGGTGCTGCTGGACAAGAAGCCCACGGCCTCCCACCACCTCCTGCTGGGGATGTGCCCGTGGGGGGCCCCAGTGACCCCCAGCTCTGCCCAGGCACTGAGAGGGGACCGGGGTACCCAGAGCCCTGTCCCACACCTGCGCTCCGCTGCTCGAGGCAGCACCAATGTACTCTGCTTGCCTTTTGCCTTAGGATATTCCAACACCTGAGAGAGCCGGAGGATCAGGCCACCAGCGGGACCCAACTGGGGCTGGGTGCAGAACCGATGGAGGTAGATGTGACAGTTGAGGAGGAGGAAGCAATGGAAGTGGATGTGAAGGAGGATGAGGCTATGGATACCAATTGAGTAGTGGTAAGGCAGCACGTGCCCCCCATCCACTGCTGGCACTCAGGCTGGGTCGGCTGCTGCTGCTCTGGGGCCGGGGCTGTGTGCGACAGCCCTGCTGCAGGGACACGCTGCCCGCTGGCCTCATCCTGGCAGCACAAGCACCACCACCGCGCTGCCCTGCGCTGCCTTTGGGACACGCAAGCCCACTCTGATGGCGCAGAGCCGGGCTCCCAGCCCCAGCCAGGCCTGAGCCCCGCAGCAGAGTCCCACCCTCCTCAGAGGGTGGCAAACACAGTGACCATCAGGAGCCTCACTGAAATGACCTTGTGCTGCTTTTTTTCCAGGGCTGGTCGACAGGGAAGTTTTCACGGGGTTTGGAAAAGTTTTCCTTGGAAGAGTTCCTGTTTTTTTTCAAGACTGTTGTTCTTTAGGAAGATTGTTGTTTTTATCATAGGACTTACAGGTTTATATAGGATAGGCGTAAGTTTAAGAATAAGACTTTTATATTTAGGTAGTATAGTTGTAGTTTTAGGTAGAAGATTTGTATTTTTAAGAACGGTTGTTCTTTGCTGTTTCTTTTGTTTATTTTTGTTTTATAAATAAATTTCTTAACGTTCTTCTGACCCAGTCTCTCTTTGTATTCACTGCGATCGCACGTGGCTTTGGCAGGCAAGTGGTTTCCCCTTGCTCTGAGCTCCCAGGGCTGGAGGGGCCTTGGGGCACCCCAAGTGTCCTCCTGTGGGCTCCCTGCCCTGGCAGAGCAGCTCTTTCAGGCTCTCTGCAGCTGTGGGCAGGGATGGGCACGGGCGAGGGACCAAAGGTCTGGGCACTCACTCTGACCCCTCGGTGGCTGCAGGGCACCTGCTCTGGTGCTGCCATCGGGCACAGCCTGTGCCAGCACTGACCAAGGCTTCTCGGGCTGATCCTCAAGCTGGGGGAAACACAGCCACGTACAAGGCATGGTTAAACCTCATGAAGTTGGCATCAGCCCACCTCACAAGGTCCCTCTGGATGAAAGAAGTCTCTCGTTGAAAGAACACTGATGTAGAAGGGCAGAGGAAAAATTCATTAGCTGGTAAAGAAGAGAATAATGGGGTTTGGAGAAAATAGACATCTACTTCAAACTGGGGTCAGCATCTGTCAAGCCAATTATCTCCAAATTATCCCAAATACTCGCTTCATCCTGCATTACAGTAAGGAAACAAACAACTAGGCACAGGCAAGTTTGCAGAAGATGCAATAAACCAGACAGATTCTTCATCACCTATGAATATGCATTTGAAGTGAAAAGAGGCAGTGTCTTACTGAAAAAAGATAAAAATCTCAGCATAGTAAAACTGCCACATAAATGTGACACGAAAGTTCTCCCTTACTATTGTTTCTCATTACAGCTATGAAATTCTGATAGAAAACAATTATTTCAATCAACTTATGAACTCCATCATACCTTGTGAAGAATCATTTGTAGTAGCTTTTGCAATCAAGACTTTTAAAATGGGATGAGAAGAAAATCCAGTTCCTGGCCCTACCATAAACACAGTGGAAATAAAAAGCCTAGAATTTAGTTTAATAGAACAGTTACAAATTGTTCTAAAGAGTCCTCCCTGTGTTTTAAGGGCAGTTTTTAACTTCTAAGAAAACACACGGATTACAATAATGGAATAACAATCAGTGTTTGTGTCTTGTTAGGCCAAAACAGCAATAAAATACTTAATACTGCCTTTATGTCTATCATGATAATTTGAACTATAACCAGCAATACTTATGCAATCTTTTCAACAGGGCTATTAATCGTCCATGTGGGCTGGAAAAAGAATTTAAGTCCACATTCTTTGAACTTTTTATTGCCATTTCAAAATCAGTATCTAATACAAGTAACGAGTAATTATTTTATTGAGACACAGTGAGTTTTGTTTTGTTTTTTTCGGAGGGGGGTGGAGTTTTTTGTGTTTCATTTGGGGTTTCTTGTTTTTGTTTTTCTTTTAAAACTGAACTACATGACTTGTGACAGCCAAATACAAAGGTCTTTTATTAATAAACAACCTTTTGTCTTTAGGCCACACCAAATATATCTTCGTACATTTTGGGACTAAATGCTGAGACAGCCTATACAACTGCAAACCACAACTAGAAAAGTTGGAACCAGACTTAACAGAGTTCTACTCCTGCTTTACAAGAAGCCTACTTGTACTAGTCACTGATTTTGGTATTAAGACTTAGAAGCTGGTTGCAAAAAAACCCAGATTCTCCCTCCTCCCCAGTACACCTACACTAACCACAATTCTGAAATAATATTTAGGAAAAAGAATAACACAAGAAATCCTCAGCATCCCATCTGAGTAATGGAACGAAGCCTGGGGCTACTGACAGGGAAGGCAAGCAAAACCACAAGATTTGTTACGCATTTAGGTAAAACAGGGGCTTCATAGGCCACTAGAACAAAATCAAGTTAGCAACAGGGTGACTTTCGGCTTGGTTCTTTTTTTTAGTTAAACAGGTCTAATTTGTATGAGTTCTCTAAGAATAATGAGCTAGGAAACAAATTACCCAAAAGTAGCAGGCAAATTTCCTGAAAAGAAATAGCCAGAAACTAGTCTTTACATGTCTGGTTCTTGTTTCCATAACACCGATTGATTTGCTGGCACATTCTAAAATAACAGACTCTACAGCAGCATCAACACAGGTTTCTCCTGCCCTGTAAAATGGAACTCCTAACAAAAGAGCTAAAATAAACAAATGGTACTATATAACAATTTGGTTTGGGATGACATTCCACAATAAACAGGATTTAAACATTAGGTTCCAAACAATCCACAGCATTTACAAACTATCCACTCTTGCCCTTGTGCATACTTAGACCAAAAAAAAAATTCAAGTTTTGTCACTTTCCATTATAAAAAATTGCTGCCATTATACAATACACACCCAGCTAAAACTGGGTAAAGCAACAAAAGTCAATGTAAGTGATGACAGCACAGCATCACCAAAGGTGTGAATTCTTCCTAAAACTTATTTCAAGATTGCAGCATTTATTTACCATCAGACCAGACTTTACACTTTTCAAAGCGCTAACATAACCCCGAAGAGGGAGAAATCCTTGTGTAGGGAAAACAATGCCAACAGAACACAAATCTGAACAGAATAAACAGGACTTGACTCTGAATCTGTTCAGGCTGGGCAGGGTCATAGTTTGAATTCTGGGCAATCCCCAACTAACAGGCTAAGCTTCTGTGAAACTATAAAAACAACCCCCTGAGAAGATACACTACCTGGGTAGACTTTCTCTGGCCTTACTTAAGTAACTGAAGTATCAAGGACCATGACTTGCTAATAGCGAGGAAGCCTAACCCCCCATCATATCATAACCTCACGATACTTGAAATGTAGCATTTAGAATAGAATAGTTAGGATTGGAAAGGACCTTAAGATCATCCAGTTCCAACCCCCCTGCCATGGGCAGGGACACCTCACACTAAACCCTGTCACCCAAGGCTTCGTCCAACCTGGTCTTGAATACTGCCAGAGATGGAGCATTCACTACCTCCCTGGGCAACCCATTGCAGCACCTCACCACCCTAACAGTAAAGAATGTCTTCCTTATATCCAATCTAAACCTCTGCTGTTTAAGCTTCAACCCATTACCCCTTGTCCTGTCACTACAGTCCCTAATGAACAGTCCTTCCCCAGCATCCCTATAGGCCCCTTCAGATACTGAGAGGCTGCTACGAGGTCTCCACGCAGCCTTCTCTTCTCCAGGCTGAACAGTCCCAACTTTCTCAGCCTGTCTTCATATGGTAGGTGCTCCAGTCCCCTGATCATCCTCATGGCCCTCCTCTGGACTTGTTCCAACAGTTCCATGTCCTTTTTTGGCAAGAATGTTTTATTTACGAGACAACACTTTCTCCACCTGCTGAAAGTTTTCCCAATACAGTAAGTCAACAGCCAACATTTATAAATGGCTTGTATTAACTTACAGGAATCTATGCAGACCTCTAGAGAAAAATACCCATCAGCAGAAATCATCATATAGAAGGGATGCTTGGGAAACAGTGCTTTGGTCCAGAAAGATCTTAATGACACAATTCTGGATTAGAAAAGGGGCAATGCAGGGTCTAATCAAACTAAAACCCAACTTGTATTAGAAAATTTCAGCAAATGGAACAAATAGCAGCAGGTAAACTGTGGTCTATTGAAAGTCAAACCAGAGAAAGTGTTAAAGAACCCTGAGGTTGAGCATTTTGGTTGTTAAAAAAAATAATCCTCAGGAGACAAACTCCAGGCCTGGGAAAAAATAAAGGAACCAAATCAGTTTTTGAGAGTCATTCTAAAGGATGAAATATAAGCAGAAAATGAAAGGGAAACACTGAACATACTGTCTACAAGGTTTTGTTCCCTCCAGATATATAAATACTCAGGAGACTTTTAAAAAATGTTTATGAAGCAATGTTTTATAGGCATTAGGATGTTGGCAGGGGAAAATCATTGGCACAGTTCTTGCCACTATGACACCATACTCACAGGAACCTTAGTGCAGATACGCAACATTATCTTTTCTTTGTAACATATAATATAGGGTGGATCTGTCATTAGAAAAGCTTATTTACTAATTCCAGGAAAAGTCAATGCCATTGAAAAAAACCTTACCCACTAAAAGGTGTGTACAACCATTACACAATGTTGTGGTTAAAACTGGGATTCAGTTCCTGGGCAAAGTTCACTGTCTCATAGTTGCACATTTCATAATAAGAGTTTTAAATAGGTCATCAACTTAACAAACCTAATGATTAAAGGTCAAACCAAACCAACTTGTAACTGCAAAACTGTATCCTGAAGGATATTTGCTTCCTGACATGTTCAGCTTTTAAAAATAACACTGACTGTTGATTTCAAACCCCTTTACAACCCTACTTTGCAAAGTGGGGGCACATGAACTTCACATTCATGACAGTTGGGCAGTTCTGCTGCATTCCACTAAGGAACCACATTAGAACAAGACAGGGTCAAAGGACAAGGCAGCATGGTGCATTCCATGACAAACTGCACAGGTTGATTTTCTCCTTCCAGGATACGCAAATGCATAACAAACTGATTTATTTCATTACTCATATCTGAAATCAAGTGATTACTACTGACTGTAAGGCCACCCAGAGAAGGAAACTGATGGCATCTTGTAATTCTCCCTGTGTTTGGGCAGGGATACTAGAACATGTTAAATCTGTCAAATCAGACAGTTTAATAAGCCACTTAGTTGAATAGGGAAACATCTGCATTCCTAATGGTGTGAACAAGTGTTAATTATTGCTTGCTATTTCAGGGAAAATATGCTGATGATATCACAAAGGAAACACATACCTACAAATAGTTGAAGATATTCTCCAGTTACTGGCATGTGTCCAGAGCTGCATACAAAACTCTTTGGGAGAGGCCAGAGTACTCAGCACTTCCCATAACTGGAAATACCTCAGCAAGGATTCAGTCTCATTATCAATAGTTTTTCATGCTTAGAAAAAAAAAATGATGCTGAAATATTTTGTTTCTGCTACAGTATCTTCACATTTCTAGTAGCCCAAATTAAACTGGATATGGCTGCAAGGAATGGACAATAGCAAAGGAATTTTATTTAAGAAACTCCTGTGAAGTTTAAACTTTTTCCCCCTTTGTTAAGGGTTTCAAAATACCACAGTATTTGAGAAATTTGCCAACACACAATTCAATAATCTACATAATCTACAAGGTGCCTTCGGTTAAAAGGCCTCACTAGCATAGTATCACACCATTTCTTTTATTTCTACTTTCACAGGAAGGTTCACTGCCACAGAAACTTGATCCGTTGATTCTAGAATACTGCTCAGATTTAATCCTTTCATACAACTTTATTTAAAGCACATCATGCTCATTAGGGAGGAAGAACTCCCTTTTGGTGAGAGCACTGAGATGGAAGTTGGCAGACACAGACCCTAGTCCCCATTTCATCAAGATTCCTCTGCAATTTTACACCGAGTAGTCAATGTTCCTCTGCTTCCTCACAGTGTACTCATACATGGAAAGAAGGCAATTCATTACAGGATTAATCGCACTGATAGCACGAAAGGCTCACAAAGAAGTCTTCTATACCATTCCAGCTCTCTCATGGAGCAGTAGAGAGCAGTAACAGAGGCATTTCAACCATCAGCTATTCTCGTAAACCTCTGGCTAAGAAGAAAGGTTTAATAAAACACTGAGAAATTTCCTTTGAGCCTTAAATTAGGGTTTGGAAAAGGTCTTTCATACTACACCATTTAGTCATTTTTTGTGTAATGAATATATAATATATTTAAAATAAATATTCAAATCAAATTACGTTATTACCTCAAGCACCACTAAGCAAACTAAGCAGCACTAAACAAACTCCATTTCAGGTAATGGGTTGAACCAGGGACCATACAGAAACTTTGTTGCCCCTTTCAGGCTAGAAACAAAAAGCTTATTTTTGCCAAAAACTTCCACCAACAGAAAAGGGTGAAAGATAAAATAGTTCCTCCTCATTCTAAATTCAAGCAATCACAAAGACAGATCACAAACCACCTTACAATCTTCCCAAAGAAGCAGAATCTGAATTCATACAAGTATTCAGACTCAATACAGTCAACATGAAGAGATCAATCTCACATACCCTTACAATACATTAATTAAAAGTTCTGTTTATTTGCTGGGACTATTTTTTAAGAGTAAAAAGTTACCCAGTTCCCTGGGAGCTTAAGAGATCCTGAACTTGATTGGGACAGTGAAGAAATGTCATGTAGTGTCCAACAACAAGGGGAACACCCTGAGAACCTGATGGCTAACTGAACAGCAGGTCTCCACCAGAAGAGATGCTTGCATTTACAAAATCTGATGCCTTTAACAGCTCCAGTCAGCTATGGGCACAACAGGTCTGCGGCAGGATCAAAACTCAGAGTAAGCAAATACACAAGCAAATACCTGTTCATCCACACACCTTCATTTCCACATAAGC
The DNA here is from genome assembly GCF_012275295.1 of Melopsittacus undulatus. Lineage (NCBI taxonomy): Eukaryota > Metazoa > Chordata > Aves > Psittaciformes > Psittaculidae > Melopsittacus > Melopsittacus undulatus. The sequence continues at coordinate 25,070,284 of NC_047536.1, forward strand.
TCTCGCCAACTTCCATTCAAGTCTGACAAGGGAAAAGGCCTGTGCTTGCGGATGTCTCTCAAGATTTGGGACCTGACACGGCTTTTAAATTTCATCATAACATCATAACCTAAAAGCACACTCCCTGTTGCTCTGTTCCATATACAGGTCTCCCTGTTGGGAAGTCACAGAGGCTTCATGCATAAAGGTAACTGTACAACTCAGATGTACTACAATACATTGTATTTGGTACTGGAAAAACGAAAACCAACTTCTAATTTAGCACTGAGCAAAACAGCAAAGAGTACTCCACAGAATAAGAATATACAAGAGATCACAATACTTTTCCTTTTAGCTACTTACATGCTCATCCAAGTTCATCCTTTACTCATCTGACATGATGTAAATTAAATTCAAATACCAAAGCAATGGTTTTCTTTCAGAAGCATATTTACCATCACATTTCCAAGTCTTTGTAAGCTGCAGAATCTTCACGCCCAAAGGCATTTTTTGTGGTACACCCAAAAAGCACATCCACAGGGCGACTAGCACATTTACAGGTTCCTTAGTTTTCATCAAGCCTCTCAAAGAAACTCTTCTCAAGACATTGCGATACAAGGCAAGCTCACAGGTATGATTTTATTTCATCTATGCATACACCAGTATTTTGCAGTAGTCTCTCACAGTGATTAAAAACAGAAAATGCTTAAGAATTTCTATATTAAATTTATGCCTATTTCCTGTTTAATTCAGCTGACAGCTCTCTATTTCACATAAATTGAATTAATCTGTTCTTGTTCTTTAAGACTGCTCTGAGGAAAACAATGTATCAAGAGAAATTGAGTTGCCATTTCTTCAAATGAATTTTGAAATGCAAACTTATGAATCTATAAATATGGTATGGTGAGAATTTGATGGATAAAAATGCCAATGCAGAATAAAGCATTTGCTTCAAATGCTAATCAAATTAATAATAAAGGAAAATATAGGGTGGCTTTATTTACTATAAAAATGACTGCTCTACAGAAAAGAAGTGTAGATAATGTCTGCTGTCTTAAGTTCTGCACTGTAGGTTCTCCAACTTAAGGGAATACTTCATAGGATTTCCACAGAACTGTATGAACACCTCGGTGAAAGCACTGCAGAATTCAAAGGCCACATTCCTTTATTTTTTTTAGCAAAAAATATCTTCGTGCACAGAATGTTTTATTTTATTGCATTTAACAAATGGAGGCATAAGGAGCAGCAGCATCCCCATTTTCACTGCACTTAGAAATTGCTGTTACTGGCAGTAAAATCTGGATTACCAGAAGGTGGGAAAAGAGCCATTCCTGCACGTGCTGCCACATTTAAGAACAGCATCAGGTGTAGCTGGAAATACTGCAGCAAACAAATCAAGAGACTAATCACTATATAGAAAAGCAATGCTAATTAGCAAAGCTGCTCAGCTCTCACATTTCATCTCACTTCTGTTCACTGAAGACAGTAGGGAGACTGGCTCTTTTTCTTTTTAAGTCCACATGTACTCATTATTTAGGCTATATTTAAAGTCAAGGCACTGTAATATTACTGAACTGATGGACTAGCCTAAACTCAAGCTTTTTCTTATAAATTAAAACACAAGAAGAAACTAAAGCAATGTGAAAACTAGGGGGCTTAATCTGTATTTGATGACAAGAGGGACAAATAAATCAACAAAAAAATGCAGCCTTCATTACTGTGTATCAAGATCAACCAAATTTTATATTGAAGTAAAAATTAGAAACACTGCCTTAAATTACCAAAAATCAAACCTCCTATGCAAATCATTTAAATTGGTATTTCTCACAGCTTCATGCTCATTAGCTGGCATCCATTAAATACATTGATTTCCTGATACATACAGTCTGTGAGTTACTTCTGCTAAACGCATGAATATTGTATAAATAGACATAAGCAATTGCATATTGTAATAGCTTTTAAAATTACTTTTACTTTCTTTACTTCATCACCAGCCAGGCAGTGTCACTTTCTTATTTACAATGTTCTCTTTTCGTCCATGACCTTTGTTTTAGGTGGAGACCAAAGTTCCATTTAAATGAAGGAAACCAGCATATTAACTTCATTTAATACGGAATTCTAGCTGGATGCATCAAGTATAGCAAAATTAAAGGCTTATCAAAATACATGACAATTTTTTAAAAAGAAGCTTTTTTTTAAAGAAGCAACTGGTGAATTAAGTAATTGTTTCCAGTCACCATAGCACTCTGCTTTGTGGAAGCAATGAGTTTTTACTTTTTTCTTTTTTTCCAGTTTTAATAGGAAACTAACCTATTTTTAATGTCTAATGTCACATTACTGTACAGTACAGCAAGCTAAATAGACTACAGGGATTAATTTTCTGGTATAAATGGTTTCTTCACTTCAAAGAAGCCCAAGTTCCTAGTCAGTGCTTTCATTTCTGGAAAAATTTAGCAGTCAAAACATACAGCACAAATATTTTTTACTTATTTAAACAGCTTTATTCTTAGGTGTAAAAAGAAAGAACTTCCTGTGTTAAATATTTTCACTATACACGTGCACACTGTTTCTAATTATATATCTTACTAAAGAATTACTTTTTTAAAAAAATAAAAACAATCAAGTTCTCTGTGAATAAAAAATGCTTTGCATAAATTATGCATGATCCTACAGAAATCCCGGAGACTTCACTGTTTCCTGGACAAAATGACCCAGGACCAGCAAAAAATCTGGTTTTTGAAGAATAACTTACACTGAATTCACTTACCAGCAGCTGACAGACCTAGACACCCCTGTCACAGCGCACGCATCCTGGATGCCAAAACCTCTCCATGCACAAAGGCAGCTGCTCCCAGCACGGCTACAGCAGCCATGTGGGACCATTGGTAATTCCTGTACATTCAAAAACTTGCCATTCCAGGTAACAATTCCTACTACAGCTGCTGTCAAAGAAAGATGGCCACCAGGAATTTGCTTGTGAACCTAAAAACTAAGTTTTGTACTAGCATTTGCTTTTACTTATTAAAGTAATGCCTAGTTAGCAAAAAAGTCAGGTACCACTTTATGCTTATACTCCATGTACTTTAATTATTAATGAAAAAGGTTTCATGTCAACATAGTATTTCTTAGTACAATGCAGTGAGCTAGTTCATAAGCTAAGTAAAGCCTGGACTACTGCAGACTAAAGCTGAAATTAAAAAAATCACCCAATAAATAGGTTAGCAATGTCTAGATTTGCTATTCACTTATAATAAGTTTATTTATAAGAAGTTACAAGATATCTGATATTGCTATTCACTTTCAAGAATAAAAAATTCCTATCAGGCATCTATCCAATGTGGACAAAAATCAAAGATTTCAGGAGATTCATTACTAACTATACACATTTTGATTATGAGAAAGAGAAATGAAGTCCAGTGGCTGCCTACCCCAGAGTTCCTACACTAAAAGGTGGCTTTAAAAGAAATCTTTTAATTAATCTGTATTAAAGAACTGGTGTCTGCTATTACGGGATAGGAAAACCAGCTTCATTAAAGTCCTGTTAAACTCCAATCAGGTAAGCTCAATTGGATTAACTAAAAGTCCATCTAGAAGGACCTGCTCTGTGTAGATAAAATAATAGAGATGTAAAAACCAGTAAGTAAAGAGGATCTGGTACCACATCCCTCTGCTGATACTGTCTGTAATACTCCCCATTCCTTTTTACTAACAACATTAACATTCTTGAGATAAAAATACTTCACATATCCACATGGTTTATCACTTCTGCACCTCAAGATGCAGCTCCAGGATCATCACTATTATACAGATAACAAGACTTAAAAAAGGCACTAGAACAAAAGTGCATAGGACATTGAGGTGACCTGCTCAAAATTATAAAAAGAGTCTGGACAAGAAAAAGCAAGAGCCCAAAATTTTCTTGCTGTAATAGCTATCCATGTAATATTATCCAGATATTCAAGAACCCAGGCTCTATCTCCCACCTTTGCCAGCATTTGATGGGTTTGCCCACCAGAGAAAGTTTTTGGCCTATTCCATAGCCCAAAAATCTGTAACATTTGAGGTACCTTCACGGGAAATGGGGCCTCTTCAGAGTGGGTATGTTTGTTATTACGTTACAAAGCTAGCAATGCTGTCAAACCAGAACAGCTCTCCTCTTCTTCCACGATGTATTTAGACAGGAGTAATAACATATCTATTATTATACATATCAGGGTGATTATCTACAGGGACAGATAATGTTGTTCTGTTGCTGCATAATTAAGGAACATTTCTGGCAGCAAGGAGATCCCAGTTCGTATCTTTTCTTACTGAGACTGTATTCTCTTGTTACTTTCTTGACAATTTTGGTGTCAAAACCACCTTAAGGACTACCACCCCCAACCCTGACCTACTGCGGAGTAACATATTACACAGTTTGTACCACCTCATTTGCACTACACTGCTCACGGGCCATGTTATAAACCAGCCCTCAGAACTGATCCCTGTTAAAAATAACGCCCCCCAAAATAGAAGAGAGAAGGAGTAAGGGTTACCAGGGTTATTTTTAACCTGCAGGGGTTCAATGGTCTGACTGATGCTGGGGACGCAATGGAGGTTTTCTTGGCGTGAGGGTGGCACATCATGGTGTGGAGGAGAAGGAAAGGATGGCTGTGGGCAGAGGGGATGCTAAGCCAGCTTTGAGGCTGAAGTCAGCATGTGGTAAAGTTCAGGCTCAAGGACACCACTCAGAAACCATAATAAAACTATTCAGCAGCGCTAGTAGTGGGAGATTCAAAATAACTACAATGGAGCAGTGTAATAAAAAATAAACTGGGACCAAAAGACCTGCAGACAATTCCACCAACACCCTAAAAATTATGTGTCTCTTCTAAACCTGTATTTTCCTAGCTCTAGAGAGCCTTAGGCTGGAGTGATTCTGAAATTATTTTTCATTTCAATAGTGAATATTTGGGTTCCACTACTTTTTGAATACCATCTTGCTGAATTATCTAGCTGAACACCATCTAGCTGAGTCCAGATCAATTAAAAATAGGCAGCTGTAAAGACTGTTCTGCTACTTTGAATATTTCATTAAAACCAGAGAATTATAAAGGGACTGCAACCCAAAATAAATAAGTTTTATTTGGCAGCTTGTTTGAAACTGGTTGATCATGGAAAGAGAAATGTTCATAGAACAACAGCATTTCCTTTCCTCTTCTAAAAGTAAAAGCAAAAAGACAGGGATGAGGAAAAGGACACTATTAGAGTTGGTAGTAGGGATGGAGAAAATATCCTAACCACTGTCTGGTATGCAGAACAGGACTAAAAATATCACCTCTATAACCCAGCTAACCCAACATCACACTGTATTTGAAAGAGATATACAGCTAGTCAGAAGTATTAAAAATACTTATGAGATTGAGTTTTGACATGGAAAACATACCCATACAATTGTGTTGAGCCAAATGCATCCAAGAACAATCGTGACAGAAAAACCATTTGGAAGTTCAGTTACAAGCATTGTTTGTTTTTATTTTCTATTTTAACTGATGGAATAGTTTTAGGAAAAGCCTCAAATTTTGATTCATGAGATCTTTGTTCTTACACCCCACACGGATCCTGTAAAGTGTGCATTCATCTGGTCAGATAGAATTATAAAATAGTTAGGATTGGAAAGGACCTTAAGATCATCCAGTTCCAACCCCCCTGCCATGGGCAGGGACACCTCACACTAAACCATATCACCCAAGGCTTCATCCAACCTGGTCTTGAATACTGCCAGGGATGGAGCATTCACAACCTCCCTGGACAACCCATTCCAGTACCTCACCACCCTCACAGGAAAGAATGTCTTCCTTATATCCAATCTAAACCTCTGTTGTTTAAGTTTCAACCTGTTACCCCTTGTCCTATCACTACAGTCCCTAATGAATAGTCCCGCCCCAGCATCCTTGTAGGCCCCCTTCAGATACTAGAAGGCTGCTATGAGGTCTCCATGCAGCCTTCTCTTCTCCAAGCTGAACAGCTCCAACTTTCTCAGCCTGTCTTCATATGGGAGGTGCTCCAGTCCCCTGATCATCCTTGTGGCCTCCTCTGGACTTGTTCCAACAGTTCCATGTCCTTTTTATGTTGAGGACACCAGAACTGCACACAATACTCCAAGTGAGGTCTCACAAGAGCAGAGTAGAGGGGCAGGATCACCTCCTTCAACCTGCTGGTCACACTCCTTTTGATGCAGCCCAGAATACACTTGGCTTTCTGGGCTGTAAGCGCACACTGCTGGCTCATGTTCATTTTCTCATTGACTAACACCCCCCAAGTCCTTCTCCACAGGACTACCATGAATTTCCTTTTTGCCCAACCTGTAGCTGTGCCTGGGATTGCTCCCATCCAGGTGTAGGACCTTGCACTTGGCATGGTTAAAACTTCATGAGGCTGGCATCAGCCCACCTCACAAGTGTGTCAAGGTCCCTCTGAATGGCATTCCTTCCCTCCAGAGTATCAACAGAACCACACAGCTTGGTGTCATCGGCAAACTTGCTGAGGCCACACTCAATCCCATTGTCCATGTCAGCGACAAAGTTATTAAAGAAGACTGGTCCCAACACCGATCCCTGAGGGACACCACTCATTACTGATCTCCAGCCGGACATTGAACTGTTGACCACAACTCTTTGAGTGCGACCATCCAGCCAGTTCTTTATCCACCGAGTGGTCCACCTATCAAATTGATGACACTCCAATTTAGAGACAAGGATGTCATGTGGGATCACCTGCTACAAGCTCAGGAGTGTTGTATCCCGACTAGAAGGAAGTGCAGCAGGAGGGCCAGGAGACCTCCTTGGATGGATAAGGAGCTGCTGAGAAAAATTCACAGGAAAAAAAGAGGCTTATAAAAGGTAGAAACAAGGACAGGTGGCCTGGGATGAATACAGGGATGTTGTCAGGGTAGTTAGGGACCAAGTTAGGAAAGCTAAGGCCCAATTGGAGCTAAACTTGGCAAGGGATGTTAAAGATGATAGGAAGGGATTTTATAGGTATGTAGCGGCTAAAAAACAGACTCAGGCCAATGCAGGCCCCCTCCGGAAACTTTCGGGAGAACTGGCTACACAGGACTTGGAGAAGGCTGAGGTTCTGAATGGCTTCTTTGCCACGGTCTTCACTGGCAAAGGCTCTGACCGCAGCACCTGAGTCTTGGAAGGCGGACGCAGGGACTGTGAAAACCTAGACCTTGGGCCCACTGTACATGAGGATCTGGTTCGAGACCATCTTAAGAATCTGAATGTACACAAGTCCATGGGACCTGATGAAATCCATCCACGGGTCCTGAAGGAGCTGGCAAATGAAGTTGCAAAGCCACTGGCCATCATATTTGAAAAATCATGGCAATCAGGTGAAGTTCCTGATGACTGGAAAAAGGGAAATATAACCCCCATTTTCAAGAAGGGGAAAATGGATGACCCAGGGAATTACAGACCAGTCAGTCTCACCTCTGTGCCTGGCAAAATCTGGGAGCAGATTCTCTTGGAAGACATGCTAGGGCACATGAAAAAGAGCAAGGTGCTTGGTGACAGCCAGCATGGCTTTACTAGGGGAAAATCCTGCCTGATCAATTTGGTGGCCTTCTATGACGGGGCTACAAAAGTGATGGACAGGGGTGGAGCAGTTGATATCATCTACCTGGACTTGTGCAAAACGAAAATTAAAGAGCAGTATTTATTCCTACAAAGTTCAGCTGGTGTGAGATAATTAAAAAAGCAGTTCTAGCACAAATTCGGGCTAGCTCTCAAATTTCCTGCTCAAGCAAACCAACTATGGTACTTATTTCATTAGAGAGCTTCAATGATGAACATAGTTAATTTTATAATTTCTAAATCACTTATTAATTTCTTCCTATTTAAAAATACTATTTCTCATAGTATCATCTTAAAACAGAAGCCCAGCAGCAGTAATTACATGTATGCCTTCAGATCTGTAGATACAATATATCAACACATAGATTATGACCTCATTTCTAAGGCTCTGAGTAATGTGCATTAACAATCAGCTCGATTATTAAAATTAAATGCTTCCACTATCTCAAATTAGTTCAGTTTGATTAACTTCCAAGGGTTTCTGACTTTAACTTTTTCTTTGCTTAATGTCATCATATTGGCCAGTGACAATTTAATCACATGATAAAAAACCCAACTCAAATAAAGGAAATTATAACGGTCCTCCTTAAATGATAATCTTTTGCAAAAAATAGGTCGTGTAGTGTTTTCAAGAAGTACTGAAGGCAGAACTCTATTTTTATCATGGAAAGCATGATCTCTATTATTCTCAGTGTTCATCCAAGCTAGCAGGGCTAGTACTTTGTTGTAAGACTTAGTCTAAACTCTCTATGTCTGTGCATTGCCTTCTGGAGAGCTCGCTAAGTTAATGTTTCAGAAAAGATGAATGGGCACTTAAAGGGAAGCAAAATGGCCTTGTATTTTAAGAGTACAGCACTAAGTATTCACAGCCCTCAAAGAGTATCTCTTTGCCACATGCATGTTCTTTCTCCCTACTCTCATCAAATATACTGAAGAAAGTATGATTTCATAACAGGTGAAATATGATTCCCCAAGAAGAAAATAGAAGAGACAAAAAGTTCTGCAACTCAAAACAGAGAGTACTGCATATGCCTAACATCACTAAAAATTCCCCTCCCTTCTTCGGCATTAATGTGCAATACAGGAAAAAGTTTAGCTGCCACTTGGTTAAATTCTCCCACCAGAGTATTGGAGAAGAAAGTAGAAAATCAAGACTCTCCTAGACAGAAAGCAAAACTAGCATAAGACTATCCTTTACACTTACAGAAAATTTATTTTTCTTCAGAATACTTTCAATTAATCTGTAACAAAGTCAGAATCTTTTTTTATAGAGGTACCCAAGCATCACATATTTCTAATATCATGCACTGAGAGTTGGCATCTAGGGACATTCTAGACCTTAACTTGATTTAAAATACACAATTAAGATGTAGGAGACGTAGGCTCAGTTTTTCAGGTACCAAAGTACTATAAACTACATTCAGACAAACTCAGAAATCAGACACATAATAGCCTCTATAATGACTAAGGGCAGAGGGAGCCACAATACTCCTTAAAAATTTGCGAATAATGTATATCCATTTTAAAACTACAACCCTGCATTTACATATGAAGTAGTTAATCACACCAATGAAGCTAGCCACTAGTCACATTTATGCACACACCTAAATCTCTGTAGACTCAGGGCTTAAAAATTTAAGACAATACCTGTGCTCAGAGAAGAAAAACTAGTTTGACTGGAGCACCGTTACTCCTGAAGTCATGTGTCATTCAACACATCAAAGACTTTCACTGAACTTGAAATTATTTATGGACCTGGTAAATATATTTCTATTGCTTTAGACAACAAGTGCGTGTTACCATTTGTGCTACCAGAGATAATGCATACTTATATTAACTTTTATATAAAAACAGTTAATGTAATGCGCACACACTGGACTGACTCACCACTGCACAATTAGCCCTTGTTGCAAAGAAAAAGGTAATTATTGGGTTTTTTTAAATCACTGCATTTCAATTGAATGGAAGAAAAAAACCCAAAATTCTGAGGTAGAAGAGACAGGGAAAATCAAGTATTTCAGTATGAGTTAGGTCACAGGAACTTGTTGCAGCATTGTTACAGATCACAACCCGAACTATCACAAAACAATGGGCAGTAGGATAGCTGTGGCACACAGCCAGTTCAAGAGCACACTGGCTGGAGTGAGGAGCCTTTTCTCTCAAATAGTCTCCTAACACTATCTTCAAAGCGTGAACCTTTTGTCCCCCTGGTAGGGGAGATCATCCATTAAGTGACTGTGAATAACACTGACAAGTGTCAAAACCAAAGAGGAGTCAAAGTTAAACATCACAAAATCTCTTTAATTTATTTAAGATTCTTTAAGATAAAATGACTGATGTTACATTTTCTGTGCTAGAAAAGAACCATACACCCTTCTCTCCATCCACCTGTCTATGCCTGCTGAACTTTGAAAATGACCGATTTGAAGATTACAATGCCAGTATTTCCACCTACTTGCTGATAACATAGGACTGCTGCCTTGTACACAAATTATGTGGGTTTGGTTGGTTGCTCTTCTCTTTATATATAAAGGCTATCAAAGCATAGCATTTCCCAGAAGTGGCAACCGTTGCACAAGGTAACTATCATTGGTTTCACAGACCTCAATAATGTTTACAAATCAGAGTTACGAAAACCTTGCTAACTATCCCGCTTCTTACTACTATTTGTGCTTGCACTTTCCAGCATCTGGGACTGACTACTGCTTGATACAGAACTCTGGCATAAATGGGTCACAATTTTGATACACCACCATAATTCTTACCTGCAGCCCTCTGGAACAACGCACAGAGAAAGAATACAAACTTTGAAATACTCCTGTATGACTTCAAGTATACAGTACTTCATGGTAATTAATAAAAATATCCTCTCAGTGTTTAAGAGGTTAGTGTTTGCAAGCTGTATTTTCACAGGGTTCTGCTACCAGCCTGGTTGAGGTACAGGGGAAATTAATCACAGAGAGTGGGCACAAAGTTATACCATCAACCAAGTAATTATACTTTCTGCGTTTACTCTGGGACTGCTGGCATTTTGAATGATTAACTAGGATTGTGAGGGTTGGGGCAAGGACATAACATGTGGAGCCTTTGCAGAAAGCCTGGCTGACACAGCTCTCTGAGAACATGTCTGAATCAGCAAGAAACTCTAGTATTCTTCCAAAACAGAAATACAGTATCACTAAATGCCAGCTAATCATCAACAGACTGTTGTGTGTATCTTCACTCCCTTTGGGCCAGGCAATTCCCACCAATACCCAAATTTAACTGCTGGTGCTGCTGATTATTTCAGTAGAGCACAAAAAGTAGGCAAGCACCTCTGTGTTCATAAAGGACCAGCTTGAATATTCTGTATGAATGTTGCTATACGCTTGATTTGATTAGCACTGACCAAAGATACCTACTGTGGTAATTCTCAGAGAGACCTCACTGAGTCTTGTAAATATTTACTAAAATGCAGTGAAATACAACCATCCGCAAAAAAAATCATGACTGCAGCCAATGTGTATTACTTACTTACCGGTGGGAAATCAAAGTCTATCTGGTTAGCTAAATTTAAGATGTAGTCGATTCGAAACTGGTTCTCTGGATGGGCTAGTTCAACTGGAGGTGCCAAATTGCCCATTGCTGTCACTATTGTCTGCAGAGAAACAGAAATAAATAATAATAATGAAAAAAATAATAAATATTGCAGAGTATCTAAACAGCTCTGAATAATTGATAACAATAACTTGTAAGCTTACCTCTATAGCTTCTTTAATATTGTTTTTAATATCCTGAATTTTCATTTTCTTCTCCCTGTAATAAAAAACCACATGATTAATTTTATAAGTCATAAAAGCAAAGTATCTTTTAGAAACAGAACATGAACTTGAAAACTACCCAAACTGTGGTGTTACTATTGACCAAAGTGCTTTCAGTCCATGAATACCTTTGTAGATGCATTTGATTAAATACCTCATAACTTTTCTACTTAAACAGTAAACACCTGTTTGTATTAAAGCCCCCAGTATCTAATTATGCTTAAATAAAAATTTATTGTAGTCTTAAACTGGGACTAAGACATCCTGCAAAATCAAACAGATTTTGATTCATTTGAATGCAACGTACTAGACACAGATGGAAGTTACTTATAAAAGCATAAACTGGAAACAAATGGGGAGGAGGTAAGCTACTAAAGTAGAAACAAATGAAAGAAGACCTAAGAATCAAAAAGTACAGAAAAAAATACAGCAGAAAAATGATGTCATAGCAGAAAAAGCTAGAGCAGAGAAACTCAACCTGACAGAGACATTCAAACTAGCATGTTAGATATAAAATCTAAAATAATAAAGGGCTAATGCAAATAGCTAAAATTCCCCTTTAACAACAAGCAGAAGAGTAGGCTAGAAAATCACCTGGAATGCTCTACATGAGCACTGACAAAAAGCATCACAATCTCAATCAAGCCAGAATAAACCACTGCCTCTACTGTGTGCGCACTGTTTTATGTGTCAAATCTGACAACAGTTACTTTCAATGCTAAATAGTGCAATAAAATTAGATGCATGATCAAATATACAGTATTGACCAGGAACTAGCATCCTAAAACTATTACACTAGCACTGAGACAGTAAGTTGTAACTTAATTGTGATGTGCTATGACACAATTTTTACATTATTAATTTCTTACTATACACAACATAAAATGACTACTTTGAGATAAACCAAATTAGCTAATTACTAAAAAAAAAAACCCAGCTTGATTGTCTAAGTGACCTTTTAATCTTCTTAAACTGTTTTTACAGAATGCTTTATCTAAATACCAACTATTTTTATGTTTTTCATTCTGAAAACTAACATTTTTCAGCACAATATTCCAGAAACTTTAAACTTGCAACAGCATGTTTGCTTTTCTTACCCTTTCAAAGGTAGTGCTCACTCTTTCAGCTTACAGACCACAGCTTGAAAACCTCATTTTACTGAGTTAATTAAGCATTTATATTGCAAATGGTTTTTATCACTTTTTCCTTTCTATAATTATTCACAACCAACAACCAAAATGAAACTGAAAGCATATTCACCAATCAAAAATGCAGAACAGCAGGGAAAAAAAATGAACCAAGAAACCAGTACTGCTCAAATAATTAGGCAGATGCAGACATTCAAGAGTGGTGAGAATTTTGATTATCAAATTAAAGATTAATGCAACTTCTGTAAAAGACAGGGTTAAGGAAAACACCACTGCCAGTCGCGTGGTACGCTGCCTTTTAGATACAGACATGGAGGACCTTACTATATATTCTACAGTTGTGACAGCATGACTGCAATGCAAGGGCTGCTCTTAGAGATGGGAAGCAAGTGGCAGCATCAAATCACCTCATTCAATGACTTCGCTGTGTAGAGAGAACATGTCTGAATCAGCACCCAAACAGAAACACGACTATCCCTGAACTTCAGCTCCTCCTCACTGCCCACTGCATGCATTCTCAAAACTGTGGGGCTGAGTGAGGAAGGTCAGTGAAGCTTGATGAGGAAAGAAAATTAAATGCTCAGTAATCTGATGTTAATTCTTTGTTTCCCTAGACTTCCTGATCTGCCTACAGACCACCTTATTCCTGAAGACTACCAGTTTTTTTTTGCTTTAGGGATTTGGCACTGCTGATGGGAACAAGGCAGCGAGCCAACAAAGACCAAAAGCACTGAACTAAGGAAAATAAGACAGGAAAAGAGAGGAAAAGACGAGGCCTTTTTCACCCTCTTCCTTCCCATCTTCAATGCTTTCTATTGCTCCATATCTTAAGAAACTGCCTACTCCCCAAACTAAGACTTACAGTAGGTGTACCAACACTGTGTTTTTCAATTGGTGCATGTATGGTGGCAAAAACATCAGCCACCTTCTGGTTTTTAAAACTTATGTTACTTTATTTAATAAAATGTAAATAATGGCATTTTACCCATGACAGTGAAAGCAATTTGGCTTGATTTTGCCTCTAGTTTTCAGCTGGGTTTTGAACTTAATGAACATGTATCCAGATTCCACCCCACTGAGATCAAAAGGGCAACTGATACGCTGAAAGTTTAAGCAAGATATCAGTATTTTTAAAGGATTAAATAAGGAAATACTATTTGGTCATTTTGCTTTTTTTTGGAACATCAATAGAAAGAAGTTTAAAAAGCCTTCTGATTTTTCTTCCTACCCCATGTATTTGTTTTTTTAAAGCAAGCTCCAGTTATATCCTCTCCCCTGGAACACTTGCAGGTAACTGCTTCGAAACATCACTCAGGTGCATGTTTATCTGACTCTTCCATACCATATAAAAAAACACATTATTTTTATTACAGGTTTTGGTCCAACTTTCACCTTTACACCTCTCCACTGATCCTCATGCATACTAGCAGCACTGCAGAATGTGGAGTGACGTAAAACTCTGGCAATTAACAAACTGCTTGATAACTATCATCATCTTTACAACAAGAATACTCATAGTTCCTATTTCTGGTTTTGTTGCCATGGCCCTATAGCATGCCCAGTAAACAAGGAATCTTATTACACAGCAATGAATGTTTTGTAATGTTTACTAAGCATAAATTTTCCATGACAATGAGATACTTCATTCTTTTGGAACTCAACAAGTTCATCAATCACCCATCCAACAGCTTACATACACTGTAGCTTCCTTTCAAAAAGAAAGGTGAAACTCATTTTATCCAGGGACTAAGAAGTGCAGCGAACAACAGCTAAACTCCGCCTCTGACAGCGTTCTTTTTGAGAGATCCCAGCCAGGTCACACCTTGAATTTCCAAAAGTAATTGAACTTCATTTTCCCCAACCACAAAGACTAAATACTGAACTTAGAAACAAATTCTTGCTTTTCTCTTTCCTATTCCCAGGTGCTGGCACAATGACCAAAACTACAAAATGAAAAAGCTGGGCTCCCAAAATGTTTTCCTCTGGAGCAGACAGAGTAGATTGGGAATGGCACCATGCTATCCTGGCTAATGAACAACTGTTGTCTCTGCAGGCCTGTTCTGTATCTTTAGATGCCATGGGTTAATAAGGTCATATTTTTAATCTTGTTTAAAACTTTTGCTTAGGCTGTGTAGAGTAGGCCAAACAAAGCATTAAACTCTATTAGTTAAGGATTAGAAGAAAAATCTCAAATCCTGCTGTTTTCAATATTTAAATGGGCCAAAGCAAAGCTGTACATAGCTTTCAGGAAAACTAATAAAGTCTATTTTAGGCACTATAAAAAACGATGACATTTTAACTCAAATAACATGAAATTAGAATGACAGAGGAGGTCAGAAAAATCAAATATTCCTTGAAAACAAACCTTATCATTATTTAGTAAAGAACTTCTGCACCTGTGGCTGAGGTTTGCTATTAAAATGGCAAAATTTTTATTCAGACTTCATCAAATCCTACGCAATGAAAACATTATCAAACAGATTACCAGAAAATTAACTATTTTAATGTTAATGTTCTGTTTTACCTTCCAGATAATATGAATAACCATTATTTGGAACTTGGAACAAATATTTAAAGTTTAAAAAGAACATTCCAGAGGACCAATGATCCAACTCACCCAGCGTGAACATCTCACAGGTAGAAAAGTTAAAAACCCCCTCAGTGCTGAAACAAATGGTCAAAACCAAACATTCTGAAGAACTAAAATAATAACAAAAAAACCCCCAAAACCATAAAAACCAAAAACACACATTAAAAAACCCTGTGACCCCTTTATGCCATTAATCTAAATGCCCAAAAGTAAAGTTTGGATTTCTTGGTTAAGGAGCCGTGCACCTTGTTGCAAGGTTTTGTTCGACAGGCAGAGTTTGGACAAGACTGAAGAGAAAACTCCAAAGAACTACCTAGTTTTAAATCAGAATGCAGTATATTACTCCTTTTTTTTTCCCAGCAAAAGACAGGTAAGGTTTTATGAATAGAAATGAAGTGCCATGTCTTCAAACACCACAAACTAGAAGAAAAAAATCCGTAACACACAGAGTGCAAAGCAACAACAATAAAATTGATTTTTAGCTTTAGAAGGAAAGATAGCCATGCTAATAAAGCACTATCATTTTAACAAATATCAATTATCTAAGTGGGGAAACTCACCACATATCTCCCCCAAAAATCTCTGATTATACAGGAAACTGCATACTTTAAATGTAGGAATATTTTAGGAACCAAACATCAGACATGTCATGAAGAACACTGTGAAGAGGTAAATTTAATGCTGTGGGATGCATCATTTGAGTGAAAGTGAAAAGACTGTGATCAGATAATATGCAACAGAAAAAGGCTTTTAATGAGGGTAAATGATGATTGCCAATTAATCCCACTATGAACATGGCCTAAAAAAGGAACATACTCTGGAATACGAATACTTACAATGTGAATACAAAATACTGGAACATTTTTTGTATACTGCAGTTATAAATGCTAGCTTTCATTTTTGAAAAATGTAATTTTCTCAGTTTGTCTTTTAACACGTGATTTCCTATGTGCAGTCTTAGCATAATAAATAATGCCACATAATGGTTTGTGATTTAATAGTATGCCTACATTATTTTACCACAAGTGAGCCTGTCTAGAATCCTGAGGGGTATGTAACTGCATGGGCAGAGTACATCTACTTAAATACTACTGGGTTTGTATTCTATAATAATCCCCCCAAAACCATGCTAAAATGTTATTTATTATGTTCCAAATTATTTTTAGTTCTCAGGATGCTTTCTGCAAATAATAAAAAGCAGAAAGTTTCTCTTTAAATTTGCATTGCAAAATGTACATGCCTGGGGAGCATATACAGACCATTTTAATAGGGCATATTAAAATGCAATCATATGATGTTAACACAGGGTATTAGCTTTTGTCTTCTTTACAAGCTTGTAAACAGCCTGGCTTTAACACCTTCAGTGACGGATATAATGCATAAATTACATTTATTTCTGAAGCCTGTCAGACTTTGCTCACTCTTGAACTTGCTGACAGAGCAACTCTTATCTAGTGAAAAGCTTCCCTTGCCTGTGCAAAGCACTGCCAGTGAACTGAATCAATCTGCAACTATAACAGCCAGAATAAAAATCTTGCAAAACAATTTGTTTGCCCCTAGCTTTTCACAGGAAAAAAACCCACGTTGTTCTGTTAAGGCACAGGCACCCCTTGGTTTGCTTTACAGGTATCACTAAGAAAGGTGTAGACAGCCATGGGCTGTCCTGCTTCTGCTCACCTTTACCCATTACAATTACACAGTGCAAGCAAATGAAAATTTAATATATCAATTTAATTTTAAAACACAATCCATTTCTTTGATAGGCACTCAAGCACTTCACAGACACGTGGGCCTTAAATGGAGCTATTCATCTAAAAATGGTGTCTTTGATGCAGGCAAACACACTTGTGGATTTCATAAATATCCCATAAAATCTGCATTAAAATTTGTTTACTGCACCTTATGGAAGTTAAGAGAAATGCAAACAGCACTACCTGCCAATCCACCTCATAAAAACAGAGCAGCGCAGTCAAAATCTTCAGACACAAGACCACAAGCAAGGAAATTCAATTAAGGTTTTGCTACCAATCCACAATACAAAAATTCTGTGGTACTTTGGATTCAACAATAAGGTAAATTTGGTTTAGCAGCCTGGGTTATTTCTAACAGAACAACATGGCAATTATCTCAAAATATAACAGCTAGAATGGCAAACAGGGCAGAGGCCAAGTTAGAGGCACTTGAAAATGGGGGAAAATAGTTGCCTAGAGTATTCAGAGTGAAGCTGAATTAATTCACCTCAGACCTATAAAAAAGTACCAATTTTGCAGACAAAACTGCTAAAGCGAAACAGCAAAAACCACTGAATCTCTTCTGCAAACTGAACTCTTCATTTATATCACAGCACAGAGAACTCAGTAATTCTGCCAACTTCAAAGAGATTTTCTATTCTGTACTGTTCGAGAACAAAAGGGACGAGCACACGCAGTACCATGGGGTAGGAGCTAGCATGCATCAGCTGCACAGCAGTCACTGTGCAGCTTTCAACAGGAAATACGATTTACTTGGGTGCTCAACTGCAGAATTGAAAGAGATTTTCTGATCACGTTAATACTTTGTTCTTGACAACTCCGTCACTTTGTAAAACAAAATCAAGTTACCCAAAGGCAATAGCTAGCTGACAAAATGTAATCTAAAGCACTCTTGCTTTAGTCAGTGCCATGCTGGTAACACCAACCAGGTACAGTATCAAGCACGTCACTGAAAGCAGCAGACCCCTGCTGCTGATGGATACAGAAATTAAGTTTTCCCTCCCCAGTACTGTGCTCTTCCTCTTACTCCACCTTTTCCCCCCATCACCTACTTGACTCAGAATATTCTTAGGTTTATTCCTCCAAGTTCCTGGGTAACAACAAACTTTACCATCCAGCCACCAAAGATGATTTATTGGGAGAAAAAGTACTAAGAACAGAAAAGAACAGCTATGAGAATAGACTATTTGCTTTCTCTGTAAGGAACAGCTTTTTGAAAAACCCAAGATTCTGAATAATTTTATTACATACTCTGATTTAGAAGACAGCTAAAAAATACTTACTTTGCACAGATCTTATTGTGATCTAAATGATTCAGGAGAATTTAGTTCAGTTATCCCCTGAAACACAATCACTTTCTCACACACACACACACACACACACACAAACGTGTGAAAAGTTCCCTTTTAAGTATTGGAAAAGGCACTTGTAAACTGCTTTACCACTGCTTGTTTTAATGTCCTCCACAATTTGCATACACATCTACATATGTGGCCATAAATAGATGAACGTATGATAAGAAATGGAAGCACAAAGACATACCTTCTGTTTAGAGAATGATTCTGTCATTCCATAAGTTAAAAGGCAAGAAATACAAATTACTGAAGCAGTAATAAAAAAAGAGGCATCACAGCTTTGTGAAAGCAAGATGATGTTATTTTCAATCATTATTTAAACTGTAATGTTACGTGTTAGGGGTATGACTTCTTTCTTATTTTAGGGAACAGTACCATAATGATATTACTCTAAAACAAGCAACACTAAACATAAACATAACTAGCTCCATGTTTAGGTTTATTTTCCCTGTGCTCATCATGATAACCCAGGTGTAAAGGTTGAAGGGTAGCTTTATTCTGCCGCCATGGCTATCAGATGCAAAGACTGGTCACTGCCAGGCTTGGCTCCGGCTGAAGTTCAAAGGAGCCGATAGGATAGCAGGACACATGCTAAAGGCTCTGTCTGAGGGGCTGGGCTGCTCCAGCAGGCAGGAACAGCCCAGGCACATGGCACCCTGCTCATACCATCTGCCCAGCTGGATGTGGCACAGAGATGCTATTCTGGCTCGAAGCCACCTTGGGGCTCTCCTTCAGCTTTGCAAATTCCTCTATAAAACCAGTTTAACTGGTTTGCAGTCCCTTTATACCTGTAAGTGGTTCAAAGAGACCACCACAGACCCTGTATTAATAAGCATAATTCTGCTTATGCTGCTCCATTTACCTCAGCTAATTAACTAGGAATAGTTTAGGTAAGGAATGAAAACAGAAGTGTTCACAAAGAGGTCTGTGATACAGGAGGTTGACAAAGGCCCTTTAATTCATACCGTACAATTAAACACCTTTGTAAATTGAAAACTTGGTCTCTAGTGTCTCTAGTTCTTCAAGCATGCATACAGAAGATAGGAAGGATAGCACACCAGTCCCATTTTCTTGCTCTAAGTACAGGTAATTATGCATAGTACAATAAAAGATGTCCTCAAAAGTTTAGTATTCTCTCTAGATACTTGATACAGTAATTAACAAGACTGGAGTCCTCAGAGTACACTTAGCGATTCTTTTCTGGTACAGAAGGACACCTCCCAGAGCCAGCAGGAATAGTAGGACTCAAGTCAAACTTGCTGAATCATTTTGCCTTATACAATTCGCTACCTTGAGATAACCATTTCAAACAGCTCTCAGGAAGCACAAAGATCTGCTTTCTTGCTTATGGGGGACATAATCTTTGATTGTTAAAAAAAATTTGTGCAATCAAGGTTTCTAACAGATCATCTGGGGAAGTTATTGCAACAGCCAAATAAGCTCGTGCTTGTAAAGATTCCAATTTAGGTTCAATTTGGTCACAGAAACCCTTACAGATACATCTGAACAGGACAAACAAAAGTGTCTCATCAGTAACAGAGATTTTTGCTACCAATTGATAGTTAAAACATTTGTGAGTTAGGACAGAAAATCTAGAACAGACATTCCACCATGAAACAGTCCCTTAACTCTTAATTTCAAACTCACTTCCAAATGTTAATCAAGAAATGAAACAAAGCTTCTCCCTTCCTATGAAATGACCTGCAACATGACTGCATTTTCCTGAAAATTTTGCTTCACTCAAAAAATAATAATCTAAATCTTTGCATATTCTAAATGCTGCAGGACTTGGCACCGATAGCCTGTAATTCAGAATGGTCTCAAAAGAAAGGCAGTCAAAGCAGTGAATGTAGAATTTCAGCACCCAAATTGGGCGGGGGAGGGGGGAAGGGGGGCTTGGGAGGGGGTGTGCAGTTTGGAAAGGACCACATGAACTGTTTGTTAAACTGTGCAGCTGTCACTGAAAGCTGACCTTAGATTTCAGTGAGACATTAATGTTAAATGTTTTGTTCACCGCACGTTTCGTATGGCAGTGTCACTGCTGTCACTGAATTGACTATCTTTACAGCTGTAGATCTGGAGTTTATAGCATTGACAAAATCAGAATCAAGAAAGACTTCCACAGTTATCTCAAATGATGAGGAGTTGCCAGGTACATGCAACTTTACTTATAGGCCTTAAGAACACTTACAAAAGTCAGCATTATCAGCAGAAACTAGATCAGTCCCTACTGATCTTAGCATTGGGGAAGTTCAAGCTCACAGTCACTTCTTAGCAGTGTTCTGTCATACCCAAGTGGTAATTTCCATTATACACTTCACTAATATCTAGATTTCAATAGAAAGGTAGTTTTGTGAAGAATATTAAGGATGCTATGTTTCCATGTGAACAATCAGCACAACATTCCCACTGAAATCCTTAGGAAAAAAAAAATCCTGTGCATTTTGTAAAGTACTGCTAGATTTCAAGAGTTGTAGTTGTGTATTTCTACTGTATCAATCAACTATGACTGTGCATGGACACTGCATTTTCAAAACATAGAGTAACTATATATCAGAACCACCCAATCTGAAAATCTGTCCCTTAAAGATCCAGGCTATGCACTGAGAGACAGGTGTAGCACAGCACATAACAAAGCAAGGTGCTGACAACTTTGGCTTTAATCCATCAAAGCACTTAAGCACATGTTTAATTTTAAGCACATGAGTAATTCTATCAACTTTAATAGGGCTACTCACAGTTTAAGTACTGTGATGGATGTGGGCCAGAATGCGCAGAACCTTTAAGAATGCTGCATAGCCTATGTTACATGAATTAAAAACTGCATTCTTCCACTGAACAATTAAATTATAAACACCTTGGAAGCAAAATCTACCAGAAGTTGAACACAGCTCTGCTTATGTAAACACAGAGATGCAAGTTATTCTAGTCTTTGAAGATAAAACATGATGCAAGTTCTCACGTCCATGTACCTTCAGTTTGCCTTTTTATTCCCTGAGACCTCTGTGTTATGGCCATGTCACCTATGCCCTTCACACTTTGCTTTGAAATGGGGAATCACAGTTAAGCAGTTTTATGCTTAAAAATACCCAAAACTTAGCTACTAGTTACACTTCCTCAGCAAGATGTTACTAGACACAGTTTAAAAACATTAGTACTAAGCCTTTCAAAGGTAGAGACACCAGCGTAACAGTTTCCACTATAACTGGCTTACAAGTTCAGTGACTTTTCTGTAACATCTATTATTTTGGATATTCAAAGCTGTACAAATGCCTCTTTCATACACATATACAACTCAGATACTTTTAAGTAAAAATTGGATTTCTTTAAAATGGTTAATGCAGTCAATGGTAATGATGTTAATAAACAAAATCCACATCTGTTCTACAGACTTCTCGCTAGGATAGCCTCTGTATATCAGAGGTGACTTACTTGATATCTAAACTACTCACTAAAAAATTCTGGATCTTGTTTTATTTGAATGTTGATCCAAAAATTGTTTAGAAAACAGTTTTCTAAAAACCAAAGAGAATGTAAAATCCCTCTACAGATGTTTTCCAGATCAAATTAGACTCACTAAACAGTAACACACAAAAGCAATCTCCTATTCCCGCACTCATAACGTAAGTCAGAAAGGCTCCAGAAAAAATTCTGTTCTATAGCCATACTGTCCCAAATGAACAGTGCATTTTCACAGGTTCTAATGCAGTATCAAGTAGTATCTGCTCTGAAACAAACAATGGAGAAAGCAAAGTCAATTAAATGATGCCAGCAACCGAGGAGGGATCAAGCCTCCCTCCTCATGAAAGGTAATGTTACCGTTTCTGTCTGCCCACTACCAAATCCCCAGCCAGTAACAAAGGCGGAACGAAACATATGGCTAACAGCGAAACGAATCTCTTCTGCCAAACGTTTCAAGAATTCCTTCCTCATTTTAGAGTGGAATAAAATTGAAGCTGATTATTACCCGTCTTTCCTTCCCCATCGTATCACATAAGCATACCACATAGTGCAACGGCAGGGCAGTGAGGTGACCTGTTCTCCTTTCCCTGCAGTGTAAGCCAGGGGGAATAAGAGCTTCTTTTCAAGAGCAGGGAAAATGAAGGCCACACAAGACCACCACTTGTAAGTCTGTCTTGATTCTAATGCTGTCTCAAACCTTTCAACTGAAATTTACTGCTTCTGTGATTGCTACCACTGAAAATCTGGTCCTGTATAGTTTTTACTCTGACTGTTCCTAATAGAACCTAAAATTAACACAGCCATTTCACTCCTTGATTTGTCAACAAGTACAACTGAGAACAAATGTGTGTTTAGGTTTGGGGTTTGCTATTTTTTTACCTTTTATACTTGGTGGCGAACATGCAGCAGAGCACAAAAATAAACAGGTTTTGTGTGCTTTAGATTTCGTGTAAATAGCAAAAATAAACAGCTGAGGTATCTTCAGCATGGGAATTACATAACACTGCTTATTAAATGGAATTTATAGAAAATGAAGTACACTACTAGGGGACTTTAAAAGTCCCCTAAACACAATTCAAAAATGAATGCCTTGAATCTATGTCACTGCAGACCCTCTAATTTTTGCTAGAATTCTCAGCTTGTTCCAAGTGTCTAGTGTGATACATAGACACATTCTGTAGTGCTACTACTGTTAACAGTTTCAATAATAATTCTGACAATTTCTAACTTAGAAAGCTTTTGAATTTATCACAGTAAAGTTTTATATGGTTATTTTTGTGTAACAGATGAGTTTGTCTTTTAGTATTTCTACTTTGCTTTTCTACATCTATCACAGCAGCACTCAGTGAAAGCACGACCTTATCCCTGTAGATAAGGGAACGGAGGCAAAGTGACTGTGTCTCCAAAAGGCAAATTAGAACAACTATGGCAGAAGTTATTGTATTAGGCTCCTATATACCAGAAATCAAGAAGCAAAACAAACAAAAAAGCCATCACAAACCACACCTCCAAAAACGTGCACTGCATTACTCTTTCCTGAGTGAATTCCTCAGCATCACACACAACTCTCAACTAAGTTAATCTTTATTTCAGGTTAATATGCCCAATGCTTCTGCATTTTCCTGTCTTTAAAATACATATGTGTGCTCATAGTTTCCAACAACATATTGGTTAGTCAGTGCTCTGCTACTCTAGATTTAAACATAGACTCTGCTTGATTCTGTTCCAAACAGGAATTTAAAGCAGTTTCTTCTTTATTCATCATAGTTTTAAAACATTTTTTTCTGAAGTGTCAGTCATTGGTAAATGATCCTGCCTTACATCTAGCACAAGTGTCACTGAGCAGGTAATTCTCAACTGAGCAATTCTATCAGCATTGACCAGAAACAAACCCCCTAACTCTGTTCCCCTTGAACACTGAAGTTCCTACAGCTCACATGGAGCTGCACAGATTAACCCCCAACCTTTATAAGAGACCAGTTTGATAATACCACTGTCACACAACTTTTTGTCCACTTTTATGTATTAAGAAGCAACTATATCATGACATGAGACAGTGAGAATTAAAGCAAAATTCAGCACGAGTTACTTCCATTAGAACAGCAAATGCAGAGTTCCAAGAAACCTGACTGCATTGCTATTTATATCACATCTCCATATCACTAATGTTACTACTGCATTTTTACTGAGATGAGGCTGTGCCAAAACTTGAGGCTGCACAAGATGTGGATTGTACTGCTGACCATGGCTGGGAAGTGCTGAGACCAGCCATAACAATGTAATGTGGGGACTGAAAGAGACTCACAGCAGGGAATCCAGGAAGAAAAATCTTGCACCAGACTTAGCATCCTTCTAAAAATAATTTCAGCAGCAAAAATCTTGTTGGTCTCAACCAACACCTGCTTTTCTTCTGAAAGGTCCTCCCACTTCACTGGGTGACATTCAGCCTCCTGCAGACAGTAAAGGCAACATCAAAGCTGTTCTAACACCTCCTGTAACATCACTGGAGTGATGCTTTCATTCAGAACAGAAGACTACCCTCTAGGCTAGCATGTTCCAATCCTGAAGCTCTAAGGTAAAATAATGTTGACTAAGTTATAGCAAAGGGTCATTCATACCAAGGCAAGCCTTCTCTCAACATAAAAGGAAAAGGCAGAGCTTATATCTATTAAATGAACTACTGAATTATTTGCATTTCTTACACAGCTCACAGGGAAACTTTTGTGATTAGCCTGAAAGAAGTCAAGGTAGCACAAACTCTTCTGATAGAAAAGGATTATTTCTGGTATTTTTAAATCTCCTATTGTTACAAACAACACGTCTCTCAAAACTGTAAAACTGCAGGAGGAAAAGTTTCCCTTTCACCTTACACGTGCACTTGCCAGCGTTTCTTGACAATCAGTTTCACATTCTGAACAGGGTTTTCCTGTTGTAGTCCCTCACAAAGTAACAACAGTGAAAAATCACTGACAGAAATTCCAACCCTAAGAAAAGCAGTCTAAGTGCAGCCAAATTAAACTTTAAACTCACCAAAACTAAATTAAAATTATAGCTGTTAGCACACTTTCCTCATATGTTCAGTCAAATTCCAATACCTCGACAAACACAAGCAACAGCCCAAGAGCTAATACAGAAATTTTAATCAAGTTTCCATGTTAAGAGATCAACCATGCTGAATTTCAAAGCCAGTACTGGGAAGAGTAAGAACAAGATAAAAGTGCAAAAAAAATCAAATTTGTACATAAAGAAATTCTCCAAAAGCAACCTGACACAAAACTGAACGGATCTCAAAGACTACACCACACTGGTAATAAGCCCAGACTCTGAACTCTTAGTACTATTTAACTCTGATGGTCTAGATTTTTCATTTCTGTAGTTTATGTAAGTACCTTTATAAACCATTTCCCATGTCTGTGCTTTAAGAAATAAAAGAATAAAAAATTGCAATACTCATTTGTGTATGTAATAGCAATCAAAATAGACAGTGACAGCAAACCCAAGCAGAACCACCACTTTGCCATGTCAATTCGACAGAAGAGGCATAGGAAAAATACAGGAGAACATACTGCTGTGTACATAACAGTGTACTTAAATAGGGTAAAGTCACACTTAAACTCATTTTATTTGTTACTCCACACTCCTTCCTACCTTGGAGAAGATAGGAGAGGAGCCACCAGGCACTGCTGGCACAGAGAGACCCTCATACAGAGCTGTGAGACTGGACAAGAGCTGCTTTGCTTAGAGGAAGACAACTCACCCATGAGACCCCCCCCAATATGTAATCCATTAAAAAAGCCAAACAAAGCTAGTTTGTAAGATTATAACATGTATCAAGCAATAGCTGCCTTTAAAGTATCAGACTGATTCTGATAGCTCTATTTAATAGGACATTCAATCTTTTAATTTCCAGTTATTAAAATTTTTGCACTACCAGAAATGAAGATAGAAGAAAAATATTTGGAAATAAACATTAAGTTTATTAAGGCAATAACAACAAAAATACCTTCACTTCCTTCCAAACACATTAAACCCATTAGCAAAATTCAGCTAACTAGCATCAGGGAATACTGTTTCAGGCAACAGGTTCCACCTACCAGTTCTTGCTGGCCTGACTTTAGAAGACACTGTCAACTAGAAGACATCAAAAACATGTATTTTATTTCTAGCCATGTAGGGCTCTATTTACAGAAAAGTTGAAGTCAATTTATTGAAGGAAGTGCAGGTTTCTGTACTGCTACTTCTGAAATGGACTGCTCTGGGTTAAGTCAATCTATGTAAAACTGCACTGTATGTTAACTGATGAAATAATTTAGTAAACAAATCCCATACATTTAACAAAATAGGTGAAAAAAATAATCTTCCCTCAGTACAAAAGAGCTGCAGAAATGAATCTGAAAACAATACACATTTCCCTTACCTAAATATTACATTTCCCTCTATGCCCATTCACATAACCTGCATATTAAGAGAACGCTACTTTTACAAGTCAATTTTGCAGTTCCTTAACTGTGTCCCAGCAAGCTATTTTTAGTTACAAAAGCTTAAATGAATATAGTATGCAACTATGGTTTTTAGGCATACAGTTAGGACCAACTCCTGAACTCATCCTAAGTTAGCCCTAAACAGATGGGTAGATACAAAAAACCCTCTTCTCAGCTTCTTCTTTCATCGCCTTACAGAATCTGCTCTGTGCCAGGCAGCTGAATCTTACAAGACGGTACCTTCTATGCAGTTTTTTTAAGTTGGCAGAGTAGTTTTTCCACGAGTTTCCTCTCATGCAGACTGCTTCCCAATAAACACCACGAGGCTGAGTCTTCGGTCCTCATGGAGCTGTTTATATTCCAACCGAGCACAAAGCAGATAGGGACCTTCTACAACCTGATTCAATGCCTACAATGCTCCCGTTTGTGTAAACCTAAGCCTGAACATACAAGGTACAAAAGACTTGAACAGCTTCTCAAGTTAACAAATAGGTTGGTAAAAACAAACACCACCAAGATGAAAATCTTTCCCATTTAAAAAATCAATATTAAACCCCAAAACATTTCAGGTAAAACATAGGGGATTTATGTTTTAGATCTGCTTAGAAAATGCTCTTTCAGGTAGGGAAGAACTTTCCCCATAGTTCACAATCTACCATGATCCTGGTCTTCCAGGGAAATCTACCTTTGCTATCGGGAGGGTACCATGTAGGACCAGACAGGCTCACTGATATTTTGGACAAATACTCCGGATCTAAATTAGCACCTTCTCAACACAAATTAGCTGGAAAAATTCCCAACAGCTGTTACTGAAGTCTGGATGTCAAAATGGATGCAGTGAAGAAACTTTTACTTTACTCAGCATCTACATGTATTTGGACTCTACCAGTAAGAAGAGTGACCTTTTACTGAGCTTAAAATTGGAAATTAATTACACCTGAATAAGCACATTTATTATCATTTCCCCTGATAAAAGGGAAGTTATACTGCTGTAATTTAAGTCAAACTATGACAATGGCACAATTATCACGTCCTGGCCCTGACCTGACATTTCTAAATGGTAACAGAAAAGTAAAGGATACAGTTCATACTGACAGTATATAATAAATGAGAATGCTAGGCCAAATGTGATAAATAATTTGCTGGTATCTAGCACGAATTAGAATACACAGCACTCTGCTGTAACTGTCCAGTTACTTTCACAACATATGGTTGTTTGAATATTAATGATATTGTTTAAATGAGAAACACCCAGGTGAAGAAAATAATCTCCAGAGAGTGTGTATATTGCTGTAGCACTACAATTACTTAAACAGGATTGCTTGGGCAAAATTACTGATCCAACCAGCTGCTACCTTAGCTGCAATAAAAGCATACTGAAAGCACTGAGAAGCTGGAGATACCTCGGCTCTATCTGAATCTGGCTGACCTCAGTGGCGTCCCAGCTAACAAAGGTACAAACCAGGCAGCACGACTAACTTGCAAATGTATTTTGTTCATGGACAATAAAATGGAAAAATGAAAGCAAGAAACTTCAAAGGAAAACCATGACTTTTTTGATTATTTAAGTGTCAGTCTTTCTAAAGAAAGAGGAAAACATACTGAATATGACTTAACTTCAAAACTTGTTATGAATCTTGCTTCTTGGAGTTCCTAAAGTGCCAGTGGCAGAACCTGGCAAGAGACCTGAAAAGAAATCACTGTGAATCTTTCTCTTACCCTTTTTCCCTAATCCTCCACAAGTGCCATTTCTGACACATGATACTGGACTACACAGACCATTGGTGTAACCTTGCATGGCATGGATTCTTAGAAATTCTCTTCCTAGAAATTTCACCAGACTGAGTTGCCACTATGTTGCAGAAGATGTGTGCTTGGTATCACATAAATTTGATTTAAATAAAATTAAAAAAAAGTTGATGAATCATCAGTAAAATTCTAAAATATATTATTTATCAGATATAAAACAGACTACATGAAACATTTCGTAATTTAACAAGAGAAGAGGCTTCTCAGACACAGGGTTTGGAAAGGGAGAGGAAGAGAGAGAATAAGACACAAAGCATGTCTCCTCTCTCCTTCCTGCCTTAAAAACAGTAAAGTAATAAAAATTAAAAACCGGTAGAACAACCTGCCTCAATAAAAAGCCAAAACATTTGTCTTTGGCTTGTACCTTTATACACCTGACCATTCAGAACTGTCCAATAGCAATTTACCCAATGTGTCAACCCCGTCAAGAGTTCTGTCCTACGACACTGCTTCAGCAGCATGGCACAGCTCACCAGTACAGCTCCTTCACTCAGTCATCTGCAGCCATGCTTCTCAGCATTGCTGGCCAGCTTTCTGAACCAGGAGTTTTCAAACATTTTTGTTCCTTCATTGTTTCTGTGACAAGAATGGGCTAGACTGTACCTGGGGGAAGGCATGCTGTTAGAAAGCTGATAAAATGTTGTGGGGAGACACAGCTAAGGAGAGCCAGGCTGTGCTGGGCAAGCCATGGGTCAGAGGGAAGGCTGAATGAGCAGGACCTGGCCCACCAGCAACAGTTCATCCTTGAGTTCCACACAGAGGCATGGGGATGTGTGCTGTGGCTCCTGCTGCACCACTGACCCTGGCAGACTGTACTCCTTCCAGATACATTCCCAAATACTAGTGGGAGAAAGGGAAGATTGTCCCCAGCGTTAGTAATCACTGATGTACAGCAAGAAGGATGACGCTTTCCTCCAAAACTTTTAACATGCAGAATTACCAAATCTCTTTCTTCATGAAAAGTTTAACAGGAAGAGAAACCAAGTTTATTCCCACCAACTACAAGAGCATTTTCTCAACATATGCAAACAACATGCAGAAACGCTCTATGAATCTACTACCTGGAAATCAGATAACACAGATCTACTGACAGCATAATGATATTCACTGGCATCTCTTAATGTACTTTGATGCAG
Organism: Melopsittacus undulatus; assembly: GCF_012275295.1. Lineage (NCBI taxonomy): Eukaryota > Metazoa > Chordata > Aves > Psittaciformes > Psittaculidae > Melopsittacus > Melopsittacus undulatus. The sequence goes on from NC_047536.1 coordinate 25,099,411, forward strand.
GATTTAAGCAAGATTTTTAAGGAGCATAGACTTCCTATAGAACACAACACAACCGACTGCATATGCTGTGTGTACCAAATATGTTTATGAAATGTTTAAGCCATGCATTTTAGTAGGTTCCTAATAGTTGGTGTTGGCAGAGAAAAGCTACATTTCTCTAAAAATGGAAATCATGTAAACCTAGTCATAAATATTTTAATAAGCATGTTTTTAAAAAGCACTGTGCTGACATTAGCTAGTCAATGCTCAACCTATCCTAAGGGATAGACTAAGTATTAAAGTACATGCAAGGTGTGGCATCGTTATCAGTTTACCCTTAGTGGCAGTTACACAATTAGAGAAATTCTCTATCAGCTTCATTATTCAAAACCAGCAGCCTACAACAAAGCTGAATTTCACCAAGTGATTCTGAGGGAAAAAGTCCCAGTGGACAACTGACTGTCCGAGTTATGTAACGACTTAGAGTCATTAGAGGGGGAAAAAAATCAAAATAACCATTTCACACATGTTCATTATTCCATCTGCAAGGTACGAAGGTAGTGACTGCTCTGTCTCGAGCACTGTGCCTGAGAGAATACTTCAAATATGTCTGACCCAACTGTGCATTTATCACTTGGGCATTAGTAATTGATAAAAGAGGGGACAGAGTAAGTAACCGGGTAATAATTTCACCTTGGGCAATCAACATTCTTATCCAGTATTAATATTCAGGAAATGCCCCAAGTCTCAATCACTAATGATTAAGTATCACCACACCCTGGAATATTTTACTACATATCTGTATTGACATCATGAGATCCAGACTTCAAACGTAATTGTTTGCCATTTTAAAGATCTTCCCAGAATTAAGGGACGCTGCCTACAAACTCCACCTCCGTGCCAAGGCAACAGACAACTGAATTACAAAAACCTACAGTCTCAACTTCCAACTCCTCAACAGTCTGAGGATGTATGAGGACATTTTTAAATACAGTCACCTTCTGGCAGACTGAATTTAGAGAACTTAAACCTTAGACTAAGAGAGATTCCTTGTATTTAATGAGAGCCAATCCTGTATCATCTCACCTCACTTAGTGTCACGCATCTGCTACGCAACTTTCCAGAATATTTACAGCTGCACTCCCAAGCTTATACAATCCAGCTTTTAGGGAACATAAAGCATGTGCAAATTGCTCTAAGAATCAAAAACACCCCTCAACACTCAGCATCGTGCAGGAGTCTCATGTTCCAATTCCATGACAGCTGCTTCAGCAGGCACCCGCACACATAATGAATCCTCCATGGCAGGAGCAAAGGAGGTCCAAAAGTCAGGCTGCTAGCAGGTACCCACACACCCTCCATGGTTGCTCCTGCACCAGCTCTGACGCTGCTCCTGATGAGGAAAGGGGGGCCTGGATCCACAGTTCCAGCTGTACTCACACCCAACCAACCCCTACAGCACATAAATGGCTGCTGAATCTTGAAACACATAGTTTCTGCATAGGGATTTAATCCAGTCTTCCAGCAGTGGTGGAAGTACATGATGGCAGATGATGTGCTGCATCTGCCAAGCACCTTCATATACACACACTGCAATGGATCCTGCAAGTTGCCTTCTACTAAATCTTAATTCATTATATTTCCTCAACAGAGTTAACAAAGAAAGAATTCAGAAGTCCAGCAACATTCAGATACAATTCCACTGTAATCACTTTTGTAACACCTTCAAATGAAGCTTCTTCAAAAATCTAATCCAAGAAGCAGGGATTTCATTGTTTAAATGTTTACCACCTTTGGCAGTATTATTATTTTTAAGATACTGAAGAAAAATCTGAAGTAATGTGTTTACTTTCATTTTTCAAAACAGAACACTTATTTTTGTGTCAAAGATGTTCTCCACAAAGTAACTGGGCATCCTTTCTTCGCTGAAAGCTGGACATAAAGATAACAGCAACAAGCAAACTGAATACTATCAAATCAGATGACACACTTGCTTGAAAACCTAAAGTTTAAGGCATTGCAGTCATCTTGAGTACCAATTCCATACACAACTACTATACAAAGGGTTAATGTACAACAGGTAGCAGATAATTGCCATAGATAACATTAGCTGGAATTCAATAAATTGGTAGGATTACAGTACAATTTTACTACCTCCAACACTTACTGATGTACTTATTACTTCTCTTTTTATAGCATACTGCTCTTGAGCAACCAGTTTATAGTATTTATCCTTTTAAATCTAGGTATACAGAGAATACTTACATATAAAAAAGGGCAGCTAAGTTTATATGGCAATCCTACTGCAGCAGCTAACACATCACATATATATATATACAGTAATTACACACATCTTGCATGGACAAACCTACTTAAAAGCCTAGAGGCAAAAGACAGCTGCCAGAATCCACACATTTTATGCATTACAAAAAAGCATGAACTACGACTGGTCTTTTCTCTTAGGAGATGAGGATAAAAATTCCATCACTACAAGCAGTTTTTGTATACACATCACACAGACACATATACAGACTACTTTTCTATTTCTAAATTACCTCTATTAGCTGCAGTCTGTCAAAAGAAAATATAGTCCAACACAAATATTTAACCTTAGATGATGAACATGGTAAAAATACTACATACACACTGGGATGCTCTTTCATTATGTTTTAACCATTTAAAAGTGTAGTTCTTTTGTATGCATGCTTTAATTCAATTTATCCTTAAACCTAGAATTATCTAGTATTGTTTGTAGTCCTCATGTTAAAAGCATCAAGAAACCTACCACCGGCTGACTCAAAGTGACTGCATAAGTGAATAACCTACCACTCACACACACAGCAAAAAACAACTCTTCTTAGGCATGCACTCCTTTGGTTCTGTGATGCAGACCATGAACAGACTGCAATTCAAAATGAGAAATGTTCTCTTATTAACAGCTTAAAGTATCACACTACCTTTAAAACATCTCACACTCCTGCGGAAGCAGGATAGCAGGAAGTCGCCTTGCAACAACAAGCTGTGAAGCTGCACACTGAGCAATCATTTTTGCGTTTATCTGCATCACACAGAAAAAGCCTGTGTTACACTGCTTCTTGTCATTTTATCCTGAACAACAGCAAGATGGAAGCTTCTTGACAAACACACCTATGTGGACATCCAGTGTGTAAACAATGGACTCAGCACAAAACACACTGCATATAAAAGCTTCACTGTGCCTGAAGCATGTCTGACATCTATCTGTCTTCCACAGATGCTGAATGTGTTAATTCGGAACACATCCACAAATTGCATATAAACTGAAGCTGGGACTTGACATGCCCCCATTTCGGACACATTTGTAGTACATCCCTTTCTTACTATTCTGATACTGAAGTAGAATAAGCACATGGTTCCAACACCACCACCTCTAGATAAAAATAAGGGGGAAGGAAAACATTAGATTATGAATGGGACAAACAGTCCTCCGAACCAAAACTTGCAGGATAGCTTAATTCACGGATGGCAACTCTATAATTTCAGATAGACTGTGACTGAGAGAAAGTGAGTGCTCGTGGTGTCAGAACCTGCTTTAGAAGAAATGCATCAGGATTACTTAATGGTTTTTAGGAGTTAGTTACAGGATTTAAAATTAACTTTCCATATAGCAGGCACTGGCATTCTGTCCTAAATTAAAATGAACTCAAATTAAGGCAATCTTCATTTAGATATTTTGTAATTTATGTGTCTTCAGTAATGTTACTTTAGTCAGTCTATGTGAAATAAAACATTTTCTTTCTGAACTGAAGTGAAGCTATCCCAGAAACTAAACAATCTAACAACAGAATAATTTTCTCCAATGAGATTTCATTTTCATTACAATATCCTTTGCTATGGCAGTTTCTTTGCTACTCAGATCACATCTCACACAGGAGATAGAACATGAAAATAAGTTCCATTTATTGCTCTATAAGCATTACAGCATTATCAAGTGGTAAAGGACCTACACACAGTCTATTGCACTTCTAGTCTGGAATGCCTTCCAGGTGATAAATATTTTAATGTAACTCAACACACTGCAGGTGCATCAACATGAAATGAATAGACAGTGATGGCTATGTATCAGCAACACACAAACAAAAATCTTTCAAAACCTTCCAGTTAATCTGAAGTCCAGCTAGAAACACAGGAACTCAATACAGGTCAGAGAAAAAAATATATACACTAAACTAACTCCTGCCCTCCGCTCTATGAAGCATAAACATAACTGTGTTTCACTCACTGAAAGGAAAAAAAAAAGTCTTTATTTAATAATCTTAGGATTGCTTGATTAGTGCTTGGAAAATAAGGAGCACTGCTTAAGTGCTAAATATTGTCAGCTTTTTCAGTACATCAGCTCCAAACTTGCCACTCCCCATTTCCTTCTCTCGTAGCTCTCTTCATTCATGTCATCAGAAGGCATTTTATTTTCAGCAACAACTACTTACTTTTCTATTTTTTTAAATGCTGCTGGATGTGCAGAACTACTGTTGAGGTTGCTTGGCAACTAGTGAGATGGATCAGAGAGATAAGGCCCAGAATGAATGGAATTGAAGAGAACTATATTTGGCTTCATTAAGAGATACTAATGCACTCAAACTATACCAATCTGAATTATCCACACTAAGGTGAAATTTTTCTATTTCTTTCAAAATACAGACATCCATAATCATAGAGTCCCACTAAATCCATTAAGCCACCTCCTTAGGCACATACATGTCTGCCTGCACAGAAGAGACTTCAGAATCAGGGCTTTTACTTGGGTTAGCAGTTTCATACAGCAAGGAACAAGCAGGTAACATGGACATTTAATAACTATTTTGAAGAATTTTAGGCCAGAGAGGATAGTTGAACACTTCAGCCTGCCTTTCAGTGTACCATCAGCTGCTGTGCTGCTCCATATACTTGATAGTATACTTGATATTAAAGTATCAAGTTTCTATTTCAAATGAAACAATTCTTCCCGAATTTGAAACAAAACAAGATTGAGCACCCAAGACTCCTGCAATAGCAGAGAACTGATTGCAAGTCTGTCCTAATAATTCAAGGAGATCAAAAAACCCCTTATGCAGCAGAAAATGGAAACATGCTTAACAGTTCCTAGTGAGTTTCCTTCTTATCTCAAGCTTTTCAGCTAATTTTATCTAGATCGTGTGAGTAAGGATCAGTCTGGCACAAGAGGATCTTCTAACATCACCTCAGACCCTGCCCAACCTTTAATGCTTCAAAAGGAAGTAAAAACAGTAACAGAACAACCAAACTAGGTAAAGGGAAAAAAAGCAAACCCCAAAGTCAATCCCTATGCTTCCCCACACCCCTGATGCCAGCAGGCAAACACAGGACTCCCAAGGTTTCAGGGCTTCAAGTACCAACACAGAATTGTATATATCATAATGATGTTCAGGGTAATAAAAGCAAGAATAAAAGCCCATAGTGCAAAGGAAGTGGGTAATTTGCAGCACACTGAAGCAGGCTTCATGCTTCCCAATGCCAGGGTGGCCACCACTAGCATGCACATTCGCATCTGGAAAGCTGTATCTCCAGAAGCTGGATTGAAATACTGTTTAAAAATAAACCTGTTCTTCCCTGAGAGTGCTCAAATGAGCCTTCCTCATCCCCAACAAATTATTTCAGTTAAAGCCTCCCTAGTGCTATGGAAGTGAATCTCACGCCTGCCTTCATTTTTAGGTATCTTTCTCACATACCTCTACACCGCAAGAAAATGGTGTTTGGACACCCTGCTTCTGACCTTTGTGCAACTCCTGTGACCTTTCTTTGAAATTCTTCACTAAGTGAAGACACCAGCATGAGATCCACTATTTCAGTAACACTCTTATCAGTGCTGGAAGTCCACTTTATTATTTATGCTTCACTTTCCCTTTTTTTTTTTCAGGGATCCAAGCCTGCATTTGTCTTTTTGCCGTAACAAAAAAAAGCTTATGGAGGTAATGAACTAACTGGCTTTCAAGTCCTTTTCCAATTTTAAAGATACAATCTACATTCTGACTCCAGTGAGACTGTCTCACATTCAGTTGTATTATAACACATTCTTACGTACAACTTTTAAACACATTATTCAGATCACCTTAAAAGAGTAACGTGACCTTCCCAATACTAACTCCATGGCCAGTTTGCAGAGGGGTTTCAGATCAAACTGGGCCAGCAGTCCAAGAGATTATTTTATATATGTAACCACTAGTTCCCTGGAGGCTTTCCAAGAAGAGGTCCCACTCATTGTCTCTATTAACCACAGCACCGAGAAATTTATCAGTAAGCCAGCTTTTACATCCCTGTGATATATGCACTGTTAATTTCACGCAAGGCAATTTTTAAAGTAAAAAAAAAAAAAAAAAAAAAGAAAGTTATAGTACATCAAATACCAAAACAGTTGGTTTTACAATGAGATCTATAATCTCTCCAAAAAGGCACACATTCATTCAAGAAGATCAGACTGTATGTGAAACTAAACTAAACATTAACGATGTTACTATATGCCAATGATACAAGAAACCATAGTAAGTAATAATAATAAATTAAAATCCCTGCATTTGATGCCAAGCATCTGGGCAATCTTTTTAAGCAATTGAATTGTTCTCCTTTTTCTAAGAATTACAAAGAAATTAATCCTTTGGGACTCTGGCCATTATTTATTGAAAATACCCATATTCTAACAGATGATCTTGATATTTGTCCTTCTCACAGATGCTAAACTTCCTTTTCTATCTGCAGTATTGTACAGGATGAAGACATACTTTTTTTGGTAAGGAACAAAGTATCTGCAGAATAGTTTTGACTTCTCTACATAACTATGTACCATTTTATGTCCTACATCCAGTCATATATGTACACCCAAACAATGCTATTAGAAATAAAGTGAAAAAAAAAGTCATTTTCATATTGTCCGAAATTATCAGAATGCACTCTATTAATTTTAATTAACAATATAGGGGTCTTGACAGATTACAGTTAGCCTAAGAGAAGTATGTTTTTAACATTCATTCTGGGACTGAATAAGGTTAACTTGCTATTTATTTCTCAGGGCAATATATCTAACAGGCTTTTTGCTAAGTAATGTGTGCACATTAAATATTACTTATGGACATAATCTTAGACTATCACTTCTGTCTGGTTTCCCTTCTCCCTCTGTACCTCTCCCTCCCCCTTTTCGGACAACTCTTTTTAATGTTTCCAAATTATGAATAAAATGGTGAGGAAAAAAGCCAAGCAGTAGATTGCATACACCATTCCAAAGTGTTTTTTCTGACTCCCTGCAATTGTGTGAAAATAACGAGAAATACTTAGTCTTTTTTACTAACCTTATTTTCTGGTGGTGTCAAAAGGTACTGAGTTAATGCTATTAAGTTCTTTGCTGATAAACATAAGGAAAGCAAATATACTTAAAACATCCTTGTAACATGCAATTACATAAAATAAAGACTGTCCAATTAAGTGAAGACAAAACACAGAGGCAGTACATAGCACCCCAAGTTTCCAATGGCTTGGTGAAATCAGAGGCCAGGGACACAGTTCCCTCCTGTTTTCAACTCAAAGAACTAAAAGGCAGAACAGTTAAATTTGCAGTTTTTAAGTGTCTTATGTGTAAGTTACAGAATGTATTTTTATCTACAATGTTCAACATGAGCAGAACGTGTTCCTATGAGTAACTATTTTGAAACAACGTTAATCATTTTTACATACCAAAAACTAAAGGGTTGCATCTAATTTACAGGCATCTATTTCAGTACCCTTCAAAACCCAGGACTGAAAATTCAGTAACTTCCTACACTATAGAAATTTAACAACAAAAACCCCCAAACAACCCCACAAAGCAAATCTTCCAGAAAGTTGCATAACATGTTTGCTGCAAAATACACCACGACAAAGTAGCAGAAGCCTTAATGTTCTTATTGACACTGCCTTCCTTCTGCGTCTGTTCTGTCACATATTCAGAAGTGTAGAGGATGCCAGGCCAGGAGAACTGGAGCTGCTCTTGCTGACCTGCATATGGACTTGTGGTTTGTATAGTAGCTTGGGTCACAGTATTATCAGCTTTTCTGAGAACCCCAAGTACGTAACTGAACCCTTCTCCTTCCACTTTTCTCATTTGTTTAAAGGGGACAAAATGTAATAGAAAATAGTAAGAAAAAAAATCCTCAGCTTTGCATTGTGCTTACCAGGGTTTTGGTTCTTGGTGAATAATGCAGTGCTGTGATTATATTCTCATTTCAGACAACCAAAAAGTTTAAAGGTATTTAACAAAACCATTCCAGGAAATAGCTATGTCCTTATAATTACTATCCTCCTTTGCCTACTTAAGTGATTGCAACTTCAAGTTTTTATCTTTATCTTAAATGGTCTTTAACTGTTAAAAGCAACATAAAATAGATGAAGCTCTGCCAATCACTGTTATGCAATTCAATTAAAATTCATGAAACCAATTTGTTTAATTTTTCCACAGTAATGTCACGTTAAATCAAATTTAGCTAGCATATTTGTAAGTTATTTAAATTATCAGGGTTAAAACAGGTATCACAGTTTTCTGAACATAGTGTGCTAAGTACGCATTTTTATCTATTAAAAAAGAAAGAGCAAGACTTCTTTTCACATTACAAACTTAAGGAAGAATCCTAATTCACCGATACACATTTCCTTGCAACTTGTTCTATTTAATATAAACATTCATATTACATAGATTACTGTATTGGCAAAAGAGAATAAAAATGTCTTGAAGGGAAGACAAGTGCATCTACGCATGTAGACCTAGAGACAAGAGAAGAGTATTTAAATCACAATAATTAAGAAGGCAATATTAAATCCCACACCTAGCTGTGAAGTTGCCATTCAAGGCTAAATGTAACGTCTACTGGGACTACCCTAAACCTCAGAAGGAAATCTGCACACCTCTGCCTGCTCCATTAGTTCACCCACTACTCTTGGGAGCCTACGAGGGTGCACTGGGAGAGATGATTATTTCCTGGTGCCTTAACTAAAGAGACAAGTGAACAAAATGATTTATTAAATAGCCCTTTGGAGAATACAGTCAGCAACAGGTAGCTAATGGAGAAGGTCACAAGCTTTCCCATACTTTTGTAACAGCAAACACTTTAAAACAGAGCATCTCATCAAGACATTCTACTACCACACTCCTCAAAAAGCAAGTAATTTTGCTTCCTAGATGTCAAAACCATACCTCCATGTATTGCTGTTTCAAAGAAAGCAAGCTCAGGTGTAAACAAGTAGCTCTAACACATGTTTACATCAGATACAGCTGTAGAAATAACAATTAAAAGCTGGTGTAGCTACACTTTCACAGTATCATAAATACTCTTGTGTTTACTAGGAACTCAACATTCAACTGTCAAAGTAAAATGGAGGGTGTACTATTTTCAACATCAGGATTCAAGTCTCATTTAAAATAAAAACCACTCATCAGTGAAAATTCTTTCATTTCAGCTTAAGAGCTTCGAATGACCAAGACTAAGTTGTACAACTTATCTCAGCTCTTCATCAGAGATAGGACTTGGGCAACTCTAATATACAAACACATGATATATCTAAAAATAAAGATAAATTTGCCTGCTGGATTATACTTCAAAGCATGCCTGCCTTGATCTAGGAGACACTGAAGACACTCAGGAAGGATGCTTACAAAACTGGAACAAGAATAGGGGCTTTCATTAAAAAACCCCAAGCCCTCAGAACCCCACAAACCTGCTCCCCCAGCCCAAGAGAAAAGAAATGACACATCCTCACTCATACTGAACCTATCCCACAGAGACTGTAACAACACAGGAAGGCCGGCAACCTAAGAAACAGGAACAAGAAAGAGCACTTAGATCTAGATTGCTAGAAGGAGCTGAGAGAGGCATAGCACTTATTAATAATAAATTACATCTTATGGGACAAATGCACTAGGTTTTAACATTAAGAAACTGAAAAAGCTCCCCAGCTAGAATGACTGACAACAGGTAAAATGTAATTAAGTAAGCAGAATCTTCAGGGATTGCAATCATGGGAAGGTATAGTTTTAATATCAAACACGTAACCTTCCATAAGCTTAAGATGAAAGTATTCTGTTCACATACAGAATAATTCAAACATCCATCTGGATAAATTAATAAACCCTTTTTTTTTTACTGGGAAAAACAGAGTATTGCCCAGTCTGCCCATGCAAAATAAAAGAGACAAGGAGAAATCCAAGGAGATATTGTAGAAGCAAATTCCTCACATGGTAATGATTCTGTGACACTGGCTAGAGAAGCGGTAATCATTCTGCAGGTCTCATTCTTGAGAAGAGTGAGGGAAAGCCTTGTACACTCAGTTTTTTTCAGACAGGAAAGAAGTGTGGGCTACAGAAATATATTTAATGTTCTCCATACAGAGTTACATTTTTGAAGTTTCTAAAGCTTTTAGGGGGGGTATTTAATATAGTTTACGATGTTAAAACAGAATTATATATTTGCTTATACTAGTAGATGTTTGCTTGAAACAAGAAAATGGAGAAAAACATACCACTTCCACTTTTAACTCATGAACGTGCAGGGTAAAAATATTTCGAACAGTATTTGGAGTGAATTTAGGAAGAATAGGGCTGTTTTAGTTGTTTTCTCTCAGTCTCACTCTCAGAGTGTCATCCAACCAAACCTGAAGGTGATTTGCTGTTGCAGAGATTAATTTCCAGAAATGAGAATCAGAGGCTGAGTAGAAGACAGATCAAAATTAGTGCTCTAATGAGCAAAAGCAGGAACAGTTTCCGCAGATCCACAGCAGCCGCAATGCATGCTAATGTTGTCCAGGTAACAGGATAAGCAGAAAAAAAGAAGATAAAGGACAGAAGTATCCAGTATTTAGGGACCAGTGTTGCAGGGGACATGAGGGCCATAGACTAGAATGAGGACAGCATTGGCTGGAGGAAGCAGGAGATGCTTGGAAAGCTACAGGTCTCATAGGGAGGAATTGCAGATGCTATATGGGACTGAGAGGGAATATTGTGGAAGAAATTTGGGAGATGTAGAACAAGTTACAGAGATCAGCCTTCATTAGCTCAGCTACCCACATAAGAGTTTGTTTTCTGTTTTGATAAAGTAAAAGGAAACTTGCAAATTTTTTAAAATAGGGTTTATTTTCATTTGTTAGTTTTTAACAAAACTAATGGGTAAAACCCCACATCTAGCATCAAACGTCAAAATCCTCCCAGAACCATTTGCAATGTTTTCCATAGCTAAGTCTTAAGCTCTCTTCTGTCTTTCGCTTCTCAGGTTACATCACTCATGCTTATTCTACTATTCATAGTTATTGCCCTCCAAGCTCTCTGCAACTCTACTAGGTGGATAGCTGCCTATGCATACTTAAAAAGTTTTTGTGAAATTTAAACCTCAAAACAACTACTGCCATATTCTTCAGCAGTCCCTTTACATGCCAAATCATGTCTGCAACATATGCAAATTTATCTTAAGGGACGAGTTTACTACTGGGGGTTTTGTTGTTTTCTTTTTAATCAGAAAACTGAAATCTTTAACTGACAGCAAAAATGTCAAATTGCAGGGAACAGTAATCCAGAGGACAGAAACTCTCAATGTGCAACAACAAACTGGTAGTTTAAATACTGCCTTACTAGAAGATTCCAGCATTTCCCACCAACCAGTATAAGACAACAAGATGCATGCTCTGTGATGAGCAACACCTTGTTTTCCATGCAGTTATGAAAATAAAGGAATGTTCACATTCAATTCTCACTTTCCTTTTTTTATCTAAGCAAGAGTTCCTTGAAAAAGCAAGCACACAGAACAGGCAGCTGAAAATAAAGCATATGTCAAAATGCAAGCCTATGCTTTCTCTCAATACTGTGTTGTCATCTCTCCATTTATGGTTAATCTGAGCCTACCACAAGCATCTAAACATAGACAGAACTAACCAGCTTTTTAAACTTTTAGAGTACTCCATGTATCACTTTTCTGTATTGCTTTCAAAAACCTAAATAACATCATTCTGCACCCTGGAAAAAAACCTCACTTCCCTTGCACATGGAAGTATTTTAATGGCCTGATTTCAGAATGCCTCTGAGCAAGGTAAAGGAGTTATCCCAGTGATTATTAGAATATTCAGCATCACAGTATGTTAACACTCTTTGCCAATTAAGGACCACTATAGGTACTACAAACGATTGGAATTTGCTGAAAATTCATCTTCTAGTATTTAAAACCACACCTGAGTAGTAGATTTAAGTGCAAAATATTTGCCCATGTTCCTAATAGATATTGTCTCATGTCTTCTGGCAAGATACCACAAGAAACTTGAAAAACTCCAAAACTGGAAACTTTCTTTTTTTCCCTTTATAACATACTGAAATATTAATGCTGCTTCACTGAGTTCAAGTTTACTTTTTTGTGGAATCAAATTTTCCCCTTTGAAGAAATAAAAGTATTTCCAAAGAAAAAGATAATTCCAAGCACATAAATGCAACATTAAACATCCTAACAATTAAGGAATTTCTTGTTTGCTTAATGTCAACAGATATTACCTCCCATTTCTTTCAAGCTGATGGAAGTTATATTTAACTTGCACAAACACTTTTGCATAACCTTTTACAAGCTATATGCAGTATCCAGTTCTTAATCATAGTATTTATTGGCTGCTGGCATATTCTTGTCTTTTGACAAAACTCAAATTACACAACTGTGTCAGATCTTAGGACAAGACCCAAAATAGACCGAAATACATACCTGCTCCTCTCTCCACCCACACCTTTGCTTTATGTTCTACGGCACCAATTTTGATCAAAACCGGTAACAAGTTGTTCAGCTGCAATGGAACTTTTCATAGTCTTGAACAGACACGTACACACCAATTTTCCAGCACAGTTAACACCTCGTCCATGTCCTGACAGAGGAGCTGAGGAAAAAATGGTGCTGTCTCCAAGCTGCAGAAGTCTCTTGATACACTTTGTGATGCAAAGAACAAACGAATGGTGGGAGAGGAAATCGCACACCCCAGCTTCCTCCTCTGCAATTTTCAATGTTACTCAAACACCAGCAAAAAGTTATTTTTTTTGCCAGTCAAGTGCAATTCCATAAAGTCAGTTTGTTTCTTGGCAAGGAACTGATGTGAGCATTATGGAAACATGGTATTAGTACACAAATCTAAAGGAACTGTAAAAACAGAGTAATAATATTTCTGGGTCCAAACTAATATTAGCCATTAGGAGGGAATTAATTAGAAGACTTTGTGATAACTATTATACTTTTTTCTCATTCGTAACATTAACTTCCCTTCCATAAAATCACATACAAAATCACATACATAAAAGGTGAGAAAACAAAACACAGCATCCAGGAGTAGAAGAGTAAAGTTACTGAGTCAGAATTCATTTCAGTGACTGACACTGACCAATGTGACCAGATACCATCATTTCCTGGTTTCTGTGAAATAATGGTGGTACTGCAGTTCAACTTTTGGTGGATGAGACATACAAAAGGATTAGAAAGCATCAGTGACTACTTTTCCTTCCTCATAAATTACTAAATATAGGTAAGAAAAGAGAGAAAGTTCCCAACCTTTAAGAGGGTGACTTGGCTTTAACTTCACCACAAAGAGAAAATATATTTTTAAGTACAAGAGAAATGTGAATATATTTTTCATCTAGACCTTGAAAACAAAGCCCTTTAGTTCTGCTTCTATCATTATTATTAACAGATTTGATAAATACACAAACTCCTATCCAACAACATACTAGTTTAAAAGTCACTGTTATACAATGTCATTTGGGAAACTGAGGCTGAAAAGTGTTATCTACAATTCCCTATAAACTCAAGACTTCCTGAGTCATAAATACTATCCAACTTAGTAATCACAAAGGCACATTCCCCTTATTTGTCAATCTTATAAATGGATTTCATAAGCCGCATTTCAACAACTTTATCTAAATATTTCTGCTTGTCCCAGTTTTCCCCATGACACTTATTGCCTCTTGCCCTTGCCAGTGTCCCACTTTCTAAACTCGTGCATGACAACGATGCTCTCCTTAGGGCCTGTCAGCCAAACTCACAGTGATCACAGAGAGGAAAGATGACTTTAAAAAGTCACTGAAAGGCCATCACCTTAAAAGCAAAGAATTCCAGCCTCAAGATTTAACACAGAAGAGTTTTTTTTTCTCTTCAACTTGATCTACATTTACATTAATTCTTGCAATTATATTTCTTACTCCTCCTGTCCTCCCATTCCCATTTTTAATCCTTTCATAAAGATTGGCATCTGAACTTCTGCAGTCAAAATGAGAAGGTTTTAGCTCCAGTTTATCAGTGGATGCACACAAAATGCAAGAGGCAACAGCAGAGATCTACTCCTGGAATAGCCTCATGAAAAGACAGTGTTAAAGAGGGAGGGAAAGAAAGAAAGGGAAGTAACAGGCTTCCTGCTATTACAAGCCACATTTAAGCTCCTTCTACATCACAAGGCGCTCTGCTGTTGGCAGTAACACTGAGTAGAAAATCTGGTTGATATGGAGTCTTCATTATGCTTAAAAGGCAGATCCTCATTTTTAAGAGATGAGGAACACTGGAAGAGCACCGCAGTGAAGCCACATTCCCATTATTTATGAAATTGCTGTAGGAAGATGTCAGTTGACAGCACGGCCAACTGAAACCATCCTGTGAAGTGGGCTATGCCTTTCCAAAAACTCTATCCAGAAAAACCTGTGCTGTAGAACATGCCTTGCTTCTCCAGTATTCCACTCTGCTCACCAATGCCACAGCGCTGTTACTTCCCACACTCCACCTTCACAACAGGAACAAACAAAACCAACCATACATTTCTGTCTCTAACTCAACTACAGATTATAAAAGTAACACCGAAAAATGTTTAAACAGTCTTTACTGTAGTTAACTTGCCCAGAACTTTAACCACCTTCATATTCACCTTAGCATCAGTAACTTAAGCACGTTAATTGCCTGCAACACTTGATTCCATACAGTTCCTCAAATAATTAATTAGCTAAAGTGATCAGAGATTAGAGTCCCAGAGGAAATTCTTCTAGTTTTGCAGAACTAGATTTTACCTTGTTAAATGCTACAATTCACTTACATATGACAACTCTCCCTTCACCTACTTAGGGGCAGAACCCTAAAACCAAAACAAATAAGCCCCCCTCACATTGACTGAAGGAAGCTAGTGCCCTTAGCCCTGGATAGCCTGTTAGTCACTGGAAACTCAGAAGAGTATCTGAGTAGCACTAAAATATCTTTGATTCCCTTATTCATAGCATATTAGACCTATTTCATAACATGTATCCTCCTCCTGCTTCAAACATCAATTATCACAGGGCAACCAAATCAAAGGTGAACAAGTTTAAGACAGAACTTTAAACTGGGTTTTTTTCAAGCCACATGAATAAGCTGCAGCAACAGAGTAATTCAAAACTACAGTCATGTATGTGGACAGTAACATTAAAAACTCTTTTCATCTCCAGCATACTACAGTTTTCAAAACCTCTCTGCTGTTATCCATCATATCAGCTGTGGTATTGTATGCAAACACATTTATATTATACAACAA
Source organism: Melopsittacus undulatus (assembly GCF_012275295.1). Classification (NCBI taxonomy): domain Eukaryota; kingdom Metazoa; phylum Chordata; class Aves; order Psittaciformes; family Psittaculidae; genus Melopsittacus; species Melopsittacus undulatus. Next base: position 25,114,957 of record NC_047536.1, read on the forward strand.
CTGATAAGAACATTAAGAATCGTAATGCTTTAGTTTTTCTACCCTTAAAAAAAAAATCCTTTCCAAAACCCTTCCATGCTCTCTCATTAGCTGAATCCCATGTCATTATTCCACAAGGTAAGTAAGGCAAAAGGGAATGAGGTGGGCAAAAAGGATGGCAGGAAAAGCAGGACAGTGTGGGGAAGCAGTTAGTTACTCTGAAGAAAATATAAGTCACTTAAGTACTACCATGTAACTCTCAAGAATTTCAAAATACTGAAAAACAACCTTCTGTTCCTGTAAAGCATATGTTATGATCTACTGTTTATTTTTGGCAACGAAACCCTAAAACTAGATGCATTATAACTACTTCTTGTACTTTTTATATATACCACTTTTTAATTTGATTTTTATGCACGTGAATGTTCCAATACATACTACCCATGAAAGGACAAGCACAGAAGACTGAATGCAAGACAAGATGCCATAGGGGGGGACAGACAATGTTTCCTGAGCTGCACACAGCTCCCCCACAACTTGGCCACGGCTCCCACACCAGGGTATGCTATGTGATTGGCAGCAGGGCTGCTAGGTAATCCAAACCCCTTGCTATGAGAAGGCAGAAGCTAGCAGAGGCTCCTGAGGCCACATTTGCCACGTGCCCTGGAATCCCACTGCATGCTCAGCTCAGCCCCAGCCTACAACACAGAAGTGAGATACTCGAGGAACAGATCCCAGAGTGTGTCCCAGTCCATCCCCAGCTCTGTATTGTATAATGGGTCTCTGGGCTCCCAGTTCTGCACAGATCTGGGTATGCAGCTTGAAGGGTTGAGCAGCTTATTTAACCATGAAATACACCAGTCATTACAAAGCAGCAGCACCTACTTAAGAGCACAGGTGTGCTTAGAAAAATTAGAATTGTGTTGGTTAAAAGGAATGATACTTCTAAAGATGCCAGGGATACTTGACTTTCACTTTCACTGATGAACTTTTTACTTAGCACCTGATGTTGAGAAATGCTACACCAAAGTCAACTCATGTAAATCTTTTAAGTCACACAAGTCTTTTAAGAGATCTTGAGTAACTAGAGCAGCCAAAATAACGGAGACAACTCGGCAGTAAGAGGACACAGGACTGGGTACTTATGAAAAAAAGAGTTGTCTACGATAAAGAACATATTCCTTACACAGAGGAGTTAAAACCATGTAGCACAGGATGTAATTTCTTAGGAATCAGTCTCAAGTTTCTTCCAAAAGACTGTGTACCTTATCCCAAACTAGCATTTGGGGATTAGGAAGAAGCATTGTCCAGGCTCCTTGGCTAAACGTTTAGCTCAGACATTCTGACAAAAGAATTAACTGCTGAAAGCCTAACAGCAAAAGCTTCATCTTCCCAAAAAGGCAGGATTCACAAAATAGATGATACTACTAGAAAGTAGAAGATGCCAATACAAAAATACTATGACTGAAAACAAGACAAAACCTGTAATATAATTTAAAAAAATAAATAAACACAGAGAATAAGCTCTGAAATTCCAACACCTTAATTCAATTAGAATTGATTTAGCAGGTTCTGGTATACACACACAGACACATAGACACTTGCATGTATAAACTTAACGTGCAAAAGAACCTCTTCCTGCTCCCTAGCGAGGTTAGCTGAAAAGTTAACACAAATCTTTCTTAGAAAGAAATAAAGAAAAAAAATCATTTTCTCTATCCTAATGTCATTCCCCTCCTCACAACAACCAAATAATAAAACAGATTTTAAGTGTAACAAGAAAAGCTTTTAGAAACATAATTTAATACCAACATCTGGACGAGCAAACACAACAGAAAAAAAAAACCCTGACCTATTACCCCCAAAATTCATACTACAGTCTCATTTTGTGAGGAGGCAGAAATAAAAGCCTTACTTGATCGAAATAAAGAAAAATGTGTTCATTTTGTACACTAACAGGAGGTATGTACACAGCAGTATGAATCCAAGTGCTATAGCAGAGGTAAATCAGTGTCAGCCATGTTGTGAAAGAAACTGCAGTTAAAAAAAAAAAAAAACAACAAACCCACAAAGCTTAAGCCTTCGTCAATCAATTATGCCTTGATATATATCATTTTATAGCATTAGCTCTCACTTATTATTGGTGCATGACTTCAAGTTAATGGCTACTAATCTCATCTAAAAATACACATCCAAAATCTAGAGACCGTGAAACAATAGCAAGAATACAGCAAGATACAAAACAGCAGCAGTGACTACTGTGCAGCGCACAGACATAAAACGTAAGTTGTAAAGTGAAAAAGTAAATGCACTTACTCAGCATTAAATCCATTCACGTGCAAGATCCTCATCTGTTTGACTATTGTGCTTTTACCGGATTCACCAGCACCTAGAAAATGAAAGTAAATCAATTTCAGAAGGAAGCATGAGTGATTAAGGGACATGCTAGATTTTTTCTTCAGGGTAAAACCAAGAAAGTTGGCTTTTTCAGTGCAAGAGTGAAAAGCGAAAGAAAAAGAAATCATTGCCACTGGAAACTTCAGTTGTAGCTGACACATGCCCGGTTCAAGTCATGTGTCAAATCTGAAGCTTGGATCATTTCACTGTCCATTTTTTCCAGTGTCAATGTTAAATGCAGACTGTGGGGTTTGGAAGGAGAAAGGACAACTTCAACATTTTATAGAGAACAAGATGGAATGTTAAAGTCTACGTGCCATGTCACTAGCATCTGACGAAAAGACTGATTGAAGTCCATATTAAACTAAAGCCTTTTTGTTAGAGCCTTAAAATATTTCAAGTTTGGCTGCAGTTATCTTCACCCAGTCAAAAGACTGCAACTTAAATCACAAGAAATAAAATATGTGGATACTCACATCTGAAAAAGGAAGGCATCCCTTTAAGCCTCCACCCACAAAGCTACAGAAACCTCCTTCTCTAATTTGTGTCTTGTAAGCAACCTCCCACCCTCTGTACATGTTCCAAATCAATCACATAGGCAACAAGACACAGAGACCATCTTTTGTGGCTGCATGCTCCAAACAGCCCCCCGTGGCTCTCCTCTAATTCCGTTATTTACCCTGCAGCACAAAACACCCCACTCCACTTTACTCCAGTTTCCATAAGTAGATGTATGCTATTTCTGCTGTGCTGCACGGATGCCAGTGCACAGGGCAACCCATCTGCCTATAGTACCCGTTTTTTCCATGCACACTAAAAAGACTCAAACAGCAGCATTTAACTGAGCTGCTCCACACTACCAGATTGGTAGCTTTCTATATAAAGCAAACATTTTTTGTGAGAGTAGTATCATAACCTGGCAAAATTCAGAAAGATTACCTTTCACATCTCCTGGCTACTCGTTTATTGTGCTCATGAGCCTATGTCTCAACAGAAACGTATGGCTGGGCTGGAATAAGCACAGAGATACAGTCTGTATTTATAGGATGTCAGGCCTCTGCTAGCACACACTGACAGCACAAGCCTCCATTTTGAGCCTCGTGTGCAAAACTGTATTTTAGCAGTTTATATTTCAAAGTTAATTTTCTGACAAATCCTTTCTCCTCTGCTCTCTCCCTTCCTTTCCTTCTCCCTCATGAATTCTTGCTCTTCTCTCTATAAAGCCTGCTTGCATGTTCTGCCACCTTAGCGCCAGAGCTTTTACTCATTTTCCCTCTCCTCGCTCACTGATGTTTTGTAAGCATTGAGAGAGCAGCTTTTATCTACAACTCTCGATCCAAGCACCATTTCTCCCCTAAACTACTATTTTATGACATACACAGTCTCTCTCTTTAGGCATACTGCACTATGCAATAAAAAGAGGTGGCAAACCAGTCAAGAATGAGTATCTCACGTTAAGGTAAAGACTGGGTCCTCTTCACAACTAAGAATTATTCAGGAATAGCAATAATGCTATAACCATATTTCCATTCAGACTAATTAATAAGAACATTTCAGCTGTAACTTAGAATCACATCTCACATTTATAAGCATTGGGAGCCAAAATCTTCACTTAGTATAAGACTGGGGGTAGGTTCACCCCAGTGAACCAAAATGCACTACATCTGAATTTCTCCATAATTTCTATTTCTATGTTGGGCTACTTGTTACGGCCCAATTCTCACCAACACTTGTGTGTACATTTAACTTCACCACCAATGAGAGTGCCATTAATTTCAGTGAGACAGCCCATGGCAGAAGGGACAAGCACATGTTCAGTGGTGGGGCCAGCAAAGAGCAGTATAAACCCGTTAGAATATTTAGCAGCTCTCCTTTGTTCCTATGTGAATATGATGTGAAAATATTAAGAATACTTTCAAGGCACTTTTTTATTTCATGTATCTTGTAACATAAACTAATAATAATAATAGGGACAGAAGTATTTTTAATTTTTACCAGTGAGTTTGTGTTACAGACTGTCCCCAGCTCACAACAGCTACTGTTAGAAACTGCAACAGCTGAGCTATCACTTTAAAACACAGGCACACAGATGACCTTACAGCCCTCACTAAACACCCAGTAATTTTTATTTACAAGCGTCTAAAATGGTTCTCAGACACCAAAACTAAAGAAAGCTGAAAGAAAACCCAGGCAAACCCATCATGCTTCTGTTTTCCGAAATTCTGCCTCTCCCGGCAGTGACCCATCTGATGACAAATGGTTTTTACTGATCTATGACAATATTCAGCCTGAAATCTGGAACTCAACACGTTCCCCAAGAGCTGAAGGTCCAAATTATCCTGCTAAAAGGATAACCTGAATCCTGGCAGGCTCCTCAGTGCTGCAGGTGTTGCTGTAGTTCCCAAGCACTCTCCGCTTACATTAAGCCTTTTTCTTCAAATTAGTATTTGAAAGATTTTACCGCTAAGAGCACAATTCCAAATTCATAACGCTCAAAACCCTTCTTTTTTTATTGTCCCCCCATTTACGATTGTTTCACACCAGAACTGGGCTCACTGAGGCCTACTCTCTGCTCCACGCTAAAACCCTGCACAACGTGCACAAGCGGTTCCTCGGCGTGACCAAAACAACCCGGATCTCATAACTGCATCTTATTCTAAAACACGACTTCTAAATGAATCTGACAAGCATTTTTTTTGTTCTCTCCAGTAACGCCTTTTGGACCTTCCCCTTCCTTGAAGCCGTAGCCTGCATTTCTAAACCTATCTCCCAAAAACGTGATACAGCAGGTCACTTAAATTAACGCTGAAACACTTCAAAACAAGCTACAAACGACCCCCTCCCTTCACACATGCGACACCTTAATTAATGGTGCGACAAACTAAGCCTAACGTGCCAGCCGGGGGACGCGCCCGCTCCCAGCCCTGTTTCCCCCGCCACAGGCGCGGAGCTCCGTCGTCCCCAGCGCCGCCGCGCTTCCCTTCGGGACCGACATCCTCCCTCGTTTCCCCAAAAAGATTCCCCGACTTCCTCCCTTCCTCTTCCTCCTCTCCCCGGCCTGGCCACACGTTCCACGGCACCGCTGCCTCAGCCCCACTGCGAGGGGAGCGCCTCGGGCCGGCCGAGCCCCGGCTCCCGCCAGGCCGCGGTGACCGGCCTTTCCTGCGGCCGCGGCTGCCCGCTCCGCACGCCCAGGGCAGGCCCGCGGCCCCTGTCAGCGCCCTGCCCTGTTTCATCTCCCAGGTTTCCCCTCGGGCCTGGCGATCCCGCGCCCCTCGCAGGCGGCCGGCCCGGCACTCTCGGCCCCTTCCTCACGCTCGGCCCCGAGGCCAGTTCCCTGCCCCGGCCTAACTCCCCGCGTTGTGCCCGTGCGTACGGGGCGCTGCCCCCGCGGGCGGAGAGCGGCACCGAGCCGCAGCTCCGTACCTGCAGGGCCTGCCCACGGCACCCCGGGTGGTGTTAGAGAGGTCCCCGCCGCCGCCAGGCCGAGGAACCCGCGGGCTCCTCTGGATCGCACCGGTCTCCTCAGAACCGCCGGGCCAACCTCCCCAGGCGCTAGCGGATCCCTGCGACCCCGCCGGGAGCAGGCTCGCCAGCCGCTGCCTCGGCCCCGCGGAACGGGTGGGCCCTGCGGCTCCTCTCCCCCCGGGCCCCACCTCTCCCCTCAGGCCTCCCCGTGCCTGGGCAGGGGGTCGGTGAGCGGCCCCGCCGCCCTCCCTCCGGCGATGAGGAGACGGCCCCCGGCCCGCTGCCCCAGCGCCGCGTTGCCTGCGGCCCCCTTACCCAGCAGGAGGAGCCGGTGCGTGGCCCTATAGACCTGCTTGTCCTTCTGCAGCTGCTTCTCGATCTTCTTGTTGGCCTCCCGCTGCGCCTTCTCCTCGTTGCGCTGATCCTCCGTTTTGCTGTTCCCTAAACAGCCCATCTTGGGGAGGGGAGTCAGGGGACGCGGGGCGAGGGGACGGAGGCGGCCGGGGCTGCCGGGGGGAGGGAGGGAGGCACTCTCCCGGGTTCCCTTCTTCTTCTTCCTCCTCCTCCTCCTCCCCCCCTACTCGCTGCTGTGGCGGCCGCTGCCCAGAGCCAGAGACATGGAGAGAGCCGAGCCCGGAGCCAGCCAAGGGGGGACCGATAGCGATGACTTTGCTGCCGTTCCGCCGGGTCTTCTCCCCGGCAGCTGCAGCTGCTTCTCCTCCCCGCCCCCCCGCTCAGCCCCGCGCCGATCCCCTCAGCACACCTTTCCCGGGGGGGGTGGCGGCAGGGCCCGATGCGGAGCGATCCGCGGGGATCTCCGCGTCCCCGGCCGGGCCGCCGGCTCCTCTAGAGGGAACAGAAATGCCCCCTCCCGCGCGGCACGCACAGGAACAAATCCAGCTCCAGAGCCACCCCCAAAAACAATTAAAAAATAAAAAAATAATCCTCTTAAATCCACAGGCACGGGCTCCAGGCGCGGAAACCTCCCCGGATCCTCGGCCCGGAGGATCGGGAAACGTCTCTTCCTCGCCTCTCCCCCCGCGCCGACGGACAGAAGCGCCGAGGGGGTCGCGGCAGCCGCGGCTCTCGGGTCCCCGTCCCTCGCCGGGCGCCGCCGCTCCTCACCCTCCGGCCGTGGGTTCTTCCTCCCTCACCGGGGCGGGGGTCCGGGCCGAGCCCCACTCCCCTTTTTTTCTGTTTTTTTTTTTCTTTTTTGGGGTTTTCGGTTTTTTGGGTTTTTTTTTGTTTGTTTGGTTGGCTTTCCCTCTCCTTGCTGCTGCTTTTTCACATCAGGTTTCCAGGCGGCTGAATCCTCTCAGCTTCTCCAGCGAGCGGGGAGGAGGGGGGGAATTAAAACCGAAAGCAGCCGGTTCGGCGTCTCCCCCGCGCGGAGCCCGTCCCTCACGGGAGGATCTCCCCCCGCCTCGCTCCTCCTGCTCGCTCTCGCATCCCGGTTATTATCGATCTCTCCCCGTTCTCCCCTCCCGTGTCGCGCTGTTCGGGGAGCGGGTGGGGCAACCAGGCCCGCGTGCACCCTGGGAGCGCGCCCGCTCACGTGACGCAGCGTCACCCCGCGACGCCGCTGGCGCCCGCTTCGAACCGGCCCCGAGAGCCCGGCGGGACTTGGTCAGCGGAACCAACCCCGGAGCCGGGCCGGGCACCGGTGGCGGCCCCTGGGGAGGGCTGTGCGGGAGGAGAGCGGCCGGGAAGGAGCCTGCAGGACCTTAATCCATTTCTGAATAAGCCTTAACAGAGCCGTGCCCCGGGCCGCTGCGTGCTGCACTTGGAAGTACTCACTGCAGAAGTTACTGTACTATATCCTTACGTATGCATATACTGATGCGTTTCATCAGTTGGCGGACCTTGCATACCTGCACAGTGACCTGCAGAAGGGTCCCGCAGCCGCTGATTGGCGTTACTTCACCCTGGACCAGTGCGGGCGAATGCGCATCCCAGGGAAGGCAGCTCTATGACACGCGGGAGCTGGGATGCTGCGCTGGGATCTGGGATAGGCACTGGGATGGGGCCCTGGGAGCTGGTATAGAGCGCTGGGATAAGGTGCTGCGATTTGGGATGGAGCACTGAGACAGGAGGTGTGGTGCTGTGATGGCGCAAGCCTCTCTGGAGGGCTGCAGCCAGAGAGAGGTTGGGATAGAGGGAAACAACCATAAACAAATTACTCTGGATGGACCAAGAGAGTACAACTTGATGCACACAGTTGCTTCCACCTATGGTCGTACCAGCTATCTATCTCCTTTCTGTTTTGTAAAATACCTTCTTTGGAAACCTCACTATATAAGTTACACAAACTTATCGGCTACATCTGGAAAACAAAGACTGGCACTTTGCTCCTTGTATATCCTGGCTGCCTAAAGTACACAGGTAGGATTTCTCTACCCCCCTGAGATTAGTAAAATTACTTTTGCTATAGATAAATTATTTATCCTCATTTGCAAAATTCAATTATCTACGAGACTACTCCCATGAACATAACTCCTCACGTCATCCAGTCACTATATTTAGAACCACCTACAGTAAAATAATTATGTGAATAGAGCAAACAACTAGAAGGTCTTAGTGTCATCAGATACATCTGTTTGACTGGCCTTGCTGAAAGGGCGTGGACCTCCTGAGAAACATGGAATGCCATCTCTAAACCTTGGTCTTTGAGGATTTATTGGCACTCTGAGTCTATCTTAAAATGCCACAACTTTGGGGTACACAGAGCTTGAGAGATCTGGAGTCGGCAGGGAAAATCTCACTGACTTCAGTTGTTGATTTAAGCCAAGGCAGTTTTAAAAGGTCTTAGAAAGACTTGGCTCAGCAATGCCCAGACTCATCTGAAGAAAAGATTATAATAATTCCTTGTATTTTTTGTACATCTTTTTATTTGTTTGTATTGTTTCCATGTAATATCCATTTTTCTAAAACATTTCAACTGTGCTGTTTGCAAGGCATAAAGGACTCAATAAAACAGAATTCAGAGTGAAAATTGTAACACCAAATAGCTTTTTTACGATTGCAGGTATGAAGAGAATGCAGAAATGCCAGTATCTGCCACCTCATGTAGCAGGGAAAATCTGCCCCAGCCTCCAGGCTTTGGTTCCCTCCGGGTCCCAGGTGGGAAGGGAGGGAACCTATCTCAGCTCCAAACACAAAGAAATACACAAACAAGATAAAAGTTATTGCTGGAGGTATAGAAAATGCTAAAATCTTGGTGAGTGGCATGAGCATAGGGAAAGGGGAGTGGCAAACACACCAAAGCACCCACCTACAGGGGAGTCATTGCTGGGTAAACGCTGTTGTCCAGCAGCATGCACCCAGCCCATCCTAAATGCAAGTGGGATAGGCTCTGCAAGGTTAAACACTAAGAGCAGCTGGGACATGGGAATTGCTGCCCTCCTGGTGTATGTATACCCTGTGCCTCTGCCTCTTCTGGTTGAACCAAGCATGAGGTAGTTGAAAAAACACTTGGCTAATTCACAAAACTCCGTTACTTACGACAGAATTAAGAATTAGCTCCTCCTGTTACAAGCCTTATTAGGGTGTGAAAGTCCCAAAAGCTATAGAAAACAAAAAGAAAACTCCCAAACTGCTAAACCTATCAGCAGAAACGGGCTTTTCTTGTCTTGCTGAACGCGACACAAGATGTAAGGGACCAACCGTACTGCACAAACCCACCAAAATGCCATGACTCTTTTCTAGTGCTGTCCCGATTAGGAAAACGTTATTCGAAGAATGAGCATGCCAACACATTAGCTGTTCTCATTCTTTCTGATTTGTATAAATAACATAATGCTGCTGATGTGTCTTTAGAGTAAATTGTATTTCTTATTGGAACTAGTTGTATTAGCTTCCATCTTGTAAAAATCCATGAACTTCAGTTTCATGAGATTCCTGCCACCAGAAGGGTAAGTGTAGGAAAAATCTGACCCTAAATCACTGTAAAGTTGAAACTCACTTCTGAAAATCCTGCAGTCTTAGAACAAATAAATGCAAAGATGAAATAACTATATGTATGGATACAGTGCTTCAGTGAAAAAAGTCTATTTGAGGATTTTAAATACTCAAAAGAGGATGTTAAAAGACACTGCTGCATGTTAAGCAGAAATATTTTCCAAAAGGTAACATGGTCGTGAAAGTGGTTGTAGGAGACATAAGAATACATGTTTATTGATTCAATCCTACTTAAATTAGAATCATAGAATAGTCAGGGTTGGAAAAGATCTTAAGATCATCCAGTTCCAACCCCCCTGCCATGGGCAGGGACACCTCACACTAAACCATATCACCCAAGGCTCTGTCCAACCTGGCCTTGAACACTGCCAGGGATGGAGCATTCACAACCTCCCTGGGCAACCCATTCCAGTGCCTCACCACCCTAACAGTAAAGAATTTCTTCCTTATATCCAATCTAAACTTCCCCTGTTTAAGTTTGAACCCATTACCCCTTGTCCTATCACTACAGTCCCTAATCAATAGTCCCTCCCCAGCACCCCTGTAGGCCCCCTTCAGATACTGGAAGGCTGCTATGAGGTCTCCACGCAGCCTTCTCTTCTCCAGGCTGAACAGCCCCAACTCTCTCAGCCTGTCTTCATATGGGAGGTGCTCCAGTCCCCTGATCATCCTCGTGGCCTCCTCTGGACTTGTTCCAACAGTTCCATGTCCTTTTTATGTTGAGGACACCAGAACTGTACACAATACTCCAAGTGAGGTCTGATGAGAGCACAGGGGCAGGATCACCTCCTTCAACCTGCTGGTCACGCTCTTCTCCATGCAGCCCAGGATACGATTGGCTTTCTGGGCTGCGAGGGCACACTGCCAGCTCATGTTCAAAATTAATGGAAGATAAAAGTTTACTCACAGAAGGTTGTGAGCATTGCACACTTATAGATGAAATTCAAATTCACTGATATTCTCACATGTCTGAATGTAACAGCCAACAGCCTCAGATTCTGTTGCTTTTGTTTGTTATTCTGAAGCAATGTAGATGCAAGAGTTGGTTTTGGAGTTACTGCTTTCTTAATGGAGTAGATTTTAAGCCTGCTGAAAAATGTATCTGAAACACTTACTTCTTATCATTCTATTCTTTTCTCTTTCTAACTGAAAGGATAAAACTTTCTGCTTAGAATGCTGATGCTGCATCAGTTTTACTCTCAGTCCTTCAGAGTTAGGCTTTGAATTCACTTGAGTGAATGTTTTTACAGGTGATTACAAGATCCAGATCAGCATGTTCAACCACCACACAGGCCTTCCAAAGCCTCGAGGCAACAAACACTTATTGCAAACAATTCATATATGTCAGTAAGTTGAAGGCATTGAGCACTTGGGATGCCCCAGCCTCCAGAAGAAAGAAACAGTTACTGAGTTTTCAGATGGGACCATTGCACAGCTCCTGATGTGCTCATGCTGCCCACAGTGAACATGACCTCAATAAACTTTTGGCTGTGAACCGTGGGGGTGGGGCTGTGACCAAACCAATGTGCTCTCTTGGAAAGGAGGATACAGACGACATCACGCTTGAGCATCCCTTAGCAACCGGAATGAAATGGCACTGCAGCTTTTGAGGGGGTTGTCAGCCCTTGCCACTGGAATAGCCTGCACTTCAGTTCCTACCATGGCTGAGGGGACACAGCTGAGGAGACAAAATGTGCAGCTCAAAAAGTAAAAGCAATCGGGGTGATCTAACTGTACAGTTTCCTTTGTTTCTGTTTATAGGAAATAGCCTATTTTCAACAAGTCGTTTTCATGGAAGGATACAGAGTTTAATTAGTCTGGAGAACATATGAAACAAATGGTTCTTACAGCAACACCTTTATCTCAGATTTACTTTATACTCTTTCCACTTGAAAACATAGACTGTAAACTTTGTTACATTCCTCTCTACCATTATCAGGATGCACCAAAAGAAAGCTAAGCTTGCATGTGTGGGGAAAAAAAGTCCACAACAAAAACCTCATAATGAAAATACTCTCTGATTTAAAGCTGTCAGGGAGTGGACCAGGGAACACCAAACTATGGCCACTTCACCACAGACCTGAAAAGGCAGTTACTGCCCCACATCAGTTATCTCCTCTTCCCAGTCCTCACACCTGTTGTACTCCTAAGAGTTTGGAATGGAACTGCTGATCGTGTCAGTGGAACTCTGAAAGGGAACACAGTTTAATCTTTTATTCACTGTGAATCTGCAACCCAATAATCCCCCCACAGCTGAATATATGCTATTGGAGGATAATGTCTGTACCCTGCTTTCTTTAATATTTTTCTTTAATAATTAAAAAAAAATCTATGCATTCCTGTCTACTTCGTGATTCACCTGAAATTATTTGTATTTGTATATGTTTGTGTATCTTTGTAAGAAATGAAGATGTTAGAGGCACTTCCCCCCCTCCACGGTTTTCAAGGGATTTAACGTACTGGGAAAAAAATAAACAGTGAGTGAGTTTATATTAGAAAAATACAGAAGAAGTTCCCCCTGTGCATAGGTAGCACCTTTGAGGATTAAAATCCTAAACAGAAATAAGAAGTAGCTGTGGTTATTTGTTAAGGAGCCTACATTATCCAATGCTTTGTTTTGCTGTCCTCCAAATTCACAGTGCCAAGGCTGAGCAGTTAGAACAGACTTCCCTCTTTTAAAAGCACAGATTATCTCTGGGACAGATTGACTCTTTCAGGTAAAGGATATTTTTTTAATAGCACACACTGTATTTTTGTGTATTGACACCTCTCTGCTTTGAAGTCTGTTTAAATTTTTAGCTTTAAGAATACAGAACTGGGGACCTTCATCGTGAGCCATCAAAGTAACCAGTGGTTAGTATCAAATCTACCCATCTCGTGTATTTAATCCTCAGTAAACTTCGCCTTTTATTAGTTACATATAAGGATTAATTAAGATTCTGATTTAGACTTAGCTCAGGGGGGTTTTTTATTTGCTTTCACACTAAAAGGCTCCCACGGCCCCTTGCAATGACTCAGGTCTGCTGCTTATACTTTCCTTGGAGGCATCCTCCACGAGCTGCAAAATCCTTTGGACTCTTGGAAGAACAAAACTTGATGATAAAGAGGGAAACAGTTTCAAAGTCTCCAAGTTACCCTTTGACCTGCTGAACAAGGAACCCTTGAGTAATCTCAAACCCGCTTAAAGGAGAAACAAACAAATTAAAGGCAAACAATAATCGAAAAAGGAAACCCAAAGCAAACAGATTGGAACTGGAGCAAGAATCCAACACGGGTTGTTTTTTTTTTTTTTACCCAGCTGAGTCCTTTGTGGCAGCCAGAACAAAAAAAAAGCATTAAAAGGTAAACAAGGTAGGAAATGAAGCCATTATCGACCAAGACTTGGGAGGGCAAAGCACGATCATCAAGTAAAAGGATGAATTTGTCTGTCATGGGAAAGAGTGAGCCTACCCGAATGCAACGAAATGAGCATTGTCAGGAAGAAATTAATGCACCACTGATGTATTCAATAAAGAACATACACAAAACACTTAAGTACAGATACTCCAAAACAAACAGAATGGAAAGGAGATACTTCCCTCTTTGGCAAATAAGAAGAATTTTTCCATACAGAAATTCTGAACTTGAGAGGGATTTCTGTTTTGTTTTTAAATAAAAACAAGCCCAAAGTCTACTAATAGAATTAACCAAGACCTTTACTTTAAACCAAAGGGGGGAAAAAATCCCTTGCTCTCTCCTTTCACTTCAAGGCTTTTCCTTAGAAACAATAAAAGAGACTTTTAAGGAACTGAAGGAATTATGGAAATAACAGACTGAGGAACAGCTTTTCACTCAGTAGCTTTCCTTATTTCTTTGCAGTTTATTTCCCTGATATTCCTTCTCACTACTCATGCATTCGGCACTGCACTTTATTAAAAAACAAAACCAAACCAAAACCAACCAACTCCCCCCCCTACCCCAAGTCCCCTCTTATGTAACAGAAATAGCACATCCCAGCTCTCCACGTAACACATATGGAATGCCGATTACAAAAAAAAAACCCAACAATCGGAACAAGTATTTTCTCAGATTTAGTTTCAATATTTGTCAACATTCAGAGCAGACCTACCCCAAACTGCAAACTTCTCTATCAAGAATTCTTCTGCTTTAACCCTTGTTACGTTTGGGTCACAAAACCCACGGAGGCAGCAGCAGTAGAGGCTGTGTTTTCCAACACCAGGTTATAGTTAGCTCCTGCAAAGCAGCACGGGACTCCCAAGCCTTCCTCCTGCCTAGAGGAGGAGGAGAAGCTCCTGCCTTCACCTCCCCAGCAGCCTGGCACCCGCTGCAGTCTGCACTGGAGCAGCGTGGCTGAGGTTCAGCCTGACTCAGCCTGCTCCCCAGCAGCAGCCTGAGCTACCCCTCCACCTGAGTATCATTCATTACTGACACTGGGCTCTCCTTTTACAGCTCCTAACAGGAAGGGGGGATAAGAGGATTGTTAAATTGTTGCTAAGCTGTCACACAGGCTTTAATGTGCTGGTATGGTAAACATTCCTCTCCTTTTACATTCTTTCTTTTAAATAGAATGATGTTCAGGCTTTCATACTCAAAATAACTTTACATTTTAGTGCTAGCTGACCACAAGACTCTCAATACCAGAAGCCAGTATTAGAGATGATCTGCAAGGAAAACATAACTGGGATTTTGCTCTTCTGTCTCTGCACTGCTAAAGGCTTGAAAGTGTCCTGTTTCAGAACGGGTATTTTCTCCTATCTTTTTGTATACATCAAAAAACATTCTGCCTAGATCCTAAAATTACATACAGACATGGTTACACAATAGGGGTCTTCTGTACCCAATTTTTCCTGAATTTGACTTGCAAACTAACAGCACAATTACTTCTTAAGTGCCCTCATGTTAAATTAGAGTGCTGCACACATGCTAGGGCAGTTGCAGAATTTAGACCCTTTCCCAATGTTCCAAATGAGTCCTTCTGGTGGTTTGTGTTTTTTTTGTGTGCATTCCTTATGTTTTAGAAATGTATATAAACCAATTAATTATCTCCAGGTCTTAAGGTGTGCAATGAAAGGTTTCCCTTATTGCTCTAGCTCAGACAACGCCAGAAAAGACATCCGATGGCAGAGCTGCAGGAGCCAGGGGTCAGGACTTGGGGTCTGGACCCAGCTCCAGCCCAGGCTGTCAGAACTGGAGTTTTGCCTCTGCCACATCAAAACCAGCTGAGGGGAAGGTTTATCCCCTCCCATACACCCAGCCGAGGAGGGTGCTTGGGCCTGTCTCGCATAATGTTAAAGGCAGAGATGAGCACAGAGAGCAAACAGGGGAACAGGACTGAGACCTGAACTGGCACAGATAGTTTGATCCAGCACAGGCACTGATCAGTGCGTGACCTTGGACAAGTCACTTCCCCTTTCTGTGCCTCTTTTTCCAACTATCTTTCATCTGCCTCTCTCATATAGATTGTAAGCTGCTCACTTCCGACATGTCTGCACAGTATCGAGAACCAAGGGCCACATATCTCATTGGTGACCTTTAAGCCCTTCTGCTACACATTTCATGATAAAATAATTATTTAAAATGAAGCAATTTCTTAATAGTGTGTCTTCTTTTTCTTAACACTTCTAACTCAGATATTCTCAGCAATATTAGATGAAAAAATAGGCTCTGTTCAAAACCTTAACGCTTTTTCTTCAACAAAAACATTGAGAAAGCTGCAAGTATTCTGTTCAGTCCTCCCACAGGCCGTCCAGCCTGCCCAACCAGGGACAGCTAGAATCAGCATGCTTGCAACAGTCAAAGTACCAGACAAAGACACTTTTTATTTCGGAAATAGGGAAAAAAAAGTAATAAAAAAGCCTGCACACCTCTCAATCTTTCTTTGTACACCATAAAGCACCAAGCAGGGCAGAAACCCAGTGCTGTGCTCTTTTGCAGGTCACCTCCAGGTTTGCTTTATGTTAGCTGGTGTTACAATACCGAATTTGTTTTTCCATTGCCCTATGCATGCTAAGAGTGACCTATTTGCTTCTCAAGCAATTGGTTCTTTACAGCTTAGTCTACACTCCGTAAACAGAGAGCAAGCAGTGTGGTTGAGACCCTGGTCATCGGAGGCGAGGTGCATGCTGCTCCTGAGGAAGCCTTGGAGGCTGCCACCCACTCCCCGGTGTCAGCCCTGAGCAACTGTGTTTCCCACAACCCCGGTATGACCAAAGGCTGCAACCACTGCATGGGGAGAGCCATGCTCCCCTCTGCTCACTGAGGTCACGGCCATGTCAGCAGAAGGGCTTTAATAGAAAATCACAGATCCAGGGATGCTGCAATGGCTTTTACCCTGCACCACCACCACTTCCTCCTTCAAGCTGCAGCTCATCTGCCAGCCCATAAGCAAGAAGAGTGACCAGTTAGTCTGCCCCTAGTCAGCAGCCCACTGGTGATGGCACAGGGAAGCCTGTTTTCTCCTGCCTGCCCTCTGCTATGGGGCACTGGAAGGATGCTGAGTCCCTCCTGGCACCGACAACCCCAGGTAGGAGGCAGGGTCCTCCTGCATGGCTGCATTTCACACCCTATATATAAAATACACAGCTGTACATTTATTCTGAAACACTCTTTCTATGAATTGGTGTTACTGAGGGATATATATATATATATATATATATATACTAACTCCATACATGAGAGAGTTAAGGAAGATTTGTCCAAAGAACTACTGCCAGAGGAAGTGCTGGGCAGCCACATTATTTGTTTTGTTTAAAATGCTTTCAGGCTCAATAATGCCTCTTTATCAATATTACACGTGTGCTGAGCATGCACAGTGCTGTGTGTTGTGAGGCATGAAGGAAGGGTGGGTTTAACTTATTTCTTTATAATGAGTATCATGGTGCTGTAAAGAGAATCCTGGCTGAGAGCATAAAATAAGCCAAATTTTCAGAGGATTTTTTGGGGCCTGAAGTTCCTGTGCTGCCCTTTCAAATTCAGTCTTAAATTCTATATTCCTAATCCTCTGCTATGTCTGGACCATCTCATGAATGGACATGTGTATTCTTACAGAGCTGAGCAAGTACCTCGCAATGCTTGCCATTAATATTCATTTGAAAGAATAATGGAGTTTAAGCTTCCTGGTTTTGCTTTCCTTGAGTGAGGAAACTAGTGAGGGAGTTTATAAATTCACAGTTCTGGCAGGCAAAAGGGACCAAGGCAATTGTGACAGACCAAAACCAGTTCTCCATAAAAATTATAACTCCATTTTATTTTGTGAACATCATCTTGGCTATAAGGTTTGTGTTTGCTTTGTATCATACCCTCCTCCATGGTGAATCATGCATTCATGCTGCAGGACAGACTCTGTACCCAGCTGAACAACAATGGCCACAAAGCAGAAACAGAGCAATCATGATCTACCAGCACAGACCCAACTTCCACCCATAAGAATTCATTCTTTTCCACCCTAAATGCTGGCTTGGTGGGGAAAGAAAGACAGAATGGACATCAAAACCTCTATGAAAAGGACCACATCAGCCCACACTGGCCAAGCTAATCAGAAGGAAGGCATGAATAGCTAATGAGCATAGAGATAGAAATCCAATGTAAGATACACAAGGTACAAGATCAAACTGTGCAGTAAAGACTTGCAAGAATGCTATTTTTCCATGATCTGCTTATGCTCAGTGCTGCTTAAAGCTAAAAAGGCTAAGAAATTCCTTGCCTAAAGATGAATACAGAAATTCCCATTACCAGAGAGTGAAAACTAAGATTCTATTATGAAATTTAGAATGTGAAGTGCTGAAACTGTGTTCAGTAGCTAAGAAAACAGATCTCACTGCCCTCAAGAGTGTCCTCCAGGAGATCTCTTTATAGAAGCATCAGTGTGAAACCTATAAGTAGGAGCAAACAACTCAGGTGAGAGGTGGTGGAAGCAGATGCATTGTCTTTATCCAAACACTCCAAAGTGGTCTGCAGAGAAGATGATGACAGTAATAATCTACCATGACTTGAGACCGCCTGAGATAGTTAACAATTATGTATTTGGTACAGTCTCTTAATACTTGGGTAAGAAACCTTTCTGTTGCATCAAGTTCTCATGTCTAGACAGATATACATCATGAATGAATCACTACTGGCTAGCTTTGAAGACCCGAGCTGAAGAGTACTCCATGGTGTAAGCCGTTATCTGGACACATCAACACTTATAGAACAATTTTCTGGAGACAGTTCTTTCAGTACATTACCATAGCCTACACTGGCTGTGAGAAACTTTTCCCAGTAGTATCCTTAAAAGACTATGAAAGAAAGTAATATAAGGTTAGCAAAAGAGCCTCTAATCACAGTCTTAAAAACTCTTAAAAAACCCCCAACACCAAAACACTCCCCCCATTCCCAAATAACAAAAGAGCTAACAGAAACACATAAACAAGGAACAAATACATAGAAAAAACAAACAGGCTCACTTCACCTCTTGGCCTGATTATGCCGTTTCTAGCAGCAATGAGTCTGCTTCTGCTCTCTAGAAAGTTTTGCTTCTCTGTGAAGAACATCTCTTCCCTAAATAATTTGAGCTGCTCTTCTGCTCCTTTACTTTGGTTTCAAAGGTTCTTTGTTTTGTTCCTTTCTCAAATTGCTAATCAGCTTTTCTGCACAATGGTCACTGTCTTACAAAATCCTGCTCCTCAATTATTCTGAATGATTCCCAGCTTTTTCATTTCTCCTCTTGGAGGTGCTCCTCTCCTTGGCAAGGATGAAGGGAATCTCCAACATGGGCCTATGTTTTAATTCAGCACAGACATTACACACAGGGTGAGGGATTTGGTGAAGGTTAAGATGTTCTCAAAAACGGTGTTCTCAAAACCACAGTTTGACTCACATATGCCCCCAAACAATCATACATTAGCAATTATAATGATCTTTAATTAAAAAAAGAAATATGTTGCTGTTCTTACAGATAAGAATCTATAGAAATACTTGTATAGGTGCCATGAATGTCTATTTTTCAAACTGCATTTCACTGAGGGAATATTTAACTACCTCACCTACATTACTTGAATGCTACTCTAAAATGAAACTCTTTGAAGTTTTCTTATTAAAAAGCTTTAAAAATTAAGCAGTTTGAATTATTTTTCTATGAACCATATAATCTTCTTAAGTAGTAAAAAGTTAACTTCAGCTCAAGTCATTCTACTTGGAAAAAGGCAACGAAAAAGAGCAATAGATTCATGCATCTCGCCCTACATTTTCTCTAAATGTAATGTCTAACCCCGATTGTTGTAACTTTTCGTGGTAAAGCTTTCTGAGTGTTCACAGCCAACAGACTCTATCTTTTACACTGGAAAGTTTGTTACAGAAATGTCACTCTCATTTATATCCTCAGTTATAACAAAGTCATTTATGCAGCTAATTCCTAAGAAACCACCTATTTCAGCAGCTTGTCCTAGCTCTGGTACTGTGCAATGTAAACAGGGCAAACATGGAAAATTGTACATTGGAGATGCAATGTTTTTGAAACCAGGGCTAGAAGCTAAACTCACGCACTACTCTTGATATAAACATCACTTGCCACAGTTCTACATTTTATTTCCAGACAGATCTACCTACATTTTCTAGCCACACACGAATTATTTTGTAGAGAGCACAGTTATCAAACGTTTGGTACAAATGGACCAAAGATATGACGCTGAGTTGCGGCTTGAATCTTAAGGTCCCACAAAATGAGAATTTGGGTTTGGATGCCACAGCATTGAAATTACTCCTCAGAGATTCCATCGCTGTCAAAACCAGAATCACAAAAAAACTCCCCTCCTGGTTTTTAATCCTGCTCAAACCCAAATATTGGAAGCAAGATCTATGAACTAACAGATCTGGCCTCTTGCCACGTGCTGTATTAAGGTGCCATATTTAGCTCCTCACTCCCTAATACTCAGGCGTTTAACCTGTTCCCTCCAGCCCTTTCATCCACTTCCAGTACACTACTAAGCAACACGGCATTCACCCTATTTCTTTCTTCCATTTCTGCTAGCTGTTTCACATACAGTCAGTGCTCCTATCCCATGGCACTGGGAAAAGTGACGGTTAACTTGTGCTCCCTCTACTGTCTGATGGGCTTTGCAGCAACATAGCAACATACTGCGAGGAAACTGCAATTCCTTGTTGGCAGAAAGGTCTATGGCTTCCTATAAGGTGAAAAGTTACCGTGTTACACTTATGAAAATGCATACTTAGAATATCAAGGTCCTAAACATATAGACCTTCAACTAGTATATCACTTACCAGAACTCCCTCAATTATAGACATTTTGTCTTACTGCCCAGTGTAAAATGAGGGAGCCTCATGAAGAAGCTATGGCAGCTAGGATAAAATACTTCTGAACAGCCAAGCAGCCACAACTCCCACCAAATCAGTGTAAGCCACAAACACTTAGGTTCCTCCCTCCCTTAAAAGGTCAGGCCCTTTCAGTTTTGATTATTAGACCAGACAAGCCCTCGATAGGAGAACAGGAGGCTGAGCTCCAAGTTCTGACCCAGGGATTTGTACTGGGTTTAGACCCACAGCTTTTGCCTCACATGGCCCCTCACTTCTTACTTTTCGTGGAAAAAGCCTCTTTGAGTTTTACACTGGCAGTAACCATCCATAAAGTTTGGAGAGGAGGAGGAACAGGAAAAGACCTAGTGACCCTTCTGTGATTCCTCTTCATGAACATGAATGTTTCCCCCTGCATGAAAGCACTGAAGACAACTTTAAATTACAATCAGAAGCTCCTATTGAGGATTTCGAAGTATGGAACAAAGAATGAGCCTTAGAGTCAGCACTGTCTACAGACAAAATAATGAAGAACCAGAGCTACTTATTGTTGGAGAGCTAGGCTGTTGGAGTACTTCATCTGTGTTTTGATGTGGCTCACACAGATGGAGACCAACAAGTAGTATCCTCTCAGTACAGGGAGGAGCATCAGCTGAACAAACAATACCATCAATTGTGAGGGCTTTTTCCAGATATGATCTGACCAAAGGGCCACTGTGGATGTGCAGAACAAACTACATGCACAAATACCATTGGTCTGCTTACCCAGACTCCTAAATGAGAAGGCTAGCTATGCCAAATGGATGCATTATGTTGAACATGTCCTGAAGCTACCTGATTCATCATGCATATGGTACATGACGATTGCCTTCATATTCACACGTGATGCCATAACAAGGTAACATCTGTGAAGAAAATTAAACCCCCAAAACGCCAAGCAGTGAAACCTCTTCTCAGTCTTCTTCAAGGATCTCTTGTGTGACTTTCATGTAAAGCAGAGAAGTAAGGGATTCATTTCAGAGCCCATGAAGAGGTGCAGGGAAGACCAAGGGAGTAAAGAATGCAAACAGATGGGACAGCTAAACAACACTATCCAGCTTTGATTTCTGGTCATTCCTCATGGAAAGTGGGCCAGCCAATTTCTAAAGATTAGTTACAATTTGCCTGTTACACAGTCC
The DNA here is from genome assembly GCF_012275295.1 of Melopsittacus undulatus. Taxonomy (NCBI): domain Eukaryota; kingdom Metazoa; phylum Chordata; class Aves; order Psittaciformes; family Psittaculidae; genus Melopsittacus; species Melopsittacus undulatus. The sequence continues at coordinate 25,136,223 of NC_047536.1, forward strand.
TTGACACTGCTGCTGAGCCTGTTGACTTTGGGGAGAGGCCTGTAGCAGAACTCCCTGTACAAGAACATTAGTTTCCAGCTGATGACAAATGTTTAGGGATACTTTCCTTCACTTCTGTTGAGGATTATATTTTCAAAGCTAAGAGTATGGAAAAGGGCTGTGCATAGGCAATTACCCAAACAATTCTCTTGAATCCTTAAGGGCATGGAGGACTTAGTCCCTCTACTTGCTGGAGCACTCAGTGCCCATAGTCCAGGTGCTGTATTCACTGTTATTTAACAATACAGTGGTCTATAGACTTGACTTATGACTCAACAGAGAACATCCTGGGTGCAGAACTTCTAAAGAAATGATCAACAGATTATGCCTTGCATTAAAAAAAAAGTATTTTATTTCTTTTAAGAGACGAGCATGCAAGAGTACAATGGATGAAGCAGAAGACATCTTCGTGCTGTCTTTAGAAGTGACGAATTTGATTGATTACTTTCAGGAATAATTAATATTTAGGATATTATGGATGAAGTGAAAGGTTCACACTGGATTCCATCTGAAATGTCTTAAAAATAAGCCTTTAAGTCTTTGCTTATGTTGGCAAGTAACCTGGCTGACTGCAAAAGCAAAAGGTATGATTGACTACCTCACATATTTTACAACTGCTAAACTAAATAGGTATTTCAGAATTTACATCCTTACAGAAGAATCCTTAAATAGACTTTCTCATGGGATTTCAACCAAACATACTTTAGGACATACTTCCTGTTTTGTTACTGTATTTAACCATACTTTAAGAATTGAATTTACTTTTCCTTAAACAAAGATCCAAAAATTTAAGCATATGGAGACCATAGAAATCTATCTTTTTGGTTTTAATGCACTGAAATTGTTAATAAACACCCACAAATCTTAGAAAATAATCAAAGCAGTGAATGCATACTAATGCATTACTATCATGAGCATGCTTAGCCCTTAGACACAAAAGGTACGCCTGCATACTACTCAGAATAGAAAACTGCAACTAAAACTCTAACAATTAAATGCCAGTTCACTGAGTTAGTAATGTGTCACTTTCTTCTTCTTTTAGCTACTGAGAAAGATGATACAAATGTTTACTTTCCTCTACCTCCTTTAGCATTGTGGGGGGCAAATTCACAGGGCAAATTCATGCAAAAGAATGCAAACTGATTATTTTATTATTATTTTTTTACTATTTAATATTCATCATCAACTTTCAGTGTTGTTCAGCAGCTTCCATACTACCTGTAGGTAGAATTGCATAAGAAATCTGGCACTGTGGAAACCTTGAAGTTAAACCAAGTGAGATGTCTTTTAAAGAAACTTACAGGTTCCCTTTCTTGGGTTTCCCAAGGCTCTAGGTGAGCAAAGCAACTGTCCCACCACTGCTCACCATTCCCATTTATTTCCAGCACTGTTGCTAGCTGATCGCACATGCCAATCACACACCTTCTTAATCCTTCACAGGGGCTTTGCAGCTGCCTTATAACTTCCTTATTGTTTCATAGTAGGAACGTTGACGTTTCTCCTGTCTGCCCCCCCCCCAATTGCTCAGCTGCACTTTCCACTTACAGATAGAAAACAGAGCCTATTTCTACAATGAAGGAAAAAAGGAGGATACAGTATTATAAGCCCTCAACAGTGAGAGGAATCTCCCCCAGCACTTAGTTTGACAGGTGGGGCTCTGGTACAGCAAAACTGGTTAGAGCTAGAGAAGTCGGTGGCATGCTGTGGGAGTCCATTTCTGCAACAAACTGAAGCATTGTATCTTAATCAGAAGTCAGTCACATCTTCTACTTTAATTTGCTGCACTTGAGGGTTCTTAAAAGTTCTGGGAACTAAATTCAGCTTGTTAAAAAAAAAAAAAACTTTTTCTGCACATTGTTTTTTCTATAACGTGTGATATAACTTCTTCATACACAAGTACTGGAATGGAACCAGATAAAGGTGATACTCAGAATAGTTAGGTTGGTGAAATCAGTTTGGGAATTACTGTTAAAAGCAATTGGAGACTAGATTTCAAAAGGTATTTTTGTATCTAAAGGTGCAGGTTGAGGTTCAGCTGGTTCTATTTGCCATAACTCAGAGTATTTGCAAAAATAATCCCATTCAGAACTTTGCTGTATTTTCAGGCAGCTAAATACCTCTCAGTACTCCAGTTTATAAACCTTAGAATCTACATGTTATTTTTAAATGATGGTGCACATGATTCATAAGGCTACAGGTGCACCAGTTGTTGCAGGAATACGTGTTCCCATTCCCAGTGCTGCTGTGGCTACCAACGTCCCTGGATTGCTTTCTGGAGTTGTACTTCAGGCTTTCAAGCTCTTTTCCTGAATTAAAAGAGGGGAGGCTGAAAGTTTATGACTGTTCCTCCTTCTGTTTGCATATTTCAAACAAGCACCCACAAATGGATATTTGGGAAGGTCTTTAATTGGGAAGCTTACATGTTACATGCATAATACTAATGCACAGCAAATGCTAATGTTGTATATTTAATATATCTAAATAGAAAAGCACCTGCAACAAGCACAGAAATCTCATTGTTATTTCAAAGTACTATTTCTGAACATGTACTGATTGCAGTTTGTGTTCTGTGTTTATTCAGCTTTTCACTTCCTTTTCTTGTATCCAGAACTCACATTTTAGCTCAAACCCTCTGAGCAGTAAGCTGTACTTTCCTCTTCCCAAACGATCACTACAAATCTTCTAACTGACGTAGTGCAGAATATATCTTAAATGCAAAAATATTCATGCATCACATCAGGGCATGACACTAATAAAAAGGACATATTTATGAATGTATCTGAGCTTTAAATAAGGATTTACCTACAACTGCAAGTACACAAAGTCCATCTGGAGGGGTTTCAGTGTTTCCTCAACTACCCCGGGAGCATGTACCAACGTTCACACCCAGGCCAGACATATGTATGTAATTCTACAGAATCTGCTTTATTCACAAGTATTCCTCTGTTGTAGTTATTATCTCATGTGAAAATATTTTTTTTTTCTGTGGCCCTCATTTTTGTAAGAAAGAATCCAAAATCAGTTGCAAGACCTGTGAGCACCCACTGTAAATCAACAAACTGTATGTATAAATTTAGCTTCTATAGCATCCAGCCAAAATCCCACAAACTGCTCTGAACTTTCTGCTTTCTTTTTTGCCAGCTATCTTTTGCAAAGCTGCCATCTTCTGCTTTCTTGCAAATTCATGGTTTTCAGGAGGTTCTTGTTTCTGCTGCCTTCTCAGATTACAATTTCTTTTGTGCTAATTAAGCTGAAAAATTGAAAGAATGTCGCTGACTCCACAAAGAACACAAAACAGGCTTGCTTGAAAAGCTAAAAATAGATTGTTCTGTTTGGAAGACAGACGACTCAGTCTTCAAACTATTTGTACAATGCGAATTAATTGCAGATGGCCAATTCATTTATTTAGACCTCTGTGACAGAAATGAAAGTGCTACTGCAACTGGTTATATGCATAAAGCTCCTTTCAGGTAGTTGGGTCTAATCAAAACTCAGGAGGTCGTATATTGATATTGTCAGTTTGTCAAAAGGGGTTTTGATATGATTCTCTCCCTCCACTCTCCCGGTCCCCCTCTCAACAGCTTGGATTTAAGACATAAGACTTGTGCATAAACTAATGATGTGTATAAACCAAAAGTTACAATGGGCTGCTCACATTTACTTCTAGCATTCACAGTATATGTTCCAAATCAGCTGCATTCCTGAAATTAAAACTGCATTTTATAATGATGTAAATGTTGTGACAAAACCCACCCAGATTATTTAACTTAGTTGAAATTACAGACTTTTTTTTATGCCTCAGTATTTATTTTAAATAGTATTTTAATTTCTCCTTTTTTGCCTTTCTCCTTACAAGCAAAGGAAAGTTTAATAATTTTTAAAATAATGTTATTGATTTAATGGGAGAGAATTCAGGAGAATCTAAGTGGAAGCTGATACTCCATCCTGGCTTTTATTGTTAAATAAACGGGAGGTGTCCAAAAATACCATCTATTAGACTAGGGTCTATAAAACTGTAGCTGTGAAATAAAAATATCATTGAACTAGATAAATTGTTTGGGATACAGAATGATCTGTACTAAACTTTACAGGAGATCCTGAACAGCATGAGGCCTCCTTTGTGCTAGAAAACTAGAAACGTTGTCATTTGGGAGTCTAATAATGCCAAGAAAAAGAAACTAAATATCAGAGTCCCTTTTCTCCAACTCCAGTCTCTCCTTTGCAATTTTATTACTTTACAGTCTCTAAATCCTTGTTTGCAGTCCTGCTGACTTGAAAAATGTGCAAAAGATGATCCACACAGGGTCTGAGCTAACAGGGCTGTAAGAAAACCTCCCAAGAAGCTTCAGGTGCTGTGATATCTGGCATGCTGATACTATCACAGATATTACATTTTGCTGTTACTTTTTTTAGGTAACTTAATGTTGCTGTCTGCATTTCAAAGTATTTATATGACACCTTAGAGCCTTTAAATCAAGACTGGTGTTCTTTAAAGGCATTGAAGTCTTGTAAGCCAAAAATAAATCTTGGTGCAGAAATGAATCAAATTTTCTGCAGAGATGAATGATCATAATCTATTAAAATTAAAATACGAGTCCTCTTCACTGTTCAAGCTCCTTAGGAAATACTTCTCAAAAGGCTACTTAGATTTATTTGTTATCATAGATTTACAAACATCACCCTCTACTCTATATTTTAAGCCATATTCTTTTGCTGCAACTTCATCCAAACTCTCACCAAGGTCAAGGGGACAAAAATTGTTCTCAAGCACTACAAAGCAGGCTATGTAGCAAGGATATATCATCTTCCTGCTGCTTTCATGGACTACAAAAAATAATAAAAGCTTAAACAGAGCTACAGGCTTTCTAACAAGAAACAAATCCTTTCCCAAGAAACTTTGCACCTCTCAAAGGTGACCTCCTTTCTGCATGCTTCAAAATGTTTTCATGTATTTCATGGAAATACAGGTGATAACCACGGTGGAGAGGACAATAGAGTTCTTAAATTACAACAATCTCCTGCCTTCAACTACATCTATTAAGAAACGTTGAGATAGCCCATTGGTTCAATCTGGGTACAGAGTTACCAATGCTAAGGTGATGGGGAAGGGGACACTCACAACACTGCTGTATGCAACCCACTCCTGCTCATGTAATGAAGCTGTACATGCCCTGACTTCATTTGGGTGGAAAATTGAAATTCTTTGGCCACATGTGTAGAGGAGAAATCTGCTGTTGTCCTTCAAGACACGTAGAAAGGAAAATGCTACTGGGGAAACACCACCAGGCAGCAGCTGGCATATACCAACTGCATGCTAATGACAAGATACTTGAAAAGGAAAAGCAACAAAGCTCCTGATTTTTTTAATTTTCCACTGTTTTTTGTTTGTTTGTTGTTTGCTTTTTTTTTAATTTTCCCTGGTTGTAGGGGTTTTTTTGGTTTGAGTTTTTTTGTTGTTGTTGTTTGGGGTTTTTTTTTGGGGGGGAAGGGGATTATTATTATCTATACTCTGGCAGGGCAGACTCCATAGGGATCATGTCCTTACACAGGCACATCTACCTCCTCTCAAGAGAGAAACATCTTGTTTACTTAAACTATTTTTGTTAGACCTAGTTTTTGCTGGTTCTAAAGAGCTTTGCCTTGCTTGTAAACACCAACATCTTTGACAGAAGCACCACCTTTGGAGTACACACAGAGTGTTGTGGTAGACTTTGTAAAGGTGACACACACATATATATACACATATATATACACACACACACATTCATTGCTTGCTGAGGTGAATCATGTCAGCTAAGGTCTTTCCAATAAACAAAATACTTTCAGACCATTATCTATTAAAGACAGAGGAAAGCAGGAGGGGAAAATGTTTGGTACAGAACAAGAGCAGGGTCCATGTTGTGATATAAACCAGTACATACATCAAACTTTGGGGATATGAAAGAGGAGGGTTGGACCCAACTACTGCTGGGTTTCCTCTCGGTGCTTTCTAGCCCTAGCAGGATATGCAAAATGTCCAGCCTAACAGACACAGTCCCTCATGCAGAGCTGGAAGAGCATTTTTTACGGACACTGATAGAGCTTGACATAACACAAATAACCAGATCAGCGGCTCATAGGGTGGTTTCACTTCAGGTGTTTTTTAAGGACCAGACTAAGAGGGCTAAAAATTCAAAACAATGAATAAAACACAGGAAAACACATGTGGAATACCCCCACCTACACATAAACTGTCTGCCCTGCAACTAAATCCCCAAAAGATGAACCACTCTGTCCCTACTGTGGTAAGGTGAGAGCAAAATGCAAGGAAAATAAATTAACTGCTGGAATAATATTCTATAGGCTAAGTTATTATGTGAACACATTTTTCTGATTGCAAAGGCTGTTACATATTTGTAATGAGAAGAAGGGTGGTTAAGTGTCTGTAATTTATTAACTTCTTGCTAGGACACCACAAGAAGGTACAGCTTGCCTGCAAACTGCCAGTTGAAATGGAAGAACACCTACTCACTTTCAGGCATTTGCTGTAACTGTTGAAAAGGCCAGAGAGGGATTTTTTTTTGTTGTTGAAGTAGGCTTTAATGGATAAAGATGAAAGTTCAGTGTCTGTGTTGTCATTCCGATGGGGAAGCAGGGAAAGAAGAGAGAGCAAGACAGCAAGATGGAGAGTACATAAGAGTGTTTAGCTTTTTTTTCCCCAAATGCATAAGATTTGGGGCTTGCAGAAATTGTCGTAAACCTTCTCTCTAGCCCTTCAATTGTATGTTCTTAAATAACTTTTAAACCCAGAGGAGTGGTAGAACTGAGCATCTTCCCAGCTGACAGCACACACACAAGTGTCAGCCAAGTACTCCTCCTCTGCTCAGATTTGTCCCTTCTCCAGTGCCCCACATTGACTTTTTGGAGCCTCTTTACAGCTCCTGAAGGAGAATGAAGTCAGAGAGTTTACACCAGTTCTTGCACATCTACAGCCCCTGTCCCAGCAGAAACTTGTCCCTCTAGATATAATTAGGGCTCATGGAACAGCCTGGCTTTTAACAAAGATGACAGAAATTGGATTCAGCTATTAAAAAAAAAAAAGGAGAAAAACCTTTTTACAGACTGCAAGATTTCTCAAGCATTGTGGATCAGGATATCCCACTGTAATTCAGGATGTGTGAGGAGCTGCAGCATTCATGTTCTCAAAGGTTGCTCTCTTGTTTTTATTTCCCCATCAGGTTGCATGAAAGGAGCACTTTCTTTCATTTTGTCGAAAATCCAAACCATTACAAAAATATCAACGTGGTTAAACTAAAATAAATCCATCAGCCTCTAGATTTTTAAATAATTCAATATACTGTTATGTTTTGAAATGGTATAAGACAAATTTCTCCCCCTCTATAATTCAAAACCAGCCTTAACCAATTACTTCAAACTTTTCCCCAGATAAAACACACCTCCTTTGGCTCGACATTTCACATGAGAATTTTCAAGCCAGTTTTTTCCACAGATAAAATTGGAAATGAGAGATTAAAATCACCCTAATGATGGGTACTGGGCTATGCCTTTCAACTATGGACCCATGCCCGCATCTCTATAATTGTGACAATATTTTTCCAAGCGGAGTATCATGTTGTATGTAACACTGAAACTTCCTGGTCTCTACTCCTTCTCTGCTGCATGCTTACCATCTTATTTTTATAAGCATTCCATTCTGGGGCTGGCCCTTCAGCTTTGGCAGAGCCAGGCAGCTTCTGCTTTAAAGCGGCTATTTTGCAACTAGCTGCTGCTTGCTGCATCTTTCTTTTCCAGCCAGCAAGTACCTGTAATGTTTTCCTCTCCGGCTACTGAGAAAATGGCACATTCCCACAGGTGCTGTCCCTAAAACAGGGCACGTGGAGGGAATAACCAGCAGTGACCTGGGCCATGTAAGGAATTGCCAGGGTGGGTTTCATTTCTGGTTTCTTTTCGGAAGGGCTGCAAGAAGGCTGGTTTTAAACAAGCTCATTAAAAAAGAAAAAACAAATCTAGATTCACATCCTGTTCATGCTAGCAGCTCTGTTGCTGGACTTGTCAGGCTTGCATCAAAGAACATTCTTCATTGCCACCCCAATCAATGGATAAACATCAGGGGAGGCATCAGCAGCACCATCAGGCACTTCTGGATACTTGCTGGTTCAAAAATAGTGGTCAGCAGGGCAACGGCACCAAACTGTTCTTAATATTTTAAGCAAAGTAACTACTGTATAATTTAAGTTCACTTGGGCTGTTCTGTAGCAAGTATCTAGCCCTTTACAAATAATAATTAATGTTCTATTTTTTTCCTTAAAAGCAAACAAACAAAAACCCCAAATGAGTAGATTTAGTGCACCCAAAATGCTAAGCAGTGCCTGGGGGGAGGTCTGCCTGTCCCAGGCTGCCAGGGCAGGAGCCTGGTTCATATTTGCCCACAGGACAAAGCAGCTACCTTGTCCTAGAGACAGAAATGGTTGTTTCCTTCCCATTTCCCTCAGCCTTTTAATTGCTGAGGAAATACACACACAGGTGAACACCAACCAAGAGAAAAATTCCACCATGGTCACAGTACCAGAGGTGCCTCAGCTTCCTGATACTCCCAGGAACCCTCAGGACATTTCTGGCTGACCCTCACTCCAGATCAGACATCTGCATCAAGGCAGTAAGCACATGATGGATTTTTAGCAGAAGTTACTCGCTGCTCTGGCAGGCAATAATTAGATTACGAGAATTACAGAGATGACAAGCTGGTTGTCTACAAGCTCTAGAGGCAGCCTGCAAAGGCTTGGAGAAGAGTAAAGCATTCAGATTAGTATAGGGATGAGCTCCGTGTAAATCCAAATAATACCAAAATAATACGTATTACTAAATAATGCCTCTGAACCAGCACATTTACTGCTGCAATGCTCATCCTTATCCTTTACTGCCTATCTCACCAAACTAGCAATGCAGAATGCCCTGCGTATGGGGCCCTCTGCTCATTTGCTTTTCTAGAGCATCTCAGCATCAACCTTCCCCTGTTCTATACCCCTGGTTCACCCTTATATTAGAAAATCCTAAATAGGTGGGAAACATCTGGGAACCTGCCTGCATAAAGGCTGCAAGTGGTAACCGCAATGACAGCGTTCCAGATGCTGGTATACAAATGAACATAACAAGCACTCAGCTTTGCTTAGAAAATTCCCATATTCAGCACTGCCACAATAGAGAGCTTTAAAAATTAGAGCAGGGTTTTCCCATATATGGGAAAGCTGACCTGCTGCTGCTGCTACAGTGGCCTGCTCCCGGGCAGCATGCACAAGAGAAGCCTCAGCCTTACAAACCCTGCCTTCATCTGTGCTCGGCACAAAGCTTGGGTGCTCCCTTGGGTGGTGTGGGTTGACGTTGCTTTGCAAGAAGCCTGCAGCCACATTAATTCTGTGCTGGGTTCACTTGCCAGCTTGACTAAACCCATAACAATAAACCTAGCACGTTTTTCCAATCCTTCCAAGTTGCATTTGTACATCCATTATTCCTGTGCCTAAAGCAGGGCTCTAAGCATCTGCATCCTCCTCTGGGCATGGGCTTTAATGCTCTTTAGAGGCTCCCCAGGGCCTCTTGGGCTCAGGACCTCCACCCAAAACCCCTGTGCTGGGTTGAGGGACCCCATCGGGCCAAGTTTCAATGCTCATGTGTGATGGATGAAACCCTGAGAGTGGCTCTTTGTAGGATGAGCACCAACACACGTCTCCCTTGGGCTGTGTGAAAGCATGTGAGCAAGCACTTTGCTGCAGACCTCATGGCTGCAGAGCCCATGACGGACAGCAAAGGACCATGCAGGGACTCCATATAATCACTGGCAGCAGCTGTCAGTGCTTTTTCGGAATCTTCCATTGTTTTCAATGTATAGAAAGCGCAGGGAAACCAGGGCCAGCGACCCTGATGGAGCAGCCATGGCCACTGCCAGCAGCTCGAGACCTCTCCCTGGGAACAGCTTCTTCCCTCAGTTTGGTAACACACACTGCATGTAGTAGTTTTGACTCGATCAAACAGCCGATGTGCTCACAAAATCCTAAGCCGGGGGAACTGCATGAGCAGCAGTGTGTATTTATAAACTCCTTACAAAAAAAAGCAGGATGAGCAGGGATGGGACTATCCAGCTGCAGCTCTGGTTATGCCAGACAGCTGCTCTGTCAAAACTGCTGGGAGAAGCCTCTGTTCCTTGCAGGGGATGCCCTTTGATACTCGGCAGGAGTCTGTTTTGGCAGCTATGTGCTGCCTAAGGGAGAGATCTTGGAGAGATGATTTTCTGCAAGATACCAGTGGTATGCGCTGGATACCTGGCTACACGCTCCTGACTGTGAGGGATTTGCGGGGGGTGGAAATGAAAACTCCTGGGTAAGCACTATTAATCGGTACATAATCATGACTACAGATTGATTTTTTTTTTACACAGTTGTTAAAATCAAGCAAATCAATCACACTCAACTTTCAAGCTTCCCAACACACATCTGATATTCTGCAGGTTTCAGACCAGCTCCCGGGAAGCCGGGGCTGCCCCATGGGAAGGAGACCCACATCAGTTATGCATCAGGAGTCAAGCTGCAGAGATAGTGAGCAAGAGTAGACTTCAATAATTAAAACTAGTATCTCAGTACAGGAACAGAAATGGCACAATCTGACAGAAGAAATTAAAACTGTAGGCTGGTAATCTCAGTTTTGTTATTAACATGGAAACAAACTATTTAGGTAACAGAAAGCATTGCATCACTTTAGGAAATTATAATTACATCAGTGGTTTTACTGTAATAAGTTTCTTTTTCCATTCCAGCTTTCTAAAGCCTTAGGAATATTTCAAAGGGAATCCTTCCCAAATATGCAAAGAGCAAGTCAATACTCCGAGGTTTTTGCCAAGCTTCCTTTTCCCTACATCTCTCACTCAAAAAAACAGGATTAAAACTACATTCAAATAAATAGAAAAGGACTAGAGGACTAGAGTTCAGCAGGTCCAGTACTGCCAAATAGTTACAGGCAGTAACTATTGCTAAACTAGTCATATATATCCCCATGCAGTGTGGCCTCCTGATATTAATGAGCACCCTTGTAATAAGAAGTAATCTAAACGTCTGCCCCGGCTAGTGCTCACAGGAAAGCGTCGTGCACAAGCTGGGAGAGCACGAGCAGATCTCCAGCGAGCTCTGGCAGAGGCCGTTCAACAAAGCTGCGGCTCTTCTGGTCTGGGACACTGTTTGGTGGGGTTTATTATTTGAATTGTGCCAAGCATAAGTTGTGGTCCTGTTCTCTCACCAAAGAACCTCAGCATTTTACTTGCTTTAATTAACTGACTTTCCCTGGAGGAGGGGGGGAAGAAACAACCCTAGGGATCAATAACAAATGTCGTAATTAGTATCTCACTAGTTGCATTCCTTCTTTTATTTAGAAATGCCGTGCTACAGCTTCTCAGAATGTTAGTTTTCCCTGCGCTCATTTTTCAGTATCTAGAAAAATGCAAAGAATCTATTTTCATCAAGATCTAGAAATTTTATTTTTAGAGTTAAACCCCAAGTTATTTGGTATTACTTTCTCCCATCATTTAAGATTTCTAAATATCTAATCATGATTGCTGCTATCAAATTCCCTACTTTTCCTTGAAATACAGATGGTGCAATTGCATGTTTAATGCTACAGTTACAGTTCACATTTAGGACAAAGCTGACTTCTTAGCACTGAGCCAGTATAAATGTACAGAATAATCTTCAAAAAACGTACAGAATAATCTTCAAATACTCGTAAAGCAGCTTCATGCCCCCCATGCCTTTTAGCACTGAACTTGTAGTAATCCTGACAAAATTAAATACACTAATCTGACAATCATATAAAACTATTTACATGAAAAATTAACTTTAAAAACTATATCAAAATATGAAACACATTAACTGTATCATCTTACTCATCTATGTATAAATTTGTAACCATAATATGAGGAAGAAATGTATTAGCCAGTAATTTAAATTAATAAATTTTATTTATGCCATCTTGAACTCAATGTATTCACTGTAAGGGGGGGGTAAGGTTCCAAGGAAAAAGGCAAGTATCAAAATGGTTGATTCAACATCCCTCTTTTATTTCCTTACCATGATAACAAACAGTAGGAGAAGTTTACCAAGAAAAATGGTAATTATCTTTATTTTAGAGATTTTTGTCTTTGCAATTAATGTCTTATTTTTTTCTAATAAAATCTAATTCTTCTGTCAAGTTTCTAGAGCACTGCATTGAATTCCCTCCCATGCATCCAAAAAATCTACTTCTGTAAAAATCATTCTGAACAAGGACTGCAAATGCTCAGCTGCAACTTTCCAGATATTCTATCTTCACACTGTCAAAAAACCTACTAATTTTTTGTTTTCAAAACTCCACAACATATTCCCTATATAAAACACTGTTTATCTGACTACCCCTTTCAAACAAAATGGCAAGTTATTAATGCCTTCTAGATTTGATAATTACATATTTTTTATTATTTTAGAAGGTAGTTAGAATACCCATGAGTGTCTACTGTGTATGTCTGCACTCTATGATCAACATTCTCACCATCATACCCCTGGCAGAAGGGAGGTTAAATTTTGTACAAGGAGCAACCACAGGATTGATTTCTTTAAAGCTCAGGCAAATGCAAAAATACAATGGTGGAATTTTGTTATCTAAACCAACATAATCCTAGAAGTTAATCTTAGCTAGTTGTTATCAATTACCAACATGAAGAGACACGCCACTCGCATTCTCAAGTCAGGAAAACCTAACAGAATGTTAAGCAGTTATGAACAGGAGCAAAATAACTCAGAAGGCAATGCTAACAATTTAACAACTAACAATTTAGCAAAGCCATAGGAGGAAATACAGGAATTTCATGTGCTACAGGTAGAAACATTTATACTACTACAGTAGTAAGAAAATTTTTTCACTTCTTTTTACTTTCATTCTTGTACCATCAATGCAATTTGGCATCAGACATCTATAATTCAACAATCCATTAGCACGAGAAAAACAAATGCCTAACCCAATGCATCACTATTTCTGAGAATGAAAATATTATTTTACCTATGCTAGAGAGTAAAATAATAAGCTTTAAAAATAACTCTACTTTTAATAAATTTTAATAACTTTTTTTAATAGCTATTAATGTAACTCTTGTATATACTCACCTTAAACTCTTTCACAAGATCTATCATTGCAGTTTAATTTCTTTGCAGACTCCCAGGGGATTAATTTCAACTAGATATGAGCTGTTTGCTCCTAGTTCTGACTTAATAAATTATGGAGGGGAATAAATATTAAGTATGTAAAAAGGTAACTATTTAAAAATGGCAGTTCCTGAAAAAAAAAACCACACTCTTAAGTGTTAAATTCCCTAAAGAACAGAAATGGGCAAGATGTAGTTCAGACATCTGACTATTAGTCAACTATTGTTAAAGTGATCCAATACTAAATAGTCAAGAATTATTTATTTTACTTATATAAACTATCCCTCTTTGCTGGGTCTGGAATAAATTAACACATCCACATGTTTCTTTGTTTACTATGCCAAGAAGAATGACTAATATTTTTCTAAAATAATATTTTGATAAGAAAATGAATGCTCAGTTTAGATTCATAATGGGAGTTTCTGCATCAATTTTATCTGTTGAATCAAATATGAAATGATCAAATTAGAAGGATTTGAACAACGTAATTTAAAAACCAAACAGCTTTGCTCAAATACAAAAAGTATTTTTTTTAGCTACTCTATCAAATGAAAGCATATTTGTGCTTTCAAAAATATAGTGGTTAAAGGATTTTGACAGGCTCCATACACAATGTATTTAAATATCAGAAGTAACTGAAAATGATCTAGAGAAACAAGCTGTGGAATGTCCAATCCTCAAAAAAAAAAAACCCAGGAATTAAATGATCAGGGCTGAGCCAGCTAAATACAATTAGGGATGCTGGCTTCCTGCCTCGCTTTGCCAGGTAAAATGCCCTCCCCAACACCTCCAGCCATGGCATCAGCATCTGGGAGGACAACACCAGGCCTGAAAAACAGGGACACATTAACCTGCAATTTAAACCCTATGAATTCACGACATCAGACATGTTGCGATGCAGGAACTCGTTTCATCTCGAGGTTTGTATTTATCATCAGCGGTGTCCAGCAGACTGGGCAGGGGATGCTGGGCATGGTGCAGGCCGCAGGAGCTGACAACAGCAGGCACCCTGCAGTGCCCCTTGCCTTTACCTGGGCCATAGAGAATCACGGGGAAGCTCCAGCTGCTTAGTTAAAAATAACGTGATTAAAACTGTGACTGGCACTGAACCGAGGGACCTCCTGCTTGTCTCTGTCCCGTGGTGGGGCTGCCTCAGGGTCTGTCACAGGGATTGTTTCTGCCTCAGTTACCCGGTCCAGTCAAAACAAGCGAGATTTACAGCCTGAGCTACAACAAAACCTCTAAGGAGCTGCCTGCGAGCACTTCTCAGCATCGCCCTGCGCATCCCGGCAGCCCCCGACGGCACCTCCACACCGCAGCCCCGCACAGGGAAGGCACCGGCCAACCTTTGCTCCACCACGGGACGAGCTGCTCCAGGTCTCCCCGTTCTCACTGCTCCCTCCCTCCGCCACCCGCCTGGGGTGAAAGGATGCACCCCTCACTCGCGGGGAGCCCCCCGGACCCAGCATCCAGCTGCCCGGGGCCCTGCTGCTGCTGCCGCTGAGGAGCCGGGCAGGACCAGCGGCTCCTGGAAGGCACGAGAGGGTTTTAAAAAGCAAAGCAAGAACGCCAGCATCACAAAAATAACAATAAAAACAAAGAAACAAACACACCCCCCTCCAAAGAAACAACCCCAAGGACCTGCTGACTGGTCTGTTCCAGGACTATGCACAGGCGCAGCATAAGGGGAATTTGTTGTCCCCCCCTCTGGCACAAAGTTTCAGCAAATAATACATATATATCAAAAATAATCCATAAAACCGTCAAAATGTAACCCAAGTTCATCTTCTGCAGGGCTCAGGGTGCTGCTTTAACATTTCAATCTGCTGAGGGATTTGCTTTGGGATTTCTCGCTGGAGAAGCAACGGGGCGCAGGGCAGAAGCGGATCAGAAGGGAAAAGTTCCCAAGAGGGTTTCAGGACTCGCTGCACGTTTATTTCACCAGATGCTATTTTTAACCCCGCTGTTCCTATTTTTACCCATGTCAGTGTTTTCCATTCGCTGAACTCTGTCCCCACGCAGGCAGGGCTCCGCTCCTCCCCGATCCCCCCGGCACCCCTCACCCCTTCCCCACCGATCCCCCCCTGGCCTCCTCCCGCTCTCCCCTTCTGCCTCCAGAGCTTGCATTTCATTCCAGGCTGCACTTTTGGCTCTCTTTAAACACTATCAGAAGAGCCTGTACTCCCCTCCTCCTGCCCCTCCTTTGTATGGAGACACACACACACACACACACACATATATATATTAAGAAAAGCTGCATGCAGTGCAAAGTCCAAACGCAATCACCCAGCAAATCTCCTGCTCTAACTTCATTCCTCTCCCAACACGTTCCTGCCAGCGGGGAGGGGAAGAAAAAAAAAAGAAAAAAGCAAAAGCAAACAAACGCCACTGTTGCTAAGTTTTGCACTTTATACCCTTTTATATTTACAATCCTCTCTTGGCTAAAAATAGCAACACATGATCCATTTATAACTAGCCGGACATGCCCCGAAGCCGCTGGCGGGGCCCTGGCTGATGAAAGGAGCTCTTTGCGTTCCTTCTACCTGAGCTCATCTCCCGCTTAAAGGGCTCAGACAGTTCTGCTTCCACAAAGCACATATTGAAAGGGCTGCTGCTTCCAGGGAGATCAGGGAAAGGGACGGGAAAAAAACAACAAAAAGGAAAATAAAGACAGTAACCCATGCATGCCCAGTGCCCCGCTTGACAGGCCTGGAAAATGTACAACTGGGCTGGTGGCATGGAGAGCAGAGGAGGTTGAGGACTGGGGGCAGCTCCAGCCCAGGGCAGGACCTTGCCTGGCGCACAGCAAAGGGGGGCTCCAGAGGCAGTTCCAGATGTGATCAACATGTTAGTTCACTCCAGAGGAGTGGGGGGAGCAACCAACTGCAGACCCAGACCCAGGGGCAGGTCTGAAGGTTGCTCTGGAAATCTGAAGGTTGCTTTTTAGAATTGCCATTAAGAGGTGGAGACTGAAAAGACCTCAAGGCATGGCTTGGGAGGTGCCTCTAGAAATGATGCAGGAAACAGCTTTGGACAGCTGTGGATGTGGGTCTTGGGTTTGGGGGGTAGAGAGGGGTTGGAGCCATCTCAAGGCTGATAAAGAGATTCAGCTCTAGAAGTTGGTCTAGACTGGCACAGACATAAACACAGTGCAATAATTATACAGGAGATTTTAACAGTGTGGTATTTATTCCTTCACTGTTACTAACACCTTCTGAATTAGATGTTAAAAATTTCCATTAGCACCTGTGCAGGACTCACAAACTGCATGTGCAGCAGAGAGCCGTGGGATTAAACTGAAGTCCCAAGGGCATGGCCCAGAACCAGTTCTGTGGAAGCCACTCCTTCCCAGGCAGAGGAACCAGGTGCCACAGTAATGCCACCTCTCATCTAATACTCACATGTTTTAAAATCTCCTCTCTTCTAAGCACAGGTTTTCTTGTTTTGTTATTACCGAAACAAAGAATCCTGGTTCAGACAGAGGATAACTTACACATCACCGAGCAGCAGCAACAACAGCCACCACCGGCAGCAAACAACAGTATTTTAGTGCAATTTATTTGCACAAATGCGCAAATCCCAGCCACTTAAAACTAAGGGGTCAAACCTTCCTAAAGGTATGAGACTTAAAAGGAAAATATACCTTCCAGTTACGAGTCTTCTGGGGACACTTGAAACATTTCTCAGTGCTCTGCCATGCTAGGAAGTGTGGCTTGTTTGGACTGACAAAGTTCAGTGCCAGTACTTCATGGATTGTAGCTGAGGAAAAAAGTAGTAACGGTGGTGGGACCCAGCAAAAAAAATGATTGTAATAGTTGGCAACATCATTACATACACTTATTCCTCTTAATAGCCCTATTTCAGTTGCTTTTCTGATAATCCTGCTCGATTCTGGCTTCTCAGTGGGAAATCACATCACCTATGGTCTTGCCTACACTAGTTTTCAGGCTGTGTTTCCCTTCCATAGCTCTACCACGTACACACATCGTCTTGTTTATACAGGAACAAAAAGTGTCTATGTGTTCCGCTGCCTTTCCAAAATTTCACGTATCACCAAAACAGACGTGCAGCAAGCTGGTCAGACTTGTCCTGGAGCTGTGCTCATTGTATGCATTATAAAATTGACTATAATACACAGAGTTCTACCAATTCTACTTGCTTTTAGATGCCTGCTACAGGCAGGGGTTCACACCAGCTACTTCCTATGATGTGACGTTACCAATCAAGTGCCATTTTCAGGCTGCTGTCAGAAAGACTAGAAGCAAAATCACTAAAAACCATGATCCTGAAAGTCATTAATAGGTGAATGCAGCAGTGGTTCTGCAAATGCCTTTCTGGGAGAAGATGCTTGAAGCAGGGAAATGGAAACTTCACTACCACGTTGCTATCAATGTCGTAACTCCCCATGTTTGCAAAAAATCCAGATTATCCTTTCTTTCAATCTTGACTGAGTTGGTGCAGAATGATAGTCAAGAACACATTCAGAACAGGTAACACTTACAGGAACAGGTAAGCATCCCCGGAGAAACCTGTGCCGAGCAAGAGAGAGTTCATTCCAAGGGCTGGGGGTACTTTCTAATCAGGCAGAGAGTGAAATCTCTGTAAAAGACCTGAATTTGCCATGGGAGTGCTACATCCACAGGTTTCAAAAGCAGAAGAAAGACAGAGACAAAATAGTAAAACTTCACCCAAGCTATAAAGACAAGCTTGTGCACTAACGTCACAGAAATTGATATTAAGGCAAGGCATAGCTCGAGGAACTTATTTTTTCCCAGCTGAGTTGCAAATAATAATCCATTGCAGATGTAAAAACTATAGTAGGAGAACAGTGACAGCCATACCCTGGAGCTGGGCACACTGACCAGCCCCCAGTCTCACACACACCCCACTGTCCTGTGCACCCAGAGAGTCAGGTTTGTAACCAAAAGGACCCAGCTAGGTTGAGCAGCTACAAAAAGCAACACTTTTCCAGTGCTGACATTGTGCTTCTGACTGCAACTTTGAAGGGTTATTTTGCTGAGCCAGTAGCCAGAGCTCTTATCCCTCCTGGTGTAGGCACCTGGATCACAGCCTTCCCGGTTCTCCTGTCCCATGCACTTCATAAGGACAACTGCCTGCCTGGACCTCTCCAGCCAGGAGCTCCTCTCACTCCCAGCCTGCTCCTGGGGCTGAGCCCTGAGTTAGTCTCCATTTTCAGCTGCTTCCCAGCCACACAAGCATGCAAACTCCCTCAACCCTTTCCTCTGCTCTTTCACTTCCCTGACACCTTCCTATTTTCACCCTCTTCCTTTCTTAACCTGAAACCCACCCTCAGTCCTTGCAGCTTTGGCCCCCTCTTCCGTTAGCAAAAACAAACTCCCTGGTCATGTTCCTCTCAGAGGTCTGCCAAGTATTCATACTTCTTCCCCCCTTCCTCCCCTTTGTTTCTCCTCCCCTTTCTTTACCCCCTCCTTTTCAGAGGGTGATGGCAGAGCAGGTGCAAAGAGAACAAAGAGACAGCGCAAGTTGTCCCTGTGATACTGTAATACAGCGCGTGATGTTTGTCAGTGTCCTCTGCGGACACCCAGCCCCAGCCCCGCAGAAGCAAGGGGGAAAAGAACAGGGAGCATGTGTACCTCTTGTGAAAATACACAGTTCTTAATAACATGCATCAACCCTGGAAGATGTTCTTGGAGACCGTTTCTGCCCTGAAGCACTTCCACATTTCTGCCAAAGCTCCCGACAGGGGAGTGCTCCTTCAGATGTGCTGTTGCCGCTTCCAGATGTCACGGTGTTCCCCGCTAAGACATGCCTGGGCATTTCACCCTCAGAACGACTAGATATCTAGTATCTCTGGCTGCAGTCATGTAGGATTATAGGTCAGGATCAGGGATTCAGCGTATGTGAAACTGTGAGTGCAGCAGTGCGTTTAACTGCATGCCAGAATTCAAACGGCTGGGGGACATCCAGGGAGACCAATCCCAGAGCTGTGCAGGGTACAGAGGCAAAACCATAAACCAAACAGGTTGTGATAGCACCAAAAACCCAGCTTTGTATGAGGCCACATTTATTCTGGGGTAATTCCTTCTGGAACAGTCTCATCCTGCTCCTTATATAGATTACAATGTAATAAAACAGAAATAAAGTTGGATATGTAGATAAAGTTCTCTAGGCTAAAAATATAAATTATCCCCAGGAAAAAAATACAATTAAGAGACATATTTTCTATGAATACAAACCTCACCATCTTTTATGTCTGCCTACAGACATGTAACATGCAGTATTTCACACACTGCCCTTGTATTTTGGTACAAAATACCTAAGGAGACTGCTGGGTGTCCATAATAATTAGAAGCATCTTCCTCCAGCCCATACCAGGTAGAACTAAGGCAGCTGTAATAAGGGCTGCATCAAATAATCATTTCTTCTGGCACAGCTCCAGCATGGTGAAACTTCCAGTGAAGTAAAAGCAGTCATTTCTTTTCCTCACGTAAATCAAAACCAGCCCGAGGTCACCTAATGAAGAACTGTGTGAAACACCACATGTGTAGTGGAGGGCAGCACTTGGGCCAAAGGCTTTAAAACTTCCTTGGTTAAGTGGCCAAAAAAAGCCCTAGTGATCATGGACTACTGGATCTCCAGATGGCCACTGACCTTTGTATTTGTTTTAAAGATGTGTCACTATTTTATTTTTTTCATAAGTCAAACAATTGAATGATTTCTAAATTCTCTTCCCTCTGACCTCTTACTTTCTTCCTGTTTTATTCTGGAAATACTCATTCAAGACTCAAATATTAAGAGCGGGTATGGCCCAAATGTTGCAATTCTTCATTCCACAGATTGCTATCACTATTACAACTGCTATTCCCTCTGGATACAGAGAAACCCACGCAAAAGGACACCATAAAATACACATTTGGATAGCATACACAAGGAATATAAAATAGAGACTTTGAAGTATTGTTATAAAAATGCTCTGTAACTATTAGGAGGAAAGGGCATTATTTTTACATCGGAAGTGCTGTAAGTGACACCTTCTGCTCTCAGCAATGCCTCAAATGTTCATTCTGTGGATTAGGTGCTATGACTGCATTACCATAAGGAATCATTCTCTTGGGCTAGATTCACTGCTCCAGACACACCAGTATCACTCAGTGATTCTGCTTTTGAACTAGAATGGCTAGACCTGCTTTGATCAAATGAGCTGGGAGACTAGGAGGTGGAGAGCTTAACAGAAGAGAATTCTAGGGAATGAAGGAAATCACACAGCCAGCTTTTCAGACAGCTAAAATAGATGCTGCAATTTTAGAAGCGACTGTGGCTTTATTGCTCACAAGTTGAAGAGTGGGCTCCCTACAGCAGCTGCCTCAAGAAGAGCTGGAATTCTGCTGGCTAAACCACAGCCCAGCAAGCCCAGGGGCTATGGGCTCCTTGCACAACCAAAATGATGCGGGTGTGTTTAGGATATGTAACAGCCCTAGCAGACCACAGTTGTTTTATATTGCCATAGTTATGTGCATACAGTTTATACCATTACAAGTAATGTACTGGTTAAAAGTCCACAGCCTACCAGACATGGTTATCCCAGTACCAAATTAGAATGGATACTATGCCTAAATCCACACAAATTCTTCATTAAGGTTCTGAGTCACACCATAGATTCTGCTCTATTATTGCCACAGCTTAAACTAAGAAAGGGCCATGGGAGCTGAAGAACAGCTTACAAAGCTATGCACTGGGCTCTGTGCATCCCAAGCTTCAGATTAGCATCCTGCAGGACCTGGCCCATCGCTGCCCCAGCTGAAGAAAGCTTCTCTAAGGTCTCCTTCTACCATCTCAGGACCAAAGTGGTCCAGAGAACACCTTCCTTACCACAGAGCAATGAAAAAAGAAACTCCCAAACCAGCACACTTCCCTTCATGCTGTAACTAATTTAAGTAGTCTCATAGGTTTGTATGAGCACTCAAAATTACACCAAAATAATATATATGCTCTTACTGGGCTAAACACACTAAAGAATAATGTGCACATACATACCAGCAAACATACCCCCACTGTCCTGTGAGAGACACCATCAGACCTTTAAAGTGTCACAGCACTTGAGGGCGCTGCTGTAATAAATTTAACTCATCCTAAACCTCTCCATTTAAGTTTTATTTTGAATTCCAGTCTTCTGTTATAATATCAGTGCCCCACGTTGACGCTTACTTACGCTATTGCTGTTACACAGTGACCTTATTTTGGTAAGCAACAAGCAGAAGCTAGTCCTAACATCAAACATTCAAGGTTAGCGCCTAGTTATCCTTTCAAATATTTGTACAAAGTGATAAAGTGGAAAGAGGACAAGAAAACAGATTAATTCAGAGATTTATTTTCTCAGTGCAATTTATTTGCTGAGTCGAGCTGGAAGGTGTGAGAAAGCTTATTTTTTAAGGAAAACCAAAATAAAAAATGTGGATGAAGATGCAAATACCAATTTCTCTTAAGGGAGATACACAAAATTGCTGTAGTTCTTTATGACCAGGCTGAATTACAGTTTTGCTCCATTTTCCCTGGCCTTTAACAGTATCCTTTCTGCACAGGCTTCTTGGCCCTCACAAATAAACCCACATCCCTCTGCACCTTCCACCTTCTGCATCCTTCGCTGCACACCTTCCTTGCAGGAGCCAGGTCTTGCAGGATGCAGATGTGCAGTGTGGGATGCTCAGTGCTAGATCCAAGACCCACCCGTGTCAATGACAGTTTTCTTCAAGCACACATATGCCTCCAGTGCTGGGCCACAGACACCTGCATTCTCCATGGGTTATGGTAATGTTTCAGCTTTATCTGAATTTATGTAGCAAGTCCCCTAATTTTTTCCTGCTCTAACATGGAACAGGCTAGAGGAAAAAGAGTCTTTTGTCAGAAGTTACAACTTGCCAGCCTGAAATAACTCTGCATTCAGAAGTTCTGCCAATGCAACACTACATTTGAAAACATCCCTTTCTTATCACAAGACTAATGTATTTTTGTTCTCTTTCTCAATTCTGAGCAGTATGCTCAATATTTGTCATTGTAGCAGTTTATTAATTACATGATTGTCTTAAATATGTATTGGGGTGGAGGAAACTGAAGATTTTACTTTTGAACTGCTTAACAGAGAAAGAGTCAACTGAAACAGTGAAGACTGAAAAGAACTTTCACAACTTCATGTTCCTGCAGCACTGTATTTCCCCATAATTTTTTTCAAGTTGTTTGTGTCCTTAAGACACAAAACAACTATTTAAAAATGTCCTTGCCAGTGTTTCAGAAAATACCTGACCTTAATTTTGAGAAAGCAGAAATATTATAAAGCAAGTGTGTTTGGCAACACATCCGAAGTATACAGACTGTTTTGCCAAAGGTTAGAGACATAGCATCAGCCCTGTAAAATACATTGCTACTGCTTATATGCCAATAATCATCAGCAAGTATAAAAATGCAAGGACAGAGTAATAAATAGAAATCAATCAAAGATGATCAAAACTCCACATTTGTCCAAAGAAGAAAAGAAAATAAAGAACAGAGCACAAGGTAACTCAGTACTTCATGTGCAAACGAATGAATCCTTGTGATTAGCTGAGTAAGAGTTAAGCTTTAAAAATAGGTAACAACAAACTGTACATTTCCAATTTTAACAGTTCCTCTAGTTCTGACATGATACTGATCTCTGTTTATAGCTGAAAACCAGAACATCACATTTTACCCTCCAGGTTTGGCTTGCTGAAGCCCTTGGGAAGCCTCAAGCAGGCAGAACGACAGCTGAGCTGCTCCTGGGATCGGTCACCTAACAAGAGGTCTCCATTTGGTAGGGCTGGAAATCTTTCAATCTTGTATCTTTTCCTGCTGAACCAGCATAGCTGGAATCCTCTGTTAACAACCAACATATTAATTTGCTGAGCTTCCGACACAGCATTTTACCAAGTCATATGTAAACCTCATACATCTGCTAAGCTCAAACCTTCTAGGTACAATTCTAGTGAGAGATGCTTTGTGTTTCCCACTCCACATATAGTTCACTGGAGAAACTACCCTCGTAGGTTTAGTTGGTTATTTTCCATTGAAAAGTTATTTTAAAATATGTCCAGAACTAACTTTTTAAACATTTATTAATTAGGAACCTTCTGTTTCATCCTATGCATCTGCTTTTTGGAGGAAAACTATTAAAAGAAAAACCTGAGAAAGGTCTGCATAGTGCTGTCATTGATCAGTCTGTTTGGTCCACAGATACTCACAGAGGACAGTTGGGGAAATACAAAAATTCACTCAATTTTTGTACTGATAACTCTTCCTACTTAGAATAAAACCATTATAAACTCCATCAGACCACATCTTGGAAGCAGACAAAGCCAGGTACCATCAACAGTGAGAAGTTTTGTCCTGGTTGACACAGGGGTTGCAGTCATTAGAGCCACAACCCACTGAAGTCAACAGACAATTTCCTAATCAAATGACAAAAGGAGAAAATACATTGGACATTTTAGAGGCCCGAGAACATTACTCTCACTTAAGAAATGGAAAAATCCAACTTAGAAATAGGGCCAGCAAGCATTTGGCTTTCGCTTGCTAATTAAAACATAAATTTTGGCTGTTCTTCGAGTTAACTCAAACAAAAGTCCTCTTCCCCCAACACTATCCTTACCTCTGTGATTGGCTCCTGTGCGTGAGAGTCCCTCCCAGACCTCACTATGCTGAGACGCATGTTTTTTTATCAGCATCTAGGTCAGATCACAGAATCATAGAATAGTTAGGGTTGGAAAGGACCTTAAGATCATCTCATTTCAAGCCCCCTGCCATAGGCAGGGACACCTCACACTAAACCATATCACCCAAGGCTCTGTCCAACCTGGCCTTGAACACCAGCAGGGATGGATCATTCACAACTTTCCTGGGCAACCCATTCCAGTGCTTCACCACCGTAACAGTAAAGAATTTCTTCCTTATATCCAATCTAAACTTCCCTGGTTTAAGTTTGAACCTGTTACCCCTTGTCCTATCACTACAGTCCCTAATGAGGTGTCCCTCCCCAGCATCCCTGCGGCCCCCTTCAGATACTGAAAGGTTGCTCTGAGGTCTCCACGCAGCCTTCTCTTCTCCAGGCTGAACAGCCCCGACTTTCTCAGCCTGTCTTCATATGGGATGTGCTCCAGTCCCCTGGATTAGGTGACATAATCCCTTTCTGAAGGGAATTTTCTCAAGTGCTGGAAAACTCCTGCTTCCCAAGCAACATGCACAGTGAGATGCAGGTGGAGGATAAAGCTAAAAAGTAAATAGAAATCTCATCTAATAATGGAACATGGACATGCACTCTTCTTGTGACCTCTTCACAGGAGAGCTCAACTCAACCAAACTGTTCCACAGGTGTGAGGAATTCATGCTCTCACAGCTCTGTTCCCATAGGGAACTGACAGGGAGCCCTTCCACCCCACAGACACAGCTTTAGCACTTCAGCTACACAAAAATCCCACTTTCTCCCCTGAAACACAATAGCTCCAAAACCATCTCACAGACACCCAGCATGAAAAGATGAGCCATTTCCATGCTCCAGCACAAAACATGCTTGACTCCAAGTACACAAACAGGAACAGCTATTCTTGCTCAGAACCAGGTCTTGCCCAGTGTCTTTTTCTGTCATTTTTCTCAAGCTGGAGCATGCTACCCAATATGAGGCTATTCACAGAAATGTAGCAGATGAATCAGAAACTGGGCAATAGCTGCCCGTGCTTGAAAGCACAGATGTTGTGATGCTGCAGAGCAAGGCTAGAAGTTGGTTCAGGGCCTTTCACTTGATGAAACTGTAAGAGATTTGGATGGTCCTTCTGGTTTTGACATTCGAAAAGTCCTGCCTAGCAGAGGGGAATACCCGAGTGTACTGACGGCTCAGGACATTTGTGCCAGGATGGACAGAGAGCTACTAGAACAAGGAACTGAACCAAACGCTCCATCTCAAAAGCAGCAGACATATCCCACAATCTTAAAAAGATTTAGAAACAACACAGATTTAAGTTTAACAGTTAGCTATTGACCATGCCAATGATATTAGGTGAACAGCCATTAAAAAAAATAAATCTTAGCATTTCTGTTATAAATTAAATCCAATTATTTAGAAACTAGTATTTTGAAAACTAAGTAAGAGCTTTCCAGCTGCCAAAACAGTTTCACCATCATGTGGATTACCAAACAGCAATTCAATCTAACAAAAATCACTCATTTGTATAAAGTTGTTATAATTAATAAAGCTTGTTTATTATTTCTCATACAGATTTTTTAATCCCCAGGCTTCAAATAAAAACTCCAACAAAACAAGCCAACAAAACCAAACCACAAAGTGGCTACATCTAGGTACTGTACTGACTGCCAGTGGCACAAGACCAATTCTCACTTCTCCTGAAATCACCAACATTCATGGCTTTTCCTGTATACCAGTCTGATATTATTATCCTTACCAGCCAGGCAAAACCATTCTTACTGGGAACTGTATCCTTACCCTGTGCAGGGTTCCCATACCCTCCATGTTCTTTACTGGGCAGCTTTCCTTGGTGTTAAGCATGGTGAAAAAAGCCCACTGGCCGTATGCCTGTCAGGTTACTGAATGCCTACCATTCTGAACAAACCTGGATGGGGTGTCCTCCAACATTTTCCAGGGTCCGAATTCCCCAGACAGTTACCAAGTTAGGGCTGTTGCAACTCATGAAAAAAGTTAGGGTTTAGGATTATATGGAACTATAAACCTTGTCTTTGTCAAAGGTGTTTACTGTTATTATTTTAGAAACAAAAGGTGTCCCTGCCCATGGCAGGGGGGTTGGAACTGGATGATCTCAAGGTCCTTTCCAACCCTAACTATTCTATGATTCTATAAACCCCCAGTATTTCTTGTTCTCAACTTTTGTGTTTGGCTCTGTCTTATATTCCATCTACCAACTTCCCTGTTTTTGCAGGGGTTGAAGCCTGGTGCCTCGATCACTTCCTCAACTGTTCTCAGAAACTGTGTTCTTGAGGCTTCTTGATTTTGGGTTTTTTTTGTCTATAAGGCTTAAATTTGTAAGGAGGTACCTGTGGATCCTAAGGGTAGTATATATCCTGGTGGATTTTTTCATGGTTTACTGCGTTTTCCACATTTGTCTGTGACAAAGGAATACTGAAGCAAATGCCCCTGAGAGTCCACTCACGTCTTGCTGAAGTAGCCACCACAGAGGAGTTCACTTGCCCATCCACAGCATGGCACGTATAAAAGAGCATGGTTTGTATAAAACCATCCACAGCATGGTTGGTATAAAAGACTCCTCTTCACTCCCCCAAGGAGCTTGCAAGTGAATAAATGACTCTGCTGGCCTTCAAAGCAAACTGCCCAAATTAAAACTGCATTCTCACATTATTATTTTAAAACTATAAAAACCTAAGCCTGAGTCTGTAGTGAAGCCTTATGAGTGTAGCATCACCGCGGCAGAGAACTGGGCTTTTCTACCCTTGATGCAAAGAAACACTTCAGTTGTTTCAAGACACATTTGCCATAGTTTAACCCCTACATTAATAAGTAAGCTCTGTTCGGTGAGAAAAATATACCAGAGAATATTCATATTTTCCATCTGATACTGAAAAAATGCAAGCACAGCACGCTGGCAAACTTGTTTTGGCTGTGCAAGGAAGTTTTTCTGGGAGCCCAGCAGAAACAGAGCTTGAAATCTCTCAGTGGAATTACATTTTTGTTCAAGCAATACCACAGTTTGGAAGCCACTATTAAGACAGTTGCTAATTTAGAGAAAAAATGACCCCATCTGGAACGGTGTCTGCAGCGCTGTTCATTGCACCACAAGAAAAATATTATTGTACTGCAGCGTGTGAAGCTTTGTAACAAAGATGACGCCAGGTCAAAAGAATCTAACTTATAAAGAAAGGCTGAGGTTAAGGTCTCGCTTTTACTTTAAAATGATTAAGTCCAAAAGGAAGTTTAACATGAAGAAATGGGTAGACCTGAACTGACAGCTAACAAACTTCTTTCCCTATCAACAATAAAGGCTTTCAACACCAGGAGAATGTTTTCCAGTAACTGAGGTAAGTAAATTAAGATACCTTAGGAAGCATTATTTTGACCATAAAGAAATACAAGCATAGCAAGAGCATTATCAGAGCAGTCTGGTGAAGTAAAGCTTAAATAAATGGAGAAACTCTAAAGAGAACCTAGGGGAAAATACACCCCTGAGTTAGAAACTTCAGTGCCTTAAACAACAGAGAGGATAAGTCAGGTATTTATGAACAACAGCTCGAAGTCAGGGTGAGTAAGGGCATACCAAAAATACCTGATGAGAAGGAGTTTGCATTAAGCACTCGCCCATGCAGCAGTGTCAAGTCTTGGTCAGCCTTGGGCACAGGTGGCAGAAAACACAGCAAGAAAATGTCATGGAAGCAAGAGAGATACCAATGAATTTGGCAATCTCCATGATTAGGGAACAACTGAGTCAGATGCAGAGGAACTGAATTGTAGTTTAAGGCATCAGAAAGGAAATTAGGCACTTCTCCCCTTTAGCCGAGTTGGGTAAGACAACGATAGAAAGGACAACAAAATACCCAGCAGTGTCAAGAAATTCACTGCATGCCAGTTTTGCACTGATGACAGCAGGAGGGAAGGGAGCAGGCTCTGAACAAAGCACTGTGAAATGAAGCAGGAGTCCAGAGAAGAAGCAGTTGTAGAAAAAGTGGTTCTGATGGGGCATTTGTTGAAATAAAAGTGAAAAGAGTTCTCAGAAAGCATCTTGTCAGTGGTAAGGGTTCAGAAATGCTAAGGTATTTTCCTGAAAGCAGATCTGACATACTGCAGCTGTGGAAAGTGCACTAGGGAATGGAGCAGTGGGCAAGCCAAGGGGGCAAGAAGTAGACAATACAGAGACCAACTAGTCATGGACAACATCTATTGAGGTCAGCAGTGGTTTAGGGAGATCACACTTCTTACAGGGCTACAAGCTGTAGACCCCAGATAACTCAAGCCCCATGTTTCTAATGGCATACTGAGCACACGATAGCAGAGCAAACTGGTGACCACCCCAGCTGACACAGGAAGAACCCAGGGGAAGCAGGAGCTGTTGGGGTGGTGAGACCAGACACATCTTCCCTCTTCTCCCTTCTTTAGTACAATACTCTGCCCACTTCAATCATCCAGCCCATACCCCGTGAATGAGGACATGGAGTTCAGTATCCATGGCTTATGAGTGGGGATGCTCAATCTGGTGATTTTAAAGGGTCTAATAAAGACCAACTAAATAGCTTGAAACAAAGACTTAGTAAAGACTGACAGAAACTCTTCTGGAATGGAATGGTGTTAAATTGTCTAACGTTGCACACAGAAAAATCTCAGTTATAGTTTTGTATTAAAGCACGCATAAGGCTAAAGTACTCCATTCAGCTATAGCTAGCTCAAATCTCTTGCATTCCTCCACAGCCAAAACAACATGTGACAGTGTGCTGTCACATATGCACATGTATTGGCCAGGCATCAGCCAAGAAACAAATGTGCATCACTAATGATACCCCTCTGCCTCCAAAAAACAGGTCATTCACACCTAAACCCATGAGCAAATTTCTCCTCGACTGCAGCATGATTAGCCATAATCGATCAACAAGTCATCTTCTGCAAATGAATACTGTCCATCCTCAAGCAATAGTGGCAAAGTAGCATAGTGCCATGGTGTAACAGAGATGTAATAGGGTGCCCAAAGAGATGACCACAGCCCCTCACACCATCTCTCTGGCTCTCAGCTAGCACTGTGAGATCAGCAGGAACTGAAGATACTAAGCACTCGAATACCATGCCAAGCCTGTTGTTGAGTTATCCAGATTTCAGCCAAATTAAACAGTACGCAGTTTTACAGGACTACAAACATCTGTTTTCACAAGGTGTCCAGATCATTAGCAGCTAATTCTACATCTCTGCTACATTCCCTGCCATATGCTGGGGGATAATCCCAGCAAGTAACAGGGATTTTCATCTCAAATCCTAACAAATCTGCTCTGCAAGGGTTCATGGTTTTTCTATAACACTTACTAGATAATGCCTCTCAGCTGCTCCTCTCTGCTCTCTTCATACCTTGCATCTATTCTCTCACAGCACCCAAAGGCTCCTGCAACCTGCCAGGGAACAACTAACAATTTCTTCATGCCATCCTAGAAAAAATTTCCCTGCCTTGCCAAGGGTAAATATAAAACACACCTCATGGATAAACTCACGCTCAGGGTGTCCCCTCCCCAGCTAGCACTGCCACCCGCAAGAGGTCTAAGGCAGGAGAGCCACGTGCACTGCACAGAACCCTGGAAATTTCTGTCCATTGTTGACTGGAGCAGCCTTCTGCTCTCATCAGAGCTCCCAGTTAGGGCTTACGTGTCTATGCCTGTAGCAAACGGCATACAGAGAGCAAAGGGAAACTATCTGGCTTTATAAGAAACTTCATTAACTAAACATCAGAGATATTTGGGGCACTTTGCTTGGCAAAACCAGGGTGTCTACATTGAAAGCTGTGATGGCACTTCTGTGGCCATAACAAATGTGCATATACACAAACAGAATTCAATCTTTGGCATTAAGCAACAATAACAACAAAAGTGGAGGTGACGGCAGTACTGACAAGAAGACAAGAGATGGACTGCTCTGGAGCCTAGGCTGACTCCCTTCTTCAGGACATAAGCAGAGGCAGCGTGAATCTGTCACATTCCCCAACCTGGCTGCACCCCTTCTGTGCACAAGGGGGTACAAAATCTCAGTTAAGCTTCAGTCTCTTTCTTCTTTAGCAAGGTGTTGTCTGTGCTGGACTTTCTGACAGACCTACCACTTGCTTCAGCACCAGAAGCATCTCCTGAACACCAGGTGGGAAGAGGAGCAGCTATCAGCAAGAGCTGCGTGTGTTTCCACCCCACAACAGCAGTAGACCTGAAATAACCTTGAACAAATCATGGCAGACCAACCTCGGGGCAGGGGGGGGGAGGGGGGAAGAGGGGGAGCAGTGAGGACCTAGTGGTTCAGTCTCCTGTCAGCCCTCGAAGAAGCAAACAACATGAGAAGTTCATGCAATCCCATAGCTTCCACGTTAGCCATGAATGGTGCTGCTGCTGGCGAGGACAGACATACGGATGGGATATTTTTATCACCTCTTCATTCCCATCCCTGTCAATCCAAAACAAACTTCAACTAGTTAGGGGTGGGAAAGATGGTCCACAATGAGAAAAGGATTCCCTGGCTCGGATCACCACTCGATACGTGGATACGTGCCACTGTGGTGGCACAGCTGCATCAATCCTGGCTTCCCAGCTTCCAGTAACCTTTTCAGACTAAAATAGCAGACCTACTGCTTGCTTTTTAGCAGCTGAAGAGCAGCAGTAAACCACATAAGTATTATGTAAGATGATCTTTTTCTAAGTATATGTTTATTGTGCACAGAGGAAGTGGATTTAATTACAAACAACTGGAAGTTTTTAAGAGTCTGGATTGCCCCCTTACTCCCTTTCTAAAAACTTAGGCTTGGCAGCAGCTTTTGGGTTTCATTGCAAGTCTTCTAAGTATTTCCTTGGAAAGACTTTACACTTGGTCCCAGGCAAGAAGTCAAAATCAACATTTAAAAAGCATGCCCTGCATAATTTCCAGGATTCAGCAGCATTAAGGTATACTTATGGAGGCCAGGAGGAGAACTGCTTTTTGTGCTTTTTGACTTCGTCCATAAAGCTGGTCTTCAGACAAGGAAGTTTATATTCCAAATAATATTTTTAACTGCATGCGGTCAAGTACATAACTTATCAGGCCCTTCCTCATCCCCCTCCCAAAATAAGCCTGAATGGTAAAAAATATCTTTATAGTATTTAGTGTTTGCTTAGACCTCTACTAGAAGCAACAGATTATCAAGCCTTCTAATACCGAATACTTTGATGGCAGAGAAAGTTTGAAATAACACTTTCTTAAACTCCTTTGTACTAAACATGGGAGTAAAGCTCCAGTTTGGTCCTGATACTCAGGCTCAGTTGGGTGGTTCTGCACTGAAGTGGATTATGCCAGATTTCATCGTGTGTCCCAGTTCCTTGCTAAGGGATGGAGTGCTGTCTGATGGGATGGCAGCACACAGGTGACTCACTGTTCCCATGGCTGACACTGCCCTTGCTCGTTTGAATAATCCCATTGAAACTGCTGGGACTGCTGTGGAGCCTGCAAACCTAAAACTGCTGGTTTGGTCCAAAACCCAGGAATTAAATTTCACCCATTTCATCTATTTGCTAATCAAACAGGCCTCTGCAAATTGCTTCTGACTTTCCAATAGCAGTGCACATGGCGCTTTTAGATACAAGGATATATGCATGTTTAAGGACTATCCACTCAAACTTCATGCTGATTTTTGTTTTGGGAGAAACACAGCAGAAGGAGTGTTTTCCTTGTGTATTTTTTAAAAAAAGCACTTGAAATATTCACATTTTTCTGAAATACCTGCAAATCCAGCCCTCCATCACTCACCTCCTAAAACCACAAAATGCTACAGACAAGATTAAACTTCACAGAAGCTGAGAGAAATTAAAGCACAGGCAGTGTTAAGGCATAAGGCTTAGCAAAGAAAATACCTTTCAGCTTTTACAGTCTAAAAGGTATTTATTTGTGTTTTTAATATGAAGAGAAAAAGCAGGTCTACCAAATTGTGGAGGTAAGACAGGGAAACCACCAATAGAGTACTTCACACAGTATTTTTCTTCCAAGCAGACAGTTTTAACTGGTATTTATAAAAATCAAAGTCTGAATGCAGATTTCCAGTTCACAACAGCATGCCCTTCTCCTCAGTGTCTCAGTTCCCTCCCCTTGTGAAGTCCCAGTCCCACAAAGCCTCCAGGCAATGGAATTGCACAGTTTTTGGTGTCCCAGTCAAACCACCATAAGAGAAATTAAAGCCAGAAAGGACTAAAGTGGTCACCTTCCTCTGATGCCATAAACTGCTCTCATACAGTGAAAGACAATATGAGAAGCTCATAGAGTAACACTAAGCGTGTCTTCCTAGGAGACTGCAGCTGCACTCCCTGAATGGTACTGAACTGAGCAGATGCAGCACAAGCATCAGTTAAGGCACTCACTCATACACTGAAATTAACATTACAGCTACTCTACATTCAACCAACAGGTATAAGCCTAGTTGTGGCACTGCCTCACGATTCACTTCATCATACAAAAGAAGAACGAGGTGAAGATGGAGTCCCTTCAGTCTCAACAGGGATGAAGAAGACAACCTAATCCCTGTGATACTCTGCTATTTTTGCCCTGATAAAAAGAGAAAGGACACTTAAAGCAACAGTAAAAACGTAATTCTGAGATTGCAAAGATGAGAAAATAAAGCTGGGCTCTCCACAAGCATATACTAACTAGTCCTAAATGAAAAGCTTTACAACTTTCTTATAAACCATAAAGCTGGAGCCTGAAAAATCCCTTCCACCAGCCTTTGGTTCCTGTGAGTGCTGGTACACAACACACCTTCATCAGCAGCAAGATCATGGTCCAAATTGTTCTGGTGTATCAGGGAAATCTACAGTCTCTGCAACATGACAGGAAGAATTTATAGTTCAGGTTCAGGTTTGTGGATGCCCCAACTACCCCCTAACCTGTGCTGATTGGCCCAAGGGAGTAGCATATGCCTCACAAGTTCCTCTGCAACACAACCTGCTCTTCAGCAGTCAGTATCAGCAGTCAGTATCAGGATGAGATTATAGCCAAATTCCAAAACCAAATGAATGCTCCCATGTTTGAAATTGTGCTTTAAAATGAAAGCCTCTTCAATGAAAATCCACATAAAAACTCTTTTCCATTCCCACTCACAGAGAAGTCGACCTTACACATAAATCACTGTCACTTCACAGGAGAAGCTGCAGGGGACACTTTCAGGAGCAGCTCCCTCAGCTCCTTCCCATCAGCACTGTGATAAATCCCATGCCATCCCTGCATGGGGCATGCAAGAGATGGGTGAGGGATTGGATCCTCCCTTCATTTGTTTTTCCACTGAACCTGATGTACTTCCTTGAGGTCAAAGTCATGAAGCTGCAGAAGCTTTGCTATGTACAAACCAACCTGTGTGAAGCTGTGCTGGGGTAGAACCACATGGATTTGGTTTCTGAAAATAGTGCTGAATACATCAACAGCCTAGTGCCAGGCTCAGCCTTGTGGGACATGCCAGGGGATGGGAGACTGTAGGGTTTTAGTTGGTTTGTTGTCTATTTCTATATATAAATCCCTACTTGTAAGAAGATTTAATTGCGCTTAGGATGAGGAAAATGAGAAAGAATAGTCCTTCAGCAGAAGGGACCTTCCCCCCCAGCTCTTCCTACAATTTGGAATCAGAATTTAAGTGGGTTTTCCCAGGAACTTCAGCATTCCCCTCCTCTTCCAACACACTGCAGCAGAGACAGGAGAAGTGACTAAACAGAGCAATACTGTAGATCATAAAACTGCATCTTATTCCTTTTTATGAACTCACCCATCCTCCTCAGCATCCACTTCCTTTGCCTGGCAAAATAAACAGCAACTTTCTGACATCTGTTTAACTTAACACCCTCTGCCTCCCCACGATCCCCAATGCAGAGAAGATTTATCAGTTTTCTTTTCTTTTTAGTGACATATAAATCTCATAAAATGCTGCTCAGACACAGATACTGTGGATTTCCTTTGCAGGGGGAACACGTTAGAGGAAGTAAAGAAAACTTCATCTGAGCTATTTATAAAGCATAGATAGCTTGTTCCTCACATGCTTTTCTGACCAGGGAACAATAAGTCGTGGAGTTCAATTTCTCGTCTTGAGACACATGTTTCAGGTCTGAATATCTAAACTATTAGCGATTTATGTGCTTGGTAACTGTGATTTATGACAAGTATGTGAGCTGTCCTCACTTCAGGGGATTGCCACTCTTTTTTCTTGCTGTTTTTAAATTAGAGCAATTAGAAGGAAATTCAGTGAAATCATGCATGTTTGTGAGTAAGTACACTCCCAAATTTAAGAGAGCCAGGGAAGAACTGCATGTAATTAGAACTAACTGCACTCTTTTAGTGTCTTTCCTCAATGAACAGGAACACACCTTATGGACATGTGTGAATATCCATAGCACACAGAAGGGTCATAAATAAACTATCAACATGTCTGTTGGGATGACTATTCATCCCTCTTTTTATGATATTACAGGCTTTAATCAAGCTAGGATTGCGGGCTAACACGTTTTCCAGTACCTTGCTATACACCTGTGCCTAAGTGGAGCTCTAGAAGCCAAGGTATTGTCTGCATGAGGCTGTTCAAGGGCAGACAGCACTGGAAAGGCACCAAAATTTTGTGCAAAGGTGGCCCACACTTCCATGTAAGAGCTCACCAAGACACAGAGCAATGAGGCATTTGCTCATGCAAATACTATGAAGCCCACCCTTTAGATTCAAATGCTGTAGCCAGGATATCTCTCTCCTTCTGCCAGGTCCTACCCTGCTGGCTTGAAGAAGTGAGCAGTTATTTATGAGGAACACTCAAAGACCCCAAGCCCTTCCCTTGCAAAAGACAAAAATATTCAGTGCTTTCTAGAAAAGCCTCGAGGTTACAGGAGATGCCAAAGAAAAACACGAACAAATCACCAGCTAGTACAAACACTTGTAGCAGTAACACTTGACACCAGTTTCAGCAGTGTCACTGGCAGACTAACAGGCTAAGGCGCACATGAGCCCCTCTAGTTTTGCATGGAAATTTTCTGCAGGATAATGGCACACCTGACCATGACAGCACAGTGTACATGTGAAGTCAAGGCGGGATGACATTCTACAAACTCAGGAGAGAAATTTCTCATCCCTCCTTCCCAAGGAAGCCATATAAAGAACAAAGGTTAATGGGGAGGGGCTGGGAACCAGCAAAAAAAAAAACAACCAACACCCAACAAACACCAAACACACAAAAACCAGGGAATGCCAAGTAGCCTGCCTGTCTTCTTCCTATAACATTGTAAAATGGAAGAAGGAGAAAAACTACTTTTCTAAGTGACCTAAAGCATAGATGTGCCAATGCTGAAGACATTACATTGTTCTAAGTTTCAGTAAATGTTGACCAAAATCCCATCAGAGGTCCTGAGCGAGCATTGCCAGCATACTGGGTAAAGCTTTGTTAAAATTGGCAAAGCTTTCCAGTATTTTTGTTCAGGCTGAACACACTACAGACCCAGAAGATCTCTGTTTACCAACACTCTATCCCATAAAGTGCATTTTGTATACTGTAGTGGGAACTGAGTAGGACTCATCTTGCAGAAGCTCTTCATTGTAAAGGAAGACCCATCATTAGCTAACACCTCCTAGTGTCTACAGCAGGATCATCAAGTCTGCACTGGAAAGTACTGGGCAGATGGAAAACACAGCGATTCCCATGTCCAAGTGTTCTTGTAGTATCTGGTAATTACTGGGAACCCTATTGGAAAATATTGTAATTCCTTCACCACTAATGACAGTCCGTTTGGAGAACAATGGTATACTGCTGCCCTGTGAGCAGCTACATAGTGTGCAGGGGGCAGGTTGTAACAGGGCTGCTTCACTGAACAAGATACTCGCATCACAAGCATCCCCTAGGACAGAATCAGAAGTTTTTGGTTTTACTATTCCTGCTCTTCTTAAAAGGGAAATTAAATACCAACTTGGTATGAGATGTTTAGTGTCAAATATCTTGTTCTCAAGAATCAGGAAGCACCAGGCTAAAGGTTCCCTCTACGTTTTTACTCTGTTCTGTACATCTTTTGCACAATCTTCTAATAAGGATCATATATTTTTTCACAGGGTGTATGCCCCCGCCTCTAGCTCACAATAGATGGGGCACAAGAAACAAATCAGTTTTAAGCGAATGAAACGATTGTCAACAAGGGAGTTTCACCAAGTGCTTGAATATGTGCCCCTCCTCACCTGCCTAATCCCCAAGAGTATCAGGATAACACCACACTCTAAGCAAGTAAGACAGGGAATCACAAGAGAAAGGGTATCTTGTGGGATTTGCCATTAAATGCTGCCATGAAGAATCAGACCAGCTGCATCTTGATACAGAGCTGCCATCAGCAACTGGGCAGCTGCAGTTTCCATAGCGGGCACCCATCTGTGCTTCTCACTCCCTCAGATGCACTTCTGAGCATCTAAAACTTACACTGCAAAAACACTGAGTGTTCACAAGCATGAGGTCCATGCTCTGAACACATGAAGTGTTACTAGGAAAAAATTAAAAAAGGTTGAGCACTACAGAAAAAAAATAGCATTAGGCAAAGACCAGCATTTAAAATCAGTGGTAGCTTCCAACAACTGTAGCTTTAGTCTTTGGTGGCATTTCTCTTTCTGGCATCCACTGAAGAAGGAGAATGATACCACCTCATTTCACTGCAGTGCTGTGCACTGACATTTATGAACCATTCAGTCCCTGCAGTGATCAGTACTACAGAAAAGCCCATGAGGAGTTCAACAGTTCTTTATTCAGTACAGGGTACGGATGGTGTGTCGCAAATAGGGCACAGGGTGACACATTGTATGAGGAGGATAAGAATATTGAATAGCTGCCCATTCACTGCACAACATCCGTCTTGTGCCCTGAATGAAGTACCAGCCCTGTGGAAAAAAAATACAATGTAAACCATACAAGACAGTCTTTAATTATATGGTATGGAAGGGCTTACTAGGCAGCATACACACAGAGAGGGTGACTGTGGTTAGCCTTCACACTGATATTTCCTAGTGTTTTAAAGTATGTTTTTCTTCCTGTATAATATATTCCTTCTATAAAAACTTCAAATTTGCATGCCATATATTCGTATTTCTACCAATATAAATATTTCTGTTAGAAACATTTTTATTTAAGCACTGATGTAGGTAAGACTCAGAACATTCATAATTTAATTGTAGTTTAATAAAAATACCTAAGATAAGTGCATGTATCTATCTCGGCATATCAATAGACATTTCCTTTTCAATAAAATACAAGTACTTGTTACATGGGTGAGCTTGAGAGAATGAAAAAAATCTAAGTACACAAAGACTGGCAAAGCAGCAAAAGGAGACCAGCCCCAGCTCACCCTCTTACAGCAAACCAAATCACAGAAGAGGAGGAAACCAACACAAATTCACCAGGAAAGCTGAGCAACAGTTTTGGACAGAGTAGGGTTTTGTTGGAAAATACTAACTTACGAAAAGCATTAAAACTCTCAGGTGGGGCTACAATTCTTGTTTTCATATGTTTGTTGTAAGATAAAGAATACATTTATGTTGAATTATACTTTAAAGTTTAAAAAAAAAAAAGACCCTCACTATTACCGGTGAGGATGCACATGCATGGAACTGTATTATTCCAAACTTTATAATAATTGCTCCCATAAGCTTTCAATTTTAGAGCTAGGATTGTCCTCAAAAAAAAAACCAACCCCCATGCACAGAAAAATCACCCTCCAATACCCAGTAACCCTGTAATACTCCAATACCCAAGTAACCCTGAACTTGCACCACATTGCCAACATTAACGACTCTAATCTTGAAGTTATGACTCGTACAGTACACAAAACAAAATCCAATGAGATTACACCCAATGGTGCATTTGCCTTGAACAAAAACAAAGCAAAAAACTACTGTATCTACCAAGTCAGATAACTGCTTCAAAACCAGAGATTTTTGTACTACTGAAATCAACAGAAGTTTCAGGAATCAGGAATTTACCTTACGTATCTGTGGTGACGAGAAATACCGAAAATCATGTTACAGGACATAGAGATATCCACTGAGTAACTACACCCATGCACTGCCCATCCCTGAGTGCTCCGATAAAGTTCTTTCAATAAGAGGAACTGTAACACAGGAACACAAGTATTTGTTGTGCTAAAGAGCATTAATCTGAGTAATACTCAGAGTAACAGGCTAGAGCATATAACTGTAAGGTGTGTTACACACACACACTACAACATCAAACCAGAAAACTGTGACTCTGTGCATTCCGTGTATTCTGTACAGCCAAGCATGCAACAGGGAGAAACCAGGGTTGCAGCCCATGTACGTTAGCTAATGCAGCCATACGTTAAAAACAGTTTAGTGCTGGGGACAGATCAGACCTGTAACATCAGTACATGTTTAATTTAAATTCTGTTACACTCAAAGGAAGAGCTGGCATCTGTGGTCTCCTTTGCTGTCTACAACAGCAGTATGCTCCTGCAGGAACGAACATATCAGCCTAAAAAGTTGGGAGCACAAGAAACCACAAGTAGCTATTGCAGTTTTGCCACTGAGCCTTCAACCCCAAGTGAGAAGACATCTCTGGCTCTGCATCTATTCAGTCTTTTCTTCCTCACCCTAACTCTGCTCCTTGGAAGAAGACTCAGTTGCAGCTTTAAATCCCAGCAGGACGCTCCTGCCCTCCTCATGCAATATAACTCTCCTGAACTATCTGTGCAATCCATGAGCATTCCAGCAAAGGCTCAGCACAGAGACACTCAGCTGTGGCAGCAATACCTGCAGATTTACATAAAGTATAATCAAATATACCCCAAACTTCTTATTTCAGTTTAGAAACTGAAAATTCACCAAGTAACAGTGAGAGTGGAATGCAGGGGAGAAGCAGTGAGGGAAGGAAGCTAACTGGAAAACTGACAGTCCCTGTGCAAGGAGCAGGGAAATGTGTCTCTTTAGGCATCCCAAGATTTACAAGAGGGCCAAAAAGTGACTTCCTGCTATTCAAGTCAAGGCTGAAATATAATAAACCACTGCCAGCATAACACTGACTCACATCCATCAGATTTATAAATCAGTACTTTGACAAGGAATGCTCTGTTGGCTTCACCATGCAAAATTTTAAACTGGTAAGATACTTTTGTCTAACCCACTAGATGTTTAACAACACTACTGCAATAAACACTCCTGTGGCACAACATGCTAGAAGCAATATTATAAAACAGGCAACTGAAACATCACAAATACAGCCGCCTATCAGATACCCTTTGGGACTCAAAAGGCTTGTAGATTAACATCAAAATTGGCCCTACTGGTTTTTTGTTAAGCTACAAATTAAAATCAGTTCTCACAGCTCCTTCTTCAAGAATTTGTTCACCACAGAACAAACCAGAAGTACATTTAAAAAAAGACAAAATCTCAAAATACTTAAAAAAAACCACAACAAAACAAAACAACAATGCCAACAAACAAAATTTTACCCAAATGGTAAAGTACCTGCAGCATAACCATGTTAGAGGTGTGATTTCTTGCCCACACAGTCCCAGCACAGAAGCTTTAGTCTTTACACAAGTGATGCTCAACCCTCTCCTCAGAAGTACACCTTTCTGAGCAGGCTTACACCCATACAGCTACAACCACACCAAAAGAAGCTGTGCTTCTAGAATAAAAACTTTTACAACCAACTCTCCAAAACCTGTGTCCGGTGCTGTTTTCTAAAGCTCCTCAAAGTTCTGCTCCTCTATTACAGGCTACAAACACATCCAGGGGCTAAATCTCACCATTTATCACAGATGATACCACGCACACCTCAGGGGTAGGACGCTGAGACCTATTTGAATCAATGCTCTGAAGTTATTTGAAAACATTCTCTATTATTCCAATAAGTGCAGAGTTCAGCACTCCACTTGTGCAGGGCAATCTCTGCTCCACCTGCATTGTATCAGGGGGAGCAGAAACGTTTCCAAATTGCTCAGACTTACCTGAAGGCCAACGCATGACTTTCTATGACCGTTTGTGTGGGGGGTCACACACCACACCAGCTCACACATCGCGCAAGTGGATAAAGAGGCCTTTCTGAAGGCCCCTTCCATGCAGAAGCATCTCCCACCCGGGAGCACTCACAGCCCAGGGCAGAGAGCGCAGCGCAGTGATGGATTAAACAAGCCTCAGCCTTAGAGGCCAAAACTTCCCAGTGGGTATCTGGGGAGGTGGGGAAGGGAACTACAAATTAACGCTCACAGGAAAACTTGGGCTTTCTCTTTACAGAGCAACTGCAGCAGCTCAATGAGCTCTCCTCCTGCGGTCCTAGTGGGTGGCTTCCTGCCAAGCAGCAGCTTAGGTAAAGCGGACACAGCACCTTTGTGGGGGCAAGCACCTTCAGCAGGGTGAGGAGCGCTGTTGCGGGCAATCCTCCCTCAGGCCGGCTGCAGCCGCAGCCGCTGCCACACGCACGGCCGAGCCCCGGGGTCCCCCCCGTCCGAGGAGCCCCTGCCGCAGCCCGGGCGCGCTGAGGCGCTGCCGCCCACGTGAGCGCGGCCCCGGCCCCGCCCCGGCCTCACCGCGGCCACCGCCCACCCCGCGAGCGCGGAGCTGCCGGGTGCGCGGGGCATCGGTTGCTGACAGCGGCTTCCGGGCGGCGCCGCACCTGCCCTGCCGGGCCGGGCCAAGCCGAGCCGAGCCGGGCCGAACTGAACCGAACCCAACCGAACCGAACCGAACCCGGCCGAACAGGGCTGCCCCACTCCCGCCCTCGCTCACCCAGCAGCAGCAGCCGGTGTGTCTGCTTGTACTCCCGCTTCTCCGCCTTCAGCGTCTTGTCGATGCTCTTGCTCCGCTTCTTGTCCGCCCTCTCCTTGGCCAGCAGGTCCTGCCGTAGCCGGTGCCGCACCTGCGGGTCTCCGTGATCCGCTGCGGAAGGGGGGATGTCCGCCTCGCCGCGGCTGCCGTAGGGCGCGGAGGGGTGCGCGGCGGCCAGGCGGGAGCGCAGGCTGTAGCACAGCCCCATGGTGCCGGAGCTGCCCGCCTTACCGCGCCGCGGGCATGCTCTGTGCCGGGCAGGGCGAGGCGGCAGCGCCCGGCGGCCTCTTCAAGTGGCCCCGCTCTGCCGGGCTGCGGTGTCCCGTCCCGCCCCTCCCCTCGGCCGGTCCCCGCGCCGCGGCCGGCGGCCACACGTGACGCGGGCATGTTTACCGTATTCTCTGGAAAGCGGCCCCCGCCGCAGCCCGGCGGAGGGGAGGGGTACGGCGGCCGCACCCCCGAGTGCCTGCGGGCTGGCGGTGTCGGTGCTCCGCTGAGCCCGCGGAGATGTTGGTCAGCACTACCCATTTGCAGCGCCGCAAAGCTCGTCCCTATCGCTGGGTTGATATGTCACTGAGTTCCTGGTGAGGCTCTAGCCCTGTGTCAGGAGTTGAGGTGACATCCAACCCCAGCGATGTCGTGGGGATGCTGTGGTGGGCAGGAAAGCCCTGGTCCAAGGGGGAAGCTCATGTCCAGTTTGAACACAGCTGAGCTCCTTCACCACAACATCTCAGCCCACTGAAAATAAGGATGTGACACCAAGACATGCGCCATTTTCACACCCCAGTTTT
Organism: Melopsittacus undulatus; assembly: GCF_012275295.1. Taxonomy (NCBI): domain Eukaryota; kingdom Metazoa; phylum Chordata; class Aves; order Psittaciformes; family Psittaculidae; genus Melopsittacus; species Melopsittacus undulatus. The sequence continues at coordinate 25,177,763 of NC_047536.1, forward strand.
TCTTCACTTCCTGCCACACATGTATTTGTCAGTGACTATTTATTTTCTACAGACACCCTCATCCAGTGGAGAAGTTAACGATGGTGCTTGCTCTCCTGCTCTTCTCCTCTCTTCTGGAGGCACCATATCTGCTTTCTTGCAATAAAGTTAAAATTCACCTCCTCAGTTGCTATCAATGTACCTGGCCTGGGCTGCGGTCATATCCCCCCTCTGGCAGCACACTCCATGCACAGTACTGCCAACTTTGTCATGCTGTAGTTTATCTCCGGCCAGCTCTGAACATTCACTCAGAATATGACTAATGCTCTCTGGGGCATGGCCACACATCCTGCACACTGGAGTTCTAGCTTTCCAACCAGCTATCTGCGTTGTAGCCTGTCTTCTGCAAATAGCCTCTGTGGTTCTCACTGAAATCTCAGCTTCTCCTTTTGGTGCTTTCTCACAAGTTAGATGTGTTCTTGATAGGAATTTCCCTTTCAAAATCTCTCTCAAGTCTGTGTCAGCAGGATAGGTCTGTTAAGAGGGCTGCAGTGACCCTCTCTTCCCTTTTCATTCCACCCAAGGGCTGAGCATGTCACATACCCTACATGAAACCTTCAAGTGTTTTTGTTGCTGACTTGGCAGGACAGCTTTCACGGGGTAGGAGCTGCCTTGCAGGAATGACAGAGCTGCACACGGAGGTAGCTATTAACCAGGGGAGCTAACCAGCTCTCTTTTTTACTCCTTTTTACTCTCTTTTTACTCCTTTTTTACTCTCTTTCTTACTCCTAGTCTTGGGATTTAGCTTTGTATCAACCCCTTTGACTTTGTACTGAAGCAGAGGAGGAGCAGCACCCCTGGTCTGGCCTTGGAAGGCAGCAACAAAGAGTGTGGTCCTGGCAGGCAGTAGCTGCATTTTGGTGAGGGTCAGCCCATGCCCCATCCTGCAGAAGGGAGGTTGGGCATCCCTGCAAACTGTTCCCAGAGTGGTTCCAGGAACAATGAGCAACAGAAGTGGTGATGCCAGAACAAAGTTCAGGAAACATGTTTAAATGGTCTGTGAATTTGGGCTCAGGGAGACACAAGCAAATGCTTCACAGTGAGGACATGCCTAGAAAGACTTGCATCTCTTCTGTAAGGAGACACTGTGTCTGTGTGTCCTTCATAGGAAGCATGTCAGTTATCTCAACAAGTTTGTTTCTATTTCACTTGCCTTCAGTCAGGTCTGGTAAGTGATGGCCAGGTACTTACCTCTTCTCTCCTGCAAGTTATCCTCTTGAAATTCAGTGGGTCTCTTCCTGGAGAAAGACATCACCTGAGCAAAGGGAGAGGATATCTCCTTCTTCACGTTTATCATGTTGCCTGTGTACCACTCCAGGCATCTAATTGATAACCTGCTGCCTGGCTGTTATAGCAATTAGTAAGTGTACAAATTAAATCATCACACAGCAGACAAGTTCACTTTACACATCACTGTGAGCCCGAGCTTCAGCAGCAGTTGCTGCCTGTTGCAGGAATTAATCCATCTCACATCAGGCTCAAGATGCCCACATGACTCACTCTGCCTCCACTGCTGTAATGCCTTTTCCTCTGGGACTGAGAGTTCGTTCTGCTGATGAACACACCCCTGAGAATGTAATACACCAAGAAATGTAAAGTCAGCCTAGTGGATTATTAATAGCAGTTTTCTTTTTCTTCCTGTGCTTTTTGGGGAGGCACTGGAACAAGAGGAAGGTTATACTTACAAACAGGAGAGTTCTCTGAAGCTTGCTATGTTGTAGGTATCTGTCCATGTGCCAGCTGCAGAAGGCAAGAGAACTGTTGAGGGCTGGGAAGAAAACAAACCCAAACATACCCAAAAGAAAGAATGATAAACTAGAAAGCAGTATTCATGCTATGAATTTGCTCCCCTGGCTCTGTGGGTGGGTAGGTAGGCAGTTTTCCTGCTGGTGCTATTTACAGCCAGGCAAGTTTAAGATTGGTCCATCTCGGTTTGGTTACTTTGAAAACCTTTCCAGTGCAGGTGACAAGTTCTGCAAAGCACACCAAGCCTATCTCTCTTCACTGTGATGAGCATCCTCTCCCAGATATGATCGGAAAATGTAATCTGAAAATGAAGTAGGATTTCGAAGTGGAAGACAGGCTTCCTCTTGTGCTATTATTGTAAACCTCTAGAATAACTCATGAAACTTGGGAATTACTTATTTCAGGAAATCAGAAAGTACACATCCTGATATAGTCCTGCCTATAGATACAGTATGGATACAGTAACTTGAATTCCAGTTGTTCACAATGTCAAAGGCACAGTTCATCAGTTTCCTAGCTTACACCAGTTTTAGTTGGTAGCAAGAAGTGTCAGCAAGGATAAGGTCACATATTTCACCTGGGTAAAGACTGCATGACACTGACAGTTTTTTGAAATCACACACAGCTTCAAAGGTAGCAGAGGAAGTTACCTCAAAGAACAAACCATCTTCAGCCCTATAAGAATATTGTTCCTCCAAATTGCACTTGGAGCATTTATGCTGCAGGACAGATTCAGGCTTCAAAAGTACAGATTAAGTAGGTTTCACATAATGCAGTTAAAGAATATGTTTGTAAAGGGCACGGGTCATGCCCACAGACACAGGCTATACTCAGCATGTGCATGTCAAACTGCGTAGCTTGTGGCAACGTGTTCAGCTTCATTCAAGCTCCTTAAGCAACAACCATCACAAGAAGCAAATGTCCATGTGTATTGAGCTGAGAGCTTTTTACAGCCCAGCTCCCTCTGGGTCAAGGCACAGCTGTACCAGCCCAGGAGGAATTCTTCACATCAAGAACATAAGAGGTCTTTCTGAGGCACTGAGCCTGCAGCAGTATCATGGCTGTACAGTTTGCAGCTTCTCCATACATCTCCTCTACTTCTCCTGCCTCTCTGGCGACTAAGCTGAGTTGGGATGACTTAAGACTGCCTTTTCCTGACTTCCCCAAGGGCTGAGCTGAAGGTCCTTCTATATCTTTGTTTTGTAGTTTCTACCATCTGCAACAGAGGGGGGAGAAGTGGAGAGGTTAAAAAGCACAGTATGCCATCTGAGGATGCAAAAAATACCAAGGAAGAAAGAAAGAGAGGTAATAACTGAGACCCCAGTGCTAAGAGAAGATACATGGACACATAAACAAAAAGCTTGGATAAACACCAGGAAATATGTCAGCAAGAGCAATGTAAATGAGTAAAATTTGCATGTATTTGTACCTAGGGAGGGAAAATAATTGATTGAACTCCAACTCCCACCCCTGTTACTGTAAGTGATCTATACATGTAATGTTCAGTTCTTGTAGCAAACCACTGGTGTGTCAGGCTTGCTCAGGAGCTGCTGATACTGGCCTCCTGCAGGCAGCCCATCCTCCCTCTGGTATGTGGGTTCACACTCAGCTTTTCTGATGTAGGTGGCTGTAGCCCGGCACCTCTGTCAAAAGCATCTCAAGTAAAGGAGTTAGTTAGGTTTTCTAATGGGCTGGTGTTTGCTGTTCACAGTGTGGCTGGAGCAACAAAGGGTGCTGAGCACCCCTGAAAAATAAATCATGCCACCCAGTTGCCAAACAAGGCTTTTAGGGCACAAGGAGAGGAATCTACACTTGTGGAGTTTGCTCAGTGTCTGTATGATTGAACACCCACTACAGACTGGGAGTGCTTTTCATTAATTTCACTTGAAGCAGGTTCTATCTGGTCTCTGCTTTTGGTCCTTTGCTTTAGGTCAATACTTATTTTGTTGTCATTCCTCTCTTTCCCACATGGAAGTCTAGATTTAAAAGGGTGATTAAGTGCCTAATTTCAATCTTGGATTGAATGGAGTAAATCTTGGATCTAAATCCTTGTTTATTTATTGATCTAAACTGCTAAATTTTTGTCTTCTTTCAGAAAATGTGAAAGCCAAGAGTTCCTAGTACCTATAACCACAAAGCCACCATCAGTCGCCTTGTCACATCTCTTAACTTAAAAGCCAGTTCATCTGTAAAATAAACATCATGACACACAGATAAGGCATGAAAGGTAGAATTAGCTACATTTTAATTGCATCTCAGCTGTAAAATCAGAAAAGGTACTAGTGCTTCTAGTCATGCAAAAGTCTTCTGAAGACACAGTCAACAAAGGCAGTATTACTGATACTGCATGGCACTGGGCTCGTGAGAACTTAGTGTGAGCAAAGCCACCTTCATCTAGGGAGATATTCAAGTCCATTCCTTGTATGAAGAGGACAAAGTCTTAATGTGGGAAGACCAGAGTGTGTAGATATGGCTGTGGGAGGGGACCGCATCCTGGTCTAAATGTGAGTTCTGACTGACAACCTTCCAGTCCACCTTTGGTTCCCATTAAGCCACAGAGTGAAGTTCTGCACTCCAGGAGCAAAGATTCACTGTGTGTAGCTGAATAATAGATAAGCATCCAACTTATTAACATCCTGTTAGTTTTATGCAAATATTGGTTATCCAAAAGCAATTCTTATGAGATCTTTTATCACCTCATCCAGTATTTATCTTCCCTCTGATCCTGGCAATACAGTGAGGGATAAAAGAGGGATAAAAATCCCAAGAAGAGGATTCAGATATGGAAGTGGGAATTGAATATCCATATCTGAGTACTGTATTATGGGTTCAGACTGACATTATGAGTATAAATTAAAGTGTGACTGTTTGCTCCTGGGTCTGTTCCTCCTGCCAAACTTCTGAAGGCACTCATATGTAGGTGTCTTTCAGTAGTAACAATAGCCTGTGCTCTGGGAATACTAATTGCTCTCTGACAGGTAAGCTTCACTGGGCACAAAACCAACAAGTGTCACCATCCAAACTCCAAAGTGCAAACTTTTCACTCTGCTGAACACAATAAAACTTGCTACCTTTCCCCTTGACTATCTTTATGGTTGATTTCCCCTTGACTCTCTTGGTTTTCAGCATCATGCCCCAGTTTTCTTTCACAGTTTTCCCCTTGTGTGAGGTTCCCTATAGAGGCTTTTTGGGTCCTAGAGCTATCACCTGAAAAAAGAGTGAAAAAAGGTGAGAAAGAGAAAAGCATATTGTCAAATTCCTTCTATTCAGAAATCATGTTACCAGATGACCTGCCCAGTTCTACTGATTCTGCATAGGATGTGCCCTGAGTAGGGCTTGAAAAGCCACTGGGATTGCACTTGTGGAAAGAGTAAATAAATATTTTGATAAAAGCAGCTTATTTCCACTTCTTAACTGCTTTTCCTACAGCCTGCATATACTTCCTGCTTCCCCTGTCCCTCTCCAGCAGATAAAGTGACACATTTGTTGTTGAGATCATTGTGGCACCTTCAGCAAGCTGGGGTTGTCATGGGACTCTCCCTGCATAAACAGAGCAGGTTTTCAAGGATAATACACAGCATAAATGAGTGCTCTTGTTCTGTCAACAAAAGTCTGGGTGTTTATAAGGACCCTCAAATGTGTTTTTAAAAAGGCTTGGGTGGATATTTTTAGCTGCGAGAGCCTCTCCAGCCTCCCCCAACACACCGCTCCGGTTCCCGACGCCATTCTCCCCCTCTCCCAGACATGCTGCAGTCTGATGGTGAAACTCCCACCGAGGGATGTTTCTGCAGAAGCAGAGCGCTGAGCAGCAACACGGCCTCTTGTTATTCAGGCTACACTGACATCTGTTGGCTCTTATCAACCGAGGCAGGAAAAAACAAACCCTGTTGGTTTCATGGACTGAGATAGCGCTCGAGGGCAGAAGTAAATAAGCAGGCAAGCAATCCTGCAATAACACTGGCTTGCATCCAGCACTGATAAGTAATTCATAGATGCCACTGTCCAGTGGGCAGGGTCAAGTAAGTTTAGAAGCTCAGGGCCTCTTACACAGTTGGCTATGTACTGTGTTCCGTATGACACATGCAATTCCCAGCAACTGCCCCTCCAATTCTGTGGCTCTCAGAAAAACATGAGCTGCCTTTCTGAAGGAGAAAGTTCAAGCTGACTTTGAGAAGTTGTGTGCTGTGCTGCAAGTGTGCTGTTCAGCCCATGTGACTAAACCAGTAGGACACAAACACTCATTTCTGAATCAGTGTCTGAAAAGATCACACAACCTTTTGGGAAAAAACCCAAGTAAATGAGCAAAGAGTTTCACTTCAACAGCAAAGCGTTACTCAAATGTACCGTTTTGATAATAGAACTGTATGTTCAGTGTAAAAAGTGAAGAACAACTGGATGTCCTGGAGTTTAGTCAACCTTCTGCTTTGGTTAAAAGCTGTGTCCTGCAAATACTGTACTCATATGTCAGTGCTCTTATTCAGACAATTAACACAGACTTAACTGAAGTGGGTAACAGTGCTGTAACACTTCTCTGTCAGGTTTAGTGATGAAGCCAATATGGGGCTCTTGTTTTTTAAGTGACTAATGCCAAAAGCATGGTAAGTCCCAAGTCTGACTCTGCAGTCTGAAGGGTTTTCTGAGGAACATCCTGCAAACACAGTGCCCGACTGATCTGGGCACAGATATGTGAGTGAGAGATAGAGCAAAAAAATAGAACAAATGTGAGCATGGGAGGAAGTTACAGAGAAGAGGACTTTTAGGACAGTGCAGTGGAGGGGCAGACTTGAGAGAGACAGGGACTACCACCAGTTTCCTTTTTCAGTGGAAACAATTCCAGAAATCCTTTTCCCTGCTAGTTGAAGATGTCCCTGCTCATTGCAGGGGGTTGGACTAGATGACCTTTGAAGGTCTCTTTCAACCCAAACAATTCTATGATTCTATGCTATTCCTCACAAATCTTTGTTAAAACCTTGGGTCAACAACATTTCATTTTGACCTTACAAAGTATAATCTAATTCTTAAAACTCAAATCTGACCTTCAATTTTAAAGATGGTTTGTGCTGTTCATGTTTTGAAATAATTTAAAACAGAATTAACTTAATTTACAGCTTTATAAATCTCTCCTGTTTGGCTTCAATGTAAGTAGGTTGTTAAATTCTACCACTAAAGATTTCATCATTTCCCTTAGAAGCATTGGGCCAGGCTGACTCTGCCTGCTAGACTTTGTTGTTCTCATGCAGCTTTAAAGGAGAACATGGCAGAGAAACAGGGGATCTACTTTCTTGATAAAAAAAGCATCGAACATGAAAGCATTGCTGGCTGCACAGGACAGGGGAGGTGGAGAAGGCTGGTGTCTCCACTGCCAGCAAGCCCCAGAGCAGCCTGGCAGCTCTGCTGCTGAACACTTCTGTGCCAAGACTCTCATGAGCCAAGGTAAAGAGTTGGAGCTGCCAGGACCAAGGAGGCTGAGTGAACCCAGGGCTCTCAGGGAGGTACTGCAGCAACATGCCTCAAAGAGATGGGAAGCAGCAGCCCCGCAGAGGAGTTTAAGCTGCCATTACACCTCTTCACATAGTTGCACTGCCTCTCATTAGGACTGCAGAACACAGAGGCATCAGTTCACCATAGCTGCAGCTGTAGCCATAATTCTGATTATCTGTGCAGTGTTTCCAGGGCAAGATACCATTGGTGACTGGGAGGGGAGCAGTGGAAATACTCCCAGAGCACAACAGCTGCATCTGCACTGCATCACACACCATCGCTTCACCCGGGTTTGGGAGCAGTGTCAGGGAGTTTCTTCAGACACAGATCTTCTGATAAGTCGATCAATCACAGCAGTGAAGTAACAGATTTTGCTTTTCTATTCTTCACGTGCAGCAATACATTTACATCATTAGTTAATGAAATCTGAAACTACAGTGGGGGTTGCACAGTGAGGACAGCAGTGTTTGCTCGGGAGAGAGTTACGTCTGCACATGGAGTGTTTTTGAATGTTTTCCTCTGCTACATCACTGTGAAATTGGTTGAGCTGGCAGCAGAAAGACCGTCCTTCCAACAGTGCAGAGCGGTGGCCGCCGCAGAGAGCTAGAGTCCTCTAGATGTCACCACTGCAGCAGACTTGCAGGTATCTGGTCCTGCAGTAACACATCCCTGAACGTGCCCACCAAGAGCAAAGGCAGGGTCACTGCCTTTGAGATGGCTTTAAAGCCATTTCTAAATTGCTAATGAGGGCCAGTATTAACAACCGGTGTATTAACACTGGCCTCATTAAAAGTAAAAAAAAAAAAAGAAAACAAACCAAAACCACTTTGTTTCAGCTGTTATTTCACCATTTGCTTTCTCACATCTGGTGTCTAATCAATCCATGTGTCTGTAGGTGCTCCTGTCCTAACTAGTGCTGCTGTGCACAGGCTGTGGGCACTAAGGGGGAGCGATCAGTAATTCACAACCTTTCCTCTTCTGGAGCAACAAAAAATACCAACAGCCTTGGAAAAATACAATCTTCCTTCTCATCATCCTCACAAGATGTGTTTTGCTGTTGTATCACGAATTGCTACATTTTCCAAGTCCTCAATGGTTTCCCTAGAGCAAGAACTGGTTAACTCTTTGCCTGGATAGATCTGAACCACATCTGGTTGGAATGCCCAAGCAAGACTTTTTTGTTGGGACAGAAAGCTGCCCCTCACTCTGGAGGGTCTTTCATATCCCTGATGTGTGATATGGGATATCCACTGAACCAAATGTGATATCCATTTGGTATGTCTGTGATATCTATTGGACCAAATAGAAAGGCCCCAGCTGAGACAACAGAGGTGTCAAGGATAAAGACTTCAAGCTTCTCATTTATAAAACCCTTCTGGAAGTGCAAAGTATTCATGATTCCCCTTTTTATTGCTACTAAAAGAAATACAAAAGAACAGAGCTGTAAAGACAAGGTAGTCTTTTTATGTTAAGAAATTGTTTCATCTGGCAAAAAGAACACCAAAGGCTGTATCAGCAATGGGTACAAAGGCTACAAGAGGAAAAAGACAAAAATCTGTAATCTTTTGGATGTGAAAGTAAGTACTGCCAAAGGATTCTTGCTTTTAGAGCCACAAGCCAGACTTCTAGTGTTCCACACCAAGAAGAACTTTTTGTCAAACCTGTATCTGCATTATGAATTCAGCCATACAACTGGTTAGAAAACATGAAAACAAGACTTTTCTCCAGAGTTAGCCTGTGCCAGACAACAACAACAAAATTGAGATCAGATTTTCCTCTATTTCTTTCAAAATTTGTTTTACTGCCACATCTTGGTGATGCTAGAACATATGCAAGATGCACAAAGATGACTTCTTGCTGAGAACTTCTGCAACCTCCAAGTTCCCAGGGCTTGTGTCTTCCTTACAGTCCCCTATTTCCCACTTCTCTATAGACACAAAAATCAATCTGTAATTCACTGCAGCATTTTCCTTTAAACCACTTGAGAACCTTCAATCTGTTTCCACAGATTGAACGAAGTAATTTGTGCTATTACAGTGGGAGAGTCCAACATGCCTGGCTGGAGGTGACACAAGGGCAGCTTTGCTTCATGTTATATCAAGGTGGAAGTGCCAGAGCCTTGTCCGTGTCATACACTGTGCTTTTATGCAGCCCCTATTGCCAAATAGGGGATGGTGAATAAAGAGTTCTGTGCTCTAAAATGAAAAGCTGCTCACTAGCGTGCCATGCAGAAAGCTGCACATGTGGTTTTATGAGCAGAGCAGTGCTCTCTGTGTTGCTGGGGTGTGATGAGCTGGACTTTTAAAATAGCACTCAGGTCCCAGGGGTGTATCACAGATTGTTTCATACTAATGCTGAGCTGTTTTTAAAAAGCTCTTACCTTCCATAGCATATATAACCCTCATGCATTAGCTTGCTTTGGCTTTTGGATAGAATGAAATTTGTGATGATATTTATAAGTTTACATTACAATGCGTTGACTAGAGACAGACTCTGAAACCTGCCCCTGCCATGCCATGGCTAAGTTTCATACCCAGGGTCAACCACAGCTGCACCAGCCCTGCTGGAGAGCAGGTCAGGCAGCACAAGGAAAAGCAAGGCAGGACAGTACATTAGCTTCTACTAGTTTCTTGAAACTGCTCTATAGAAAGGGCAAACATTTGTATTTTGGATTATAACACTGCCTTATCACTTTAATGATTCCATTGTTTATATGATACAAGAGACTTTGGGTTTTTTTCCACGAAAAAATGTGCTTTTCCATGTAATGATGTCAGTCATAAGTGGTCACTGGACAGCAAAATGAGCTTTGTTAATTTCTGTTGATCACATTTATTTGTACTCCCATGATGAAATAATTCTTCCTACAGCCAGCACCAAGGTAGGTATCTGTGATCTCTCCAACAAGATTTTAGGTGCAGAATACAATGTTAGTTATCATTCAGCCTTCACATGTCCCAGAGAGGTTTATAGGACTGAACTGAATTCCGCTGAGAGCAGAAATAATTTGGAGATGAAATACATAGACAGATGAGTGCAATGTTGCAGAGTGTCATTCCATAATAGATTCGCTTACACTGAGGACTTGATCCTCTGCAGGACTGATGCTTCACAGACACAAACGCCTTTGGACAGACTATGTAATTAAGGCACAGTCCCTGAACTAATTCCTGTTTCAGTGTGGGAGCAGTACGCAGCTGCCCAGGGCTGAAGGAAGCCCTGGGAATCAGTGTGACTCAGGGTACAGTCCGGCCACCTGCATTATTTCAACTGAACATACGCATCCATTTGCTGACTAGTACAAACATGTTACAGCATTCTGGCTAGTCTTTGGGATGAGAGCTCTGGTTCACCCTGTGATTAATTTCCTTTAAAGCTAACAATAACGTAAAAGGAGACTGCACACAAGTACCAGCCTCAAAACAGTTTGTAATTGCTTTTTGGCAAATCACTGCAAAGAACTTTGTGTTTTCAGAGCTGCAAAGTTCATTCACAGATAAATTTGGCAACAAAAATCATAGACCCGCCATATACTCCATGTTGGATTATCTACTACAAAATTCTTAGCCAAAGATGAAAATGAAAATTAACAGATCATTTCAGCTTTCACAGTTTTAGTAGTAACGGCTTCAGTAAATAATTAATATAACAGGAAGAGGATTTACAGAGGTAACAGTACCAGTATTACTATATCAACTGAACTGTGTTCTGCCTTGCTAGTTAATCCTGCTCTGAGTATTACTAAGGATATAAACTGTTCTCAATCTCCAGGCTAGTTTGCGCAGAGCTGGGTTGGTGTCTTCATGCACAGACACTGGTCTGTGTAAGCTCAGAGTTCTCACTTGGAATTGCAGCTGATACAAGCTTCTGCTCCACTAAAGTAGGCATAACAGTATGGGGTGAATTGGTGAAAATTTGGAACATTTAATACTGTAGTTATTCATCAAAAGCGCTTGAGATAATTTTGGGACATAATCACATGCATAGACAGCTGATTTCTGTTTCACTCCAAACACTTGTGTCCATGTATCAATGCCTTTCTTTGGAATAAGCTTTTTGGTGGATCATCCAAGCAGCTGTATGTGGCCTTTGTGATGCTTGGGTTTATGCTTTGAATTTTCTTTAAAGCCTCTTCACTTGACTTGTTAAGCACTTATGGATGTGTTGTATACAGACTGTCTGCATTCATCTTAAACTCAAGAATGAGACTTTTGAACATTAATGAAACAAAGAAGAATCATCTGGGGCTTTTTGTTTCCAGTTTGAAGCACACTTCTGTTCTGACTAGTATCTGGAAAGAAACCAAGCAAAGAAACTCTAATTTAGAAAGAATCATCTGACAGCCACATTTCAAAATACTTGCTCAGCAATACAGAGTCTTGATTAAGGTGAAACATAGGGGATCAATAGTTCTCATTTCAGAGAAAATGAGGATTATTGGACAGAAAACAAATCCCAGCATTTGGTTTGATGATTAGCAAGCAATGTATACATTAAAATTACCTGCAAAGCAATCGATTAACACAGTTTGTGCTTTCCATTTGAGAGAACTAAAGGGAAAGAAAACAAAATCAGCACACTATAAGGGTGCTCCTGTTTTTAAGCAATGGGAACATTTGCTGCTAGCCCACATTTTGTGGAAGCCTCAGTTTGCCACGCTGACCACAGAAGTGACACGGCAATCATGGAGAATGATTTAGCTTCTGGGTTTATTTCTCAGAATAGTTTTGCCATTTACCCGTGAGTGAGATAATTTATTCACTGCTAGAATAACAGAGGAAGGGGATGGGAAGAGGCAGCAGAACTTACTCCTAATCACATGAAGCTCAACAGAGGTGAAGCAGGATTGAAACTGAACCACGTTAAAAAAGATGAAAGGAAAAAAATCAGAAATATGAATTTTAGGAGGTGCGTGGCTTAAGGAAAACCCCAGCAGCGTTGCACTGTGTGGAAAGGCAAGGCATGTTCTGGACAGAGAACTGCACAGATCTGGAAGGAGAGAGAACCAGATGCAGGCTGTGAAGAAATGTTGGGTTTATTTTCAGAAGAATTTTCTTGCAGATAATTTCAAAGAAGAGGGGCAGGGAGAGAGCAATGGTGCTTGGAAAGGAAGAGTTGCTATAAAAATGTGTTCTTGGCACAGGGACACTGACTGCAGCTCACCTTCAGCAGCAGTTGTGTTTCTTTTTTCATTAAGGATTTCTAACTGTTTTAACAGCCTTACTCATAAAATGTAAAACTTTGATACATCATCTGTATTTGCATTTATTGTGTCGAAGCTTTAGCATTCATACAGTTCTCGTACATGAGGCTAACTTAGCATGGAAAGCTTTCCTGGAAAAGAAGGATTACTTTTTCTGTTGTTCTATTGCAATAAATTTCTCAAGTTTACTTTAAATTCTCATGGTTTAGTTTTCAGTTGTCTGATATGAACTTGTTTTCCTGCGCTTATTATTTTTGGAAACTTGTTTTGAGGAACCGTCTGGGCAATATACCTTTGGTTATCCTTTATACTTGAATACCAGCTTAGTAAACTTTGCTGGTGTACTATATAATAGTACAACTTTGTAGATGAAACAATTGGACAATGTGAAATATATGACCTAATTTATGAGTGTTACTTTTTTTTTGGCACAGCTTGCCAATCATTGTAAGTAGCACTCTGTAACTGCATTATTAGCTTGGCAATACCAACTACACTGAAGAGGTAGCTAAAATATATGCTTCTGTGTTTCATTAATAATACAAACTCTTTACAGACCCGCACCTTGACAGAAATACTAGCAATAAAAATTTGCTGTGTTACAAAATGTGCCAGTTCTTGGTTTATTTTAAGCTGGCATTTTTTTAGTTTTAGAAACTAAATTAATATTTCAGGGTTCTTCATATGCTATTGATTAATTTAAACACAGGTTTTTTTAATTAAAGGTTCTTAGCTCAGTTCTACTTTCATTGGTTAGGCAAAAAGTAGTCTGATTTCAATAAAAGAAGGTTTACATTTGGGGCAGAAGAAACCCCAGGAGCTGTATTCCAGTTTGAATGTGATCCAAGGATCAGGCAGTCTAAATCATAAAACACATTTCAATCCTTCTAAAGCCTCAGATTCACTAGGTTGATTACTTAGCTTTTATTCTTACTGACACACTAGATTAGAAGATGCTGTTGCCCCACTTGTGAAGAGCGGGGGTGACTTACTCTCAACCAAACAAGCCTGTGGCACTGTAAGAAGCTGGTGGATCTCAGGCTGGAACCATCACGACTGGGTCACTTTACTCTTTCCTATACTTGGTGCTGGCTTCAAATTGGAAGCCCTTCAGGGAAAGGGTCTAAGGACATTCTGATTATGCCATCAGGAAAAAAAAATGAAATATAGAATAGTTTTCATAATAAGATAAATATTAAAGTTACAATCAAAACTAAGTAGTAGAGAAGGTCATGTTCCAGACTGTCTTACAAAGGCATGGTACTTCTTATGGCAAGATCAAAACCAGAAATGGCTTTGAAATGAAATACCGCTTTCCCAATGTCAACGGTATTGCTGAATAGATGTAGGATTTCTTTTCATTCCATTATCCCTCTCAGTTAAAGCCACATCAAAGCTATACTATACTATAAAAGAACTTTGTAACTATCTTTGTTGCCTAGCTCATCCTGCTGATTTTCACATGGTTTACAAGACCTGCAGCTGATACAGCAAAAGGTAGAAGACCTCTTGTCAGAGTCATGATGAGCAATACTGCATAATTACACACTAGTTACTCACTAGTTAAGCATTGCATACTAGAGCTATATAAATACATCATCACATGTGCTCTTACAGACTTCCTTGATATGGTGTCTAAGGAGCCCAGCTGTGAGTATAACACCCTTATTTTGTCAGCCTGAGCATTTTTCTCTCCCACTGCCTCTACAGTGAGGACAGTTTTCTTCTCCACATGATATGCCAGGATCTTCTGATGTGGTTTTAGCTGAACTGTGATTGAGAAGGGACATGTTCATGGTTGCCTTGATGAAGTGTATCTAGGTGATTACATCCTCAGAGCAAACTGCTTGCTTCATCATATGTTTTGCATTATATAACACACATTTTTCTGTTAGCACAACAGAACCAGTATCTACTGTTTCAGGAGGCACCCACACCTTACTCAGAGCAATTGGTAAATCTCCCAGAAGAGGTTGTCCCACACCAGCTGTGAATGTTCAACACAGCATTTGAAGACTCGGACATACCTTGACCTTTCTAGAGACTCTTGCATACTGTTTTACGTGTCACTGCATCTAGACTGCCTCACAATTGCCCTAAAGAGAAAGTGCATCAAGGATGTTTGGAGATTTGCTTAGCAATAGCTTAGTTTTCACATTGTTCTTCACACTGATGTTTGACTTCTGCTTTTTATGGGACTGCTAATAGAACACCTTTTAGGGGCTGATGAAGCTGTACTGCTAGTTTCAGATGGCAAAACTGGTACTGGATAGTGTGTAGATACGTTGCAGCAATCTGATATCCTGCTGTGATATTTAATGCAGGAGTGCAGGCAAGAAGTACTGATGTAACCACTTGGGAGCAGAAGTCTTGAGGAGGATAATACGCTACAGACTGACCAAGAATGAAGAGAATAAGGTGGACTGGCATTATCTCCTGTCAACACAAATCTGTCAGAGGAATTGAGAGCTATTGTTTACCTTTTCTGCTTTTTCCCTCTATCTGTTTGTGGTTCTTAACAAACAAATCTAGCATTCAGAAAACTAACACCTTGGCAGCCATGCCAACATGCTAACATGCAGAAATCATTAGAAAGCAGTTCCAGCTTCCTGTATCAGTGCACTAGAAACCTCTGTGGGAAGGTGAGGTTGCACCTACAACATCCTTGTCCTTCATTTTCAGGCAGCTCATTTTGCATCTGGAAGCTGGCAGGATGCTCCCTTTTTACCATGTGTATGCAGTATTTCCTGCACAGCTCTTGCCAACATAGGAAAGTACACAGCCTTTTATCAGCTACAGTGCTCCAAGAGTGATAATTACATGACTAACCATGACACAGACCAAAGAACAGCTGCCACCTAATCTCTCTTAAAAATTGACCTGGTTGTGTTGTAAATTCACAGCCTTGGGGAGCACAGAATCATGAAGGCAGCTTGCCTGCGGCTTGTGGATCAGTACTGACCAGCCATGCACATGCTCTAAGAGGGACTTGTTTCCCTTAGTACACAAGCAAATATGAGTAATTCTTTCTCAAGGCTGGGTTTTCTTTTTTGGCGATAGAGCCAAGGAGGGAGTGAAACACACCTGGTTTCACAGAAAGGGTTATATCCATTGACTTTTTGACTATTGCTAGGCAATGTATGATTGAAAGAGGAAGTTCAAGTGCCAGAGGAGCTCTAAAAATAGACCTTCACTTGCAAACTTCTCTTGCAAGAATTTTGTGGTGATGAAGAGCATACAAATAAAACATGCTCACGCGGTCAGTTAAGTCTAGCTAACCTGACTATGCAACACACTAATTTGTTATAGTTTGCATAAAGTTTGCAAGTAATTTTAGGGTACTTTACACTGTCACATTTGCCTCCTACTGAAATGGGGCAATAGTGGTTTTTGGAAGAGAAAATGAAAGGCAGAGGGACTGCATACACAAACTCTTAAACATCACAGAGACCATCACCAGAAGGGCCAAGAAGCATATTTCAAAAGAGCTGTTCCCTAGCTCCCTAAAGCAATATTGGTCCTACCTCATCCTCACAGACATGCCAAATGAAACTTCGGATACCCATATGCTTGGTGCAGACACACAGTGTTTTTAATTTGGAGCTGATTAAACCTTAATTTTGCTTTGCACAAGGGAATAATATAACACACAGCTTTTCTGACATATCTGACTCTTATGCCCAGTGAAATTTAAATGGCAGAATTTCTTCATTGTGCTTCTGTTTCTTTGTAGGTGTGGAGCATCACACATTACAGCTGTTTGGCTTTTGTTCTGCCAATTTGGTCCTGCATCATTTGGATGGCTTGTGACCAGAGGCATAATGCTTTGCGTAGTTCCCCTATTCCTTCCTGCTTATGGGAACATCCTGCTTGTCCTAAGTTTCTTTTCAAGGCTAAATATCTCCCTGGAGTAATTCTTCCCACAATCAGATCTCATGAAGTTTGGCTTAAAACCATACTGACTGCCAAGCATGCCTCTTGGCATGGAGGTAGGAATTCCATAGTTTTTCATTACCTAGTTAGATGAACCAGGCTTTGAGAGAAAACTAAAACTGTATTTTTATTCTTGTGCTATATTGTCCTCTCCATCAACCTGCAACACACAGCACCATGCTTGGAACGATACAAGGGAGAAACCAAAATTATTTGGCAAAAGTATCAATGAAATACACATCAAACCATGCATGTGTGTTTTCAACCTCTAAAGGCAGGCCACATTCAAAGTCCAGTTGTTGTTGTTGTTAAAGCCTGGGAGCTTGTTCCAGACCTACCACTTTATCATAGCACAAGAATTTGGCTTGTAAGAGAGCCCGGAGTGGTGAATAGCCAGTCCTAGAGCTGGTAAGAGAGAAAGCCGTGGTGTTGGAAACACTTGTCTTTTGATTTGTCAAAGACACTTCAGTGCAGGACACAGAGCTCAGAGGGAATTGTGCTCTACAGCCAAGTTAAACTTTCTTCTTCCTAAGCTAATGTAATTAACTGTCAGGGAAAACAGCCATTTGTTGTTACTGAAAAGTGTAGCAATTAGACTTTGCCCCCCGTTTTGTGATAATGCTCAGACCTTACACAGTTCTGTGCAATACTGACACAAAGCAACTCTTGCCTCCAACGTCTTTGAAACCTGAACTCCCCAATTTACATGTGTGTAAGAAACAGCCAGTGGGACATACATCCCCTCTAAAGTATGCTACTTTCTTGACTTGTTTAGATAGTTTGTGAGGATCTAGATCTTTATCAATTACCAAACAAGGAAAGGTGTTTCTTGTGTACCTCTATGAGCTCTGTGGAAATTAAAGTGCAGGTGTGGTTTAATTTCAGATCCTCTATGCATTCACAGTCTTGCTGTTGCTAAGGCAACATGAGATTAAAAGACATATGAAAGATAGTCAAGAATCTCTCCAAGAAGCAATATTGACTGAGAACAGTAAGGAAGCAACACACGTTCACCTTAGTGTGGTTCTATGACTTTCTCTTTAGCAATACAGTTAAGCATTTAGTCTTGCTAAACTAAAGCCGGAGCCTGTTACCAAAATGCTCTAAGGATAGCTTTACCAAGTATCAATCGTGCAAACATGAGCACTTGATTTGCACAGACAGCTACCTGGCTTGTCTGCAGTTGTACATGTGCGAACAGTTCAGCCATGTGTTTGCTTCACTGCTGGAATGAGAATAGACTTGACCACCACAAGCTTCAGAACGCAGGACAGAGATAGGTGATGCATTCATGCTCACAGTAGAGACATTCCAGCCATTCTGGGAGCAACACAGGATATTGTAAGGACCATATGTGGCTCCTGAAGCATCAGTTTCTGCTGCCAAGAACATACCTTTGTTTCTACCAGTTGTTCAATTGCCTCTGGTTGCTGTTTCGAGTAAGCAAATTTTGGACAGACAAGTGGAAGCCATCCATGTATAGTAGAAGAGGGCATGTTACCTGTACTCAGGAGCAATCACTTTGTGGGACTGCGTTTTCAGTCTCTTGCTACATGACAACATTTAAGGCAAGATAAGTCACCTACCAAGAGAGGTGTTGGCAGCAATAGGCAGGGATAACAAAAAAAAAGTGTCAAGACAGTATGGTGATAGCATCATATGCAACAGATTTGTTTTCTTCTTGTTACAGAAGGGGTCAAACCACATAATGTTCTAGAAAATCCTTGGCTCTCTGCTTAAGGGAATGCTAATTAAACACTGGAGATATTTCTGTGCTGCCATGTTTTTAATCCTCAGCTTCAATGGCAGCATGGCAGTATAGGTAATACTTACATGGTGCTCTTGCACTTCTGTGTGCCTCAGTGTCAGGTAACCAGAAAAACCAAACTAACAGCATCCTTTAGCCCAGATTTTCAGAGTGAGGAAACTGTCACATCTCTCAAATGTTGTTTGAGGGGGGAAAGAAAAAGCTTCTTCAACTTCAGTTTCATTGACACCACTGTGGGGCCCTGAGGGTGTGACCATGGTTCTACGCTGCCTCAAGGTAGGAGACTTGTTTTAATAACTGAAAGATTACTGGAACACTGTCATATGAGGTCCAAGCAAAACCAAGGTGTGCTGCATATCAGGCTGTGGTGTTTGCCAACAGAAGGAAGTCCTTGCAGTATTAGAAGGATTTGTACCAATTGTTTTTTTATTGAAAACAGAGCTGCACTAATTTCCATTCTTCTGTTTTGCTTGGTCTTCTCTTTTAAAGACAACCAGAATGTATTTGCCAGTTGGCTAGAAATCATGTAAGTGACTTCTGGTTCAGTCACTGGACTAAATAATTCATTATTTTCATGGCATAAACAGGGTGTAAAAGAGTCTTCAAAAATCCTGTTTAGAACTTGTGACAGCAAATGGAAGAGAGCAGATTTATAAAACAATATTTTTCTCAGCTGAGTGCTCAGTTCTCCATTCACTTTGCTTTAAGCCCCCTTCCCCTAGGGTCCTTATTACACAACTCCAGAAATGTCATTCCTTGAAATTACCAGTGGCCCAAATTCCTCTTTAGTTATTGTTGTTACTGCAGTACTATGAGGAGGATCTTCCCACACCACAATATTGGACATGTTCTGGGCTGGGAATGAGCTATGGGTCATCCAATTCTTACTGGGCTCCTGTTCCTAAAAATTGCCCAGAGAGCAATAAACACGGTTTTGCTTCCTAGCAGAGGGAAGCACAGCATTTTAGAGTGAGAGTTTTGACTGTCCTCATCATTCTCAGTTCTTCTTGCTTACTGTCACACTTATGATTTTTATGATCTCTTTATGCCTGAGACCATTTCGCACTGATCTTGAAGAACCACACAGCTGTTCTGGGGCTAATGGCATTGGAGACAACAGTGTATTGCCATCAGCTTGTCTACTGGGTTCAAAACCAGCTGCCACCACTCCTGACAGTGACTGTATTTGAGAGCGTTGCTCGGGAGCACTGGGATGATGAGTTACTCAGTTGTGTCAAACATTTTCTCAGCTAAAGTTTTCACAAATTAGGATTGGAGGTGAGGAAGTCCAAGGCTAGAGGTACCCTTGGGAAGTGGGCATCAGGCCTCAGTTTGTGGAAGCATTAAACTCAGCTAAACAGAGGCCAAATTTTCTGATGCCATAAGCGTACACAATGGCATTGACATTCACATGTCATCTCTTCCCTTGCTCTCTCCTCCAGTGATAGGAGACACTGCAAGCGCACGTACCGTGTGCTCTGAGGGTTGCACAGCAGGAGGAGGATTACAGCATCTGGGGTTTTCATCAGCTCTCAGGGCTATCACCCTCTTGTACAGAGAAACAGAATACTGCTTTTAGTGTTTCACATTATGAAGAACAACGTCACTTTCTGACTTCCATAAGCACAGAACGCTCTCACTAACAGGGCAGATTTTTGTCTGTATAGTTATGCTGCTGTATTTATACAAGCAAACTCCAAGTACAGACACTCTTATTCCAGGAGTATTTTTCTTTTTAATCCTTCAGTATTTCTTAAAACTGTTCTCAAGCTGCACAAGCCAAGTCAGGATAGTTTTCTAAATGTGGGTTACAGTACATCGTAACCCACAAAGCATGCTTTCTTGTTTGTTTGGCTTACTGTGCTCCTGCAGATGCGCCTCAGTGCTGCCATCAGTGTTTCACAGCACCGTATGGATTCCTGTGTGCTGCTCCGTGTCTGTGGGACAATCTGTCTGCTCTGGCGCCAGAGGAGAAAAGCAGTGGCTGAAGTCTGGCCAAGATATTGCTGTTTTCTGGCCCCTATTGTGGCTTTCCAGTATTTGCTGCATCCTGCCCCCTCCTCCTGCTCTCTGCAAAGGCTTGTGCAGTGCAATTTTTAGGTTTGGAAAATTGAGAATACAGAAAAGACCCAGAAAAGACCTGGGCAAAGTGGAGCAAAGGAGGACTGGAGGGTTACTGCCCTTCAAGCTCTGCAAAGGGAGAGCACCTACACAGCAAAGCAAGAGCAGGAGGTGGATTGCAGTCAGTAGTGCCCCTTGCTGTTCTTTAAGCTTCCATGGGATGCTCATTCAAGGGCAGTGGTAGGCTGGTGAGAGGACCCCACCAACAAGTAGATGCAATTATCTCTTCAAGCCTCAGGTCACCACGGCTGTTTCCTTAGGTTTGGCTTTTATCTGCCCCAAAATCAGAAAAGCAGCAGTGGACTGTGATAGGCACAATAATCACCAGAATCTGGTCATGCTCTGGAAGACATGCTTTTTCTCTCTGTTCCCTTTCAAACAGCCTCTCCTCCCTTTCTCCCTGCATCTTAAGCACCCGTGTCTACAGGGGTATTAATTACTTGTGACAGAAAGTCACCATCCAAATCAAAAGGTTTTGAAGCCACAGCTGTTTGGCTAAAACCCACATACAAAACAGAATCAATGGCACAGCTTCATGCTCCTGACCATTTTATGGCCTCAGTTAAACGTCTGGAAGCAGACATGTGCATGTGTGAAGGACACACAGTGCATTTTAGGAACCTGCAACCCAAGTGTATAAAATAATCACCGGTGTAAACCACTCTGCCATCAGCAGCCATTATTTCTCTCTGCAAAGCAAAACGAAGAGCAGGGGACTGAGTTCCTCCTCTTGCTCAGCGGACGCCCAAGCCCTCTCCTTGTGCACAAGCAGTCCAGACACCAGCATTCAATCACCAGAGAGTGGCAGAAGGTGGCAGCCACTGCAATTAAATACTTAAAACAAGGAAGAATAAAGGGAGAAGGGGCATCCCAGAGCTAAGCTAGCAACGGGCAGAGTTCAGCTAGAGCTAAATAATGACAAGAAAAGACCATAAAGCATCTTGGAATAGATCCTGATGAACTTCTCCTATTATATTCCCAAATCACCAGTTGCTAAACACTGCACTGTATGCAGAGGATGCAGCTGTAAACATCCATCTTCCATTACAAAGTCTCTTGATTTTTCCCAGGGCTGAAATCAACTCACTTAGCATCTCCCATCACTTCTCACCAGCACTAGAGCACTGTGATGGTGGGTATATGTTTATGGAGGGCCACATTAGCTCTGCACATCTCACTAGATGCATCTTTTTCCTTTAGAGGAATGTCTGTGTTTTCATATCACAAGTACAGAAACTGGCTTGAGGCATTGTGCGTGATGAATATAACCCCTCTGCTAATAGCTTAGCCATGGAGGGCCTCTCCTCTGCCCATCCATTCCAACCTGGCTGAATGGCTTTACCTGTCTGGTTTTGCAGAGACCTGAAGCTGCCCTACAATCCTACAGCTAAAGCTAAACCCTGACACACTTCTCTGGCTCTTCTGGCTTGCCAGATGACTTCCAATTTCTGCTTTCTGTCTCCCTCCAGTGGCAAGTACTAAAGGACAAGAGAGTACGAAGGCACTAAAGGACAAGGTTGGGTGAGAGCACCGGCAGGGGTATGGTGGAGATCAGTCATGGTGTAGACCCGGCTGCCATCAGCCACTACAATCGTATGCCAAACGTGGTGCAGAGCAGGCACGAGCAAGGGAGCTGTTACAGTGGAAAGGCAGGATCTTTTGATACTGACTGAGGAGATTACGGAAGAGAAAAGCAAATGCTCCCAGTTTAGCTTGTCATTTACCCTGGGTATCCCACTGCAGCATTATCTAAATGAATCAAAAACTGACTGCAGTTTGCTTGAGTCGTTACCTCACGACTGACTCTTCAACCAAGCTGTATCTTCAACATACAGTTTAAGTCTGAAGAAAGCAGGAGACACTCCCATTTCTCCTGACAGTTTGCTCTACCATCTAATGACTTTCCCCTTTAAATAATAAAACAACCCAGTGCTGTCAAATTCTTCTCCTAGCCAGCAATCCCAGTATTATCAATCCAGTAGAGTGGCCATGTCTTAGCTTGGAAATACCCTTAACATCCTCTAGTTACATGAAGCCATAGTATCAGAAAACAGGCTTGATATCCCCCATGATGCTTCAAAACAACATATTATATAAAAACATTCATCATTTCTAGGTGTAGTCCATGTTGCATGGAAAACCTCCAAGCAGCATTTTTCCCTTTATGATGAATATGATGCAATGAATAGTTAAAAATGTTGTTGAACTTGAAGCCATGCTCAAAAGCAGCATTCAGTCTTTGAACCCCTTGTGCTTGATGGCAGTGCTGTCTTGGGATCACAATTCTGAAATGTGGAAGGGTTTGACAAGTGCATTGTCACAATTCAGAGCATGCATTCAAGAAACCTGACCTATGGGGACTGTTGGGGACATGTGCCTGAAAACAGGCAACATTCCCTCCCATTTGTCCCTGTGACCTATCCCTGAGCCACAGGCTGTTAGCCTGGCACAGTGGCTGCAATCTCAGAGCAAATGTCTATTCACCAAGAGGGTGTTTTCCCACTAGAAGACACCTGCCTGTTCTGTCTGAAAGGACACCATTTTGCAGCCAAGGGTGAATGGCTCAGTTCAAGGTCATCTGCATGTTAAGGCTTTAGCTGATACCCTAATTGCACTGGTGGAAACCACTAGCATAAACAGACTGCATTAGTGTAAACTGGGATTATCACAGGCTCTCCAAGAAGCCCTGGCACTACAACAGGATGTTCTGTAGATGTACCAGTGTGAAAGCCTTAAAATAAACAGAGCATAAACAGAGCTCATCAGAGTCCTTCACTGGAGATGCCTCATTGCAGATAAGAGAAAACAAAGTAGTAGAACTTCCCTTCAAGACTAAGGGGAAGCGTGTTAGATCTTGATCTGCACAGTGACCCTGCTCTGTGGCCTGTGTTTATCTGCGTGGGCATTACACCACCATTTCTTAGGGGAGCATTGCTAAGGACAGCACATGGGCTTTCCATGTTGGAATAACAACACACATTGATTTTACAGTTCGGACTGAGTGAAGCAGCCCAAATGCCTTTCTAGGTGAACAAAGATTGATCAAACATTTTGCGTTATCTGCGGCAGAATCTCACAGATGTTTCCTCACAGAAACCTTAAGCAGAATACCAAATGTTTCAAAATCACATACAAAGCTGGTCCAGAGCCAAACCTTTATGATGTTGTTTTGTGTTTGCCTATAGTATTGCCTGTGCCTGTCAAATCCGCTTCCTGTTTTGGATATTAGATCTTGTGATGGAGAGCTTCCAAATACTAGCCAGGTCCAAAGTAAGCTGTGCTCTGCAAAAATAATACTGATAATATCAGAAGAAGTATAAATGCTCAGATGAATAATTGTCTCTTTATTATTTCCTGGCTTGCAAGCTTACATGTGTTCATAGGAGGGGGCAGTTTTAAAAAACATGTGCTAAATTCCTGCTGGCCAAAGACACCAAAGCCTCTGTTACTCTCACAGTCTTTACATCTTTGTTGGATATCAAAGTGATATCCAACAAAGTGTGCATTTAAGACCCGTCCCCATCTCTTTTGATATTCTTACAATGGGCTTTGGAGTAGGTGCCTGTGTTAGGAAACTGCTTGTGGAGTACGATTCAGAAAGAAGCATGCTGGGGGTGGGGGGGTACCAAGTCTTATAAAGAAAGACTGTGATAGTCAGATGGGAAAGTCATGTGTGTGAATGTGAATACCCATAACAAACAAATAGCTGGCAATTTAAACACCAGACCCACAGCCAGTGCCTTCTTGGCTTTAGTCTTAATCTTTGGGAAAAATACTTCCAGATTTGCAATCTGGATTTATATTAGGGCTGGGTTGACAGGAAATAAAAAAGGTTGTAAAATACAATAGCATAAAAGTATTGGAGTAGTTGGGGGGAAAAAAAACACACCAAAAAAGTGGACAAAAGTTGTATAGTGATTTCTAAATCAAATTGAGTTCTCTGGCCATTTCTTTAACACTGAAGTTGCAGCCTCAATGCTACAAAGTGGTGACGAGGACAATGTTTGTAAGACACTGAATTCACATCAAGTGCACACCTAATTTAGAGCAGCTGTTGCCTTAATTTGGTTTTCAACCAGTAGGATGATATTAATCAAAATAGGACAGAAGAAACATGGGAGTTTGAAGCAAGCCTCTAGCCCTTCCACCAGAGGAAGAGCAGGATCTCCAAGATGCAGGTAAAACAGCAGTATCACATTGTGTCTCTGTCTCTTGCTCTCTCCTTGGGTTCTACAGGAAAATGATGGCAAAAAGAAATGGTGGCAACCCTGGAAGAACCACACTTTGGTTATGTTAAAAGCCAGTGAGCCATTACCAGTAGGAAAGATGATGTAGAAATGGAAACAACGCATCCTGGAGACGTGTCTCTGCACACAGCCACAACCCAAAGGAACAAAAACCCCGCTGCTCTCCAGTAGCTACACCAAGAGCCACCCTCATTTAAGGGGGGTGTATGTATTTTAGCAAGATGTGTACAATTTTCCACTATATCCCTCCCAAACATTACCGCTGTCCAGCATACTTCAATGTACATGGAAAATTATTTTCTTCCCAGATGTTCCTATGTAGAGCTCAATAACAGCCTTAAACTGTATTAATATTACATTAGAATACTAACAAGGAGAATACAAACATTAACTGTATGTTCCATTACACTATAGTTAACTTGAACTAAATTGTTAAGCATATGCACTAAGATGTCCAACAGCGCACACACCATTCACAGGCAGTTCCTTTGGATTTTGAGTAGTGTCTTTCTAAATCCTCTACACAGCTCTGAACTCCACTGGGTATTTTTAGGTTGTTTTAGCGATTTGAACTGGTGGTTACCACCTCTTTGAAGCTAAACGTGAAGAGAAGGGTGACCCAGGGCACACAGGAAAGCACAGGTGGGATATTTGCCACTTGGCAAGAACCTTCCCTTATCTCTATCTGAAATGATCATCGTCCGTTTATTTTTTTCCTGATAGGTTCAGAGATGCTCAAAACAGCACTTTTGAGCTGGGATGGTGGAAAAGTAAGTGGAGATGGAGCAGCAGCAAAGGTAGAAGCCCTCGCCTGCTTTCTCTGCTCAGTTTCCCAGCCTGGAGAGCCATTCATTTGCTGCAGCAGATCACATCCTGATCAATTCAGAAGCTGACTAGTAAATGAACCTCCTGTTATGATCGCTGCCAGTGACTGAACAGGCAAGAAAAAAAATAAGTAAATCCAACTGTTACAAAAGGGGTTTTAACTTGCTCCGAGAAGGATTTGAGTCACAGCTGAACTGAAAAGATGGTGTAAATCAGTTCTCCTAAATCAGCATTGCTTCTTCAACTGAGCTTGATGGTACCAGTTGTTTGTGTCTTGGGATGAAAGCCTTTGCCAGGCCTGTCAGTAGCGCCGTGAGCAGGAGCTGGTGCTCATCTTCACACTGTACATGGTCTCTGTGGCCTTTTAAAGAAAAATTAAACTTTTGCCAAAGTAATCTGGGGACTGTTTAGTGCCGTGTTTGACACATTAGTGTGAACACCCCCCTCCTTCAGGGGGTCGTGGGGCAGGTTTCATTTAGATGATTTAATTCATACCCTTTTACTACCTATAAATCACCTCTAGAATCCTAGACTGTGATTATCAGTGACTGAGTCAGCAAAAGCTTTTATGACAGCCTCGGTTAACATACAGTTACTCCCTTGAGCCTGTAGTTCTTAAGAAGTTCCATTATGCGATTGATTTAATTGTCTGGGTTACAAACACTGCTCAGCAGTCCCCGTTTCCTAGAAAATACAAAAGCTTCATTTCAACTGACTTTTTTTTTCACTCCCCCCGTGGTTCAGGATGTTTTATGACAATGAACTGGAGGTTTTGCCAGTCTGCCTTGTGCTTTGCTTTGTACAGTGCTGTGGTGTCCACGTCAGAAGCACTTTGCTGGTTTGTGATTATTCTGAATCACAAGATTTCTGCTTTGACTCTCACTTGGTTGTGCCAGCTTTTATTTCTTTTTCAGGGTCATCTTATTCGTTCCAAGCCCAACAAAATCCTTCTGGATGACAGCTGTTATTTATATGCAGGTACGTTTTTCTTACTACTGATAAAGTGTTTCTTGGTATTGAAGAGCATAACTTTGCAAACAAGACATTTTCAACGTCCTTTAGGATCATTGTTGTAGTGGATTAGCAAGAATGTAAGACTTAAAATGTTTTGTTCATGAACTGTTGACAATTCATTAACTTGAAAATGAGAACTAAATGGAGTAAAATGGGAAAATATTAATCCCCCTTAAAGTTTCACTGGCTTTCAGAGCAAGACTGCAAGACCAGTAAGAATGTCTGTTGGAACCATCCCCTATACTTAAAAGATCTGCAGATACCTCTGAGAATAATTATAGCCCCAAATTCCAGCTAATTTGGTATTCCTCCCCCCCCCCCTCAGATAACAGTAGTTGTCAAATATTTTCCCAGCTTGGATTGTTTCCCTGCACCACTGAATTGCTCTGTGCCATCAATGCAGAAGAACCATTTGTTCTGCCAAATACTGTTGGGACTGGGGAGGCTGCTGGCTACGTGCACTTTGGTCTCCTCCAGCTGCCTGCTTCGGTAGTTCACAGATCAATCCTGCAGGTAAATCGTTATACATTCGGGGAGGAATTGTTTTCCCCTAATTCTGCTGCATGTTTGCAGTTAAATCAAGTGCTGCTGAATGCCCTTTGTCTTAATTTTTGTTATAAACCCAAAATTTCCTTTCTTGCTTTAAGGAATACAGCCTCAGCACCTCAACTTGAACTTGGAGGTATTTCTCAGCCTTATAAAAATCTGAATCACACACCTTAAGAACTGTTGTCCCGGCTTCTCCAGCTTCACCACACAGAGGCCTGAATAAGAGATACATTTAATTCCCTTTAGCTGGCTGCTTTGCTCTACTACCAAGGATATGAAGGGAATTTCCTCTGATCTACAGCCACTCTTTGTCTGCTTCCTTTTCATTCAGTCTTAACAAAGAGTTAAAATCTGTTACTTTCAGGTAGTCCCATCCCTGGCAGTGTTCAAGGCCAGGTTGGACACAGGGGCTTGGAGCAAGCTGCTCTGATGGAAAGTGTCCCTGCCCCTGGCAGGGGGTTGGAGCAGATGAGCTTTAAGGTCCCTTCCAACCCAGACCAGTCTGGGATTACCCCTTCCTTCATGGGGGACTGTTCCAGTTCTAAATAACTCCTCCATGAGTATTTCAGACACATGGTCTTATTGCTGGCAGCCTCCCCTACGCTAAATTCTCTCTGGTGCCTGGAGCAGCTGCTTGTTCCTCCAGCTTGGGCCTTTGAGATGTAAATAATGTAATCCGACTTCAAGAGGCAAGGAAATATTAGCAGAATTTAATGTAAATATTGTATAAATCACCCCAAAATAGCATGGCCATGGGATGAGCCAAAGACAGTAACTGAAAGTTAAACAGACTAAGTAAATATAGACTAAATATATTCCCCTCCTGTAATTGCCACTGGAATGGATCCAGACAGGAAATAGGTTAAAATGCAGTCTTGTGGCAGTGATATTAAAAAGCCGTTGGCCCGCTTGGTGACATTTAAAATGAATTTTATGTACTCTATACATTTTTAATACCTGCTGAGTTAAATATTATCAAATCTATAAAAAGGTTATGGAAAAAATGCCTGGTTTCACATGGGTGGACGCTGCCTGGAACTCTCTCTGTGGGTTTTGTGTAAGAGAAGTGTTTGAAAGGAAACATGAAAGGGAAAAACAAAAATCCCCACACTGCAGTTCTGGAGAACTTGTCCAGAAGGCATCATCCTTCAAGGCAACAGAACTTGCAGGACACAAACCTCAGTGGGGGCCAAGGAATGAGATGTATTAACTCCATCCCTCACACAGGCAAACAGAGAAAAAGCAACTTGACTGCCCAGCATAACTCAGTGCAGCTTCTGGTTCAGGGTAGTGTAAGCATAAAGAACCCTTTTCTTGTAGAGATGCATTGTTTAGCAAGTCCCTAGCCCTGCTGTAGCAAGCATGATTAACAGTAGTTTTGTACGTAGGTACCAGAAGCTGGAAGCAGCCCTGGCTCACCTAGAACAGTCCTGGGATACAGGTGCATGTCCCAGTGTCCCAAAGACTATTTTTAATGACTTAATTTCAAAAGTTTTTAAAATATTAATTTTAAAATTACTTTGGCCCAACCACAAACAGGATGGGATCCCCAGGCCTCCCTCCCCATCCTGTGCCAAAGCAAGAAGTAGGTGTCTGTGATCCCTCTACCCCAGACTCAGCTCAGCTACCCAGCAGAGATCAAACCAGAAGCTACAGATAAAATCCAGCACACACAAAGGGAACCAGAATGGGTCTGGTCTAACATAAGCCTCAGCTTCTCCAGCTGGATCTGTGTTTGTATCATTTATGTGCTCACATTTTCATCATGAAAGGATGGGGAAAGCCCAAGAAGGTGAGCAACTCCTGTTGTGCAATCCCTTTTCACGAGAACTTCTGAACCAGCTGTGGCAGATTAACCAAAACCTTATTTCTTTGCAGAAATATCCTCAGCCTATGGGGCAGGAGAGGAAAATTATTGTGAAATGCAGAAAGTGGGATTACTCTGATCTGTCTTGTGTGACCTCCTTTGCTGCTTCTGCCACTCCTTCAGTCCATGGCAGCGGTGGCCAATCGGCCCCGGGACATCTCTGGACTCCTTACAGGAGTGGTTACAAGATAGGGTGCTCCTCTGACCAAAACATGACACAACTGCAAGTTCAAAACTCAGCAGCTAAGAGGCTTTAACACCTCAAAGTTAACTGAAGGCTGTCGAGACTGAGACGTATAAAGCAGCAGGAAGGAAAATTGCAGGAGAAATGTGGGTGCAGCAAGTCTCACTTGAGTTTCATTCTGCCTTCCAACATCACAGATTTTGTCAGCTTTAGTAAATGCTGTCCCAGATGCAGGAGGAGGTATTTGCAAACACCCACCAACACAGGCTCCCCATAATAAGTGGGAAGCTTGTATCCCCCAAATAACTTTTCTCTCTATAGCTGTGGTAAGGGACTAGGCTAATTCACGCCCCCAGGCTACATTTAGCCCTGGTGCTATAAAGGCTGCACTTAGAGCATCCTGTCAGATTTCTCTCCAGGTCACCATTCTCCATGAGTTCCCAGCAGAAGACTTTGGTGCCTTTTAACTCAAGCAGCGTACAGCAGCCTGACAAAGCACTACACCCTTTATCCAGAAAGCACCATCCAAGAATGTGATAGACGTGAGTCCAGGACTCCTGTATGATTTAAAGATGCACACACTGCGAATTGTGGTACTTGTGCATGGCACTGTACTAGCTCCTCTACTCAACCTGAACAAATTGCATCCAGCACCATATAAGACACCATAAAGTTCTGTATCAGCACATCAGAGGTGCGTGCCCATCACTACCACTCCATGTAAACACCTTCAAAGAGCCAATACTGCCCAGCAAGATAATCCATAAGCAGTGTTTTGCATAAGTCCATCTTCCACCTATGGACTGAGCCCTTGGCAAAGCCCTGGTGATGCGCCTGTTGCCAGTCCCCAGTTCAGACAGTACCAAAACATGGCAAAAGATGACATTGCTTTCATTTGCTCCCAGTGAAAATGCAGAAGTCAGCAAAGGCCTTTCCTGCAGTGAGGTTCACCGGCTGGAAACCTCACAGGCAGGTTTTTCCTTGACAGAGCATGTTGGTTTTCGACAATCCATAAACCACCAACTCCAACAAGCAGCAGAGCAGACCACCCGTGTCCTCCCCTCCCAAGTCTGCCACGCAGTTCATAGCAATCTATTGCCCAGAGGGCACTGGCTGTCACCAAGTCTGTGCTAGTCTGCTGGGGATTTCACCCCCAGGGCTGGGTGGCCACAGCAAAAGAGCTTACTAACTCACCTGCTGCTTATGTCAGCTTCCACTGCACCATTCTCCGGTAGTAGCAGCCCAGCTCCAAGGAGGAAATGAGAAGGAAATCGCCTGAGGATGTGTATTAGCTTGTGCTTAATCGTCAATCTCCTACTCAAAGTGCTGGGCCCACAGCTGTAGCAATGTAAGCTCTAATTCCTGCAGAACAACCTAGAGAGGCACCTCCCTGGCTTTATGCTGCTTCTGGAGCCTGGCATCAGGTCCTCTGTGACGCTGCTCCACCTCCTGCTCAGAAAGCAGCTGGGGAGTGTGAGATGTGGGAACATGGAACTTGGGAGCCCCAGAGTTTCAGTTCTCTGGTTATACACTGAGGTAACCCTCAGCAACCCACCCAGCCCTGTGCTGCTTTGCTGGTTTTGAGGGGTTGGTCAGGGTACCTGCAGTGTGAAGGACCCAGCACCTAGCAGAGTTTTACAGCACTCTGCAGACACACACTGCCAAGTGCAGGGGTGTTTCTGTCTGAAGTGGCTTAAATGATGCCAGGATATACTTCAAGTGTAGTCACCTAAATCCACCGAGGTCAACCTCTGGTGTCTGGAACTGTCTCCTGAAATACCTGCTGCTTTGTCACAGAGAGGGGACTGTAAAGCTAAATGCATGAGTCATTGTGGACCGCTGGGTCAGGATGGCCACAGAGGCAATAAGAACATCAGACAACTGCACTCTGCTTGCTTCAGGCTATGTAGTGGTCAGCACAAGTGGGTGGCAGCTGTGAAGACCAAATTCCATCCTTGCTGCTCAGCCCAGGCTTATTTGTGTTTAGTAAGGGTCCCACATACTGATTTCTGACACCATCTGCTACTCCAAAGGAAGTTTTGGGATCTCCTCTTTAATTGATTGCTTCCAGGTCTCATACCAAGACACTTCAGGGCAACTGAAAGTGGTGGCAGTGGGTCCTGAAGGAACAAAAATTCTGCTCATTATGGGGCTAAGAAATGCTGTGAGCTCAACAGGAACGATCCCAGCGCAAGCTCTGTGAAACACAGAAGAGGGAGAATAATTTCTGTGGCAAATACAGCTCACAATCCATTGCCTTGTGTAGCTCCTGAGCTTCTACTCTAGAGAATACAGCTCTTAGCTAAAGGGAAGGAAATAATAACATACATTGGGAACAGCAAGAGATTTTGTTATGGAACTGAAAGCAGAAAAAAAGAAAAGCCTTGTTTTTATTTTGTATGTCTCAGAGGCAGCATCAGAGCTTTTCACTATTAGGTGTTGGATTGACTGTATTTTATTCTGCGTAATGAAACTTAAGCTGGTTTTCAGGTTTTGATTTTTGATACTTATCTCATTTGCTTTCCAGTTATTTCATATTAGATCTCCTTAATATGAGGTATTTCTTTTGAAACATGGTTTCTATGAAGTGCCTTCCAAATGAGAGCCAGCAGAAGGGGATGCTTTGAGACACAGCAAAATTGAATACGGTAATCAGTCATCAAAACTGAATTTTTCCTTTATCTGGGCTTGCTGCATTCAGTGAACAACAGAATTGAGCCTTAGGGCACAAAAATCAACTCATTTTAGCAAAATCCTAAATTTCAGAATTAGAACTGATTAATTTGAAGTGTTTCTACAGGATGGAGCCTGAAGACTTGATTTCAGAGCTCTGAAATTGGAACCTTTTGCCATTAGCTTCAGTGGTCAGACTGAGCCTGTATTGAAAATAACTCTTCACCAACACACCTAACAGTTTTTGGTACCAGATAGTGCTTTACACGGAGTGTCTCAAATGACCAAAGGCAGAACTCATTTATATATAAATCTCTTAAAACTATGATCAGTGGACCAGGGAACCAGACCAGCAAAGGAGAAGCCAATATAGAAAATAATGAGGTTCTGGTTTTCTTCTTCTCTTAAAAACCACCACATTCTAAGAATCAAGTATCACCACAAACCAGAATGAAAAATGTCTCTTCTCCCTCCTGCATTAAGCTTTCCATGAAGTCTTTAGCCAAAAAGACTCATGCCTAAACCTCATTGTTGGAACTCCATCTAAAACCTAGCACCAGATCTCTCCAGAGATCACTTCTGAAACAGGAAAAGGTGTAATCCATCACAGCTCAGCTTGACTTTATCTGCAGAGCAGCCAAGAGGGTGTGCTGGGTGGGATTTTTCACCATCAACACTGGTTGAGCCAAGAAATGTTTCCAAAGGCTGACGCTTGGACCGCTGGGCAGGGACCAGCACTGATTAAAGCCTGGTCACTCTGTTCCCAACTCTGCCACTGACATTACATAAACTGGGGCAAGTAATTTCCCATGGGTATCCAAGAAAAACTAGTGCTTGTAAGCTCTCTGTGACTGGCTTATATGGGAATGAATACTATGCACCCCTGATTACAGCTGAATCAAACAAATGAAGTAAATCAGTGCAAGTTCTTCAGGACCTCCTGAACCATATGGTATAGGCTGTGACTCTATTAGGTCTGTTTTCACGTGTATGAGTGCTGAGAAAAGGAACTGGAACAGAGTAATGATGTCACACACAAACTTTTGGAGCACTCAGTGTTCTCAGAAGTGTAAATAACACCATGAAACACCACATGGGATATGTCAGCTGCTTTAATAATAATAATAATAATAAATTTATTAAGTGGCAAGACACCACTCTGCTTTGTAAACCGATTTTACTCAATCACAGTCCCTCTACTGTTTTCCTCATTTAACATGAATACATCCTGCAATTTGTATGTGAAAGATATACGTAGAGATATGTTCTGGACCACTCTCGCCAATTTTACTGGTCAGAAAAACATTAAACATGCGGAAACAGCACCGTATTTTCCATAGGTCTTTCTCATTACATCTCTTTTGCTGCTAAGCTAAATTGTCACTGAATAAGCCAAGTCTACAGAAATTTTTCTCCTTGTCCTGTGTTCTGAGATGGAGTGAGGCCTGCAGAAACATCTGATAAAACCTCACATTTAATAAGTAATTCAGAAGGCTTCTTAAGCAATAGCTGCAATTGCTTTTTCAGACTAGCAAGAGCTTCTCATGCATTAATGCACTTAGTTAGATTTTGTGAGGAGCTCAGAGAATGTATCCTTTTCCTGACACAGTTAGTTGAGCCTGGACTCTGCACCACTCGTACTGTTCAGCAACTGTGCGCACCAATAATTTAAAAAAACACAAGTAATCAGGCTGTTTTTATCAGAAACAAGTAATAAATCTTATCATAACAGTAAAAAAAAAAAAGACATGGCAATTTCTGATGTGTGACATTTTCATTGCTTGAGAATGAATCAGTGCAAAGTGAGGTAACCCACGCACCCCATCACTTAGGGCTGGGGCGCATTAAACCAGGCGCCGCCGTTTGGAATCCCTCTCCATATCTTCAGTGTGAGATTCTCCATTGCACCCAAGAGGGGACACCATGTTCAGCAAAGGGTCTTCAGATGCCCCTCCAAACAGGGACAGCAACAAAGCCACGCCATAGCCAGTAGCTCGTTCACCCTAGAAATAAAAAGCAAACCCAAACAATTCACACTTCAGATTGTAGAATCTGAGTCTAGTTTTAGTTACCTCTCCCTCAATAAGAGCAGTGATGGTACATGGCCATAGACAGTACTCAGGGTCTCTGGCAGGCTTGCTCAGCTTCTGCTTCTGCATCCTTACTGCTACTGGAGTCTGTCCTGCTTAGATTCAATCAACATCTTGGTTGAGTCACGTGAGAATAGAGCTCCCACTGACTTGAGGGCAGATTTATGGTAGCACTGCTCAGGGCTGGGAATGCTCACTCCAGCAGAAGCACAGATTTGCAGCAGGAGCTAAGTAAGGGGGGAGTCAATTGGCTTGGCTTTTAGGAAAAAATAATACACACAAGTTCCATCAAAGGGAGGAGGGGAAACCCCCAAGAGGAAACAAACATTTTCTCTGCTGCAGGTCAGCAGGCAGGATGATCAGCTCTGGTCAATCATCTTAACAAAACAATGTGGGTGTAAATGGAAGGGTAGGATCATTGCCACAGGCAGAAAGCAGTCAAGTTGTTGAAGTTTACAATGACAACGATGTTGCTGATCAAAGCAACCATTAGAATATTTTCAAATCAAAATGAAAAACAGGAACAGATAAGGGAACCAAAACAAAGAAATTCCCAATCCAGATGAAGGGTCAACACTTTTCAAAAGAACTCTTCACCCAATTCTCTTTGAATTTGATGGCACAGAATTCAGAGTATCAGCAGGCCCATGCAGTTTCCTTTACCTAGTTTGCCTGCTAAGGAAAGGATCAGAAGTCACAGGAACATACTCACTGCATGAACAGGGGCAGCAATGTCTATATGGACCCAGACCCCAGGCCAGTCAAAGCCAATGTGAGAAGCAATGAAGAGCCCAGCACAGGAGCTTGGAGTATTGTCTCGGTCCTGCAGAAATAATAAGAATACAGTTGGTCTTGCAAGAAAAGGAAATGTCAATGTTTTTTATTCTTGCCTATTCCATCTTATAGAAAAGACAGTTGTGCAGATCTAGTTCAAACCTTAATGAATGGCCCTAAAACACAGTCTTGCAAACCAACAATGATGTACATCATTTGACTTAATCCCTTGTAGCAGCCTGGCCCTATTCAATAATAGCTATTTTGCAAAGCTCCGTTCTGCAGTGTTTTTGAAACTTAACTCACAAGTGCAGCAAAAGCATTTGCAGCAATTCCCAAGCCCCCTGTCCTCAATTTCCTGGTTTCTGCATTCCCAGTTACAGCCACTGCTGATTATACATGATCTGAGGAATACCAGTCTTTATTTGTTAAACCACCTCCATTCAGGAATTTAGCATTCATCTTAGGGCCATGCTTGAAGACCTAAAGATTAAACAAGCCACCTTGTTTAAATTTGACACTAAGTATCAGTGTAGTAACATACAGCTTGCAAAACCCCAGGTAAATGACCCTAAAGACCATAATTACATGGCCCATTTCTGTGAATACATCCCATATGGAAAGCTGTCAGCTAGTTACTGACAGGTCAGCACATTATCTAGAAACACAAATTTTTACATAGTAAATGAAATTTAAAAGAAAATAAATCTTACTGCCACCGAGTTTTTCATATCAGCTACAGCAGAGGTAAATTCGCTGAAGTGGAGCTCAGGGCAATACACAAGAGGATGGACCAAGTCTCCACAGTTTCTGCCAGCCTTAACACAAGCCTTCTCCCACTCTTCATTATTGGTAAGGACAGCAGCATGATACTTTCCTGTAGCAATTCCCTAGTGAAATAAGAAAATAATCAGGAAGGATTCACCTTAACTGTGCTAGGTACAGTAAAACTGTACTGCTCTCTCTCAGCACTAACAGCCAAGAAATAAATGTCTCAAAACTATTCCACAAGAAGTTAGCATTACAAATGTGGACAAAGACATTGTAGTTACTCTGACTCTTTTAACATCTCTGTAAATCCATTCTGCAGGGAAACAGTCTGGATTTGTGTCCTGGGTTCACGACAATTTGTTTGACCTATTCAAAACACTGTCCCACAGAAATGTTTCTTTACAGTTACTGAGCAAGCAAACTCTATCACTTTACAGAGGATACCCCAGCAATATGTGTCAATCACAAGAACAGTTTGAATTTAACATCCTCACTCCTTGGAAAAATTGCTTCCTTCCAAAGATACAAAACACAGGCACCACCATCACACCAGTGTTCCAGCAGGATAATGATGAGAGATTCTCAAAGGATTGATATTTACATCAATGAAGGCAACATCCATGCTTCTAAAATTTGCCACCATTTCTCTTCCTGATATGATGATAAATTTATTTTCTAGAAAATTAAACTACAAGAATCACTGCTCATCAACACAACCTATAAAACAGGAATAGATTTTAAACAACAGCAGCATTAATTTTGTACACTTACATCATTCTGTGTATGACTTACAACAGAAGCCATTTTATGGACAAGAAAATTCCTGATGACAATCATCAAATCAGTTCTGCTGATTATAAAGCTACTGACTTGCAAACATTGAGCACTGGATCGCTTACATCAGCTGCCAGTGTCATCAGGAAAATACAACTTTAAGTATGCAAAAGCAAAAAAAATGCATAAAGAACAAAAAACCTCCTGCTTGAGTAATGCAGTTATAAATGTCACACACTCATGGCCTATGTCACATGCACAGAGGATTAGTTTCCTAGGGTTGCTGCTGGCAACTTTCCCTTGCACAATTTTGGGAACCCACCATCAAGCACAACAGTTCACAACACCTACTTTCCCCCAGAGACTAGCAGGACAGAGGCAAAGCAGCGTATAATGTACAGACAGCAGAAGGATGCACCCTGTCTGCGAGCAGTTCTGTATCAGTACCTGAGCTCCAGTAAGAGTGGCCATATCAAGAATTATATCAGCTCCAAGATCTTTGCATGCGTAAGCCACTCCATCAGCCAGTATCAGTCTACCTTCTGCATCAGTGTTATTGATTTCCACAGTTCTAGGAAGAAGAGAGGACATTTAATACAACAGTGCTTCAGGCTGGAAGTTAAGTCATCTGTCTGGACTAGAATACTGGATGAAAAAGAAGACTCAAACTTAATGTGCTTTCCTATTTGGCTCCACAATTCTGGATGGCTCCTTATTCCCCAGCTGCAAGCATCCAGACAGAGCACACATGGAAAATTGTTCTAATAGCACTGTCCTCATGGTTGGGTCTTATTTATTAGGCCTGTATAACACCTACCATGTTGAGCCGGGATTTTACAAATTATTGCCACACAAAGAGGTATACTCTGCTTAAAGCAAGAAGAGAGACAGTGGCAGCCTGCCTCTGTGACCATATAGAATACAGATGGGGACAGAGAAAAACACCTAAACCTGAGTGCTTTAAGAAAACTTCAGCTCATAACATGCGTTTTGATATGTATTTACATACCCAACAGAAAACTCTAAGCACACTTGCATTAACTCACTACTATGGCTATTATCACTATTATCACTATTCAGGGAAGCAGATGAGGGACAGGCTCACAATCTGCATGGCACTCAGAAAAACAGAACCAAAAGCTGGCATTTACTCTCAATGTTTCTATGAAAAGGGTAGATATAATCTTACTTTCCAGAGTAAAGAACATGAATGTCATCAGGTCTTGTTGCACGTGGTCCGACTGCATTCTCAGCCAAACAAAAAACAGCATGAAGATTGTCTTTAAAACCCTGTAACAACCATAGGAAAGAAAGAGCTTTTGATTCACATCAAGCTAATTTATTTGGACTGAAATCAACGAGGGATCATGACTTTTTGACAGCAATGCCACTAATTACATGTGTGATTGGGAAATCTATGAGGAACATCTTCTATCTTGAAGCTGAGGCCATGAGCTATAGAAAGAAAGTGAGGAGGTAACATCTAATACTGGTTTTAGAGTTCTCGCTGAAGAGTGAATAAATGCCTATATGCATGTGACAGACAAATGGGGCAGTGACCTAGAAAAGCACTTGTTAATTAAGCAGTGATCAGTAGAACCTTCTCTTGGTGGCAAGGTATCCAAATTAAAACATCTGAAACATATGAAAACATCTGAAAACATATGAAATGTGCAGGTGCAACTGGAGGGAGTTGTTTAGTTAAACCTGATTCCCTGGGAAGAGCATGTTCAGCTCTTTACAGCCAGCTCCAGTAAGATCTTTCCCTGAGCTCACCAGGAAACTGCCAAGCTCACCAAAACCAAACCCTAAATTACTGAAGTAACAGTACCCCTGGTGTGAAAATCAGCAGAATGCATCTCCAGTGATGCAATGCTTCAATCACCTGATTTTAACACAACTCTAACACTGACTCACAACAGAGATCACAAACAACACATCCACACTGTGTAACTCCAACTTTCACAGCCAGAAAGGAAAGATCCAGCAACAGATGCTTTTAATGTGACAATTAAAAGGTTCGTGAGAGGACATTACACAGCCAGTGAGGATGCTTGGGGTTAATTTCCAAACTCTGATTTTTCCATTGTTTTTATTTAGTGTCCAATAACAACAAATATACAACTGGGGCCATTTGAGAAACTGAGCTCCTTGCCATAATTTCTGCCATGCTGGGGAAGCACCTACAGTAATAGTGGAAACTTATGGAAATAATAGATGCTAATATGCAGCCATTTGTGTAATGTATACTTTCCCTAAAAAAAACAACCCCAGGTGAACAGATTCCATTGCTGAGAATTTTCTTGGAAAGTAATTTTGATCATGGCAATTCTGGAATGTGGTGGAAACAACATGTCTCAGTGGATCTCCCACCTGCACACAGTTCACTGCCCTTCAGCATCCAACATGCACCACAGGTCAGATACAAGCTACCAGATCTATCCTTTCTCTTTCCATATAAAGCCTGGCTAAAACTGGGATACTGAGCCTTAAAACCATCAAATTCCTAGGGAAATCAGGGTCAGTTTTACTGTTAATCTCTTGATAGAAGTCCATAGATGAAGAAACCTGGACTTGCTGAATCAGCTCATGTTGTGAAGTCTAAAGGGTAAATGCATCAATCAAAACCATTCAAAATAACAGACAACTTCTAGAAGCCCGTGGGCAAACAGCACTGTTGATGAGATAACCTTCATCTATGACCTTTTGCTCTTCCAAAACAGTCTATGCAGCAAAAACCTTACTCTGTTCACAATCTCTCACTGGACTGCACCAAGTTTTCCTCCTCCAAGTGGTTAATCTACTGTCAAAAAAATGAAAACCCGCTTCCAGTATGAGCTGCCCTGTCCTGAATCCCTTCTGTCCATAATTTTTCAAAAGCAGAATTCACTGTCTTAACATGAGGCTCAAGAAGGATATTGAAAACTCTAACTGAATGTTTTTCTCTTCTCCCTTGTGTTGGAAAGTTCACAATGGATAAAATGCATCTTTCTAGGAAAAAATCACTTGCTTCATTTTACTGTCCAAAGCCTTTTTAAATCATGTTTTAAAACTTGAACAGCATTTAGGCAGCTGCTTTCTGAAGCTGGTTAATAACCTCTACCCCTCTTCCCCCTAAGCTTTCTATCCCACGTTTCCAGCTTCAGTCTCTGTGACAAAGCACAGCCAATATAAAACTCTTCTAGTTTTATACTATTAAGAGCATTAAAACAAAAAGTCTTGAACCAGTAACATTGACAAATTCTTGCCACTGCTCATCTAAATACATTTTCTGCCTGGATTTCACTTACAGGTCTTCTTACCCGGGGTTGTAAAATAAAGCAGTGACAGAATTCTTCTGTTTTTACATATAAAGGAGCAGATTTCTTGTGAGGTGTGACAGTCTGTCATGCTCAGGCTCAATTTGTCCAAACATATCAGTGCCAGTTTGTTCATTGTTCCAGCAATGGCATATGAAATGACAGATCACTTACTTTCTCACTTACTGATTGTGAATGCAACTTCTCTCAGTGCAGATAATCACACACAAAACTACTCTGGAAACAAATGAATCACTGAAAGAACGTACCACATCCATGGCTTTCCCAGACCCTCCCAAGCACTGCCCAAGTTCTAGCTCCTGTCCCTTGCAGACACAAGACCTAACTTTCTGAAGGACGAGGTTATGGAAAACAATTTTGCCTAAGATGCAGCTCACAAATCTGTTTTCAATTTGAAGTCTCTGCAGATAACTGAAGTTTACAACCTTTCCACATCAAACATGCTGCTAGGGCCAAGGCACAGAGCTAAACTGTTGAGAAATGGGAATTTGGCACTGACCATCCCCTGGACAAAGCTTCCATCAGATCTATGCATTAATCTGCAGCAGTAAATGTTCTTTGAACTTTGGATACTCCTTGGAGGCAACAGCTGCTCTGTCAGCAGGATTCAGTCACCGGATTTGTGGAGAGGGCAGAGTTTTATTGGCAGCAGCCACTTCTTTTCCCCAGCTCATACTGTTAAAGCACAACATGCTTTTTTTTAAATTCTTCATATTTCAATACCTGGCCTCTTCTCAGCTCCCATACTACTTTCTGACCACAGGAGCAAACCAACAAGCAGCTCCCCAAGAGCTGCCACTTCCCCAGCAGGGTTAATATTAGAACTGGCACAGGATTTGGAATATGGACAGACTTTATATCCCAGAGTCACTCATCCCTTTCTTTGCAAAGGTGATGACAGCTACCCCAAATCCCACAGTTTAAACAAAATCAGCACTGGATAAGTCAAGTATAAATCTGACTCAAGGAACCAGAAACCACTGAAGTTGCAGAACCAGAAACCCTGACATTTAAGAAAGACTCCTAAAAAAAAATAAATTGCACTCAAGGAATTTCTCACAATTCTCAAGATCCCAGTAAAGATCTAAAGTATTTTCCTGAAAGAGGGGCTCAAGATCACTAATAGCAGTGGCAGGCCAGAACTCCAGGATTAGACCGGCCTCCATATCCAGGAATATATCCAAAAGCCAGACTGCTCCCTGGCAATGCTGGGATAACATGATATCAATTAACACATTTTACTTACTTGCTTTACAGTGGCTTTGAAGGCACCCAAAATAGCAGCTGCTCCACCACAGTCTCGTTTCATTCCAGGCATCGTAGTCTGTTTAAAGACAGCCACAGGTTTGTATTTCTTTTATTCTTTAAAAGAGAATTTCACAGCAATGCCTGCTAAAAACTATCACGTTTCTGATGCTTCTGTACCTCTGGTTTTGACATTGCTAAGCTGTAGCAGAAACACACAACATGTGCATCTGCTTATTGTTGGCTTTTGCCATAGAACTGGAAAATACTAAACCTCTGCTGCTAATTTGTTAGAAAAGAAAAAGGTTGTTTACAACGTTCACCCTGAGGCCAACTCAAATGGGTTTTGGATCCATGTCCAAAATCAGGAATTAAAAAAATCTTTGTTTCTAGCTTTCTTCTAGCAGTGGGCAATACTTACAAGAGCAAAATACCAGGTAATTATTTAACTGCTCTACAAGTGTTCCTTGAATCCTATTTGGTCTTCTCCCCAATAGTTTGTGTCCATATGGATGAAAGTAGATAAAAGTTTTTACCCAAATAAACATGCTTTGGTTTCCTACATACATCAGCTGAATCATTCCCATCAGAAAACAACACCATAAGCAAAGACAACAGAAGAACAAGTGTTTATGTACCTTTCCCTTAATGCTGAGTCCTCCAGTGTCATACACAATACCTTTGCCCACCCATGCAATGGTCTGTGTAGCACCATCTGGAGTGTGACTGAGAACTGCCAGGGCTGGAGGATGCAGAGCTGCCTTGCCAACTCCGTAGATACCTGGAAAACATGGAATTAAACCACTTGTGGGGAATTAAAACTGCAGGGAGCAATCTGTGCCTATTTTCTTGGAATACTATGGCCAATAAAACTGTTTCAGAAATGTACAAATAAAACATTATAATGGAGATGGCAAAACACGTAATTAACTGCTAGGAAACAAAGCTGAATTTTCAACAAGATATACCTCCAAAGCCTCTTTCTTTCAGCTCCTCATCTCGAATAACGGTAGGAGTAATCCCAAGATCCTTGCCAACTTTTTTGATTTCCTTAATCAATAAAAGAAAAAGGATATTGTCAGTCACTTATATGAAGGACACATTTGTGTCTTTCCATACATATAGGTACCCACTTAAGGGTTTTGTATGATTTTTGCATGCATACACATACATACATTCACAATTCTGGGAGTGGTGCTGGCTTTTCAATTGCCTAATTCCACTGAGACATCCTTCATTTTCTATGGCATGAAACAGAAATTTGACCTTTAAGCTCCGCCAGTGAAAGAAATCTTTAGAGGTGAAGGCCAGCTGTTCACTCTATTGGATCATGATGCCATAGGATAAGAATATTTTCCAGATCTTCATGATAAAATTCATGTGGAAACATGTCAACTTTTGTCCTATAACTTCGGAAACTCTAATTGCCATCAATTAGACAATGGCTTAAGACAATGCTAGCACTGGCAAAGAAGCCAGTGTCATGACTGAATAAAGAACTCATGTCTTCTGACTCCTAGTGCCTTAACCCAAGCGTACACTCAGCCTCCTTCCAAGTTAGCAAAGTTCTACGAAATATTAAAGGCCAAAGAAACAGCCTCTGAATCCTTGGATAGGTTCTTTGATGTGCTTCC
This sequence comes from Melopsittacus undulatus, assembly GCF_012275295.1. Lineage (NCBI taxonomy): Eukaryota > Metazoa > Chordata > Aves > Psittaciformes > Psittaculidae > Melopsittacus > Melopsittacus undulatus. The sequence goes on from NC_047536.1 coordinate 25,220,021, forward strand.
CACTGCTGACATACAGGTTTTGCTAAGAGATAACAACACTAATTCTTGATTAGTGCAGTCTAGACTTACAATTAGCAACTCTTACTCATCAGGTGTTATTACGTACCTCCAGAAAGTTATCGGTGTTCATCTCATTGCATGGGGTGTCCACAATTCGAGCAGCCAGCCTGACTCCTTCTGTAGCACTTGCCAGACACTATGAAAATAAGTGAAGACACGTGAGAACTAGCCTTGGTTTGGCTGGTTTTCTACATAGCTTTGCATTTAGTCTTATGCAGTGTACACCAGATGTGTGGCTCCTCTGGATCACATTAATGCTTAACTGCAACCAATCATAGGCAGCTGTATGGTATTAAATAATGTCAACCATGCTAACCATTATTTTTTGTATGTGTTAAGATTAAACTGTATTTCTCTGTGTTGTAATTTCTAAGCAACTGTATTCTTTCCCTCAGTGAAATGATATTGCAAAATTAGCAGCATTCTCCACTATCAAAGGGAGATCAAGAAGGCAATGTGAGGTGGAGAAAAGAAAGAGGAAGACAATTCAGGAAGTCACAATGATATTGTAGGCTGCTAAGGATGGACACCTGCAGAGATTATGTAATCTACAACATGGGAAACAGCAGTTTACTCACAGCAGGCAGAGCGGCTGAGTGCAATAAAGATTACTGCCATAAGACACTGTACATGGCAGACCCTTGGGGGATGTGGAATATTTTATATTTGTGTAAAACATGCGTGCATCTCACCTATTTCCTCATTCCTGAGGCAAAATGAACTGACCCCCACCTGGACTGAGTAAAAACCTATCTAGGCAAGAGTGGACAGAATGGTAAGAGTTGACAGTGAACAGGAAGCGGCCATGTCCTTAAAGAAGGAACCTCCTAGCAAAAAGGACAATGAGAGCACCAGGCACTAAGCTTCAACTTTTAACTCCTGTGAATCAATCACTTGAAATAAGACCAGGTGGTAGGAAATCTTGTTCAAGCTTTCCAGTAGCCACACTATACTGAAGACCACACACAGCTGATGGGAGAGTCAAGACAGCTTTTGAAGGAATCTCATATGTTGGGTAGTCATTTGTACTGAGGTATTTGAAGTTTGGCTTGGCCAGACTGGCCTAAGAACTCCATATAGGCTGTCTCCCAGCAGACTCAAACACTGGATTGCTTTGGAATGGTGCCTGATTGCCTACAATTACTTTTGATTGCTTTACTTCCCCTAAAGGCATAAGGGCCTCCTTGAGAGGCAAGTTAGCTTTGGGAAAGAGTGATTCACCATTAGGGCCATGCAGGTAAATGGAGGTTACCTACATGCTTACCCAAAAGCCAAGTCTGAGGGAAACAATATGACTTACAGAAATAAGCTGTGCATCGGTTCGGCTTCCAGGGTACTCAAGAGAACACGGATAATGACAGCCTTTATAAGTACCTTATAAAACTATGATAATCCTGCTAGTCCTCATCGTAAAATATCCTGGACAATGCAGTAGGTGCAAAATGCAACAACATGCCGAGGGAGAGGATTTTTAGCTAAAAAAAAAAAATAAATCCTACCACATGCTTCTTCATCCATGTTGTACATTAGCTGTCTGGTGCTGGCTGAATTCAAAGGGTGAACACTTATCTTGGAGGAAGCCAGTAACAGTTTTGACATTGACATTAAGGGCAAGAACAGGAGGTAGAAATAATTTCAGCTTTGTTTTTTAAGTTATAAATAACCCAACTGGTTTGGAATCCACCTATCCAAAGGAACTGGTTTTGACACCAGCTATGGTTTTCCTGATTTGAGGTATGAAAAAATTGAGTGACCAACAGTTATACTCATAGCACCTCTGTCACCTTCCTGAAAACTATCTGGCATCATTTGCTGTAGCCAAATCTGTTCATAGAATAAGGGCAAAGTATGGAAGAAAAGATACTGAAAGAAAAAAAAATACCCTAAAACTGCAATTCTGTGAATTTCAGATGCAGCAAAACTGTATCCTTTGCCAAATCCACTGCCAGAATTTGTAAATAATTTGTGCAACCTTGCAAACTGATCAGCTAAGTGAATGTCCATCTTTACTGAAACACAGAACCTGGAGCACTGAACAGGAGGTTGCCCAACAGCTTATATGCAAACCTTGGAATAGCTTTTAAGTCAGGATCTTGGAGAGTTATGACTTAGCACACTAGAAGTTACTGGATGTAGAGTTTCCTCTTTGTAATAGTCGGGTGCAAGGGAAACAGTCTTTGATTATCAGCTACTGAAAGGTGACTTAAATTATTTCACTGTTATGTATGGCTCATCGCTCAGCTATACGATTTCTTAGGGCCTTGTTTTTTTTGCTAGAAAAACTCATCCAGAGTTATATCAGATAAAAATAGCAGAGGCCATATGTGCTTCCATAATAAGCAAGTTTTGGTGACTTCACTGTGATATTCACCTTTACAGCTACAGACAAATTTTGCCTGGGTAAAAGAAAGTGAGAAGCCCACACACTAAAAGCAATGTAACATTAAAAGTTAAAAATACACTATTTGCATCTATGATAAACATGGCAAGGGAGACATGGTCTTTGTGCTATTTGTTTGGTGTTTTCCATCCCTGAAATCTAAATTTTGAGGAACATCCTCAGCCTTTTCTGCAGTAACATGTTCAATTCATGTTCAATCAGCTGTGAGCTGATCAATTTCAAAGAACTTTGATCTAGGATAGTTTATTACTTTAGATACAAAACCTACTTGTATGCAGCCTGAGACACATATTTGTGCATGCAACAAACTGAAAGAAAAAAAAAACAAAAGATATTTCAAGGAATAATAGAATAAAAAAAAAAGATGGAAAAGACCCAAAATCTTACTTTAAGTGTTGCCACTTCTATTGGTCCATTGTTTTGTCCAACCAAGAAAAACTCTACTGTTACAGTTTTCTTCTCTGTGCGTCTTGATGCACTGGACCGATGTGTGAACAATGGGAATGCCCTGGCCAACGCACAAGCAGAAGCGAAGACTTCAGACCGTTCACAGACCATCTGAAACACAAGCCAGAATACAAACAAGTCAAATACCATCAGGGATGTGGAAGACCCCATTTAAAAGGACCTGTGATATTACTGGTAAGAAGGTGAATAAAAAAATTAGGTGGGTGGGAAATAACTGATATCTGAATCAAGACATATGTTATGTTTTGCATGGATGGAGGTACAACCAGTACCACACCAAACTGACTCTGCTCATTTCCCCTATGGAATTACACTGCTGGACTTGGCTGTGCAGGAATTAGCACATCCTTGTAAGAGAGCTGGACTGCTTTAATTACACTAGTGCAATTAACACAGATTAGCCTACAGATCAAGACAACAAAAACCAGCCTGGGAATCATCAATATGTGCTCATAAAACAAATGAAACAGAGGGAAATTATATGAGAATGTGGCTAAGATTAACCCAAAAGCTTTTAACCATGTAGAACATTTTCCTGAAGTTCATTACAGAAATTACATATGGAAAGCAGTTATAGCTAAATATTTTCAAAGTTAACTATAGGGGAAAAATTACTAAGTAGAGTTATCACTCTTGCAAATAAGTTTTCTAATTGAAAGGCACAATTAGATTTTGTTACTGACTGCAAGAGTCCTCTCTAACAACCTCAAAATCTGACTTAATCTGGAGAAGCCATAGAAAAAAGTAACAAACTCATCAGGCTTATAGAGAAGATGACCAAAGCAGTCCAAGAGCTTGTCCTGCAGACGACTCACACTGGAACACTGGTTTGCATTAAGACTTTCAAAACTCACCGAATAACACAAAAGGGCACCATAAATGGGTGGTATGGACACAGCACCCTACATGCAGGCTATGCCAATCTTCTAAACCATGTGCTAACATCATACATCCTAGACTGAAAAAAGCCACTGGTGGTTTCTTTTGCATGGCTGCTTCTAGTTGAAAACATTCCATACACACCCAGCCTTAATTCCCTCCAACTGCTTGAGCATGCATAAGCTGTTATAGTTAGCTCTTGTTTACGTGTCAGTGCAAAACCACTTATAAATGTCAGTATAATTATATCTGTAAATCTTGCCCACCTCCAGTCTCCTTGGAGACAGCTTAAAATCACAAGAAGTGGAGAAAACACTTGACTAGACATTGCACCAGAAGCATTTTCAAACGGCCACTTACAACAATACATCTGTTGACACCTCCTGGAAGGCAATTTCTAACCAGGCGGGTGATGAACTGAGCTGCAGATGGACTGTTGTGCCGGCTGACCCTGGAAGGCAGAGCAGCCACAGTGGCGTAATTCAGGTAGAGAGGACAGCTGTCGGTGGGGTTTGGATTCAGAGTGCTTAAAGCAGATTGCCATATCTGAGGAGATAAAAAAAGGAGTTTAAGACAAAGAATTGCATCAGACTTTTCTTCCCATCTCATTCCCACTGTATTCTGGAACTCTTTACAGGATTTTAAGTGTTGGAACAAAGAAATTGTGGACAAGCTTTTAAATGCAATGGCCTCTTGAGTGAAAAGAAACAGGAAATATGACATATCTGTTTATTAACCAGAAAACGCTAATGCACTTTCCATTTGCAAGCGTCTCTTACAAGCCACAGGAACTAAAATGTAAAACCACACCATTTAACGCAAAGGCTGCCTCAGAGCTTCAAGTTGAGACAGTTTCACTAGTGATAAATAGGTGATTGATTTCTTGGTCCTCAGTTACTGCTTCACATTGTAATCTAATTAAAAACAAACACTAACAAAGAGGCTAAATACTGTTGTGCGAGACCAGGGAGTGCAGAACAACCTGACGCACACACAGCGGCCCAGCAGCCGCGACGTAGCCCGTTTATGTTGCCACCAGCCACCTGAGCCCCCAGCCCCGCAGAGCTGGCTCGGCCTCCCGCTGCCGGAGAACCGCAACCGCCAACTGCGGACCCCTCGTGAGGGAGCGGAGCCGCGGAGCCTCACCGGCGGCTGGGGAACGGCTGCGCGGGTCCCGCCGCAACAGGCTCCGGCCGCTGCCCGCCGCCGCTCCCAAGCCCGGCCCGCTGAGCGGGGACCGGCTCATGCCGCTTGATTTTCCCGTTAAGGGCCGTTCCGAGGGGCTCTCACGGGGTAAACCCTCGGGCTCTGGGGTCAGGGCCGGCCGCTCGCCGCGGCAGGCCCAGCGCCGCGCAGGCACCCGCAGGCCGGGAGAGCCCCCGCCTGCCCCGCACCACGCGGCCGCGGCCTCGAGGGACCCTGGGGGCAGTGCCGGGCGGGGGCCGCGCTCCCTCCGCGCTGGGGCCGCCGCATCAAGGGGGTGAAGGCGGGGACGGGGCCACCGCGCTCCCGCTGGGCCCGGCCTCACCTCCTCGGTGACCCGCGGCTGCAGCTTGCCCCGCAGCTGGGCCCAGGGCAGGCGGTGCAGGTTGTGGAGCTGACCCAGGACGAGCAGCGGGCGGCTCTGCGGGTCCGCCTCGCCCGCACTGGCCTGGAACTCCAGCTGCACGTTCGCCATCTTTCTGCCCCCGGACCGACCCGACCCGGTTCGGCGCGGCCCGACCGCGCAGCTCCGCCCCAGCGCCCGGCGCCGGCTCCGCGGGGCGGGCACCACAGCGGCGAGGGCGGCCCCCGGCGGCAGCGCCGGGCACCGCAGGCGGGCAGCGAGCCGGGGCGGGCGGGGCGCGGGACCCGGATGAGGCGGAGGGAGCGGGCGCGGCGCCGCGGAAGTGCGGAGCAGTGGGTCCCCTGCGGAAGCGCTCCTCGCAGCTGGGCTCCCGCACTCTGTGCTGGGAGCTGTGTCCTGGGAAAAGGCGTCGTGCCAGGGCTTTGTGTTTGACCCTGGTTTCGGAGTGCGCAAGGGAACATCAGGGGTTATAGAGGAAAAGGGTAATAACACCCGGTCATGCTCCTGGGGAAGGTGCTCATCCTACTGCACGCACCCAACCGCACGGAGAGGGAAAGGTCCGAGTACTAACTCAGCTATCTCAGGCTGGACCCCGGCTTGGAGCAAGCTGCTCTAGTGGAAGGTGTCCCTGTCCGTGGCAGGGGGTTGGAATTAGATGAGCTTTAAGGTCCTTTCCAACTCAAATCAGTCTATAAAAGTCTATACTCGTCGTTCATAATACCATTTTGGGATGGAAAGTCTGCATCTTGAAAGTGTGAAGAAGTTACAAAGGGATAATGATGGAAAAAGCTAAATTCCTTTTTTTTTTCCCTCATGAAGTTAAATATCAGATGAAACATACACCGAAATAAAAATTACAGAAACAGAGGAGAAATCCTGCTCAAGCCAACAGCTTTATAGGTTATTCCCACCAGGTCAGGCGCCACAGATTCTTGGCAGATGCTCTGCCATTGCTGTTGTGTTCCTTTGTAAGGAATCGGAAGTGAAATACAATCCAGGAAGAATCCAGTAAGCATGAAGAGGCCACAATCTGCAGAACAGTGCACCAGCTTTCCCTGCAGCAGCGCACAGAGATGCTTCCGAGGCGGACAGCAGCGCAGTCAGTAGGTTCAGGCAGCTCCAGTGACACCTGAGTAGTCAGCAGCCACTAGTAAAGCCCAACCGCTCCTCACTTGCAGCAGCTTTCATGGCCCAGTGGCAGACAGGACCCCCACTGCAGCACACCATGTGGAGATAACTCTTACAAAGAGCAGCATAAGGGTTTGATTGAGCTGGGGACAGTTACTTAGACTGACTCACAAGTGAGACATCTGCAATGATTTAGAAGCCTGTTGCAGTTGATTTTTTTTTTTTACTCAATATAATCAGCTTCAACAAATCCCAGCTCAGGTTACACAGGACATTTTACAACAGGGTTTAACCTCGTCTGATGCGTATTAAAAACGCACTTCCTTTTACAGAATTTGTATAGAAAATATGTAGCCAGTTACTTCAGTGGTGTTAAGATACCATGGGCATAAATCATGCATCTTTAACAATGCAAGCTACATCGTGCTACAGAAAGTGACTATTTTTTTCTGCAAAGATAGTCTATGTCACTGCCACTTTCATTTAGTTATAAAGAACTAAATGGAAGCATTAACACCACACAAGTATGTTTCAGTCTATACCTTCTTAAAAAAATGAGTAATTGCTCAATTAGGCTGGAAGTGTTTTATTACTTCTCTGAATTCATTAGCCATGATAAAAGGTCAAAAGCACCAGTCAAGACAGAAATAAATAACACGATCTCATGTTAGGGAGAAAGTTGCAAATACAGTATATTAAATTATAGCAATATGCTGCTTCACACCAACCGATGCATACAGCACACAAGGGAAACAGTAGTTTTACTCATGATCATTGAAAAGATCCATTACCAGAACAGGGGAGCTGCACACCCAACTACAAGCATCATTCTTTCTTTTACCAACTTCTGAATTTAATCAAGGGTTTGAACTGGCAGTTTAGGAAGTCCAACATCCCCTTTGTCTAGAGGTAACAAGAGTGGTACAAAGCTTTTCATGAGAAGCCAAGGCTTTCACATCTTTGTAGTCTTTACTTTCAGGTTCATTCCTACACCATCAGTTTAAAGCCTCATCTTAAGTCCTCCTTAATAAAAATAAATTCAAGGCAAGCAACATATACATTTATATTATAGTATTATAAAACTGCATTTCAGGGGCTTTGAGCAGAGCATCTCTGCAAGTTTATGGGGAGCACTATCAATCAGAAAATGAAGTTACAGCCCCTTTGGGGAACAAAAAAACCCCTACAGAAAAGCCATATTAAAAATAATAAGACAAGGCCTCTACAATTGCACACCACTTCAGGCCTGAATTAAATGAGTGTTCTATTACTTTGATGTGGCCCTAATTTCTCTTTTATGGCCTACAGTAAAGTTTTCCACTGACAAAAAACAGTGAAAACCCCCCCAGATTCTCTACCAAAGGCCTAGTAACGTGTCACTTGCATGACACCTCTCAGTCAGTAAAAGACCATAAACATGTCCTCTTTCAGGCAGACATGTGAAAGAAAACCTTCTGTCAGGAAAAATGGATGCAGTATAACACGTAGCAAAGTCAGTTCTTATATAAAACCCGTAACACATAGGACAGATGCACTGTAAAATAAACAGCTTATACAACAACTAAAATCTGATACCCACTACAGTGGGTCAGGTTGGGATTCTCTTTTCAGCTTTCTACTCCATTTTTTAGGTTTAACTTCACTGCTTTAATGTAATGTCTGTACTTTAAAGTAAAAAAAGGTACATGAAAAAAAAAATCTGATCATTCTGGTGAGGAAGAACCTTCCCATGATTACTCAAGCTCAGAAAATGTTTTAATTAACTAAATGTGTTAAATTATGCCACTGATTAGATCTTGTTATTTACAAGATCAAGTACGACTCTGATTCTTAGTAATGGTGCAGTATCTAAATTAAGATCACAGGGGCTGGATTACACTCTGGTAGCTAAAAGCTTTCTGTTTTAGCTGTCTATGCAGTTCTCTGGAGTTTTTGAGTCTGGAAGAAAGGAGATTAAAGTCAAACATTTTTGTGCCTTATTTTTCATCTAGATCCATTTTTGTTATCTAGGCCCCTGGCTCAGTAACATGGTTTAAATTTGAAGCCTGTAACAATTGTGACATAAGAATACAGCAGACAACACATTTTTGTTCACAGTAACACACTAATTACTGTACTCACTGGTAAGCTTCAATTTTGAAATTATTTTTAAGTACTGGATTTCCAAATAGCTCTGCATAAAGCACCAAATTATTTGTGTGGGAGTACCAAAGTTCCTGACGTTTTCCATATAATCCTTACAAACACCTCACAGACCACCAAACTCGGACTTCAAAGAATTCTACAGAAACATTGCACAGACTTTGCACCACAAGGGCTTATACATTCAAAGGCAGCTTTCTGGAGTGCAGGTCCATCCATTCACATTGGGGAAGAAAGTTCACAGAAACTCCAAAAATGAGAAAATTAAATGATACCTAGTGTGACTTGACACCAATAAGAACAACAATAAGGACAATTACTAGAACAAACAAAATTAAAATAACAAGCATCTTCCGATTCTTCTTTTGATACTGCTCTGCCTATAGAAACAGAAAAGAAATAGTTAATACCTAGATTTCTGTGAAGCTATGAAGTACACTAAACAAGAGCCTTGCAAGGAAAGAGCATGTATCTCAGAATTGTTCTTTGGCATCCTGACACATCTTACAATGTCTTTTGCAAACAACTCTCACAAAGTAACTCTGGTCCACACTGCAGGTTCCAGTGAAGGTAAGTGTACACTGACATCACATTTATCTGTTTCAAAGAGCAGACTCTATAAAGAAGAATGCATCCTCATGTTGGTTAAGCAACCTTACAGTGATTTCTTCTCAGCAGTACTATAGAGGGCCCTGTGCCTCCACAGGACACATGAGCTTCTATGTACAGGATGATACTTCACTTGGAAGAACACCTGGTATGTGAAAGTCTGAAGAGTAAAAACTGGAAAGGTGTTTTAACTCATTTTTCTGGTATAGATTCCTGTATATGTGAAGGACATGAAAATTCACAACAAAACTTCATTCTTTAATAGGCATTTCTGTTGTACCTGATGCAGCTGTGCATTTTCATTTAATTTCAGTTATAACTGAAAGCTTTATTTTTTATTTGGTTCTCAGTTTTCTGCTTCACTCCTTTCTTCTAACCACATTTTCTCATCCCTTTCCTCTTTTTCTCAGGGGAATTAAAAGGAGGCAATGTGGAGAAAACTCCAAAACCCAAATGAAAGTCCGCTAATAGAAGCTAAGCATAACAAAACTTGCATTTAATTATTTTTAAATTAACAAACCTTCAAAATTTAAAGGGAAAAAATATTAATTCTTCTCCTTTAAAGTCCTTAGAAAGCAATTATTTATGATCAGATCTGCTAAAGAGGTTTTGACCTGAGACTATGTAACATTCAACCTCTGTGATTATTTACTTAATTAGGCTGCAAGCATCAAAGCCTGACAAAGTATCACAACTGATTTCAATTTTCCTGTGAAGCAGGAATTGATAACTAGTGATTTGTTATCACCAGCCTTCTGCAGTGAGTTAATACTGTTCCTGTGAAAGTGCTGTCTCAGTAGTTCATAGTAATTATGCCAATCAAAACAGAAAAGAGAAATTACATTAGAGATATATCCTGGGCTCAGAAGTAGCAGTAATTTTTCTCCTTCTTAGTAGCTGGTGCACTGCTGTGTTTTTTACTTTAGTCTGGGAACAGCGCTAAAGAAAGTGTTGCTTTTTGCTTCTTATTCATTATGTTCAAGACACTAAAACAGAATAAAGCTACCTACAGTATTAGAAATAGCAAGCTATCTGTGTTTGATATTACTATTCAGACCTCTGTGTGTGTCTTCCATGATAGGTGAAGAAATTGGTATGCTGTACTGAAAACAGGTATATATTGCATCAGAATCCCATACTCTAGTCAGCCAACAGTCCACTTAGGGGCTTGATGATGATTCATCAACTACCACTAACTAGAAATAGAATTGGTTCCAACTAATTAATTTATTTCCAGTTCAGTTTGTGCAAATCGCTTGCAATTCCTTTAAGCTTTATTCACCAATGGTCAATACCTTATTTTAGTGATCTTCAGTTTACTTTTATCTATAAGAATAAACCTATAACCAATTTATTCCACTTTTCCTCAAACGGTACTTTTTGGCTCTCCATATATTAAAAGTCTATGAAAATATGGAGAATTTGAGTGTAGTAATAGGGTGTCCACGTTTCTAAAACAGAATGTTTTATTTAAGAGGCTTTTGCATAAATCTCTTACTCAATGTCCAGCAAAGGAAGGACTGAACTGAGCTAACAAGTCAGAACTTAGCTTAAAATCAAAACAAAAAAGCCAACAAAACAAACCAACCACAAGACTCTCTGTTCTGCTGCCAATTCAGACTTTTCAGATGTTCACAGTAAAAACTTCCCATTAAAAGCATAAGGCCAAACCTAACTTCTAACATGTGACAGATGGTAAGAGAAAACATTAAAAAGTATTCTTGATGCTCAAATTATTGAGATAATGTTTTCAAATGAGTATGTATCAACTCACTGAAATCTAAGATGAGGTACCCAATAACCAGTCTTATTTCACAAGTGCTGGGCTCTCCAAACAGAGAAAGAATTTCAGATACAACCATCCAGGTCAGCAATACAAACATCACATCGATAACTAAAGAAAGTTATTTCAGAAATTAACACTTGGCATCGAGCTCAACATTAACAGAAGTTACACAGAAAGCTCCTATTACAGTGCAGCTGGACGTTTTATATAGCACAGCAACCATTTCTGAAAGGGATGATGTCCAGTTAAAAAACAACCGAATAACTTAATGGCTATTAAATGATAAAATATTATTAGATATGCAAAGCAGCTTAAGTATTCTGCCAGCTTACCTTATGTAGCTGTTTTAGACCCTCTTCAGTTTTCATACATGACTGTTCAACATTGTAGTCAATTCTATCTAGAACTGTTCCCTGAATAAAATGGAGAGAATGAGCACCAAACTGAACCTAAATGAACTTCATAAGTAATTTTTATTATGAGCAGCAAAGTCATTAACAATGCTCACAGAAAACAGCTAATGATCTGTGTAAACTATGAACTTTTATGGAAGAACTGGCTGAAACTTCACTAAACAAACTCCTTGCTCAATGCCTAACTAGCAGCTGTCACCATCTCACATCTCTGCTCTTAATAATCACCTTACTTCAAGTTCAGTTGTGAGAAATATGCACAGAACTTTTGCATTCTATTATTTTAGCTTACCAACTATAACCACTTGAATTTTTATGTATGTATTTATTTACATTAACTCTTCTTTTGCCAGATTTCAAGCAGAGGAAATCTTAGCCTGAAGAGGTAAATTAAGAAAAGCGAGAAGCACATGAAAACAGGATGTTACAACAGGAGGAGTCCAGAAACCTTAACACTATGAGAAAGCTCTTATTTCTTACTAACACTGTGATGTCAATGTACCTGTTCTACTATCATTGCTCCCAAGTCCCTAAATATTTCATTGAGATCGGAGATTGACTGTACAATCTGACGGATTTCTCGTTCCCGCTCTTCCACCATTAATGTGTTTTGCTCCACCAGTGCTAGCTGGTCATCCGTAAAACCCTGTTGAAATAAAAGATTTGTATGTTGAACTGACATTAACAGCATGACAATGCTAGAAATCATTATAAGGATTGTAAGATTTTGTAACACAACAGTCCTTTTGGAATATCCTTAGCAGACCCGTATCTAAGAAAAAGAATTGTATTTTGAAGACAGTTTTGGGGTCACTAAAAGAACACAGACAGCTATTTATAGCTTGAGCAGAGAAAATACATATCTTGCATCCTGCCCAAACACATGAACAACTTTTCAAAATACAATCTGTCCTAAAGCAATGTTTTTATTAGAGTACAAAACCAATACATACAAGTGTCTAGTAGTTACAGAATACTGACTGATTGATCTGGGTTCCAGAGTCCTATTATGCCAATGTGTAAAGACACAGCAGCAATTCTGATTATTTTTTAATAAACTATAGGGAGCTTACTGGTTTTGTCTCCCAATGCCATTCACAACCGAACATTATCCTTCCCCCATAACTCTTATTTAGAAACAAGTGAAAAATCTCTTATACACAAGATTAGCTGAAAAACTGTCTTGATTTTTTCGGTAAGTTTTCAGTTAAACATTAAGCATTATAGTTAATAGTATTTTGTGGCACTATTAGATAGGACACATTAGAACAGATCCTACCATTGCTTAGAAATGCAATCCCCAAAATCTACAACAAAGTAAAACAAAGTGGGTCTGGTACAGCTCTCCAACACAGCAACTTAACTGTGCAGAAACAAATCACTACGCCATTATTTGCAACAGCCTGTAATACTGAAAATCTTTGGTTACACTTGAAAGTTCACTTTAAAGAATGTCACCTTCCATCCAAACTCAGAATCACACACTTTTCTAGCAATTACTCTTGCATCTGACCAGAAAGATGGTATGATAAAGGACATCACTGTATTTACAGACCTTCTAGTGCCTGTCAATCAGGTAAAGAGAATTCAGTAGTCAAACTGAGCTCCCTCACACTGCAGCACTGAGGCTGATAGCACAATCACAACAGCAATACTAGTTAGGAAAATGCATCACAGAAATCTGCAGAAACAGAATTTCCACGTAGCTTGCTGCTCATGACATACCATTTTGATATTTTCATACTATGATTAAAGGTACATTAAAGTTTCTTTGTATTCAACTTGTGTTGTAACAACTTACTCTATCATAAAGCGTATCATCCTCCCCATCATCCATCAGTGGGACTGAGGTGTCAAAGAAGTGTTTGGATCTTTCTTCTCTACTTTTCATGCCTGTGAAAGACAAACTATGTTTGAACATAATATTTATGCACACTAAAATCAAGAGTAAGGTCTGAAGCACCAGACAGAAAAGCACAAGAAAGAACAATCTGGCTAATAAATGACAAATAGCAGTATCTAAATTTTAACTGGCTTACTATTCAACAAATCATAACAAATTCAACCCAACTTACAAGAGTATTAAATCAGTAATTTTAAGTTATTGCTTTTTAGGAAGTTAAAAAAATTGAGTTAAAAGCCTTCAAGTGTGATCACTTGAGGCTGTTTTCTAACACATTCTCTTAGGAACATCCCTTGTCTGAACTGTGATCTTCAGTTCTTCCTCCCATGGTTTAAATGGCACAGGTAGATACACTTTTATCGGTATTAAATTTGAACATCAAATTGCTGTGGGTTTCTCCCGGGTTTACTTTAATCTTACTTAGTTGAAAACAGAATTACACACAGTTTTGATTTTTTAGCAGAGAATATTCCACTTCTAATCTCTTTATGGATACAGTTTCTTTATCTTTAACTACCTTTTGAAGCTTTATCTATCACAGACTGCCAATCAACAGCAGATATCGTGTCTGTTGACCAATGCCTGCTTCACCAGTTTAACAGAAGTAGCTTTGCAGACCACAACTGGAGAAGCAACCATGCATTAAAAATGTGGATGGATGAAATACACCAGGTTTGATATATTTAACTGTGAAGTTTCTCCTTTAGCAATATGAAAGAGAGGCAGAATAAAGCAGTCTGAACATGGGCTGTGAACCAGAAACTCCCAAATTCTAACCCCCACTGTAATAAACTTCTGGTAATCCTGTGTGCATCATTTAACCTTTTTGTTATTCAGTTTTCCCAACCAAGAAAATCAGCACACCTTAGTTAGTGGTTTCCACAGAAGATGCCCATGTATTTTATCGTATCTCATGTACTACTGTATCTCTTATGCTTACGTTTGAGATAGTCAGACTGTGCATGCCTGAAGTTAGTGGACAGCTCTTGAAGGGACTGTGCTAAGGAAGACACTACATTCCTGAGAACACGTGCTTCTTGTTCTGTACAACTACGTGACCTGCTCTGCAAGACCTGGACTGCTCTCTGACATCTGTGAAATAACTGAGAAAACAATTCTATTAGTAAAACACACCCAACAACACACACTTTAAGTACCACATTGCAAAAGTTCCAAATAGAAGACTAATGTTTTGATTCCCAGATTTTAAGAATAATTTTCTTACTGCTCAGTGCAGTGTTTAAAAAGTATGGAAACACAGAACATACATGAACAGGCAACCTAAAGCTAACAGGGTAGTACAATAACACAACTACTTCTGCCCAGAGACATTTGCATACATATGTATTTCTTCAAGATATCTGAAAAGGTGATTTGATTAAGTCTGCCAATCCTATTCCAAGTAGAGAAGCAAACGGGTCAGTAAAAGAACAGGGAGGTTAAATAACTTGTTGAGTAGTTCACTGAGACAGTGAGTACAGTACCAAGCACAGAGCCCAGGAATTCTGGCTCACTTTAATACTGATTATAAAAGAAATGCTTTACTCAGAGGGAACCACTGCCTCATCAAGATGCACTGCAGATATGTCAGGCTGTAGGTTCAGAACTGAAAGCACTCTGTACCTGTGTGATCTCTTGGGTTGTTATTTCTATCGCCCGTTCTTCTTCACTGCTGTCATCCAGTGTCGGTCTGTTTAGATGTTTATCATGAAGACTGGCTAATTCTTTCATCTTCTGTTTAACTCTGGTGATATCATACTGAATCTAAACCAGAAAAACAAACAATGAAATGACTTGGCTGATATTTCATAGAAAAAGGTTCTGACAAATGCCAGACAAAAACAATGGAAAGAAATCTGTATCACATAAAAAGCAGGCCAAAGCCCATTAAAAAAACCTAAACACATAAAAAGCTAAGTAGTAACTGAATACACTGATATACTGTGAGAATATATGAATTTGCTACTTTTTAAACCTACTCTTGTTAATCTTAAGGCAAGACTGCTGTTTTCAAATACGCTTCATTAAATTGAAACAATATTTTTATCGGGGCCAGTTCTGCACAAGCTGTGCCTCACCTAAAAAATCCACTGCGCAGGCTGGCAGGGCTCGCTCTCACTTGTCAGTATGGACAGGTGAGGGTCGAATCAGTAGGTGACAAGGTGCATGGGGAGCTGCAGATCGATCCTTGCATGCGGGCAGACCAGCACATGGGTAGCTCGAGATTACTCAGGAGATGACAGTCCTGGTCAGACACTTCCTGATTGCCTAAGCACCCTTTTCAAACCAGATTTGCGTATCCCACTTGCCCTTGGTCATTGTGCTTGAAGTAAGCGTGGTTAAAGCCCTTCCCAAAATCTCTGCTCATGAAGCCAAGCCATCAATATTTTTATCATTATATAATGATAAAATTATAATGATCCCCTCAATGCGGTCAAACAAAAAGTCTACTGGAAGGGCTAATTTTTCCATGTCCTTCCTTTTAAGTTTCAAATTGAGAACCACTTTGCTAAGGAATTTAGGAACTTCCTGCAGTCTCAAGGCTAAATGTTCAGCATATTTATTCTAATGGTCCCTGTGTACCGTTAATACTGGGCTCCACTGAGATGCACGCCCAAACTGCTGGAATTTCTGGCCCTAATCTTCCTTTATTCCATTTGCATTCTATGGTTCCAGATAATCAGTCACAGCTTGCCTGATATTTTCCTCTAAACATAGGTGTCAGTTTAGAAAACACAAGATTTCAATCTTGCTTCTAATGCTACTTTATCATAAAACTTACAGTATTAAGAACGTAACTGACAATGCTAATGTAACCCTATAGGAGAAATCAAACTCTTGTTTGCCATACAACTTACTTCGTCTGCTCCATCAACCCATTTGGGAGGTAAACGTTTTGTTACTCCGATTGCTGCTTCGGGATCTAAACTTATTCCTGACACTAGTGCCATGCGATCATCAGCAAGCTGCAGAAGATAAGACACCAAATTAATTTTACTTAAATTAGATCCAAATCCTTGAGCACTAGGAAAAAATGCATGTATGCCTTCCCATAAAAATTAACCTCAAAAACCTGTGCATGATGCAGGTATGATCAAGCTCCACATCTCTTGGTTTGTCCCTATATGCCTACATCCTCCCACTTCCTACAGCATCTGAAAGAGGAAAGTTTCTCTTAGACTAAGTTCTTGGTAAATTTTCAAGGAGAAAATATGGTAGTGCAGTGAGAATTCAAATAATTCTGATGTTGGTACATTAGATAATGATTAACAGCCAAGGGATCTCTCATCAGCGGTACTGCGTGGTTTATATTGGGCCAGGAAAGTTTGAAAATCACACTTGGGAAAACTTCCAAATAAAAACATTTATTATATCTCCAAGAGAGAAAAATAGTATCCTGTGATTGTTCTCAACCAGTGCTGCATTTAGACAGACACTCACCTATGAGGCAGCTGAGGAACAAACACTCTTGCAAACTGACATGCAGCTAAAATTGTTCAATTATTTACTGCAAGTTAATAGCCAAGGCAGTGACCAATCTGCACTTCCCTATGATACATGCTTGCTACTTCAGCTATACGGCCTGAGGCAAAGAAACCGGCAGGAAGATAGGGGGATAATTCTCCAAGAAATTCCAAAGATTGCCAGAGAGTAAATAAGGCAATGTGCCATCCAGCTTATACACAGCTTTCCACAGAGCTACAGGAGGGCTGGAGATGGGGAAGAAGTAAAAGAAACCCTTTATCCCAAGTAATAGTCATAATTTGAGTAACTCGGGTACAACAAATCACATGTTTACACGATTGCAGACTGATGCACGCTGATGTACAGCAGTTACAGATGGGTGTATTTTTTGAATATTAAAAGGAATTCTTTCCTGAAAGCCCATTTTCATCCCTGACCTTTTTTCCTGAGCAACAGTTTGTACACTTTATATATAGCACAAAAAGTAGTTAATAGCGTAATTGTACAAAGTCACAATATCCCCAATGTAAACAGTAAGCCAGACTAGTTCATACATGTATCTGTTAATGTAACATTATATCACAAAACTATTTATGCAGCCTTGTTCTTCGACTGTACACAGAGACACTTCATCCTATATAATGAAATTTAATAAACTGGAAGAATAAAGAAAGGAACATTTTGGCTCAACGATGTACACTTGATGCACTATGGCATAATAACAATGCAAAAAACAATACCTCATCCAGCTCCTGAAGTGATTTGTGGATCCCATCAGCCCCATCCAGTTAGAGGCAGCAAAAGGTAAAAGGGAATAAAAAAGAGACATAGGGCAGATATAGGGTATGGTCAGTTGAGAAAATACTGATTTATTTAAGCATGATGGTTTACCAAGAACAAAACTATCTGGCTTTTAAAACATGACAATTCAATAAATACATCATGGTACTGTACTTTTTAAGTCAGCATTTTGCTCGATGCACTAAGTTTTAAAGAAAGTATTTCAGTTGCTTGGTAAACGGACAGCACGTAAGGGATCAAGTTAAGAGCTTGTTTTGTATTCCAAAGTAACTGCACAGTGAAGTTTCTAATTACTAGTATTTCAGGGAGAAAAACTGCAATAGAACATATTGAAGTGCGACAGCAAGGGCAATTTGCAGTATTAAACATCCATTGGTGAGTTAAGAGGTTTGGTTATGATTGGAGGATGCACATACAAGCTTTTGTAAGACATTTATTGACAAACACCCCAGTTACAACAGGATAAAACAGAGAGCAAAAGACAAAAAGCGAAAGCAAATGTAGTATGTGTTCACTTATGGACATACTTCAATTATGCCCCAGTTTCAGGTAACATTAATCCAAATACATGTGAAAAAATACAAAAGGCAACTTCTCCATTCATCAGTCTTTGTACTATAGGTGTATGTTGTATGTGTGAGCAATAGAGTATTTCACTAAAAGATTAACAAAGCAAGCACGTCAGATCTAGAACAAGGACAAAATTATTGTGGTTAAACAAAGCAACAGGCTTCAACTAATGATCTCTTTTATCCTATACCAAGCTTCTGAGATGGGACTGTACTGTTAAGAATGATTATCTGAGTTTAAGGAGTGGTTGACTGTCCACACTAGAATGCACCTTCCAGGGCAGAATGCAGACAGCTCTCACAGTAAAGGATTTCTTCAGGAGAAGCCTGGAGACCAAACTAAGATAAGCCAAAGCATATGAACTAGAATTTGCAACACTGCCCTGCTGGCATGAAGCAGCTCTGCTCTGGGGATACCACCCAAGAGGAAAGAGTGGTAAGCACCATTAAAACCAGTGATAAGCACCTTAGGAACATGGAAAATGAATAGCTCCCACTACCATTTTTACACTTCTTGCTAAAACAGTACACTTGTGGCAACTACAGAACTCCCAACTGTCCACTGGGATCAAGACTGAGTCATTGACTAGTTTCATCCCCTGCACAAGGGGGTTAATTTCCAATCACGGCTACCTTTCCTTACGTTTGAATGAGCATCCTAGAAAATGGCTTCAATTACTATTAATGAACACTGCAAACAAACGTTTTATGCAAGTGCTAAGTGCTACTGCACTCACTGTTGTGAAAAAGTGTAGTTTCAGTGCTCAGTAGTCTGTATATAAGTTTAGCACTAATTTTACTCAGTGGCATTTTTTAAAATCCAAGGATCTAAAGAACTGATACTGCTATTGGCAAAAAAAACATGTTAAGAAGTAAATGCAGTGCCAAATTAAACATGTATAATACACATTACTATTGACATCTCGTGCTCTGCAAATACAATTTAATACGTAGCTTGTTAGTCACAAGTGTAATAGAGTTAACAATGAACAAAGACCATTCAAGAGCAATTCATCAGTTGAAATAAAATTTGCAGCATAAAGTACTGCTTTTTCTAACAAAAATAGATTAATGCAAAGTAATTCAGAATGACTAGACTGACAGCAGATATATACTGGTGCCTATTACAGATAAATGGTAGGTTTGAATGGAAAGTGTGAAAAGCCCAGCAGAACTGAGCAGTCCATCACAGGCTGACTGGCTCAAGCCTTAGAAGAAGCTGCATAAGCCACCTCTGACCAAATGACTTTTTGAAGTTTCTGCAATGAGGATTTACTCTAGAACCTCCTGCCTCCCCTCTCTGACAGAGGACTTTCAGTATTACTTGTATTTGGGGGAAAAAATAAAAAGGACAATGAACATCAGAGCAAATTATGGAAAAATTCAAGCAATGGGAATAATCTACACTAGTGTATTTAACAGTGCCCACACTGAAGTGAATAGAAGAGTTCTAGTCTATGAAATAACTTGGATTTTTTTTTTCTTTGGGGAAAGTTCAAAAAGCGCAATGAACAAAAAACCTCATGTCAATGCTAACATGAAGTTATTAGAACAATAACTGTATTTATTATTCATGAAGTGAATAGAGATGATCAGCACAAGACAGATCTCTTCTATTCATTTTACGTGAAGTAGTGGGAAAAGGGTATAACGAGTTGGGGAGAGAGGGGAGAGGGGGAGGTAGCGAGGACGGTGGGATTCTGAGGAGAGGGCTCAGAGGAGGCGCTGGGGAGACCCGGGACGGGCCAGGGGGAGGCTGGGGACAGACGGGAGGAGCGGGCACAGGGCACGACTGCCTGGCAGCCCTAGCGCAGCGGGGTACAGAAGGATGAAGGGAGGAGACTCACCGCAGCAGCCATGCTACGTGAACTCAGAGGGCTGGAGGAGCCGAAACTACTCACTTGCTCGGCCAGCAGCTGCCGGCTCTGCACCGCGTTGTTCCGCAACAACAAGAACGCGTCCGTTAGACGCCGGGTGGCCATGGCCTATCGCCTCGGGGCCCCGCGGCCGCCCTGCGCCTCGCTGCCGGGCCCCCGGCCCTAGCTCAGCCCGGGGCCCGCGGGCCGTCTGCGGCCGCTCCCGGCGAGGCCCCGCCGGCGGCTCAGAGCACCGGGCCCCGCCGGCAGCCGGCCCCATCCATCCCCCCCGGATCCGACCGCAGCCCCAGCAGCGGCGCGGCTCACTTCCGCGTTGTGCATCGCTCGACGTCTTCCGGACCGCCCGTTGGCCAACGCTGCTCCGCCCGGGCCCGGCGGCCGCCGCACCGGCGTTCCGGCCCTCCTGCGGTCCGGGCAGACACCACACCCCACCTCTAACCCAAACGGCGGCGAGCCCCACTTAGGGCTGACGGGCACACGGGCTTGGTAGGGCCGTGTGCGGCGCGTTGTGCCTTACGTTGGTGATGAGAGCCAGGAGACGGCATCCTCCGTGTCTCCAGACATGTCCCTGGGCTGGAGCTCTGCCTCTCACGGCTGTGAAGCATCCTCAGTTCACCCTCAAAAGGCACAAGTTTGGTTCAAAGCACAATACAGTAGCATGACCATTTATGCTTTGATATCTTTTATTTGTGTTGTTATTGTTGTGAACGTTGCCACACCTTCCCCAAATTTCCTTTGCTTCCAGTGAATTGTGTTTTCCAGAAACCTCTCTCAGCATTTTTGTGTTGCTCACTCCAACCACTCAAAAATCAGGATGTTCCCTGAAAACGAACAAGCCATTAAAAATCATGACAAGGGGTTTGACTTTCTGAAAGAGGCTTTTGATAAAGTGCACTAGAGTGATTTCTCCCCCCGATGCTGTGATAACAGCAGCGGCCACTGCCCGGCGCAGCCAGGGCAGCTGCTGCACAGTGGCCATCAGGAGCTTCCTCTGTAAATGAACCTCCCCAAACCAGCATGTACACATCTGGTAGGAGCACTGCCTGCAATCACATCCGCACTGTTTGGAAATGTTACCTTGTTTTAGCTGACTCGCTGGGCAGACTCCTACAGTGACAAAGAGAAAAAAAAGAATTCCTTTTCTATTATAAGACATTTGTGCAGTTTTCTTAAGCAGCCCTTCTGCCTTAGCAGGAGAGACCCCCAAACCAGAATCTAGCAAGGAAATGAGCTCCTTTCGTACATGGGCTAATGCATGCATTTCATTTTCCATGGTCTGGGGAAATCTGTTTTCATTTTGGCTGCCTGACAAAGGCTTTAGAAATACATGTGCGTACTTCATTTCTTCATGCTAATTTTTAATCTAGTGTAACAGGGTTTTATACTATGGGAACAGTTTCAGCTAATGAGCTTCCAGTCTGCTCTTGCACTGCTGCCATGGCTTAGGTCAAGAGGAATTTCTCCTGCTGTCAGTGGGCCTCGTGATCTTTTAGCTCTGGATGCACGCTCCGGAAAAACTGGTTGGAATATCTCACACAGTTGGATGGAGAACATAATCCCAATGGGAAGCCTGATGTGCTGGAAGTTGCTACATACCAGAAATAAACATCTTTTGCTTCCTTATTTCTGAGAGCTTAAAAAGGTTTTAATGTTGGGCAGGCTTGGAATTTAATCTATAAAAAGTATCTGGGACTTGTACACGGTGAATAACCACTTCAAAGTGGATATTAGGAACAAGCAATAGGAATAGAAGGAATGGAAAAAGGGATTAATCAAAGAAAACTATGTCTTAGAAGTTAGGAAGTGTAGGCATAAAGGGAAATGTGCCAGAAGTAAGGCTGAGTTAGACCTTGCAAAGGAAATTAAAACAAATAGCAAAATGTTCTTCAGTTGTCCATAGCAAGAGACGAAGTTGAGAAGGGGCAGAAGTGATGAAAGAGGGAGAGGCAGGACACAAATTAATGCATAATATATAGTGGAAATGTACACAGAGGAAATGAATGCATAGAAATAGAAATTATCTAATCCAAGTGGAACAAAGCACAGAGATCATAATGTGATGATAATTTGGACTGGATGATGGTTATAGGTCTCTTTCAACTGAAATATTCCAATTTCTGACCCAGACATCAAACAGCACTGGCCTATGAGGATTCTATCTGGCTGTATAACAGCATCCCTCCTCTCTGCAGGAGCAACCCAACACAATCTAGAGCAGGAAAAATTGTTCCAGTGTTTAAAAAGAGGAAAAATAATCAAAGTGTAATCCAAGTAAAATGTGAGTCTTCTGGATAAATTTAGCAGGAAAGAATAATATCAGACATGATGGCAGACAGAAATGGGCTAAAATACAACATACATTTACTGAAGGTGCTGGATTAACCTGATGACTTTGAAAGGTAACTAGTTTCCAAACAGAGGAAAGCTAGTAGATCTCTTCTGTCTGATAATTGGTAGATGTAGGCTGGAAATTAGAAGAAAATGTTTAACCTTCAGAGGAATGAAGTCCTGTTATATCTTTCTTGCAGGCGTGACAAGGTGAAACAAATGCATTATAAGGTAGTGCTCGATCTGTTCATGAAAAGGATCATATTTTCCCCTTCTGAGACAGCACGTATCCCTAAATATATCTTTTTAAGCATATGCTGTTAATTTTTTGGACTGTTGTTTCTTGATGATGAAGCTCACTGCCATGGGTTTGGAGTTTCTGTGTTCCTGCCTTTAAAATGCCTGCTCTTTTCTGCTGTCCTTTCTAAGCAGTGGGATAGCAATGTTGCCTGCACTTGCACATTCCTGCACCCACTGCCTCCCACAGCCAGGGTCTGATCCAAAATGATGGGAACTTTCCAGTTACCACTGTGGCATTTAGATTAGGCTTCTGGAGAAAGACAACAGCTTTTAAATTGTTCTTTCAAACTCCTTTCTTGCAGTCCAGACCCTGGATCACTACTGTTAAGCTACCCAAGCTAAGTCAAGGGCAAACAGAGCTTATGCTTCAGTGATCAGATGAAAATCAATCTCTATGGCATTTTATCTTGAGCAATTGAGCAGGTAGACGGAGGAGGTGAAATATTGTGGTTTTCTGAAGGCTTCTGATTGCTCAGAAGGCTGAACGATCAGCTTGTGCCAAAGGCTGCATTAATGAACCATTAAGTGCAGTTTGCCCTGGAAAAACCCACCATCCTTTTGCAGCTGGGACACTTGGCTGCCAGAAAAGTTCTTCTGCAGGAAAGTTTCTAGAGGAAAAATCAGCCAAGTGGCAGGGTCAGCTCTGTCATTTGTAGAGGTGCATTTTCTGCATGGAAATTGAGGGTGTCTTGGTGAAATAGACCATATTATTGCCTTTATCCCGTAGCAGAAGATTTTCAGGCTTCAGGGCTGTCAAACTCTCGGCTTCCAGAGTGTGTTAATCACTGAACCAGGATTTATTTGGCCCGTGAACAGGGAGATTTCCCGAGTTTTGGCAGTGGGTGTGATTTTCACAGCCTCTCTCTAGGTGGTGCTGCAAGGCAGGGAGATGCGAGGAAGACTCGCTTATGCTAGTTTTTTAAGACAGTCCCTTGGTTTCTTTCTTAACCAGCTCTTGATATTCCAACTTTCTGAAAAGAAAATCAGACAAAGTTGCCCACAATTTCTTTATTTTGATGAGCCACAATGTGAACGCACCCATTGGAAATACAAGCAGAGGAGAACTGTTGTTTCCTCTGGGTTCAAACTGTTGATGTGTACTATCCCTAGAAAACTGCAGTTGAACAAACTGACTTTTCATATTGATCTAACTTTACCAAAATAACAGCAGTTTGTAGAATCTAGTGAATTAGAGAAGAATATCTGAAAAAGAATATTAAGTTGGTCATGCAGAGACCCTAATTAATGAATGTGTAAATTATATAGAAATTCACATCTCCAAGTGGGCTCTATCCTCTTTTACTCTACACTTAAATGTTGCCTTGCGCGTCTGCACACTGAAAAATGGTAGAATGGATCCTGCAGATTTGTCTGTACTCCTCCTCTGCTACTGAAATGCAATCAAACGAGGTGAATCAAGCCTTACGTCAAGCTGGGTAGGCAGCAAAGACTGTTGTGTCTGCTTGGAGGGCTGGGGGGAATATTGTACTCAAAATTCAGCTGTAAAAGTTTGATGTTTACAGGCAGATGTACCACATAGGTGATTAGACAGTCAACCTTGTTCAAAGGCAGATGTGTTATACAGTCTATGAGCTTGTACCCCAGTCTTGTGACAGGCTAATAATGCCCATGGTACTTAAACAATGGAACAACGCTGTCATCTAATATTGTGCAAAATTCCTCTCCTCAGCTGTGCACTATATTAAATCTTCTGTGTCACTGTGGTGTTAGGTCACCTCTGCAGCAAAGATAAAAGCTTGCTCATTGTAGACATTTATATCTCTGCTTATCCTAATACCTCTCCAGTAGTCACATGAAGATATTCTGTATTTAAATTGATGTATCAAACATAAAAAAATTGTTATTGGTCTCTTAAGATCTAAAGATTTTAGATCAAGATGGGATACTTGTCATGGATGTATGTTTTAGCTGAGTGAAAGTTGGGGGGCTGGATATACACCAGTGGTTAGATGTTCATCCACAGAAATAGCACTGTGCATCCAAGATGCTTCTGACCCCTAGCTGTTTGCTATTGACCACAGAATGTTACCCTGCAATTTAGCCAGCACAGTACGCTCTGTGACTGCTTCTCATGTGCTTTAGTGCAAGCTGATCAGTTTAGTTACTAATATAGCAACTTTGCTTGTGAGGTCAAACACTGGGGCTGATACGCTGGAGTGCTGAGGGGAGTTAGCATGAAGCCACCCTGCAAACGCACATTCAAGGGTCGAACAGTATACCATGGCTAAAGTAAGATAGGAGGGAAATGTGTTGTTTGCATATCGTGTCAGAGTCCCTTAGTACTTCAAGTACATCCATACATGAAAAGATTGCAATCACAATAAGTAGACAAGGGATGTATTATTCTTCCTCTTTTATAGACGAGGAACCAAGCCATGAAGAGATTTAGTGAGCAGTTCCCCTGCAGACATGCATAATGTAAGAGCTGGCAATAAAACACAAGATTCATCATTACTGCCATTTTACAGATGGAAAAACCAAGTCACAGGACAACAGTGGCTCGCTCAAGGTCACACAGGGTATTTATAGCAAACCCAGGACCTGAATCTGGAGCTGCTGCGTGCTGGTCAGCATTTTCCCAAGGGAATCATGGATAAGGAGATTAATGTAAATAGTTTCTCCAAAAGCAACAGAACTTCAGAAAGAGAAGGAAGACTGTTCCAGAAAAAGATGCCTGTGCTTGTTTAGAAAAGCTTAGACTCCAGTATGCCCATCAACTCATACCTGTTTTCTTGTTATCCTAATTAGTGGCAATATTCCATTAACAGAAGGTTTTATCTCTTTAAATCAGGTGGGTTTTTTTCAACTAATAAAATTAGAGCAGGCAATTCAGAAGGATCTGTTATAGTAGATCATGGTCTGACATTCATTCCAGCAAAAACAACTGTTATCAAAGAAAGATCTTTTTCATAAACATAGGAAACAAGTCAGGCTAATAAAGACATGAATAGGTTTTGGCACATTACAATGTAAAAATAATCAATGAAACAGTAAAAAAAAACCTAGTCAGAAAGTCTACATGATGAGTATTATGTTGCATAGAAGTAGTCTGACTCTGCTTTATAACGAATAGCATTTAGCCATAAATCATTCTGAAGAGGGAGAAAGGAATGATCCTTTTCAATGCCATTTGGAAGCAGCAGAGGGCACAGAAGAGCAGATTCCTGTTGCAAGAATCTTCACCTTTTTTTGGCCTACATCTTCCTGTAGAATACCTGTAAATACCGTTTTTCTTACTGAACTTGGGCCAAATGGCTAGCAAATGAGTATCCTCTGCGGAAGAAATCTTACATTTCCAGACTGGTTTTCTGTCACTTAAGACTGCTGCCTGCGGCTGATGTATTGTGCCAAGATACTGCTGTACATGGTGTTTATTGCTATTCTCAGAGGCGCTTACAAATGGGAAATGCTAGAATCTGAGATAAGTACAAAGGTGATGTAAGAGCATAAGGAAGGAAACTAGACTAAGCAAAAAAAGTTTATTAGCGGAAGCAGGCGGGAGGTGGGATCAGAGCTGCAGCTGAGGACGGCCATGGGGGGATGATGAAATCCCCTTTCTGCTTTCAATAGCATCATGGGAAAACAGAAAACGAAAAAAAGAGCAAACCATACATCTGAAATTTACTGTAAGAGTGACAGAGCATTGGAACGGGTTGCCCAGGGGGGTTGTGGAGTCTCCTATGTTGGAGATATTCAAAGCCCACCTGGACAAGTTCCTGTGTGATGTACTCTAGGTTACCCTGCTCTTGCAGGGGGGTTGGACTAGATGATCTTTCGAGGTCTCTTCCAACCCTTGGGATTCTGTGATTCTGTGTGTGAAATCAAAACAAGGGGATGCAGGAACAGCAGAACAGAAAGGAACTACTCTTGTTTCTTTCTTTTTAATTCCTGTTGCTCAGACAAAAGAATTACAGTGTCTCCAGAAACACTTTTACCACATCTGTCAACTTCCATGCCACAGAACAAGGCCTCACAGGAATATGTCGTATTGTTCCCAGTTTGAAGAAACTAAGGCAAGGGAGCGTGATGCTGATTTGACAAGGTCCTGGTTTCAGCCTGAATAAAGTTCATTTTCTTCCCAGTACCTGGTACAGTGCTTGTGGTTTGGATTTAGGATGAGAATAACACTGATAAAACACTGATGGTTTAGTTATTGCTGAGCAGGGCTTATGCTAAGTTAAGGACTTTGCAGCTTCTCATGCTGCCCTGCCAGTGAGGAGGCTGGGGGTGCCCAAGGAGGTGGGAGGGGACACAGACAGGACAGCACACCCCAACTGACCCAGGGGATATTCCAGGCCATATAATGTCATGCTGAACAAAAAAACTTCTGCTCAGGGACTGGCTGGACATAGGTCAGTGGGTGGTGAGCAATTGCATTGTGCATCACTTGTTTTGTGTAGTCTTTTAGTGTTATTATTTCCCCTTCCTTTTCTGTTCCATTAAAGTGTCTTATCTCAACCCATGAGTTTTACCTTTTATCCAGTTCTCTCCCCATCCCTGTGGAGGGTATTGAGCAAACGGCTGAGTGGTATTTCGCTGCCTGATGGGCTAACCCACAACAGACAATCAGTTTTTCTCTCAGCTATCCTTGTTTGATCCCTCTGAAGACATGGATGTCCAACCCTGGATGACTCATGCAACCCATATTCAACTAGTTTACCTCCCCCTGATGTCCTTGTGGCTGGTTTTAAGCCGGGACCCTTCAGCTGCTGCTTGTGGGCTCCAGCTGGTCTGCAGTGGGTGACTATCCCCTTTAATCAACTGCGCCCTGAATTCCTCACTCACCCCCATTGCTGGGACAGGATCATCCAATGCACTATGAATGATGGCAGCAGCGGTCAGAGTGGGCAGAGAGTTATTTTGGTCTCCCACCTCCATGCTGCTATGTATAGGTTGATCTGGGAGGCTCTGCAGCCTCCAGGGTGCATGGCTCCATCTGTGTGCTCTGCTGTCCTTGTGTCCCTGCCGGGAAAGGTGGTCCAGGGCCCTTCAGCTGTGCTTTGCGGGGGTGGTCATATATTCTCATGCTTGGAGTGCATCCACCATTGACCATAGAGGAACTGGGATTCTTGGAGCCCTGAGCTGAGCTGCAGGAAAGAAAGAGACCCATGTCCAAATTGTTGTACCTGAGGGAGGGCTGGATCCAGCCTGTTCCAGTCCATGCTGGCTGGTTACCCATTTTCCTTACATGAGAATGTCCACCCTAGCCTCTTTTCACTGCATCCCGCTTAAAATCCATAGAAGAGGCCATAGGAACCACTCAGCCAGCAGGAAACACAGTGCAAGGACCACGGTCTGACTTAGGGTTCCTGAATCTGGGTTATTCTTGGTGCGTCAGTGTCCCAACTAACAGCAGTGGCTTCCCCACCACTGCAAACAAGACCACATGAGAGACCAGAAGGTGTTCTATAGCAGAAGGCCAAGGTTATGGTCCAAAAGCTGACCTGCTTTCCCTGCAGCATAGCTGTGGAAGATGGTGAGCTGGGAGAAGTGAATGGGACATAATTTGGCTCCGTGTGTTTTTTTTTGAGGTATCCTGTCTAAGTAGGCTCAGCAGCTTTGCCTATCCCCATTGTGGTTTCCTGACCAAAGATGAGGTGTGAGGAACTGAACCGCATTCCCTGAGAAAAGCTGATAGAGCCTCCCCTGCTTCTCCCCCTCCTCTGGTGCTTCAAACCAAAACAGCTGCAAACTTCTTGTGGCTGGAGATGTGCTGAGTGGCCTGGCAGGAGTTCAGGGAGAGGTAAAGGAATCCCACCCACCAGTAGCAAGGGCTCTGTGCCACCGCCAGCTCTTGTGTGCCCTAAATCCTGGCTTCCTGGAAGTTGCTATCTCCATAAATACCAGCTGGCTAGCAACAGAAAGGGACTTGCATCACTGGTCTGTGTTGTACTGTGTGAGATATGAGGTGACACACAACACACTGGCAGTAGGCAAAGGCGTTGTCTGCTGATGTGGTGACACGCTTGAGGCAGAACTGGAGAATTCGATCCCTTCCTGCCCGTGGTCTCCCAGGCGCTGTGGTGAGGCGCTTGACTCGTTGTGCTTGGGGATGGTGAGGGAAAGGGAAACACATGGGCCAGCACCATCTGCGCTTCAGGAACTCAGACATGCCAGGTTGGCAAGTGCCCACAAGGCTGTTGGGTTTGCTGAGCTTGGGTTCTACCACAGCTGGATTATCCAGGCTGAGCACAACCCAGCCAGGTTTGTCCCTGGTGAAGCTTAAGGGAGGTGAAGAATGCTGACTGCTTTTGGCAGTGTTATATCAGAGACAGCTTTGGCCAATAGCTAGTCTGGCTCCAGATCCAGCTCAGAAAGTCTCCCTGCTGCACTGATTGCCAGTTCCCCTGTCCTCCTCCCCACAGGAGCAGGGTTCATTCCTATTGAATCGAAGAATGACAGAGCTGCATTTGTGCTCAACTCTCCTGATATGCGGTCCAGGCATGACAGAGACCTGTGAACACTTTTCTGTGCTCTCTGCATTTGATTCTTTACCTTTATCTCTCGATTTATGTTTCCAAATAATTTTTTTTTTTTTTTTTTTAAGCAAGATGGCAGCTGTGTTACAGAGCTCAAAGCCCTGGAAGAGGCGAATTCATGCTCTACATTGTTGGTTTTGGTTTTCATGGCCCCAGTGCCAGAATGATGTTGTTTATAGAGCAACTGTGAAGCTATATCACTGCGGTGAGTGCTAATAGTTGTGGACCCAGAACTACATATCTAATCCACACATGGTCTGGCAGCAGAGCAAGCACGTGAGGGTGGCAGTAGACACAAATTGCTGATGGATGAGAGGAAGAATCTCCCTTTTTCTGGGGTCTGTTATCATAGAATCATAGAATAGTTAGGGTTGGAAAGGACTCTAAGTTCCTCTAGTTCCAAACCCCCTGCCATGGGCAGGGACACCTCACACTAAACCATGTCACCAAAGGCTCTGTCCAACCCGGCCTTGAATACCAGCAGGGATGGAGCATTCACAACTTCCTTGGGCAACCCATCCCAGTACCTCACCACCCTCACAGTAAAGAACTTCCTCCTTATATCCAATCTAAACTTCCCCTGTTTAAGTTTTAACCCATTACCTCTTGTCCTCTCACTACAGTCCCTAATGAATAGTCCCTCCCCAGCATCCTTGTAGGCCCCCTTCAGATACTGGAAGGCTGCTCTGAGGTCTCCATGCAGCCTTCTCTTCTCCAGGCTGAACAGCCCCAACTTTCTCAGACTGTCTTCATATGGGAGGTGCTCCAGTCCCCTGATCATCCTCATGGCCTCTTCTGGACTTGTTCCAACAGTTCCACGTCCTTTTTATATTGAGGACACCAGAACTGTACACAATACTCCAAGTGAGGTCTGATGAGAGTAGAGTAGAGGGGCAGGATCACCTCCTTTGACCTGCTGGTCACGCTCCTTTTGATGCAGCCCAGGATGTGATTGGCCTTCTGGGCTGTGAGCGCACACTGAAGCTGGCTCATGTTTGTTTTCTCATCGACCAACACCCCGAAGTCCTTCTCTGCAGGGCTGCTCTGAATCTCTTCTCTGCCCAACCTGTAGCTGTGCCTGGGATTGCCCCAACCCAAGTGTTATGAACCACACCTTGTTGTGATGCCTCCTGTACCTCAGAGCAGTCCTGCAGACACCTGCCTCCCTCCAAGTGCCACTCAGGAGTCCCTGTTCCTAACTTAACCAGGAGCTGGGCAATCATCTTTGGCTTCCTGTACAGATTTTGTAAAAGCAATGTCAAAGCCAGCCCAACAAAGCCACACAATGAATACTAATTTCTGTCAGCTCTAGCACAACACTTGCACAGGGAAATGAGAACCTCTGACAAGTCTGCAGCTCTCCCTTGGGTGGATGTGTACACAGACACTCATCCAGAAGGGTTTCTGGCTGTTTATGTAGCACAAGTGTCTTGAAACAGATCTGTTTGCTCTGAAGAGCAAAGGATTAATGAATAATATGCAATTAAAGCCTGCATGGGAGGTAGCAAGTAAGAACAGTTCCTGCTCTGCTCCCCTTGCAGAGTTGGTTTCAGGTGCACGTTAAGGAGTGCTTGTTTAACGCCTCTCTTTCTGTTCTTTTAGACAGTGTTCTCATCAGGGCTTTAGAAAGGTAACTACACAATATGCTCCTCAAAGCACATGTGCCAGCCATCCACAAGGTGCCTCGACAGACACACACTTGGCAGGCAGCAGTGATGGTAACTGAAAGGCTGGGGGTTGATGCTTACAGCCAGCCCCTGCTCGAAGGAAAAGGTTTTCTCCTGGGGAGGTTTGTGCCTGGGCCTCCAGAGACACAAATCCAACACCCTGCCCAATGATCTGTGCTGATACACGTTTCCTGTGTGACCTCCAGTGAGCTGCTTGGGACTCCCTCAGACGAACTGTGCCAAATCTTCCCGGGTGGCGAAGGTATAAGCCTCTGTTTTCATAATGGAAGGGGAGAGAGGCACAAATGTCTGCCAGGTCCTCAGCCTCTCCTCTGCAATTCCCAGTCTGCTGTATTACCTTACACTGATGATTTAATTTATGGCAATGAACTGCAAACAGCAGTGGCTGCAAGCTGTGATTTCTGTGATAGCTGCCGGGTTGTGACAGCAGCTTCCAGTGTAGGAGCAGTGATCGTCTCTGGTGCCACCACCTTGGACCAACGCTCATCCTGACTGATCTTCCCCACCCCGTGGGCCCCCTCTGCTGCGTATCCAGGCCCTCCCACAAGAAAGGCTGCATTAAAGCACTGTTTTTGGGCTCCTTTCAATATGATTCACTCATCCTGGGTTTGGGAATTCAGGCTTATGCTGGTGCTGTGAGAGAGAAGGAAGAAGAGATAATCTTATGGAAGAAAAATAAACCATGCTGCTGCTGACTATAGAGTGGAGCAAAGCCCAGGGACTGGTTTTCCTTTGGAGCCAGGTTCTCCAGCCAAGCTTATTTCCCAAATGGTGAACCTATGGACATGAACTTTGTTTCTATTTTGCTGGTGGGAAAACTGTGGCACAGGCAGGCTGAGTGATGATGAGCAATGGAGAGGCAAACCTTTGGCTAAGTCAGTGGTATAAATAACATCTCAAGTCTGAGTCCTCACCAGCAGATCAAGATCTCCATATCACTAGAAGAATGTGCAGCAGTATTCAGTGCATATATTGTTCTCCCTCAAAGAAGCAGAAGTGTGCACATCATTAAGAGGAAATATTTTATGCTTATCATTCCCACATGCCTGCTCTCTATCTGCCTGGGTTCTCAAGCAGCACCCATTCTGCACGTAATGTCATGCATTTATGTCTCACAAGAAAGATCAGATCTTCTCAGGCTAAGCAATTGTTTTCTGGCCCCTGATAAAACCATTTTACCGAGATTAATAACTTGTGTGGGTTTATGCTTCCTTTCCCTGAAATGCCATTAGATGAACATCAAGTGCTTTTGTATTTATTTGAGGGAATTTCCTTTCAGACTCTGCAGGCAGAGAAAAAAAATGGGGATAAGAAGGGATCTGGGACTGAATTATGCCACTAACTAAATGGCAGTGCCTCAGTGTAAGCAGAAGAGAATGGCTTGCTGCCTCATTTATATCCATCTGAGGTGCCATAAGCTGCAGACTGGGATAAGTTACCTTGTCTGAAGGACTGAAATATCACATCAAAGCACCCTGTGGATCAAAGGTGAAAGCAACAGGCATTCCTGGCTGGCTCATCTTTCAGACCTTTCTCTCTCTTCAGTTTCCACTTTAAATCTGATAATGCAGCCTGAATGCAGCCTTCATTCCTCAAGGCACAGGATGTATGAAGCATGTATTCCCTTGTTAGTGGGCTTCATGGGGCATAGGATTTCCAGGGCTTAGTTCTCAGGCATCAGTGGTGGAAAAGATCTCTCATTCTGGAGAAGGCAGAGCAGGACTGAGGGAGTCAGTGCAGCAGTGCAGAGGCTCTCCTGTCCCAGGTACAGCACAGGGTGCAAATTTACAAAGAGCTGCTCAACAGTTAAAGTACTAGCATTAATCTGCAACATGAAGTGCTCAGGACCTCCCAGAGAATCAAATCCGTGATGCAAGACTTTATGTGAAGACAGACTAAAACATCCGAGGTTGGAACTAGATGATCTTAAAGTCCCTTCCAACCCTAGCTATTCTATGGTTCTATGATTCTATGATTTTATCTGTGAGGTTTGCAGCAGACACACTGAAACACACAGGGCACATCTTCTGAAACACAGGTCCCAGTGGTACTTGGAAGCACATTGGAAATTTTTATGCTAAATGAAGTAAATGTAAAAGAAAATTACTTCAGGGGCTCAGAAAAAAGGCTTTCACCCCACAGATGTGTGCCTTTTGTCACACAAAAGACAGTAGGAGGCAGATGAAGCTGTGTTGCTCAGTGTCTATAAAAATCTGGATGTTAAGTCTTCCGTGTTGTGGTTTCCTCCTGCAGTACTACCTGTCAAAGAGGATCAGAGTCATCTCAGCATGAAGGAGAGGTCTCATGACCTGAAAAAAAACATTGATTTTGACATTTTATGTCCTTTAGACCTATTCATTTATGTCAGTAAACTCTTACTGAGTCTGTAGCGGCTCTCTCTGGGTGGAGGTCTCCCTCAGATAGATGTCCTCAGCTGCACATCTATTGCTGCTGTTTGGTGACAGAATCAATACACATGCTTAAGTGAGATTTGTGGAGATGTTTTCTTAGGGATTCAGAGCTTTGTACTAGTATGTAGGGCCTTAGCAAGTAGCTTTTGAAATCTAGACCCAGCTATATCTGTGGGTTCATGTAATATGAAATCTTACCTTATATTCAACCTGAACTGGATTCTTTTATGTCAGGGTTGATCTCCAAGGTTTATAAAGCCATTCAGACTGGCAGCAAGATGAACAAGGCAACTGTATAGCTGTTTCCCCTACTCCAATCTGCAAAAGGAAAACACTGTGAGTCATTAGCCAGAGAAATTGTGTTTTCTTCAGCAGGAAGCTTTGCAGATTCTCTGCTCCCAGATCTCATTACACTCTTCCACCCCACCATTCTGGAAAAACTCCCACAGAAAGGCAGATATTTTAATCAAGAAATGGTCCTTATTTCCATTAGCAACAGCTGTTTTCCTTTTAATTTAATTCTCCATTCTGGAGTCTGATTATGAAAGCTGCCATTAATTATGTTTTTCATCAGTCAATGCTCAGAGATGTCTAATGGCCCAGCACACCTAATTAGTCTTTCATGTATGATAGTGTTTCAGCAAGTCTATAGTTAGTGTATAGGGCTGATATCTGTGGTGTAGTGGAGTTGTGAGTGGGGCTGTGCACTCTCCTGGTGTGTGTCAGATAGATAATGTTACAGCTGTGTTCCTCTGCCTCTGCCAACATGTGGCTGGCTGTGGGCTGCAGTTACTGGGTTGTGATAACGGCCAGTGGCAGAAGTGGCTTCTAATGTCACTCTGAGCATGCTAGCAAAAGGGTGAAGAATTCAAGCTGCCTTTGGAAGCTCTTTGAAGACAGGGAGTGCAGAGACTGAATTACAGCTACTTTTTGTTTCAGATGATGCACTTGATAAGTGTTAGTGATGGCTACATGTGCTGTGCCTGGGTGCTTTTCTTTAGCTTCTTCTGTGCAGAATCCCTCTGGTCATCCTTGCCTAGGTATTCCCAGCTGACCCATTTGTCTCAAGCTACAGAAATGGCTACTTGTGATGCAAGGAGTGTTGCTCTCTTTAATGTCACTGTGGAGACAGTGGCATGACTCAACCTCACTAACCTATTGATGTGTCTGGGTATAGGCAAGTGTTTGGCTAGGTATAGCAGAAAGCTTGGCACAACTGTCCAGAAACTATGGGCACAAAAACCAACTCATCTTTATTCAACAAGGCGCTCAAGTAGGTTGATTGAATTCTTCACATACCTTAAATGTGGAGTTAGAACATCAGGCTTGGTTGAAACTTGGCCTTCATTTTGAAAGTGTTTGCAGCTGCATAGAATAATAGTTATTGGCAGGTAGCCTCAGGTAAGAAACATTTCAAATCCTCCAGTACACAGATAGCTTTGAAAAATATCCACATCTGTCACTGCTGTCTATCGAAATCCAGTCAGCCTGTGTGCAGAGAGCTGGCTCTGTTCCCTTGCCCAGGCTGTCACCTGCAGAGTTCATGGCATTGTGGAAAATTACATGCACTGAGTAGTGGCATGTTTTGTTTATCTCAGTAGAAAAGTGGCAAACAACCAGCTCAGGATTTGTAGTCATGCATTGCATAAAGCAGTCAGTCACCTTCAGCCTTTCCTATGTCTGAAGGAGTCTGAGGCCCATGATCATTCTTTGCTCACTTCATTTGCTTTTGCTGTGAGCCCCACAAGACACTGCAGGAAAGAAAAACTGATGTAGCAACGTTTGCTGTATATAATAACAATGTACTGCAGTGAAACCACTTGGCTGTATTTGAATAATGAGAGATGATATGCTAATATTCTACCTGATGCTGAAGGTAGTTCTCTGTCCTGTCAAGTCACATCAGACTTATGTAGAGGTTCTTCAGTGAGTATTCAACTGTCCAGTTTCTGACTGTGTGACCTCACTAAACACAAAACCTTTTGACTGCAGGAATGAATCTGCCATGCTGCTAAACAGAGGCTTCTTCACAAGGCATCTGCTTCCAAAGAAAATGAGATTTGCTTTGATTTTCATGGCCTGTTGATGGATGAGAGCAGCACCACAAGGAATCATGCAGGATTGAGTCAGAAACAGGTTAAAGGTGGATACAAAAGCATCCCAGTTACTGTCACTTGAGAGTGAGAAAATGCAGGTGACCAGTTAAATAATATGTCCTGTCCCAAAGCCTCCAGCTCTGATGCTGCGAAGGGATATAACCATAGACAAAATAGGTTTTAGACACAGAATATCTCTGCCTTTAGCATTACTCTAACTTAACACATTTTTTGAATGGGGGAAGAATGATGTGTGTCCTACTGTTATTCACTGTTTAGTCACATCTTCGATGTGTTGTTTGATCACCTCAACTTTGAACTCTCATCTGAAATATCTCAACTGGAAAATGCTGGATTTACAGAGCTCTTGCAATGGTGATACAAGAAATGTTCTAGCAGGGTGTTATGGTCCTGCTGTCAAGTCCTTCACTGGAAACCCAGAGTAATTCCAGTGCAGCTGATGGGTTACTGTCGTGTAGATGAAGGCAGCGTTCATCTTTTGGATGTCACCTTTTGGCCTCTTCTGTTGGCAAATGAACCTGATGTAAAATTGCAAAAACACATCCTTTGAGTGAAAGTGATAAGAAAGACAAATGTTTGACTTTAGCCAGAGAATTTAAAACTCAGAGTCCTTTGAAGATTGCCGGGTTCTGCGCTGTGTAAGTTGTCCGTATCTGTCTAAGAAAACACTCATTTCATCACAGCTGATGATATGAATTCAGACTTGTGAGCAAATGGCTAGGTTGAGTTAAATCACCTCACTATCTGCTAATGGCATTTTTGCCTTTGCTTGATGATGAAGGTTATCTTGCTGTTTGGAAATCATAACCTACAACTGTTAGACAGCATTATCTGCAGACTTGGGTGAGATAATTTAATGAAAAATCCAGGGAATCTGGAGATTATTGGCTTCCATTCACATGAAGTTGAAATGCTTCAAGACTCCAGCTGCCTTCACACACCATGTGCCTCCTGCTGTACGGTGGGGAAGGAACAGCAGCTGGCAGATGATGGATAGCCATGCCACAGCCCGCTATAAGGCTGGGAGTGACATCACTGATAGAAAGGAGAGCAGCTTGAGCTGTTTATAAAACTGCAGTTGGGAAGTTTGCCCCAGACTGCATTAAGCTCTGTTCACTGCCTACCCAGCTTTTCCCCACTCAAATTCCAAGCTCCTTCAAGGGAAACAAACATCTGCAGAGACACAATGTTAATTGTTGTACTTAGAGCTGCTGTTTACATTTTTGGTGCGGTCAAGTCAAAGCATGTCAAGGCTCTCCTGATGGCTAAAACAAGCCAGAAATCTTGTTCTGGCTGAAATAACAAGAGGCTGGGTTCTGATCTCTTGTACCAAGGCATTTTGCATTGGCCCCAGAGAATGGAAATCAGCATCTGGAGAAATCAGAGGGTGCAAAGAAAAGTAGCAGAGAGGCTTGTAAGAGGGTGAATGCGATAGAGTCACCAGGGAAGCATTACAAGGTTAATGCAGTTTTCCATTATCTGAAAACAGTTAGGTATTACACTGCATTTGTAGGCTTAGAAAGACTGGCTTCCCCAGGTTCTGCTCCCATCAAAATCCAGCCTAATGGCTCCTTATCAGGCATGATGAATCACTCCTGGGCCTACACTTTGGTCCCTAATTTCCACTTTTTTTGTATCTGCTTAAAGTCCTTTTTAATTTTAACATGTACAGCAGCCTGTGAGCCAAGTGTGGCCCTGGTGTTCACAGTCATCCTGGTGATTACTGCACTTGCCAGCTCCCTTTAGGATGCAGTTTCAATGGGGTGTGACTTTCACAATACTTTTTTCTTGTTGTTGCTCGAGCCGCTCCAGGAAAGAGCTGTTAAACACGAGTCTCAGCAGGATCCATCATGACTGAGGACAGAACAGAATGTAATGAAACAGGGTGAATACGTGTCTCACTGAGCAGGATATGTTCTCTTAGTTATATGGTTGATAAAGCTTTGGCTGTGGTTCAAAAAGGTGTTCAGCTTTCATCTCTCTGTCTTCCTTCCTCCACTCCCCTAAATATTAATGGCTGCACTCATACCTCCCATATTCATGGCTACTTTAATTGTTTACAGATTTTTTTAATGACGGATTTGACCTTTTGCCTTTGCAGTTATACAAACCTTTCTCTGTCTTCACAGTGATGCCCCCTTCATCACAGTTTGTCCTCAGCTTCCCTGTGCCCTGGCTGGCTCAGTCTGATGCAATGCCAGGGAACAGACACTAAATCACTGTAGTCAGAAATACTGTGGTGCAGTTTTCTTGCTGAAGAGGAGGGATGGCGCCGCACTGTGCTCTGCTCAGTCTGTGACCCGGACTGCACAAAGCTGCATGCAGGCAACAGCATATTGGTGTCACTGGTGCCAGGTCGCTTGATGACTGGTGGGTTTGGCACCCTGGGCTTGCTGTTTGAAATCACACTTGCTCTGTTATTCTCCTTTGGCTTGGGTGAGTGCAACAGGGCTGTGTGAGGAGCTAAGGTTGTGTGGGAAGCATGTGGCAGCACTGGGAACTGAAGTCACATCTCCTGAGTCTCCACCCTGTTCATTAACCACAAGATCATTTTCTCTCACTAATCGAATCAAAGGAGAACAGCCTTTTCTACCTTATTTACAAGCTGCGAGAGCAGAGGTGGCTCTCTGAGAAAGTAACCTGGCAAAGGAAAGCTAGCAGGATTGGGAAGGGCCAGGTGGCTGTGAGATAAAGGTTTGGGGTTTGCAGGTTTAACCCTAAGCATCTCTGTAAGTGCAGCTTAGCAGCTGGGTTCCTCAATCATGAGGAAATGACAGAGGATCCAGGAGTGCCATGACTGCCTATCCAGATCTGTATCCATGCCAGGTTGATAGGGAGGATGTGTATCCCCTTTAATGCAGACTGCTTCTTCCTGCCACCAATTACTCCCTCCATGGGATCCCATTGTCTAGAGACAGATTTCGTATGAATAGCAGTATGAATAGTAGCAGCTGGGAGTAAAGAAAAAGCAAAATCAATCACACTGTTCTGCTTTGGTTGTGTTGCTGTGCTATGTTTCTGTATCAGCCAACCTCTGATCATGAAATTCTCTTTTATCACATTTTTGGCTATGTTTGCTATGTAAAATTATGATGCTTGAATTAGGTCCTGTGTTTATGAAAAGAGACAAGAATGATGAATACTAATGTGAGCATGAATTAAACAGTATTTTTAATCCTATGGCAATTAATTAAATCAGGGCAGTGACAAATAAGAGCTTAGATGCCCAATTAGGCACTGCTGCACAGGCAGCTGAAGAAAGGAAAACAGTTAATCTGACGTAATGTAATTTGGATCAGGCCCTTAAGAAGGGGAGACTCTTTCTGCTCCAAGAAATTATTAATTGGATTGATATCAGAACAGGAATTTACTCCAGTGTCAGGCCAGCCTGCCCTCTTGGTCTGGAGAGACTTAGGTTCCCATCCTCTCCAGAAAAGACTGAACATATACAACGCAGTTGTAAAAAGCTGTGGATAAAAAAAATGTTAGTTAAGTGCTAACATCATTGATAGTTGGTAGCTGTGAAGGATTGCATTAGTGATGAAATATAATGTTTATTTTCCCTCTAGGTTAAGCATGCTTAGGGTTACCCCAAATATGCAGGGAGATGAACTGGGTGATGATCCACTGTGCCACTGGTTCTGGAAGGGACCAGACAGCAGAGTGAGTCTGTGAGCAGCCTCTCCTCCTGGTTCCATATCTGCTCAGGCCAGAAGGGACTCTGACTATTTCATTTTTCTAGGCCCATCTCACACCACCCATCTCCACCCTGGGTGCTAATACGTTCCAAAAGCAATTGCAGAGGCAGGAGGGCAGTGATGCTGGTGGAGCTGGGGCAGATGTCAGTGGGGAGGGCCAGAGCTGGACCGCAGGCACCGGGATCCATGGCTGAAGTGCTTTGGCAAAGGCGAGTGCAGGGGCCCCGCAGTGGGATGGCTGCTGCTGCAAGTGAAGTCCTCTGGCAGAGCCAGGGCTGCGGGCAGGCATAGTGCCTGGCAAGGTTCAGGCTGGCCCTGTGCACAGAGATTAGTCCTTCAGCACTAACTTTACCCACAAAGTATTCAGGAAAATAAAAGGAAACCATGCTTACGTTTGGGCTTTAATGGCTGGCTTTTTTGCATCTCTCTTTCTTATTCTTGGTCATGAAAGCAGTCAGCCTGCCTAGCAGTTCAGATCTGAATTCTTTAACCTGGAAGGCATTTTATGTAGTGTAACGCTTCCCGTGTAAGACCAAGTCAAGTACCATGAATCAATGACCTTCATTTTCCAGGCTGGTAATTCTGGCTTACCAGAATGAAGAACAAAGGCACTGAATAAGTAAAAGGAATGGGAAGGAGGGAGGGGGAAACCCAAATGGAATGGACACATTGGTTGAAACATCCCATTTCTTGAAAAACTGATTCTGAGGTATCTGTCAAAGCAATCCCTATATTTCTTATGACTATTATATCACATGGCCTTGGCGTGGTTTTCTGGTATTTTGTGAGGACCACCCAGAAGTGGGCCAGGTTTGGTTACTGGATTTACTAAACAGAACAAGAAACACAGAGCTCCTGCCTGCTGTTCAAAAATAATATCGCAAGGGAAGCAAACCACAGTGAGACCACAGGGAGGTGAAGCCCATTTTCCACTTGCCGAGGGAACTGCCCTCGCTTGCTGCAGAATGCAGTCTCCATATGCTGGGAATGATTCCCAAAAGCACTCCATCCTTGCCGAGTATGCTTCCTTTCAGAAGCTGCATCCACAGGGATGTAGGGCAAGGAAGTGGCTCTGAACAGGATACTCTGGGGTGTTTTCTCTGTGCAGTGAGGTGGAGAGAACAGCCTGTAAGAGAAAACACCAAACGGTGTTGGACTGGAATAGAGAAAGCTTGTTTCTCCCTGTCAGTGTTTCTCATATTATGGATCCTGGACCACCCAATGGTGGAAGAGACATTTCTGGGGTGTAGCACATGGCAGAAAGGGCTGATCCTGTGCCACAAGTAGCTCTGCACTCACTTGCTGGTACCCTGCTCCCTTCCTGCCTCGACTAGTGGGATGAGGAAGAGGAAGATCACGCACTGATGGAGGGAAGGGAGAGAATTTGCCTTTCCCTAAGAAGCCATTGAAATGGCATGCAGAAAATAGGGAAGGAAAAGGATAGGTGACCTGCAGTGATTGGGAATTTAGGAGAGCTGTAGAAAGCCAGGCTTCTCTTTGTGATCTGCAGGAAGAAACATTATGAGAAAAATATGCAGTGGAGAACTAAACATGGCAGATGATTGTTTCAGAAACAGAGGTAACTCACCATATTGCAGCCTTGAGGGTGTTTGAATACGGAAAGAGAGAGGCATTGG
Source organism: Melopsittacus undulatus (assembly GCF_012275295.1). NCBI lineage: Eukaryota > Metazoa > Chordata > Aves > Psittaciformes > Psittaculidae > Melopsittacus > Melopsittacus undulatus. The sequence continues at coordinate 25,260,768 of NC_047536.1, forward strand.
CTGTATGTGAAGCTTTGCCTTGTAACCTAAGCAAAAAAGGACATCAGGATTCCCTAGCAATAGTGTCCAAACAGTGGCTTAGCAGATGGCACACAGGCAGATGGACTGTGGTGGTGGAACAAACCCTGAGGGATCTGAAGGAATCAGTGGGTCAATGATCATGTAGTGCAAGTGACAGGCAAAGTTTCACCCAGCAGAGCATACCCCCATCCTTTGAGGGCAACTTACGTAAAACACCACTGCATTAAATCGCATATACCAATAAAAGTGTGGTACTGCTACACTTCTGCTGTATGCTTTGGCTCAGTGGCTGAAGCTAAAGCTATAACCAACAGGCCAGGCAGGTCTGGACTACTGCAGGTAGTGATCTCAGTGATTCTTGCCTACATTAAGACATAAACATTTTGCAATATCAGAAATCCCTGCGTACACTGTTGCTAGATGATAGTATGGATGGGAAGAAAGAAGGCAATGGAAACCTTTAGCTCTCCATACACTGACTAAATGACTCCTCTTTTCAGCTTCTCAGTATCTAAAGGGTTAATAAGAAAAGCTTCCTCCCATGACCTTTCATATCCCTAATGTGTTTGTTGATTTCTTGTTCTCCTAGGCATGATTTTTTGTTTAGGAATGAAATGTGCTTACTCACTGATATGCATTTATTACATAGACACCATGTTTGGGTACATCATCCATCAGTGCAAATGTCACACTGTGTAAAAGCCCTGTATCCAGAGTGACAGCTGAGTTAGTGCTTGTGTTGTGGAGCAGCCCCTTGCCAAGTTTCTGCAGCTGGACGGTTTTAAAGAGAACTCATTTATGAATAGATCCACCAGCAAAAGCATCTGCAGTTGCACATTGCTCTTGTGGAAGCTGCCAGCTTCTGTGGGCCACTGGCCTTCTCACAGGGGACAATGAGGAGAGCCAGTGGCCCACGGCCAGGGAAGGGCCATGGAACGGATTGTGATCAAAAACTGTTCTCAGCTGGTTGATTTTTGACTTCTGCAAAATGACTCATTGCTCTCTGTTCTGCTAAATAGATTCGCAAGGTGCTGGTGCTAATTCTGCTGCTGAGCTACAGGCTGAGGAGAGAATGCACAAGAACTCATCAGTGCCATTTCTTGTCTTGGATGGAGCTCAGTTTGGAGGAGCAATCTTTGGTTGCTTATTTAAGCATATTAATTTCTCAGCACGTTATTTGCAACTTCTGCATTTATTCTGCTGTACAGACATCTATTTTTTTATAATGATTTGGAGTTTTCATGGCAACATCTATATTTTTTTTTATATTCTGCTCTACAGACATCTATTTTTTTATAACGATTTAGAGTTTTCATGGCAACCGCCGTGAAAGCCAATGGCAGTCATACAAGTCAAACTTCAAGCAACACTTTGCAAAATACACAGCAATCTATTTTAGTGCACCACATCATTAATTAGAAGAGACAGACTGGGCAGGTTTGGAAAATATGATCTCTAGTGTTCAATTTTTTAAAAGGCTTCTGAAATGGCCACTGAAATTCTCTGCATTTCCTATGCATAGAAGAAAATACAGCTAGAAAAATCAGGCCATATATTGATTACTCTCAGAATTGAAATAAATTATTTAGGTTAGTTACCAGCAGAGTCTATTGGTGATGGTTTTCCTGCCTATAGGCTTATTAACTTAATAAGGTAATAATGGGAGAAACAGAGAGAGGGATTAATGGCATAGGAATACAGAAAATCCAAAAATAGCTTCTGAATTTATCCCTGTAATTTTGTGCTTACAGCAATGAGGAATTTTGATTTCCATTCATCTGATTTATAAGACACAGGCATTGTGCATGACTGCAATCATTTCCTTAACTGACGTGCTGAGATGTGAGCACTTCAGTATACCTGCGTGTCACCAGTCAGTTCTAGCAGTGACTGTAGTTACGGTCATAGTGGTACAATGTGTTGGGCTCACATGTTTAAAGGCTAGGTTGATGTCTATTTAAAACCTGTGCTTTTACAAATAAAAATGAATCCTATTTTATGAATTTAGAAGCTCAGTTTTCTCCAGTTATCCTTTTTTTTTAGCTCTATTTTTTTTCTTGTAAAATTTTTAAGTGAACATTTTCTGCTTGCATTTTTTTCACTTGAAGTGGTTGGTAGGAGATTTCTAAAAGGTAACAAAATGCCAACATTACCTCTGTTTTCAGTGAAAATCTAATTAATACAAAAATCTAGATTGTGCCTGGAAATTTCTAATCTTTATTTTAATAGTTAAAAAATAACATGTTTCCTAAAATTGTATTTGATCCAACTCCCATTTTTCCCTTGGAAATGCTCTCAGTAAAAAGACTCTAACCACCCTGATTTATTTTTAAAGCAGCAATGATCGTTGCAGTAGGGTGTAATTATCTTTAGTTCCAAGATCTTTGATCACAGTGTGTTCACATCTAAATCTGAGCTAGGATCTAGATATCTTTTTTATGCCTTAGGCTATAATTTGCAGGGTTTCTTTGACAAAAGAATTTCTTTTTATAAGATGCACACACACAAGAGCAGCACCATGTTTTCCCTTACTATGTGGGAGTATACAACCTTATTAAAATGTATTGTGATTCCCTTTAGCGGGAAGGCAACAGGAAGAGGTCATGTATTTCAGTCCAGCATCAGGTGAGCATCACATATGCAAGGTCAACGACTGTGTTGTGGAACCCCACGTGCTATGGGAGTAATTTGTTTCTTGCATAAAGAATAATATAGAAATAAAAGTGGGAATTTAAAGAGAGGAGTAGTCTAAGAGCAGTGCCACAGGATTGACTGAGGGGTAGTCATTTCTGCACTGCTGGGATAGACACCTACCTATGTTTAACTGCACATCTTACTTGAGTTTGCAAAACATCTGAGGCTGTGTATGATAGAACTGGATAAATTGCAGAAATAATTGCAGGAATGGTCTAGTTAATCAGCCACTCTTTGCAAAGGACAGTGGTTTATCTACAGGAGCATTATTGCTGTATCCTGTTCAGCTTTAACTCGAGTCCCTAAAATAGACAGCTCATCTTGCCAGACTCCCACAGAGGGTAAGTGGAGCTCCTCCAGGGGCACTCCCTGCCTGTTGGATCCACATCTCCATCAATTCTGCATAGCTGCTCAGGAGTTGAAATGAACCTTTTCTCTTGTCAGTTCGACTGGCAAACCCACAACATTCCCAGTGAAAAACTGCTTATTTAATGCAATTGAGACTGGGATTTCTAGGTCTCAGTAAGGACTCCAGAGTTCTCTGAACTATTAGGTACATCTGTGCTGCCACATTTCAGCTAACAGACTGTAACATGAAAACCTTCATTTTTGAGTTTCCAAATTTGATTATAGTAATTCCATATTAAAGCTTACTTTTCTGAGTAAATAACTTAAGCGTGGCTAATGCATCTTTTCATCATTACCATTATTGTGATGATGGATGATGAAAGCAGCCATGTTCCTGAATCGTTAAGTTGTGTAAAAAAGGAAGCAAGTTTTAGATGTGTGGTGTGTTTTCATGTTAAATCTGTATAATCAAGATTGCACAGCCTCAAAGCTTGCCATCCTCTACTAGGCAAAAGGATTTAATTTCTGCTGAGATCTTAAATCATTGTCTGTTTATAGAAAGATGTCAGCTGACAGAAGCAGTGAGAGGTAAATGGGAGTATGCTGGATGCTATCAGTTTTGATGGAGAAGGCACAATAAATTTACTTCTAGCAAGAAGGAAATTGTGCTGTTGGTGAAACAGTATTATCTTGCCTCTTTCAATATGTTTTCACCTGATGGATCAGGGAAGAAAACGTCAGTATTAGTGCACAACATATTTCCCCTCTGAGTGAAAGTGACTTTATATCAGAAACACATGCTAGAAATGTCTTTTGCATTCCTGGTAATTTCCCAGATCCAGCACTGGCATATGCTCCTTATCTAATCTTGATTGCTGCATTAAAGTAATGCATGCTATTCTACTTTATCCTTCGTGAAACTTCAGACATGGTTTCTATTTTCTTTGCACTTCACTAAGGTAGCATATAACTGCTTGTAAAATGTTAACATCTGTGAAGGGAAAAATAACAAAAAGAAAGGAATTAATCAAAGTATTGAGATTTATGGGCTAAATCTTTGCACTTTGGTCCAGGTAGTAGCTTGCTTTATCTGCTGAGGCAGCAGAAAGCAGCCAAAGCACTGCCTGGGCAGAGTATTGGAGGATTCTCCTGCACAGGAGCCCTGGGGCAGAGCGGAACTGCCCTGGCTGGCTCTGCTTGTCCCCTGTGCCTCCCTTCACACAAGTGACAGCACATAGTATTTAGCCAGCTCCTGTATTGGGCCAGCAGCTGGCTGTAGCTGGGAAGTGCAGCTACAGCCCCATGTTCATCCTGAAGTACACTGGAAACTCTTTCTGTCCAACTTTGGCTCAGCTTTGAGGAAACAGGAGCAGAGCTTACAGCATGAACCTGGTGCAGCTGAGAGCAGAGCCAGGTTTTGTGATGATGGCTATCCTCTACCTGCAAGTTTTGATGAACTGAATATGCCTCCCCCAGCACAGCAGGGATCATTTGGCTTGCTATAACCTTTTGATGCAAAAGAAATGAGTAAACACGGATATCGAGGGCAGAATTACTGACCTGCTGAGGCCAATGTGACCTGTGGAAACCCAGGGATGAAAATAGCTACACATGGAGAGGCTGGGATGCAGGGGCTCATTTATCTACAGGCACCCCCACAGCTTTGCACTCCGGCTTTACTGCTGCTGCAATGCCAGCAGAGAATTGTGAGCCTTGCCTGTGATGTTGTCAGCTGTCCTGACATATCTAAGAAGATCATTAAAAGCTCAAATCATCAGTGCCTGAAAGAAACGTGGTCCTGACATGCAGCGTTTATGCTCCTCTCAACTGTTCCCCCAAGGCTTGCAGTGTTCACTGAGATAGCAGTGCTGTGGGAACCTCTTCATTCCTCATGGGCAGCTGGGAGGATTTACCTGAGTTATAAACAATTAATACAGAAAGGATAAAACTTCCTAATGGAGAATGAGGCCTCAGGAAAAGCCAGAAGTTGAACAAATCGAAACTTGTGGTTGAGGTGTGTGAGGAGGAGGGGATGGGGCTATCTTCATTTGAACTTTTTTCTAAATTTCAACAATCACATTTGCAAAACCTACCCCTCATTTTTCTTTTCCTTCATTTACAGAGATTACTACAGCTGCAGGCAGAGCAGGAACACGATGTACACGGGTGGCTGAGCTGTTTCTGGTGAGGTAAAAACAAGACTCTGATAAGCCTGGTTTGAAAGCCTGAAGGCATGGACTTCCACCAAGGGTATGATGGAAGTCCATGGACTTTCACTGAGGGTCACTTGACCCCCTCTCCTCCTTCACCATGTCTCAGCCAAGCCTTTTGCCTGTATGGTGTTTGGGAACGTAGCTATGTTGTGGGAACATGTTGTGCTCATGAAAACCTGGTGGCACAGAAAGAAGTGGGAAACCCTTTGAGGTCTTCAAGAGCTAAAACCAGAATTGCCTTTTGATGACAGCATGGTTTAGTCATCAAATCTTGGCTCTTTCGAGACAAGACTGGCAGGATGAATTGCTCTGCCACATACAGAAATTTAGTTATACGTTGATGTATTACTGGAAGACACTTCATAGTCCCTCTGCCATTGACTGTTACTATCATTATGATTACTGTTGTTATTATGTCTTTCGGGGGATTAACAAGAAATTAATATTTGAAATGGAAAAGTCAAAGTTCTTGGAAATGTTTTACTATTCACAGGTTACCCTCACTTTTGTGGTTTCACAAGTACCACTGGTACTTTAACAGCCATACTGTTACAGTCTGTTAGAAACATACACTCAGGCTGGATACCCATTACTGGAAATGATAGTGGGTGTCTGGAACGGAAATTGCATGTTCTTTTGAAAGTTTCAGCTGTCACTATATGTTACTTGCAGCATTAATATTGCAAATTGGAATACAATGTAGAAACATAAAAGGATTTACTACTACAGAACAGGATGTGTTATGTGATGTAGTGCTGTGGTATTAGACAACATGACATTTCATGAATAAAGCAAAAGATATTACGGCATTCCTTATAAAGGGAAAAAAGGGCTTGAAGTCAGTCATGTTTACAGGGTAACTCTCTGAGGACTATTTCAAATGCTCAGAATTTAATGATAGCTCTTAAAAATCTAATTATACACTGACTAAAATGAATAAAATCCACAGGAGCAAAGACAGGAATTAATGACATAAGATCAGTGCAGGTAATACCGATGAAAAACAGCATTTATGTTAACATTTAAAAAATCATAATAAAACACCATCTAAAGGCACACTTGAAAGAAAAACGATGACACAGACTAATAAAGATACCTCTCCTCTTAGATTGAACATGTCCAAACGTTTGTTCAGTACACTGCAGAGAGGAGGGGGAACAGAAAATGGCTACTCTTGATTTTTCAGGATGGCTATTTGTTCTACAGTGTTTCTGAGCCACCTCCGGGGTGCTGGCCATTCAGACAAGAGGCAAGGCACAACCAGCAGAGCCTCTCTTGGCCACCCCCTCTCTTTCAACGTGTCCCAGGCAAGCCTTTTGCCTGCATCATGCTTGGAAAGCCTATATGTCAAGTACTCCCTTTCTTTTTGCTGCTGGAGGACAGAACCTGGCCAGAGCAGATGCCATGATCCATTCTATAGATCTAAATAGCGGTGGTCACTGTGGCTGTGGCTAGTCTGGAGCTGTTCTTAGGATGTCTCCTAAATCCCCAAACCTTGGATATTTTATTATCCCTATATGCAGGTTGGATTATACTCCATTATCTGCATATGAAGGTTGGATTGTACTTCATTATCCCTATATGCATGTTGGATTCAACGTGAAAGGCCTAGAAATCCCATCTGCCCCCGTAAGCAGTTAATGTGTCCTGCTAGGAAAGGTTTCTGGCTGACACTGGTGACATGGCATCAGCACAGCAGCAGACAGGGCAGAAGGAAGCTGCAAAGCATGGAGCAGGCATGGAGCTCTGGGCCCCATGTGCGCTCTGGGTGCGCTGTTCAGTGCAGAGAGCACATCAAATTCTCCCCTTCTCAAACTCCCAGTGGGCTGACCACAGAGCTGACCCAGGTTGCTACAGCAGCAAAGGAGTGCAGGTGAACAGCAGAGCTGGCTTTCAGCTTAGCCTGGGAGTATGCTTTTGCATAGATGCAACCACTGTCCTTATTTGCCACTTTCCATGCAGTACTGTGCAAATGCAGTATGTTATTCTGCCCATTATTGTCTTACCAGAAAATCATGGCTCTTCACTGAGGGAATATTCTCATGGCTAAGTTCAGACTCGAGAGTACTTTGGCTCTAAGGCTTTCACTAGTGTTGACATGGAATAATTTCCCCCTTATTAATCTCTGGACTTTTGCATATGGAAAATATTAAATGTGGTAGATTGCCTGGGCTTTCCATTATTTATTATTTGTTTAGCCAAGATTTATTCACATTTCTCTGAAGCCACCCATTCAGTCATGGACTTTGGGTTTGCACAGTAAGATTTGCACGTGGTGTCCAGTGGCACACAAGCCTAAGCACACAAGCCTTTGCACAACCACTAGCTCATTGTTGATACTTGATTGCTGTTATTGTTAGCAGACCCCACTGGGAAATTACCTTCATTATTAATAAGCAATATCATAAGCATAGCAAATTTTCAGCATTATCTGCATCTGAACTCTAATATCAGGACAATGCTGTTCAGATGATATCTTTCCCTCTTGTGCCCTTCTTTGCTAATTAGCTGAGGATTTACTACCCTGAAAATACTTGGCATTACCACAGACAGCACGTCTGAGGCAGGCTCTAACCTTCATAGCTGCCATCCTCCATGCAAATCACAGCACTAGGCTGAGGAGACTGTATTCTAGGGCACATGTACCAGACAAATGAATCATGTACACCGACTTGGTGTGCTTAATTAGAAGTTGATGTAGGCTCATTTGCAAAGACAAACTGCATTGTGTTTTAGCACCCCTGCTTTTATTATCAGCTCATAATCCATGATATTTGAGTTCACTGCACTGAATTGCTTCGAGAACATTTGTTGGGCCTGCGTATATTTCTCATGCTTAGACTGTATGCCTAAGTAACCCCATGGCAATTGGTGTTATCCAACAGTAAATGCTATGAGGACTGGTGGTAGCAATATGATTAATATGATCAGTAGCACATGTTTCCAAACTGGGATTTCTTCAGTCTCCTCTGCTATTAGTGGGTTTTGGGGATGGATGCGTTGAGAGTGACTAAAGCAGGAGTGGCTGGAGAAGCCCTCAGGCTTTGGCACCAGAAAAATTCCGTATGGCCTCGAGTTCCACTTTGGAAGCTTACTGTGCATTGAAACATAATTAATGAGACATATGCTAATTTCTGGTCCTGAGGTTCACTTTAACTATGTTCTGCATTTAAAAATGTTGAGACAATGAACACTTGATGTTGCAGAAGGGTGCCAAAAATGTGAGTTTTGCGCATTCCTTCTCCTGGTTTGTTTTGACAGACATTTCATTTTCTGAAGCTGCAGTTAGAGCAATAAAAACAAAATTCACCACAGAAAAACAAACACCAGCTCCCCTTCCAGAAAAACTGATATATGTTTCAAATGCTGGAAAAACGTATGGGTAGAGCCCATTGAATTTCCACAGGAGGTAAAGCTCATTAGCAAACACATGAAAGACAGCGAGCAGATTATTGCGAGCAAGATATTTGTACAGTTACTCCAGTAACACTTTATTTAAAGTTTCTGGTTGCTGGCACTTAGACAGTATGTGTGACCTTGGTTAGGGAATGGTTAGTGCTGAAAAACAGACACTCTAAGAACCCTTACAGCCAGCAAGAGAGCTGGAGGGATGGAGTTCAGTGAAAAGGAGGGAAACCTGACATTTCTCTTTTTATTCCACAACAGTTCATCTATTTAAGGAGGTACACGGAAGAGGAAAAGCATCCCTGGAGTGCGAAAAGGAGGGCCTGAATAAAGCATGCCCAGGATTGTGTGCTGCTAATGGGGAGGATCTCCGATTTGCCCCCCGGTCAAAGGGGATTTGTGCTAAGCCAAAGGATGCCGGTCACTGTGTGCCTAAGGAGCACAGAGGAGCTTTCTGTTATAACTTCCTGTTCTTTGTTTAAGAAAATACATTAACTAGAGGAAGAGAGTTCTCCCTACAACCCTGTATTACTATTTCCTTTAATTCCATCAAAATGACTTCTTCCCAGCCCAGCCTCCCCAGCCAGATGCTCTCTGCAGCCTGTGGAGTGTTCGAAACCCCTTCATCTTTGCTGCTGTTAATGTTTAGCAGATTTCAGCGAGACTCCTGGGCTGCGTGTATAGAAGTACAGTTTAGGCAGTGACAAATAGAAAGCACATGCTTATTAAAGCTACATTACACAACTCCGTGCAGCTTTAATATCATCTGCTCCTAAAACAACAAACCTGTGCGGACTTCTGTCTGTGTGTGTGTCTTGAAAGAGGAAGGTAGGTCTGAGGTTATGGTGACTCATGAGGACAAGCTGCTGTATAGATTTGGGTCCACAATGAATATGCCAGTACCTCTATTAGCTCGAGGACACTTGGGGGCTCAATCATCATCTGATTAATAGGCACATGTATTGTTCATACCTGTCAGGCTCTAAGCAGAACAGCCTCTCACTTGTCTAAACACATAACAATGCCCTCACCATGAAAAATGAGGCAGAAATGCAAGACGCTGGGCTGGGCTGACAGTGTGTTCTTGCTCGGTTTATTTGCTAATGCTGTATGAAAACCTACATGCTTGAACCCTGGGTTAATCTGGGTTCAGACATGCAAGCCCAGGTTCTGTTGATCATGTTCACTCCAGCTAATGTTTCCTTCTACAGTGAACAGTACCTCAGTGGTTGGTGGATCTTGTCCGGATCCACTTCCAGGACAGAGTGGGCAATAGAGAGCAATGCTGTGGTGGCAGACCCGCCTCAGCTTTCAACCCTGAGGTAAGGAAGAGCTGCTGGGAGGGAGGGTGGCTGTGGACCTCCTCACTTCTGCTTCTTCCCCAAGCTGTCTTGGTCAGTGCCCAGCAGTCCTTGAATATTTCCAGCCATCTAACTTTGTTTTACTTAGCGTCTGAGGCAAGCTTCACAAGCCAAACTTGTAATCTTTCTGATTTGAGTCCCTGCGTGCTCAGCAGCACATAGCACATCGTTGGTATGCAGCACTGGTAGCATTTGACTGAGACAAATGCTCTCTATGTGAACTCAGAGTCTGTGTCTTATTTAATTTTGTCATTTTCAATTAAACTTTGCCTGTCCTTCCATTACGAGTCCTGTTTAGTGCTAATATTTAATATACATGAACTGCAAAGTGGTTTTCTTATTTCAGCCACATGTCGCACATTCTTTCAAGGATAAAAATAATGTTTTAGTTTAGCTTCTTGATTTCTTCTGTACCTTTTGTTGTTACAGAAATGTTGACAGTTCAGTTCAATTAGCATCATATCAGTATTTTCATACATTTGCAATGGGAAGGGAGGAGGACAGAAAAACAGCCACCGAAGGGAGAGCATGCTGCTATGGGTAAAACTAATAGCAGGCAAGTGAAATAACATGGGCTATTATCACAGTTTTTTTTTTCAGAAATGCTTTCTGAAGTTATCTGTATATTTTCAGTTTCCCACAGTGATACACTTCAAGTTTTTAAAACAACACAAACATTTGCCTTGGCTAAGAGCCTCGTGTAAAGAATAAAAATTATCAACACAACTAGATGGCTTAAAAAGACAAGGTATTGTCCCTGAGGAGAGGTAGAGAATGTAAAAGTGATCTGTACAGGCACAATCCTATTCATGTGTGGCCAGCAAAAACAAACTGGTTGAGTCAGTTATCTCTTTAAAATGGAGAGCTTCTTCTTTACCTGTCCATCACCTCTCTGGGATGCACACACACATAACTGGAGTACTTTAAGTAAAATTAATATTTGTTCTGTGTCTTGTAGGTGCTTTCTCAGTATGACATGACATCTATTCATTACTCTTCTTCAAGAATTAATAAAAAAACAGAGGGGCCATGGATCTCATGATCCACTGGAGGAAAGTTGTGAGCAGGTTATCTGGACTGTATAACCCCCAAAAGGTATTGCTTTTTCATGGTTTGTAGACTATTTCATTCACACAGGTCATTGAAATCTTTTTTTTTTTCCATCTCTGTTATTTGTTCTTCAGCCTTTTTGTGAAAAGCAGCAAAGTTCAAACCTCTGGCACACTGAATTCTTTGGCAGCTTTTTAAAACTGTCTGGAAACCACAGTGAAAGCTTCCATAATCAGATAATGACTGATATACAGTGCATGTCGATAGAAGTGTTTGAAAATAAAATGCATGGTGCTATAAAATGGGTTTACTAGATAGTAAATAACATTTCAAATATGCAAGAGAATCACATTCCAGTCCTGCTTTCTCTCTGCTGCCTCCTTTCCCTCCAGGATCTGCTATACTTATGGGAATCCAGCACAGACTCAAGCAACTTTGGGGAATATCTGTGCCAACTCTATAAAGACATAATTTAGGTGTCCCTGTTGGCTGGCTGGTCTGCCTGCGTGGCTTTCACAGCTGATGGGAAGAGATAGACCCTCCAAAACCAAACACAAAGCAGGAGCCTCTCTCAGGTTACCCATCACCCTCATCAGCAGACTCTCACTGAGCAATGAAAACCCCAAAAGACCAGCAGCTACCCTCTCCTGGGTAGGAGGGGAGGCTATCCAAACCCTTGTGTCATGCTGTGGTCAATTGCTTGCTGTTGCCCTCCTCTGTGCACTTATACCTAGTAAACCAGCAAAAGAGAGAGGATGACAGCATTGCATTTATAGGGCATGTCCCCACAGAGTGACAGGCTGGCTTTTCCCACTCGCGTGCCCAGCTATCAGTTGCTTCTCCATCTGCAGGTTGTCTCTTCCCCAGCATTTCAGCTCTAAGCTCTCCAGGGCTGAATTCATGTTCTGTGTTCACCCCAGGCCAAGCATAATATGCCTGGCCTGTAACTTAATTTGTGTGTGCTGCCTCATTCTGCAATGAGCCTGGAGGCAACCCGTTGCATCAAGACCATTTATCAGAAGCTGGGGGAGGGAGAGGACACAGAAAGTGCCATGGCTCAGCCTTGGCACCAGGGTGCACGAAGCTGGTGCATGGGTGCCCAGTCCACTTGAACCTCTAGTACCTCTTCAGCTGTTGGCTCTGATAAATGAGAAGTGATGTGAGAGAATTTAGTCCTAATGAAAGATGAGTGCATGGAGTTACTGTCAAAGGTCTTGAGAGGCTGTTTTGCTGCCAGAAAGGGAAAAATATCCAGTATACACTATACAAAAGCAATGACTGATTAAAATGAATCTGTGAGTGTGATCCTGCTAATGAAAAGGACTTGTTTGCATGGAATTATAGACGAGTGAATGACCAGTTAGGGGCAAATATTATTTGCCTGGGAAAGCTTAACATTTGAATAAGGAAAAAAGGCTTCTGTTAATCTGTAGCAGATCACTGTGCCCTGTTGAAAACACTGCAATGAATTATTCTCTCCCTCTCTCTGAATCTGCTCTTTTTAAGATCAGGCAAAAGGGAATCAAATGTGTAATTGTCTCATACATAATCTTTAATCTCAGTTTCAGCACAAATTTGTAGCAGTCCTTAACAGAGAAAGAGAAAAATGTAATTGTTTGGAATGAATGTTTGGTCATCTTTGAACACAGAGACTACAGAACATTGTTCACATCTTGGGCAGAGGATTCTTGTGACTTCTGACTTGTTGACAAAACTGACTTTAAATGGTTTAAATGAAGATTTATGGGGTCATCTTAGAGACTGGAGCATAAGAAAAAAAGAACAAATTGTGTGGGATTTTCGCATGGAGATGCAAGGAATGACTGTTAAGTGCTTACATGGACTCATTTCTGCCTATACTCCATGACAAATCAATTGCAGTTAATGAGAATATCCTGAGCTTTAAAATAGGAACATGCTTAACTATGTTCCTGGGGCATGAAATGGCTGCCCAGTGCTGGCTAGGTTTTGGTAATGCTGAAGTCTGCATACTTGATGCATTTTGCCCTCTTACTGTGAAATCACATGTGGTTTGCAAAAGAATTTTGTGAGTGCCTCTGAATACAAAATCCAGCTTGTAGATGTGTGGATGAAAGGCTCTGTGTAAATGTCAGCCTTTATTATTGTTGCGAATTTCCGGCTTCTGTTATTAAGATGTTTTATACGGATCTTTATGTGTCTATCTGTCTTGCCTTTGGATTAAATGCCTGCCACAAATCTCCCTGGCATCCCACAGAGGGGATTGCTTTAACTTGGTGCTCTTCTAGCTTTTCTTTCTGGTCAGGGAATAAAGCTCCTTTAAAAAAATGACCTCATGAAAATGGAGCAAACGCTGAGCTCTTTGTTTTTCTCAGGTCTAACCTCCAGGAAGACTACAGATTCATTTATTCTATAAAACACAGAGAAGTAAATCTTCAGCATAACGTGTGGGGAATTAGCCACTTAACTCCCATTAACATTAATGGGAATTGAATATTTATTTGCCCCACAGCACATAAATCTTCACCTTGTAACTTCTACAGTTTCTAACTAAAATGTTGCCATTGTTCTAAGGATTGTGGTTATCCTACTGGAGTGTTTACTAGGATGTCAGCTTATGGGAGATATATTGGATGTTTCAGTCCTTTCCCTTCAAGTAAGCTGTAAAATGCACTGGGGTTCTGTAATGTGAACTTTCCGAAACCTCTGTGTGATAAGCTCAGATGATTCAAACCTCCTCTGCTTGGTGCTGGTCCCATCGTTCCTGCTGGGAGCTGGAATCATTTGACATGAATAAACTGTTGTGACTGATAGACTGTTGGTCTGCCCCCAGGGTGATGGATGGATGGACTGAGGCTGTCAGTGCTCTGCCATGAGTCTCCACATTTCCAGAATCTATATTTCTTCCTTTCTTCCTTGAAACCTGTACTCTCATTGTAAGAGAATTACACTCTCAGCTCTTTCCTCTTTACTTAAAGTCAAGATCAGGTAAATAAATCAAGGCCCATATAATGCTGCTTTAAGGAGAATGTTTGTCTCTCCTCTGGAGGGAGGTGAAGGGCCCACAGCTCAGCAAGACCTATTGGATGCTTCACAACTGTAATGTGTATTTACCTGGAAGACACTGGGATGCTCTCAGGATTGATGAACCAATGGACCCTAACAAATACATGAATAGAAAAACTGCCAGTCACTGGCTGAAATCCAGGCTCTGTTATACTCCATGGCAAAACTTCCCATGACTTCAGTACACCAGGTTTAACTAGCACATGAAATGACTTTTCCCTAAAGCACTCCATAGAAAGCTATTGCTTTTCTGTATGGCTTATTTGAACTGCTCTGAGGAAGTTAATAAATCCTCCAAATTTCTGGTTAAAAATAAATAAGTAACAATGGAAGCAGAAAGGCTCCATCTTGCCTTCTATCGATTTATGAAGTATTGTAGAAATTAAGCCTTCCTCTGCACCTAAGTGGATTGGGCAAAAAGTAAAGGGCTTAAACTGGATCTAGAAAGTTTCAGGCAAGACATCAGAAAAAGCTTCCCAAGGGTAAGGGTTGAGAAGCACAGCTGCAGGCTGCTGTCTCTAGGAGCAGGCTAGATAAATTGTAAGGAAGGACTTAGGTGGTCTAGTCTAGGCTGGACAGGCAAAGAGGAAGAGAAGGGTTGTTACTTTAGACACTACCTTCCAGCTGTCATTCTGCTGGAGCAAGAAGGGATCCAGTGATTTTCAGGGTTGTTACCTTGAGCCTGTTTAGTTCTGTAAGACTTTCCAATGATCTAAGAAACCCTTTCCCAGTGCCATCCTTCAAATTGCAGAGAATGTGAATGTAGGGCAGAAATTACTGTGCAACATGGTGTTAAAGAGAGAAGAAACTTTGGGCTGTGACTGACCCATGGCTCAACTCATGGTGAGAGTCCTACTAAACTATAAAACCATTGCAAAGAAGAAAATACATGAAAACCCCAATCCCCAGGTACACAGTTCCTACGTGAGCATGATTTGCCCCCATTCTGTGTTGCTGTGATCTTGGGGAGTTGTACTGCATGCCATGTAACAGAGAACCTGCCTGCCTGTTATCAGCATTTTCGAGTGACTTAAGCACATGCAAGCATCACACACACCAGCAGCACAGGATCTCTCTCCTCTTCTGTTTTTTTTTACAGACAGCCCTTAACGGAGCTAAGTGCCTGAGCTGTGCATAATGCCTTTTTTAATAGCGTACTGAACCTATGGCTTTTATTATCCTGAGCAGCTTGCTCACTGCACCTGTCAGGTTCCTCCTGAGACTGAAATGAGAGCAGTCTCTGCGTCTGTTTTCACAGCTACGAAGCAGAGACAGGGATTTGTCAGGAAACCGTTAAGCAATAATACACCATTTGTTGTGGATCCATTTTCTTTCCTGAAGCCAAAGTATTTGTTTTCAAGGTTCAGGGAACAGGATTCTTGTGCAACTTATGCCAATATAAATGCACAGGAACCCTCCAGGCAATTAGTAGAGACTTCGCTGCACACTGATTCACACACATGAGAACCATGGGTATCTCTGGAGCTTTCAAGCCACAGACACTGGCTGCACAGTTAGGCTCAGGAATGTGAGACCTATGACATACTAAAACATCAAATTGTTGCTGCTATTAGGTATTGAAAGCATCACAATCAGAAACAACTGGCAAACAGTCAATCCCATGTGTGACATGCTAATGTCATGTTAAGCACAGACCCAGGAGACAGCTTTAATTTCAGGCTTAGCACCTGTGAAATATATTTACCAGGAAGCCTTTACTCAGATATTTTTGTTTGTTTTCTCAAATGTGGCACCATTCACCAAAAACCGTAAAAAATATCAAGCTAATATAAACTGTGAACATGTACTATTAATGTGCACCTCATTGCACCTTACATTTGGTGTATTCCTTCCTGAATGATAAATTAGCAAACTACACTATACTGGGTATCAGTTACTGAAATGTAAGTATCTCAAACAGAAATTGCTTAACAATTTTCAGTATCTTCCTTCAAGACAGAAGGATAGGAAATGATCAACGAGAAAAAAAGAGCAAAAAAAACAGATAGGAAATTGCAATTATACAATGTTGAGTCAAGTGTTTCCTGTGGAAAAGAACATGGTGTCTTTAAATCATATAAAGATAAGATTCCCATTAACTGTTTTGCCCATTGTCTACATTACGGTCCACTAACCCTGGTCACAAAGGCTCCGTCCAGCACAGTGGTCACAGTTTCAATAGGTCATGATTCATTTGCATGATCCATTTTCTTGGACGGAAGGATGCATTTATTGGAACAGACTGCCCAGGGCAGTGATGGAATCACTGTCCCTGGAAGTATTCAGAAAACATGTAGACGAGGCCCTTAGTGACATGGTTTAGTGGTGGACTTGGCAGTCCTGAGATAAAGGCTGGACTTGATGATTTTAAAGGTCTTTTCCAACCTGGTTGATTCTATGATTCTGTGATTCTGTACTCCAACTGGACTGAACGACTAGAGCATCCCTCTGGAGAGGTCCAGCTTGCCTGTATGCACTGCTCTAGCCTGACTGGGCATAAACAAGCTGATTAAGTCCTAGCTGATGGTGGCATGTCCATAGCAGTTACACAGCAATGTAGGAGTCTGGTTATGCCATTGGGCAACACCACTGAGCTAGTCAGAATGATATACTTTCAAACAGTGGAGAAACAAATACAAATATCAGATATAACTGTATTTATCTCTCTCTTTTTTTTTTCTTTCCTGGTGCTGGAGGGGTTTCCAGCAACAGATAAAATCATTTTCACAAAATGTAAATGCAGCGTTTGTTCCAGAGCTTGTTAGGTCCTGAAATCTCTAGGTGGGGTTGGAAAAATGACATTCTCAGCTCTTCGCCAGCAGCAAAGCTGTTAGAGCCTTTATAAATGTTATTCACTTCAGTGCTGCTGTTTGTGCCATATTCCCAACAGCAAATGCAAGCATCATCAGGATCCAACAGGCTCCCAAGAATAAGCCCAACAATTCAACTAAAAATATATGTAATTAAGCCATAAAATGAAAAATGTCTGTAAGATTATCATCCTTGCAGCTAGTTGGAATGTACTTGGGAAATATTTTTATAGTTAGTTGCAAATATGTTTTACATGGAGAGAATGTTGCCAAAATAACACAAAATAGATTTATGAAATAAAAAATGAAAATGGAAAAAGATAAAATAAAAATGGAAATAACTTGTCCACATGGCTAGACAAGTTGCTTGTAAATATTCTTTCCTTCTGTTAGAATCAACTTTCTGGTGTCTGCCTAAGGCTGTGTTTTGTAACCTGTCAGACTGCGACCTGTAAGAGTACTTGCCAAACATCAGAAGAGTGACCCATTTTTAGTTTATTAATCCTTCATTCTTATGATGTTTTAATAATTCAAGACCTTTATCATAATCCATCTGCTCCTAAAATTTCCATTTCTGGGTGATACTCATGAACTTCTTTCAGACTGACAATCAAGTGTTTTGAATATACTGTCTAAATCACATTATATTGTTTCTGTTAGGTATCTGGCTAAACAAAACTTTTCAAGCGGGACAGTAATGAGCATCACACAAAGAATATTAGACCAGCTCCCCCAGTTTCTTAAATAACTGCTCTTAGGGAATTAGCAGTAGCTGGCTTACAACATTACTGTAAAAATTCTCATGAGTATCTAACATTGTCTGAATACTGATAAGTGAATAATTTCATATAACATCCACAAATAACTTCACAAGAAAATGAGTCAGTAATGTGCTCAAAATCTGAATGAAGGATGAGAGCCTCTGATCTTGTTAAAAACGCCTTTCTCATACTGCTATGGGATGGTGTCTGGACATACTCTCACTAACATGTTAAACAACTTGTGTAAGGGCAAATCAGGACCTGCACCTCCCTTCCGCAAGAATGAATGCTGTTGACTTTCAGCAAAGTGAGTGGTGGCAATGAGCACCTGAACTATCAAACACCTCACAGACCTGAGCTCATTAGAAAGGACTGCCATTAGTGCTCCTATTGATTATAATATCACCTCAAAGGCTTCTAGTGTTTGTTTGTCAGATAAATTTCTCAGTCTCCACTATATCGAATTCTTTGCTGCTCAGAAGAGTGCAGGTATGTGGGAAATCTAACACATTAGGCAAGATCTGAGTGCACAAAACTGCAAAAACAAAACACAACTATTGCCAGGCTTGGTGGGCAATTGAATGGGAATTTGACAGGGAATTCATTAAAAATCATGTCACATATGCCCAGTACAGAACTACAGTATGAGACTGGCAATTGGCTTTGTTGGACCTAAAAAGCTGAGCCCAAACTTTGCTGGAAAACTCCTTGATGCCATTTAATTTACAAAAAGACCAAGCTTTTGCGAGCATAAAATTATCCTTTATCCCTGCCATCTTATCCTGTATTAATTGCTCACAAAACTTGGGACCATTCTCACACCCATTTAAAGAAATTCAGTGGTTCTGTCATTTTTTAGCACTCTTGATATGAAAGTGTTTCAACTGTGACAAGAACCTCTGCCTCCTCCCCTTCCCCCAAAATATACATTTTTCCTGAGAGAACTGAGCTTGGAGGGAGCAGATGGACTAAAAATAGTTGATTTTGGCCAAGACTATCAAAAGTCACCAGTGAGTTCCAGTGCCTCTATTTTTAGAGGTGAGCGTTGACCACTGACTAGAAGTCACATTCCTTCACGTTTTCAAAGCTGAGCACCCCATCTTAATCTGTCTTTTCCAAAGCATAGGCATGAGCAACAGTCACCCAAGAGCTGTGGTGGGATCATCATCCCTGAGTCTTGACCCTTCACCAAAGCTCTGCTATCCCAGCTCAGGAGAAGCTCTCCAGAGTTTCTGCATGTAGGGCTGGCCAACCAGTGCTGTTTCATGCTGAGAGCACTACATACAATTTGAATTTCCTCTCCACTTTTCACTGTCAACTGATCATCATTTCAGACGATGGTAGAGTCAAACCTGTTACCCGGAAATGAAAGACTCCTAAAATATGAACCAAGCAGTAATCCCAATGGCATGAGCTATCCATGCCCAGTCTTTGTTGCTGGTACCTGGACCAGTGCATTAATGCTGTGAGACCTCAGAGATTAATGTGAAATTTACCAGCCCAGTATATAAAGACTTTTGGCCATAAAGAGGACAAGTAACATAAAAACATTTCAAAGATAAAAGTTGAATGTTTGCTGTTTGTTTCAATTACTGCAGCACT
Source organism: Melopsittacus undulatus (assembly GCF_012275295.1). Lineage (NCBI taxonomy): Eukaryota > Metazoa > Chordata > Aves > Psittaciformes > Psittaculidae > Melopsittacus > Melopsittacus undulatus. Next base: position 25,280,078 of record NC_047536.1, read on the forward strand.
CACTGTGACAGTGCAATTAGAGATGGGGTAGAAATTCTGAGTTCCCTAAATGAATATCTGTTAGCATTTGCTTTTTATTTACAGGCCTATTTTTCAGCTGTGAGATGCTGTTAATCCATGATGGAGTCTCATCATGTGCTTGGTAATTGTATGTTTTGTTGTTCATATGCAAACAAATGAATTCAGGTTTTGGGGTGGACAGTGTGCAGGGGGAATTCCTGGTGATCAAGTAAGAATATACCATTGACATATGTGACAATTAAAAACTCTGAATAGGTTTTATAAGAGCAGTCTTTTCAAGGTACTGAGCCCTTACAGCTCCTGTTGCCTTCAGTGTTATGCACTGAACTTGACTGGACCTAACACAGCACTACATTAAATAAACGTCAAGTTTTATGTACAGTGTGAAAGAGAATCATCTGTGAAGCAAAGGTCAATGAAGGCAGATTTTCTGCAGTGTTTATTGGCGATAAACATCTTGAGAGAGAATGTGAGCATCTACAAACACAGGGTTATAATGTTAATATAGTCCCTTATCGCCTTATAAACGATCTGTATCCTGACACGGGAAGTGAGCTTCAGTCCCAGATGAGTTATGAATGAGTGACTCCCTAATATAAATAAAAGGAGGAGGATGGGCCTTGTCGAGCACAAAAGCTGGAAACATGAGCCAGGAACTTATCTCAGCTTTGGAAAGTGAGCTGCTTTGGAGTCTGGTCCAAAGCTTGGTTAATTAAGTGGGAGTCTTTCCAGCAACATCAGAGGACTTTATCACTCTTTATTAGGGCTACCATATGTCCACCTTTTTTTCTTACGTTTGTCTTCTTTTTATGCCCCCAAGCTCTTTTCCATTGGGTTTCTGGTAGGTGCAGCCCACATCCAAGTATACCCAAACCATGAAGTGCATGTGTGTAGGAGTGGATCTGGTTTGCCATGGTGGGCAGATGCAGGATGCCAGTGGATGCAAGTGGCTGATGAATGGGGTGAAGTGACGGAGGGTCAGGGCAGGATGAGAAGTGTTGTGGGCTGGCAGAAGGACCCGGGCTGGGAAGGCTGATGAGGGGGAAAAAGGGGAAGGAAAAAAGCTTCAATGCCCCACCTGCACAGCAGGGTGAGTGCCATAGTCACTTTCCAGTCTGGAGAGCTGTCAGGTTCAGTTCATGTCTGTGAAAATTAAATGTTATTAAGCTGCCCCCTTGGAACAACACAAACAAATGTTTGAAGCCTGAAATTTGAGGAAAAAGTTATTGGAATAAAATAATTTATAAAACTATATTTGGAGGTGAAGGTTTTTCTTGTCATAGCAGAGCAGATGACTGAGACAGTGATGTTTCATGTCCAGCCCCTTCTGCTCCTCGAGATGTCCGGCTGGGGTGTAAGATGTCCACTGCAAACCATTGCATGGTGGGAAATGTCCAGGTGAGCTTTAGATGACTTCACCCTGGTGCTGGGTTCACCCCAGGTTTGGGTGCACAGCACTTGCCAACACCAGGCAATAGCTCCTGGGGCTTTCTCCCCATTGCCATGCAGACACTATCCTCAGGTGCTGCACTCAACCTGCTCTACAGGGGAGGAGGGTGGCTAACACCCACTTGTTCCCACTCTTTGCCACCATTTGTGTCCCTCTTCTCTCCTACACTTCAGGTCTCAGGCAAGATGTTCTATGACTTTGTCCCTTCTCAAGTATTTCCAGTGTCATGGTTGAAGCTGAACTCCAAATGCACACATGTCTGGAGCTGGGGCTATTCTTTCCTTTGACAAATTGCTCAGACCTCACACCTCTACAGCTAAACAAATGTAATCCAAGCATCAGATCATAAAATCTTGGAAAAAAATTATTTGAACTGCTGGCATGGCTTCTAGCAGTACCCTGGGGGCAGCTCTCCTTTCACATGTCCCCAGAGGCATGTAAAGTATTTCACTCCTAGTAACTGAGCTATAAATGTAGGTCTCAAGCAGTGCATGCTCCATGTTACAATGTGAGAAATCTGAGGGCTTTCACTTTTTGTGCAGAAGATTATCAAAGCACCTTTAAAAGGAGCCAGATTTCCTGCCTCACCTTTCCTCTCCCATTGCTCCAACATCCACTCTTCAAGAAACTAAAAGGTGTCAAACTTTCTTCAACACGTATATCGAGCCACACTGCCTGGGCAAATGGAAAGGAAAGACTTTGGTCTCTTGAGGGCTTTTTGCTGGCTGTTCACAGGCAGGTTCAGCTCTCTGGCAATGAGGTTCTGCAGTCCTGCTACCAGTTACAGTAATACAGAGGCAAAGACATACTGATAAACATGGGCAGACAGGCTTGTTTCCCTAACCTGCTTATACTCCACCACTATGAAACCCAATGTGCTGAAGCAAACATGTCCCTTCCTGTTTTAGAGGAAAGAATGTGATTTTGCAACTCACTGTTCTGCTTTTCCCTCTAATTACCTCTGGTGTACACTTGGACTTGAAGGAGTAAGAGCTGAGGGAAGTCAGGATAACACATAGAGGGCTCATCCTCACTTCTCACCCAGGTCTCCCAATTACCTGAGCTGTAATAAATTAACTATGAGACATGGGTTGTTAAATACAAAGTTTTGGCTTGTCCTTGCAAGCTACCTTGGAAGTTTCAGGACTGATGGAGAGGGAGCCTTGGTCCCAGGCTGCTGGGGAAGCTGGTGGGTAAAAATGTGGGTCACCAAAGGTTCATCCTGCCACTCCAATGCCAGGGATAACTGAAACACCAACAGTTTCCTTTTGTGAAATGTGCAGGTATCAACATCTGCTTAGTTCTGGAAAGGAATGAAACTGAAAACCTGTGTTTGTCAGAAAAAAAGGGAATTGTTTCCTTATTCTGAATAAAAGCCTGAGGCACCAGGATGCAGCATCCATCTCTCACGGTGAAGAAACCAATGATTTCTTTGCTCCTTCACCCATTGCTTAGGGTACCAGGTGAAAGATTTTGTACTATTTCAGAAAAAGGACTTGAAAATAACTTTCCATATTGCAGGTGAGGGGCCTGGACACCAGATACTCTCCTGAATGATCAGGGCAGGAGAGGCAGAAAGGGGTATGCTCCCGCTCTGCCTCCTTGTGCAGCAGTTTCACACCTTGTCTTGAGTTAAATTTAGCAAAACCAATACATTGCACAGAAAGCTTCAGTTCAAATTAACTGCCATTTTCCAACAGCACAAAACCCCAATTCACTGAAAACTTGCTAGTGACTTGGATATAACTGCCACTGATTTGATGGTGCTTACAACATAAGGCAGGATCAAACTCAGCAGTGGAAGGATAAATAATCAATTTTTGCATGCTGGAGGTACAAAATTTCAAGCTTTTGATGTAAAAAGGCACCTGGGCAACTCGGGGGTGACATTCACAGCACTGGAAAATTGGGCTCTGAGAGTGGACACTGAGCTTGAAGAAGCAGAAAGGTTACACTGCATTTTCTGTGAGACGACAGAGGCTGCACCTGCCAGCCAGCTCATCCTGAGGCGGGTGGCCGGAGCTCAAGGATTTGCCAGTTCTTTTCTTTGAGGTGGCTTTCTGCCCACTGCAATTATGGAAGGAGGAAAACACCAGTTCTGTGAATAAAGCTGGCAGCTACCCAATACAGCCTGAAGAAATAAACGTACCTTGGAGAACCCTTTCTTTTTCTTTCTGGGTTGGGCCAAGCTCTTTAAAGGAGTTTAGCAGTCATGTAGGCATTTACATTTCAAGATGCTCATTAAGGATAAAGCCTACTGCTGGTAAGAAATGACTAAGATGCTGATGTGGGAGGCTTGCCTGCTCTAGACACTTCTTTATCTGTATCTGGTCAAGGTTGTTTTGGGCTCAGAAGCGTTAGGCTTAAAAACACTTCTAGGATTTAACAGTAACCATTATAGTTCTGGACAAGTTTATTATCCTATATGTTTGCTGAATGAGCCTAATTCTTGACCACAAAGATGTCCTCTTGTACTGAATTCTGCCTTTTAATAGGGCTTCATGTGGAAAAACCATCCTTGGATCAGCTTTGATCGCACTCCCTTTTACTGGGGCTGGATCCATAACAACTTTGTTTTCTTAGCATGAGACATCATGCACAGAGCTCCTCGGCTTCGTGGATGCTGTTGGCTTAAAAGTGATGGTTCTGAGCCTGCCTGTATCTCAGTCATTATAGTACTTTTGAAGCATCCCTAAGTCCTCCACCCCTCAATTGTAGAGCTATGCTTAAGTCTCTCTGTCACCATCCTTGGGGTTACAAAACTAAACCCATGCACTCTGAGCTCCTCTCCATCATATATTTTAGGATGTTATTCTGAGTCATGAGGCCATTGGCCATATCCCACACATCTTCTGACACCAGGGAAGTGAAGTAAAGCACCATAAAAGAGTAATCATATCCCACTTGCTGAGGCTGGAGAAACAGCCCTGCAGTTATTACTGTGTATTGGCAGCCTCCTGATAAGAGCAAAGCCTCCTTTGGGTTACACTTTATTAATAAATCAAATGCATGAACATTTACGCCGTGTGGTTTTAAAGCAGACCTTTGTTCAATATGGTGAGAAACTGCATTACCAAATTTTTACAAATGGAAAAGACACAAATTCAGTCTTCTGGAATAAAAGTTTTGGCTCATACTTAGCAAAAGCAGACACTCATCTGCTGAGAGTTCCTAGACATTTATCTCCTGAAAACTAACAGGTGAAAGATTCAAGAACAGAGTAATTGCTATGAAGAGAAGATGAAATGAGAAGGAACAAGAAAGAAAGCAGAAAGTTAGAGTTAATTGGAAACAAAAGTTGCACAAAAGTTAAAGCAAAACTGCAGACAATAAAACCTGCATTCTTGAAACTATAAACTATGGCAGAAGGGCCAATGTGAAGAAGAACATTATGCAAAGAACATAAATACTGTAGAGAAAAAAAAAGGTGAATACAGATTAAGGCAATGTAAATAGCTTTCTGAGATTCATACACCCTTCATGGCAGTAGTTCTTTCTGAAGAATAGTATGATATTTTAATATCAATAGATGTGTTTATTCAAGTCACTCCTAGCTCACTTCACAAGGAAGGCTTTGGGGGTTTCAATTTTTGGGTCCACACTAAATAATTTTTCTTTGTCTCCTTTTTCTTTTAGAGCAATGTAATACATTTTTTTCATATTAAGAAAACAAAAGATTGAAAGATTATTTTTGACACTTCCCATCCGTGACCCCATTTACTGCTGATGTGAGAAAAAAAAGGCAGAAGACAGTGCTTCCTGAGACTGCAGCCCCTGCAATTACCAGATGCAAGTGCAGAAAACAGGGACTTGTTAACCTGTCTAAATCCACCCTGATCCCAATGACCTCAGTGTCTGAAGACACCTGCAAGAACATTTACCCTTGAAGCATCATCAGGGCCACCTCTTGCAGACCCTGTTGCTTACTGCTGAATTTCATCATCCTGAGTATGCGGCTGCTGCCTGGGGAAGTATGGGCATTCCTGCCTGCACACCTCTGCATGGGCAGCCAGCCCTGTGCCTTTGGTAATGAGTGTTTGATAGGAGCCACAGCTCTTATTCTGGGGAATTTTGTCTTGTCTGCAACACTTTGGCAGTGTATTTTCTCACCATTTCCCTTGGCAGAAACAGCAGCCGTACCTGAGGGAAGCAGTGGTACCCACCCCAAAACCAGAGAGCCTCTCTCCCCACACAGCCCTTCAGGAGTTTTTATCCTCTGTTAGGAGGAAGTTGCCTTCTGCCTTGCTCAAAACTGCTTGGCTGTGTAGGTCCTCTTAAAAGCAGCACCTCTCCTATCACAAGGCCTTAACTCCCTTTTCCCAGGACAATTTATAAAGTAAACTGTGTAATGCTGATTACAGAATTCCTGACATGGCCAGACAAGGGGAGCAGTTATCTCCTTTGCTTTATATCCCACTCCTCCACCCTTCGACCTTCCAGCCCTGTCTGACTGCTTTGCAGCTACTGCTGCCAGCAGGTCTGTTTTCTCTTTAGTTTCTTCATGAACATTTCCATCCAAAGTATATTTTGCATTTTTATTGGTCCTCCCCAGATGTGCGGCCTTTCATTTACTGACATTGAATCCACACGCTGATCACAGCAGAGCGTGCAGACTGCAGCAACTTCCCATGCCACACCTTCTGTGCCTTGCTGCTGATCTTCCAGGTTACAGCCCATCACTGTCTCCTGTTGCATGAGCAACAGCATCACTTCTTCTGAGCCTGGACCAGGCTCTGTCCTGCACAGCATGCAATTGCTTCCAACTCCATCCTTGAACACTCTTTCTGCACAGCAATGCAGCTAGCCTCTCTGGGCTTTCCTTTCAAAAATACCTCCCATATATGTGGTAACCACTGCCTGCTGCCTGAGAGACCAGAGGATGCGTGGAAGATGCCCAAGAGCCCAAAAGTTTTTCCATAGCTGGAATGGCCTCTCCCAGGCTTTTCACTGGTTCTACAAAACCTCAGCTCTATTTTGTCCAGAATTTTGCTTAAAAAGTCAAACAAACTGAGGAGTGCTGGAAAGATGGAGGGATGGGAAGAACTCAGCCCTGACATGGTGCCTCGAATATACCTGAGGCATGACAGTGTCTGGAAACACATGGGCCTGGTCATGCACTAACGTCTGCTGCTAGCTTTGCTCCTCCGCTGTGGCATGCGTAGCTCCAGCTGGTGTTAATAGGAGTCTCATGTGCATCTGGACAGAGGAATCACAGAGTCTGAAACAACGCCTCAGCACATGGGACCTCTCACCGCTTCAAGGCGTGTTTCTTCCTCGTGCAGAACAAAGCAGAAAAATCCCTCCTGCTTGGTTTTGTCCTGGTATTTTTCACTGATCCCAACGCAGTAGGCAGCTTCAGAGAAAACCCCCCAAAAAGGGTTTCTGCTTAGATTGGATTGTGAACTAGTTGTCAGAGAAAATTATGCTGTAATCCTGAGAGATACAATAAAGCTGTCCTGTAGGTTAGGCCCTTGCCAGTTGGAGGCGATTCTTAATGCACATTTCACTCTGCATGTGTCACATTTGCTAATTTTCCATGAATGATTCCTGACTTTCAATCGACCTTAGTCTTTAGGTTTATAAAACTTAGTTCCACACTGGAATCTTTTGGCTAAAATAAAGTAGGAAAGAGACATCCTGAAAAATAAATTCAGTCAGGTTTTGCACAGGGTGGAGCATTCCCAGCAAACGGTACATTGTATGCAGCTTCCACTGAACAGGAGATGTTCCTGCAGATAAGGTGCTAAGTTTGAAGAAATACGGATTCAGCTTATGCTTCTGAAAGGCCTTACACTGAGCTTGTAAATGCTTTAGGACTCAACATTTCCCTTGTAAATACGGTCTTTATTTTTCCTGTTGTGTCTATTCAGACTGTGATTTTCAAAAGGACTCAGGAGAATTGCTGTACAAGTCCCATAGAACAATAAGTCTGTTCTAGTTTCATTAAGTGCCTCACTGAAGCCCTTTCCTGGGAGAGTAGATCATTCACCCTGCTTCCCTACACACCAGCCTGGTCCTATTTACACAAGCTGACAGACTACCTGATGGAGCCATTATTCTCTTTTCACATATAGTCTAAACTATTTCCTCTTGCTGGGCACTGAGCAGTTTTAAATCAAGATGTCTTAGTTCATGGAGGTTAGGAATAGCCTTATAAAATGCTTTATTTCTTCCTTGTTCCTATGTAAATCTATTTTATTGGACAATTGGAGAACATAACACTTGGCTTGTGTGGATAACCCCCCACATGCTTCCAAATACAATAAATAGGTTGGGGGTTTATTTTATAATAAGCTTTTCGTGAAAGTCTGTTGTTCTCTGCATCCAGGCTGAGCTTTCAGACAGATTTCAGCCTTCCTGCCTCAAATCATACCCAAAAAGTAGCCCTCGACCAGGAGCCACACACAAGATATTTCAGAGCTGAAATTCAGGTCAGTGCAAGGTTGTTTTGTGTGATTTTAAGCCTGAGAATACAGGTTAGACGAGTGCATAATTGATGGAAAAATCTCCAAGGGGTTTTAATAGTTCTCTGTTGCCTGCTCTGCCTTATGAAAGGAGGTGCCTGACCAGAAATTAATCCCTGAGGCCCCCATGTCTGTTCCTCTGCCATGCAGCCTCTCACCGCTCATCCCTGCCATCCCTCCCAAGTGTGTTCTGGCACGCAGAGTTTGTTCTGGCTGGGAACTGGGTTTGCAAGGATTAAAGAGAAGCTGTGCAGTGGGCAGTGAGCCTCAGCAAGCCAGGAGATAAAGGCAGCATTGGAGGTAGTATGGGCATGGTGTGGACCAGGGGTGCTGCTCGAATGGGCCAGCTGGGGACACACACAGGAGGTTACACATCCTGGGTACACATGAGTTAATGATAAACACACCAACCTTCACACTTTTAGCAAGATGTGCTGGCCTGCTTGAAGCCCCTATCCCTTATACTGCAGCATCTGTCTCTCCCTAGGCCCTGGTGTGATACAGTGCAACCGTTATGCTCTGCAAAACTACTTGTCAACTGCCCAACAGCTATACAAACAAGGCAGGAAAACACTGCTTGAATACTTAAAATCATCAACAAGCTCCTTTAAACCACTGGCTAATGCCTCTGGTTGACATTTAATACTCTGCATTAAGAAATAGTTAACTGAACCACCACCTCATTTTTATAGTCAGGCAATATCCTGCACTTATTGTCATTGTAAAAAATTATTTTCACTTAAACTGTGCTCCTGTAGCATAAGGCATACAAAAAAAGGGAAGGATTTACTGCTAAATACTAAGTCATTCTTTATTTTGCTATTTAAGGAGCTAATCGAGTAATGTAAAATAGAGAGCACAGACGCAAATTAAAGTTCATACGTTACTGCCAGCTCCAAGAGATTTAGTTTTGTGACTCAGGCAAAATAATTGTGAAATTGGCTTAGAATTCATTATATAGTTTTATCTGTTTGTATGTTTAAATGCACACTTGAGGTTCATTGCATTTATCTTAAGACCCACAGGTTCATCTCAGTTGGATATTGAAGATTTTCAGTGTAATCGTATAGTCTGCAAGGCTACTTTTTATTGCTGAGAGCAGAGATCCTCTCACAACTGTCTAAGATCTGGACTGTAAGTAAAATTTAAATGCAGCAAAACACAATAAAATAAAGAGGAGATGCGAACCCTTAGCACAGACACACTGTAGCTCTGCCCCATCTGGCCACCCACCTATCCTGTTCACTCAGTCTGCAGAGGATACAGGGTGAAAAGGATGTGCAAAAAATATTCAGTGCATCTAAGAGTATGGATTTAACTCATTTTTTCTCCAAACCCAGAGACAAAAATGTACAATTCTAAGCCATTAATTACAAGGAGGAGGGTGACAATTCTGTATCGTGACAGCGTGCTTTTCATCAGACAGTTCCTGAGACTGTGTGCGGGTGCTGAGTGTTTTCAAATGTAAATCTGATCGCAGGCTGCCGCCCATGTGGTAGATAAACAAGCCGTATTTTTAAACACAGTGTGAAATGTGGGGGCTGACGTGACCATTATCTGAGCCTCATGCATGAGTTATGAGACATCATAAAATATTTTCATACTGCAACAATGAAAACTGAAGCTGCTCTGTGGTAGGCTTGTTTGATCTGATCGCTCACCCAGCTCCCCTCACTGGGTCCAGCAGGAGGGAGGAATGTTTCTCAGGAGCCGTGCTTCTGAATGCTGAGCTGTTTTCTCACAAACTTCTCACAAAGGAAAAGAAAACAGAATGACTGATAAAGAATTGACTACTAAGACAATGCAGGTGATATGTTCAGAGATCTAGGGACATTCCACTGTGTCCATGAAATAGCTGAACAAGTCACCTTATCAGGCTAAAAGAATTGTGCTGTGAGTGTAGAGACTTAGGTCACCACCTTTTATTAAAAGGTTCATTAATATATTGTATTTTGAAAACTAGCATTCCTTGGGGTTCTTCAGACTAGTAGTGCATAGCTGGAGAGATATAAATACAGTCACCTCATCTCCTTCCAAATAAACTATCTCCATCCAACTTTGAGACTGATCCTGCAAATTTTTAAAGCCAAAAATTTGCTTTTCCTTCGATAGTGTCTTTCATCTTAATTTAGTCTATTGCATTCATTATGTAAGTGATTATTCTTAGCCTTATTTGCATAGCCAGGTTATATTTTACAGAATACCTGCCAGCTGAGTTTCTGTATGTTAGTGTTAGAGCCTGGGTGTATAGCTCTTAAGTGTTAGGTTTAGTTCCTCCCAGTGATACTGATTTCCTGAGTGATCTTGAGCTAGTCATCTGGTTTTGCTATGTTTCACTGCTGCTGTGGCAGTTACTTTGGAAGTACAGGGGATGCAGATGTCTCTGAATTTTGTGAAATCCTCCTGTGAAAATCCCAGCCTGGGTCATTCCTCCTAGCATATGTAAATGCTTCTTTTCATAAAGTGAAAAGTGGGGGTAAGTAGGGAAGGAAAGCCCAGGGGTGCCATTGCTGCTGCAAGCAGCAGGGCTGAAATGCCCTGACCGACAAAGGAGAAGCAAGGGAGCACGTCTGTGCATGTGTCCCAGGTGCATTGTGCACTCTGGCCAGCAATGACCAGACATTGGCTTGTAGACTTGGCTTGGATCCAACCAGCTTGGAGTCATGGCAGTGTGTGGCCAGGTCTGGAAGGACTGGTGTAGACATATCCCTCCAAACAGCAAGTCCAGCTCTATGGTTGCTGACACTGCAGAAATGACTTCAATGGCATGAACCCACCAGAAGAGCTGGATTTCAGAGGGCATTGCAGACAGTCTAATTTGTCTTCCTGTGATGGGCATGAGGTTCATTTCCCTCCCCTCCCCACTCTATTTATTGACGAATATGATAAAAATGCATGTAAGCGTTTAAATATTCTGAACTGTTTCAGCTGGCAGAATATCCTTCTCTTCTTGTCTGGGTAGAGTTTTACTTTGGGGACACACAGGCACACTGAATTCATGTCTGTGGTGCTTTTGCATCGAGCTGATTCCAGTCAGCCTAATCACAAAGCTGGGCAAAGGAAAAACTGAATTTTCAAACTGATGACACATTTATACCAGAATTGTAACTTTATAATATTAATGTATCATTTAACTTACATGTATACTTTGGAATGTTTATAACTACTGTAAATCATAGGCAAGAGCAGCCAAGAGAGTGCCACACAACATTCCTAGTACAACTCATAAAATAAATACAACAATCGCAGGAGGACAACATTCCTTGTTTCAAAAGGGAAAATGTAGCTGTGCTGCTGCAGATGGGAGACAGGCTCAGTTAAATCCTCACGAAGCCCAGGCACATGCAGAGGCAGTGGCAGGGTGTTTTCTCTGCACTGCCCCAGGTGCTACCACTGTGGCATTCAGCAGAGATTTCACAGGACAAAATGCTACTGAGCCAGGAGCAACAAAGTGCTGTGTCGCTGGGAAATGACACCAGGCATTTGCTCGGCCTCGCTATTTGCTGCAGTGTGACAGCCCACATTTTGTGATGTGATTTTCCCCAACCTGTGAGGTGACTGCTGAAAAGCCATCCCCATGCAGCATGCAACTCTGACCTCTGTCCACCTTGTCCTGCAGCGTACCTTGGAAAGAATAAAACCTTCTGTTTCCTGACCCATAAATTTCCATGGCTGATTTCTGACCTATTAACCTTCAGTTTTTCTTTCAAGGTTTACAGTACTTTCATGACTTGACTGACCAGTGGACTGTAAAATACACATTTAAATGCATTCAGCTCAGATAACAATCTCATCACTAAAACAGCCTCACTTTATTTGAAGTTAATCACTCTCCAATTCTCCTGGATTCATCAGCACACGTAGCAATACCTGGTTTTAATCCCCAAAGTTGGCAAAGTAACATGACACAAAAACCTTCAGTTCTTAAGACAGTAAAAAAAGAATGCAAATCTTACTGAAAATTCCCCTCAACTTCAAAGCTGTATCTACAGAAAAATCAAATCCCAGTGTGAATTCAGGACATCTTCAAACAGGAAAAATGAATCAGCTTCTGAGGTTCAGGTGAAAAGATGACTGTTTTTCCAGTTTTATTATTAATTAAAATCCAGTCGAGCAGCAAGCACAATGTGGTAACATTGCACAGGCAGCAAAATACCAAAATAACACTAAGGACAGGAGACTGTTTTAATGTACTTTCTGGTAAGTTATTTAACATGCTTTTGTTGGCAGGGCAGAGGGTTTGGGGCTTTGGATCAGGCCTGGATTACTTAGAGCAGGCAGTAGGCAGTGCCTCTCACGTAATGGTTGTTCCCAAATACAGCTGAAAGCCAGTGTAATGGGACACTCAGTTCTGTTTCTCTTCTCTAACACTGACACCACAAGTATCCCAGCATGTCCTTAAGTCTGGAAGGAAAAGAGCCTCACCATTTCATTGCATCTGCAGAAGCTGAACTGGGGTCCTCATCTAACTGAAAGGTCCCAACTGCCTGTATCACCAGCAGGAAGGACAGGACCCAGAGCTCACCCCTGGGCTGAAAAAGCCAAATGAGTTATGTGGAAAGCAAAGCTGATGTCAGAAATGGGTTGGCAGAGCCCAGGGCAGGCAGGGTTTTGGCACTGCTGTCTGCCAAGGGCAGGTGGAGAAGAAGAGCTTTGTACATCAAAATCAGCCCCTCTGTCTGCTTAATGTTGCTGCTCAGTAACTTCACCCTGGAAACCTGAAACAACTTAAAAAATGTGTTTCCTTTCCTCCCCAGCTGGATAATTTCTTGTTATGGTCAACAATTAAACATTTTATTTTAATACATTGCCTAATTTATAATGGGCTCTGTCCATCGTACACAGAAATGCTCCTTTTTTGAGTCAAATATAACTGTTCCCATGTTCATACACTTTCTCTGTGCAAGCATTGGCCTCTGCATTTCAGAAATGTGACCCTAGGAGGTGTTTATAGAAGGCTAAATATAAGTTTATCTGTTCTAGTCTTTCCATGAAAGATCTTTTTCCTTCAACACATGGAGATTAAATACACGGAGCAATATTAGTTAACACTTAAGTTATGGCATGCTGCGAAAAGCGCCAGGAAATTCCGTTTTGAAGTTGACGTTCCAGTCCTAACTCCTGTTGACTTTATATTGCTTTTCTCCCTAAGGCATGAACTGAGGATAGGGTGTCACTTGAAGCTGAGTGACACTGCTTCAGACAGGCATTTGGAGAGACACCTTGCATTAATCTCTTTAGGTGCACTCAGTGGGTTTGTTCATGCCTCAACAGAGAGCAAGAGCAAGAATTCCACTGTTCTCAGCAGCCAGAATGTATAGAAAGCAGTATCTGTGAGTCCAGTGAATTAACTCTGAGTTAAATGAAAGAAAATGAACCAAACTTGAGGGAATTTACGTCAGAGCAGCTGTTTGCGTGCATCTTCTGCTGGTCTTAACTCTCACACTTTGGGCTTTCCTGTTAGCATTTACAATAACATCATTGCATCATAGTCCTAGTGTTTAATATTCCCTCTTTCAAAATATGAAGTTGCAGCTGACTCCTTGTATCCTTTGGGATAAATGCAGAAAAAGTTTTACTTAACAGCTGCTATATATTATTATTATTACCTATTACATCATATCTTATTACAGCCCTATTACAAGTTTCCCCTAAAATCTAATCACATTCTGAAATTGTTTACAGCGAAACTAGAAATGGGCTCGAGACAGAGTTCACATCCCAGCACGGGTCTGAACTTTCCTGCAGTTCAGATTTATTCAGATGCAGCATTTAACTCTCTTGCTCCTGAAAGATGGAAGCAACTGCAAAGTTTGGATGTTCATCGTGGCATCGCAGCTATGAATGTATGTCAGGGGCACGCAAGATGTACCTGAAGTGGCTGGCTGATGAAACAGGGCTTTGCTTTCTGTTGTGTTCTTGCTCTGAGGCTGAAAAGCAGAGAGATAAGGAGTGAAACTCTGGACCCATATATGTGAATAGCAAAATTTGGTGTCAGCAGAGCCAGAATTTCACTCGAGCTGAAGTGACGGACAACAGACAGATCAACAGACAGGTACTAACCAATTAGCTTGTATGAACTAAACTAGACTTGTTTCTTTAAAATGCAAGTGAACACTTACAGAAGTCTATCATCATACCCATTTTGAGCTGCTCATGGCACAAGTCCAAAAGCCTGATATGGGAAAGAACATAGGATTTGGAGTGGTTTGAGGCTCCCAAGATTCAGGGGAAAGCTGTTCTGTACTCAGGTCTGCCTGCTGCCTGCCTGAACCGCCAGGGACCCAGGCCAGCCCCTCAGGAGTTCCCCCATGATGCCCAGACTTCTCTTGCCTTCACCTCCCATCCTTGTGCAGACTGTAAAAGAGCACCTTGGCAAGACAGCAATGGTGTTGGTACAGGGAAGCACCCACGTGGCTTCTCTTACAGGAGCAACTCCTGCTACTGTAGGTAAATCTTCACAGGATGGGTCCCTTAGCAGAAGTGCATGCTCATAAAGGTGGAATAAAAACAATCCAGGTCACTAGCCTCATCCACACACTGACATTTCTATAGGTCTTTGCTTTACAGCTATGATATTAAGTAGTTTGGCTAACTTTTTAGAAATGTTACTATTTTCTCAACAAAATGTCAAGTAAGTTTTCAGGGGGGAATACTTCATAACTGAAGTATGTTTTCCTAAGGGCAATAAACCACTAAGAAATGTACTTTTTTCCCACCCAGCCTTTGAGCCAAAACTTTCACATGTTTTTCAAAGAAATAAAATTATAGGTGTTTTTCTGTAGTAGGGTGAAGTGCCACCTGGGTGGCAGTGGTAGAAAGCTGGGCAAACTTTATAAATCTAGAAGGGGGAGATTGTTTTGGCATGACTTAGGGTTACAGCCTGGGTTTCCTATGCATAATTTTAAAAGGAATTGCTCAAAGCATCAGGAAACTCTTGCCAGTACACTATACCCAGTGTACAGCTCTTACCTCTTTAGACTCGTGGAAGATTGCCATGGCTGAAGAGAAGACTTTTTCTGTGCAATGAACAGTGGAGTCAAAAGGCAGGGTTAATTATTTCTATATCTGACAAACCCCCATACCAGGCACATGCTGCTTTAGAATGTGGAGTCAATTGAAAATAATGAGCTGGCCAACATGGTTTAATTTGATTCCTGTTATAGGGTCGAGGTGGGTTCCCATCGTTTGCTGGCCATATGAAAGACATCACTGGGCCACTATCTGGGACACCACCAGTCTAATCTCAGCTCTGCAAAACCAATGGGAGAGTGTAGGGGATTTTTATAATTTATAATTTATAAAAATTATAATTATAATTTTTTAAACTTAATTATAATTATAAATTATAATTTATAACTGGTTAATAGCTTTGAGGCTGGAAATGCACTTTTGTTTTGGTCAGTTTAATCTCTAACGTCAGAGTTCTCAAAATACAAGCAAATACTTTTTCTGACTGAAATAAGAGAAAATAAATATCAGTTCATCCACAATCACTTCATGTAGGAGAGGAAAGATGAAGAAAGATGAAGGAAAAAGAAGCTTTTCCTAAATGCCTATCAGTGGTGCAAGACCACTGAGAGTTAAGAAGTGCCTCGATAGGCTGCCTGGCACTCTGACTGAGCAAGCCAGACCCTGAGTATTCCTTTAAATATTAAAAACCCAGGCAACATAAAATCTCTCTCCTGGAAATCAAAGAGAAGGAAACCTAAAGTAAAGCTACAAAGGAAATCTCGTTCTCTGTCCTGCTCTGCATGCTGGCTTCCTACGTGTCGGGCTGAGGAAACTCTGAATCCTGTGGAAGAAATCCATGGAGAGGAAGCAACAGCCATTGCACAGCATAAAAGATAGGCCTGCTTTTAATCAGGGCTGACTCTTCACAAATAACAAATGGGAAGGAGAGGTTATAGCGGGGCATAAGGCTATGCCAATAAAGCCTTTTTTGAGACAAATAAGAAGGGCGTATTTCAATATGCCACCGTGGAGAGAGAGTTGAAGGAACTAATATGTCTGGGATGTACAAACACTGCCTGACTGCAGGCTTGCACTGTCTGCCCTGCTTATGGTGAACAGCAAACTCCTCATTAGGAACTCTTAGTAATCCTCATTGGAAGGGGGGTCACTTTGACTATGTAATCAGGCCAGATCTTAACTGAATTAGACATCTAGAATAAGAGAGTGTGAAAGTCCACACTCCCCCATCCCCTCCCCACCCTCTCAACATGCACATGTATCACTTGCCCTGGAGCATCCTAGCATTTTTCATAACTTTATTGGGGGAAAAAAATACTGATTTTGGAATGTCAAATTAGTAAGAAACATGTGAACAAGAGCAGTGTTTGGCTGTGCCTGCATCTGGGATATGGAGAGCTTTCCTCTTCGAGTGAAAGCCAGAGTCTCCTGCCTGACTGGAATGGGTGAAGAGTGTTACTTGTGCTGCTGTGAATGTAGTGGAGGTTTCCAAGGGATTTAAGTGTGACATGGATCCAGTGCACATTTTTTAACAGTTGTCCTGCAGCCAGCATCTAACACTTGCCCTTAAATTGTCATGGTCCTTTTACTGAAACTCTAGTGTGTTCAGACCGGATAGCTAGGCTGGAAATGGAAGGCACTGGCAACAGAAGGTGCATTTCAGAAGGAGATCCTGATTTGATGGCCATGGGGAGGTTGGCACTAAATCATTTAGTGCTGCAGCACCAGGGTTAAATAATGATTCCAGCAAGTTGTGTAAATGCACTGGGTACAAGCTGATGCTAGGGCCAAGTAAAAAAAGCATTCTGCATGCCTATAACAGATATTGGCAACACCTAGAGCAGAATCTTCCAAGACCACAATAAAATTTTCAGTGCTTACTGGATTTTTTTTCAGCATAAAGCTGTGGTTTATGTGGGTTGCTCCTTAGTGTCTTTCAAGTAACAAGCCTGCTGCTATGCAAACATTTGGGCAATGCAGTGGCCTGTGTGGATGCTCTCTTGATTTATAGTAAACCCTGGGAAGAACTCCTATAGCACCTGAAAGCAATCTTTCAGCAACTGAAGGAAGTACAGTTGACTTTTAATTCCCAAGTGTTCAGTAAGAAAGCAGAAAACCATTTTATACATACATACATACATATATATATATGAGATACAGTAGGGCAGGGGAGATATGAAACCAGAGATATGTAAAATGCAAGCTATGAAAATGCACCTATTACTGACTACTAAATGGCAGGTGAGATCTTTTCTGGGTATTGCGGTATAATTGGAAATTTATTCCACATTTTGCAACACTGGCTGCTCCATTAACTGATCTCACTAGGAAAAAATCATCTCATAAAATAAATATGACCCCATGGCGTGTGCTAGCCCTTCAAGGACTGAAATCAGTTCCTAGAGATCAAACAGTTCTCATGAGCTTGGAATTTTAAGGCCCATAGAGGGTGAATCTCAATGTCAAGAATCTTAAATTGGGGTCAAAATTAGCACAGAATTTAGAAAGAAGATGAGAAAAAAAAAATCCACATTTGCTTGATAAATTATCTGAAATAAGTTGAATTCCCTGGGTAAACAGAGATTTTAATAAAGCAGATCACAGCATTTCCCTGGAAGGAATTGTATGCCACACTAAAGCTTAGGTGGTTAAACAACAGGAAATTCATTAAACCAAGCAGAAAGTGAGTGATCCTGCAACTTTATATGATCAGTTTAGTAACTTATGCATGCTTTCGACCACATATACCAATGAACGTGCTTTTCCCAAAGTGACTAAGAATAAAGGGATCAGTTTCTCATAACGCAATTGCTCTTTGCTGAAGTTGATTTGGAACAGATCTTTCTAAGTATAAATCTTTTATTAAAAAAAATCATTAAAAAATGATCAAATACAAGCTAGAACTCTTGCAGTGAGGCAATGTTGCTTATGATTTCCAGGACACCAGAGATCACTCTGGTCTCCTTCTCCTTGGTGACTCCAGTTTGCCAGAGCCCAAAGGCTTGATTCAGAGTGCAACAAAAGAGGGACGCAAACAACTAGTCATACAAAAAACTCACTTGTGTTGGATTGTTTCCTTCAAAGAAAATTACTTTTCCAAGTCTGGGTTTCATGATTCTTCACTCCAGAAACAAACAATTTTCATCAATAAAGGAAAGGCAAACCAAGTCGGTCTGGAATATAATTTTCATCCCTAGAAATGAAGGATGGACTTGGCCAAAAGAAAAACGACCAAATCTGTCCTGAAGGTGGGAAAAAAGTGTGCAAGTGACACAAGCCAGTGCCTCACCTTCTCTCCAGCAGTGGCATGCATATGCTGCAGAGAGAGAAATCGCAGATGTGCTGTGGACCCTCTGTGGAGAAGGTAGGTTCCCAGAGCCCTTGAGGACACATCTGAGCCTGTGTTTTAATGCAGCTGAACCAAGCCATGTCCTCAGTCTGAGAGACTGTACAATACTCATTCCTATCATTAATCTTTCTTTCCTTGCATTTTATGTCTTAAGCAGTTTCTAAGGAGGTTTGGGTTGGTTGGATTTTTTTTCCCAAAGAATACAACTTTGCACAGTA
The DNA here is from genome assembly GCF_012275295.1 of Melopsittacus undulatus. NCBI lineage: Eukaryota > Metazoa > Chordata > Aves > Psittaciformes > Psittaculidae > Melopsittacus > Melopsittacus undulatus. The sequence continues at coordinate 25,298,552 of NC_047536.1, forward strand.
TGAAGGAAAACATTCATCCAGCAACACCAGTAACTGTGATAGTGGCTCATACAACTCGAATCCTTCCAGCCTCTACCTGCCGCTATACAGGCGACAGCAATGGCTCCTTGGAGGCAGTGGCTCCCCACAGTGTTACAGGTGCTTCTCTTTACCATGGCTGGGAAATCTGCAGTATGGTCTCTGAGCCCCTGGTATCAAATTCAGTCTCTGGGGTTTTGTGAGCTCAGGTGGCCAGCTCACATTTAAGCCCAGGCCCCCTGCATGGAGATCTGACTGGGGTTTGCAAGAGGGAGAGCAAGGAAATGTAAGTGCAGGGGAGAAGCTCCATGGTTTACATTACCCCTTTGCTCACCCAGGACCACGGCATGCCACTCACAGATCTGAAGAGTCCCTGCAGTACTAGCAGTGGTTCAGCTAAGGTTCTATTAAAGGAGGTTCTATTAAATATTACTGTATTTACACTTGAAAGATTTATCTGAAAACAAAAGAAAACAAAAACCATGGAAAGCCTACTGATCTCTACAGCCTGAATAAAGAAGTCCCCCACACTGCTTCTTCCCTCTGTGAAACATGACATGTGGCCCGGTCATTTGATTTTCCATCCAAAAAAACCTGTCCTCAAGTTCTATTTTCTTAGGCACACTTATATTTAATTAAAAGGAAACTATCAGACATAAAAATAACCCTCTTAGATATGTTGTATAGGCCTGCTCATGATTTCTCCATTACAATTTCCTCCAGGATTCCACCCTAAACTGAGACCCGGTGTGATGCAACACCACTTTCAGCACAGAAGATAGGGTAATGCTGGCTTGACAAGTGAAATTAATGATTGCATTCCATTAATTTTGAGTCATGTGCCCAGCCCATGGAAGCACAGAGAACCTTGTGAAAAACAAACTCACTACATTGTACTGTAATATTATTCTTGGCTGGAGTTTCAGGCAGCCTGCTGGGGTCCTCCTGAGTGGCCGAGCTCCACAGCAGTTTCTCCACTAGCAATGGCAGAGCAGCTGCTGCCTTCTGAGAGAGAAACAGAGGCTCAGTCTTCATCTGGGACTATGATAAGGACAGCAAGGGCCTCCTTGGGATCTTTAAATGCAAGCATGATTTGGGAGGGTGGTGGCTTTCAACACATTTGAGTGTTGAGCTCCAATTACATATTTACTTGCAATTGCTAAGTGACTGTTTAGAGCATTTCCTGTGCAAAACTGAATTCCTGGAGCATGTCATAGGAATGGCTGTGGCAGTGAAGGGACTTTGCGCCTTCTGAGAACAAAGTGACCTCCATAAAGGCCCTGTGACCACCACATGAAATCTGCACCGTAGCATTCAGCTGAAACCTTCTGGTAGTATCTTTCCAGTAGTAAAAAAGGATGGCTCAGCGTGACTCAGAGCACAAACACTGCCCATCCCAAATGTTGTATTAGAATTTTGAGTATGAGTCAGCCCAGTTCCCTCTGGGGAATACAATTACTGTCAGCAAGCGTCTGCTAAGCAAGGCTCTGCTCAGGGATCATATCCACAGGTTTCTCCCATGGGAACCCATGCTGGAGACACCGAGGAACAATGCTGGACTGGCATAATGTCTATAAGTCCGTGACTCATGGCAGTGGCTGTCTTGCAATAATGACCTCAGCAAACCATGGGGCACTGGTGCGGATCTACCAGACTTAGGGAGAATGGGATAAAGCTGAGCTTCCCAGGCTTGTTCATAGGCTGACCTTGTACCATGATGAAAAGGTGGTTTGATCCCTTCTTCAGTAAGGAGGAGACAACAACTAAGAGATAAGCTTTTTGCAGTATCACAGCAAGGAGCAGCAGACACCATGTCCATAGCCTGCAGGCCAGGGAAACAGTCCCTCTCCCAGTCCCCACTCTTTTCAGTCTTTTTCCTGGCAGACAGAACTGGGCTGGGCCTCTATATTAACTGACTTCACTCACTTTGGTAAACAAAGTAAATCTTTTGCCCCAGCTGTACAATGGCATGCACTCAGCATGGTCCCTTCCATACATGCTTGCTAGGTTGAGGAGACACAAGCCTTGTCCCTTTTGGAGGGACAGGACCTGCAACAGTGGCTTCCCCAGGACCACCCAGGAGCTTCCACACTCACTTCTTCACTACCAATGTCAACAGATCCCTTCCCACACCACCTTTTTTCCTTATCACCCATTTTCCATCTCTCTGACAGATAATCTGAGTATGTAAGTGCTGTCTTGTCTCAGGTATCTGTCTGGGGCATCACATAATCCTCCCTGCAGTGAATGGAGCTGCTTTGACCCAATTCAGGCAGTGGCTGTTTGCATGCTCCAGGCAGCTGGCGTGCACCACTCCTGGCTCTGCTCCTGATGAGCCTTCTGCTATCAGGCTGCTCATTCTGTGTGGGAAAAGAAATGAGGAGACCTTCAACAGAGATAAGATTAACTGCAGAGGCAATCTGAAAGGCCTTTCCCTGAGTGCAAGGACAAAGCAAGGATTTATCAGCAGGAAGGCAGCAGTTGTGGAAGACAGCAGAGTGATAAACACCTCCATCTGCCCCAGTGCATCCTCCTCACATGTGCCTCAGCACTGACCTTCTGGGACAAGCAGAGGGGCTGAGGATGAGCTCCATTTCCTTGGCACAGCATGGCTTTGCCATCATGCTGCCAGAGCTGTGCACTTGGCACCTTTGCTCAGGGGGTTCCTCAAGGCACCAAAAAGGAGGCACTGACCTGGGGATGTGGGAGGCTTGGAAAGGATCCTGCTGACACTGGTTTTCAGTGAAGAAATTTTCAGTTAAGAGTATTTTTTAAAGGAGGAAAGTTCTCTTCTCAACAGTCTACAACCTTTTTGAAAAATAAAGCTTTTTAGTCCTGTTTCTTGATTTTCTTTAGTACCTTCTGTGGAATCACTGGTGTTTCTGTGATTCTGGCAGCTTTTACCTGCTTGTCCTTGGAAGAAGAAGAAACAGAAGGACAACTTCCACAAAGTCAGCTTCCCTTCTGGTGACAACAGGATCTTCTTTTTCTTTCAATGTCCCAAAACAGGCTTTGCACTTCTGACTGTAGAAGATGATATGTTTGCACACTGGTTCAGACTCTGCTCCTCAGGAGAAGCTGAAGCACCACAGTGAAGGCAAATCAGAGCATATGGGAGTCAGGATGCACAGCCAAATGGTCTCTGTGTCTTTTGTAGATAAACCTCCCATGCACCAGGGCAAATGTTACAAAAGTCAACCTAATTTCTTGACTTTTCAGCTGAGCATCTCAAAAGAAAATTTCACATCTGGATCAGTAAAATTGCACATGTTGTGTCCCACTTTACAGCCAAGTATCTGAAGCTGAAGATGACAAACCCAAACCACATGGAAGAATAAAGCCTGGCTCTTCCCATCCATGTGCTAACCCTGGAGCTGTCAACAGCCATCCCAATAGCATAGCCCTGATTGATAGGAAATTCAACATTATAGTAGTTCACTTATAGTAAGGAGCAACCTAGTCTTCTGGGTGTGGAAATATGGATAATAAATATTAATGGATAAAGGCTCTGAAAATAGGGAAAACAAGTCTCATTGATTGAAGTGAAATCTCATTTAAAATAGTCAATAGCAGTACCTCTGCCTTTACTGTTTCATTTCAGTCACATCAAATGTTTCATTTTGTAAGAAAAACGACAGACTTTTAACAGTCTCAGCTGGATTAATTCTGATCTATGTTACACATCAATCTTAGAATAGGTGGTTTAGGGATTTTTTTCTAGGAAGAGCTGCAGTTTTCGCTGAAAGAAATCTCACTTCTTGACCCAGGACTTTTCAAGCTCATGCTTTGTCCAGGGAGGAGCCAGGACCACATTTACACTGGTAATTACAGACATGGGACACTTGGGGCTGGAGCAGGGATTTGCTGAATGTGCTGATGGATTTGGGAAGCATATCCCCAAATGCGGTGCAAACCTGGGAACAAGTGTGATGGAGTGGCTGCCTGTTCTCTGAGGACTGCATGCAAATCTCTGCAGCCTTTGTAACCACTGACCCAGACAGTGCTCAGCTCTAATTAAGGCCTTGGAAGACTTTTTGGGGTTTACAATGTAATGTCCCTTAATGGCTCCTGCAGTGAAACCCCATCCGCTCTCTTCCCTGCCTCCTACACTCAACCACCCACTGAAATCAGTAGGAATTTAGTGTGCAGAGGTCTTGGAAGGTCAAGGTTAATAATGGATTGTGATCCATCCTGATCCCAGTTTTCAGGATGGAGGAGTCCACCACCCACCTAAAGGCACTAGCTCACTGCCTGGACTGTTGAACACATGTGTATGAGGCAGGACTTTGCCTTGAAATGTTCATAGAGGTGCCCACAGTGATATGCTGCTGACTCTTTTATGGGATATAACCATATCACATTGTTGGGCAGTCGTAACTGATGGCAATAAAACTCTATGTGCTGTGAAGACAAACTATTTTGCAACAGGCTGTGAGAAACAAATTTCAGAATGACACAGATTTTATCAAAAGACTTGTTCTTGCTAAGTCTTGCAGAGATAAACGAATGTTTATTAAAAGGTTCTGAAATAGATAGTACACACTATTTAATTTTAAAAAGGGAGATGATCATAACCTACACTTTAAAACTCACTAGTTCAACAGCTTCCTTGTTACAAAATGCCATGTTATGTTCATTAGCAGATAGCTTCCTGGGACTACTCATCCTGGGACTGGACATTTGCTGCAAACCTTTGACTGTAACAGATTGTCTTTTAGACTTCTTCCTCATGTATATCAAGCTTGAAAACACAGCTAATAAAGGCCAGATGGCTGCAGCCTCCTTCTCACACCCATAATATTGATGGGAACATTCTGGAGGGAGTGGATTCTGTCTGAGCTTTTGCCTTGTGCATGACATAATGATAACCACATTTCAGCCTTTGCACTGTTTGGTCCTAACTCAATTCAAATGTTTCCTGGATTTTAGCAAATGAGTGAAGTGCAGCTCAAAGGAAAATATACCCAGCCCTTATTAGAAAAGGTTGTACTCATCACAAATCATCTAAATACCCCATTTCTGACAGGGGGAGGAAATCCTTTTATTACTGAGTCTGTTTGGAAAGATTTTGAATAGTTCATTATAAAAATGCATTAATCTCTGCCAGAACATATAAAAACCAGCCAAAGTCCAAAATCCATCCCCATTCAAGTCCGTGCAATTTGGCATAAAATGCCAGAACTACTGGGCAGAGTACTTGAATCCTGAATAAAGTTGTACATCATATTTACAAATGGAATCCCCTAAAGTGTGCTTTCCAACACTGCAGAGGCCTTGCAGTTATGTTCTGACTACACTAATTAAGAAGACTAATTAATGCCAAGATATAATTCTCTGGAATGCTGCAGATATCACAGATACTGCATGAAAGCACAGGCTGTTGCATGGGATTAGATATTGTCTCTGTTGGTAAATTCCTCCTGGTTAGCAACCTCATCTTTTGTATTTAGTTTTTAATAAGATCCACAAGAAAAAATTATTGAAGTCTGACAGGACTCACTTTCGTGATATATACCTCACGCTATCTCATCACATGCAGACCTGCTCATAGTTTTGTTATGAGGAGCTGATTTATCTTCACTAAGTATCCCTACTAGTTTTCCTAAATTCTCTCTTTCTTTAGCTAAATGAGACCCACTGCCTGTCTCTGGCTTGGTGCTCTGTAACACTGCTGCCTGCAAACCCTGTATATGTTGACATGTGATGGGTTGAACATTTGACATTTAGATGTAGCTGGCATTTGTTCTGTTGCCTTGCAACCGTCTGCTTCCAGAAAAAACTCATAAAGTGATCCCGAATCATGCAATCACCAGACAGTAGGTAGAGCTGAAGGACTCTGACAGCACATTCTGTGATAGCACTTCTGTGATAGCTGACACAAATACTGCACTGCACTATCTTCTCCTATCTCTGCCATACAGACCAGGCAGGGCTGCATTATAAAAAGAGGATTTGATTCTCCGCAGCACTGGGAGCTTACGGCTTGCACTGGCTTTGGCACAACCCCTGTTCAGGCTCTGTTAGCTCATGAAAGCTCTGAGCCAGCATGTGCAAATGGGTCCTTTGTTACTGCAAGGTAACAAGTCACCTTGCCAACCTGAGTGAGAGGGGACAAGTGGAAAGGCCAGATTTTGAGCTGCATTTTTCCAAAACTTTGGAAATGCCAGGGAGCAGATTTCAAGTCAGTCTTTCATGCTTGTGTGTGAAAGGAATATTGATTCTGGTGGTGTTTTCCAGAACATTCTCACCACAAAACTACATTTTGTATTGATACTGATACATGAATAGAAAGATTCTAGGAACAAAGTATGTTCTTGAAAAGAGAGCAAGTTAAGTGCAGTTGCATTTTTCTCGGTTGTGGTTTATTTAGGACAGTGGCTCCCTGTCATTTCACTTGCTTGTCCTTTCCTTTTATTTCTAATTCCTAAATCCCTGGCACTAGTCTTGCACTCATGAAGCAAAGAGATCATTTTTCTCAACAAATAGGAGAACTGAAAAATCCAGGCAGACCAGGTTATTAACTCCTCAGAATGTTGTATGTGTGGCAACGTATAGATGGGCTTGTAATTGAAGGGTGGACTTAACAATGGACACTATTGCCCAGGTCATTCACGAATGAGAGATGTGCTGCCATTAAGCAAGCCAAGCAGTTAAAGCCTCTCTGGTATGGATGATGGCTGAAGCACAAATGTGGAGAGGCCTGGCAGACTGGTTATATCACACTCCCACCAACCTACCGAAGCAAGCGCCATGTGCTGAGAACAGTGGAAGGAACCACTGGATGGCTGGAAACATATGCTGTGCCCCACACCACTGCCTGGAACACTATCCTGAGCCTTGAGAAACAAGTCTTGAGGTGACACAGCATCCCAGAGAGAACTGAGTCAGACAATGGGACTCATTTCTGGAACAACCTTATAGGCATTTGGGCCAAAGAGCATGGCATTGAGTGGGTGGGTATATCACATCCCCTCCCATGCCTCTAGGAAAATCAAACAGTGCAATGGGCTGTTAAAAACTACACTGAGAGCAATGAGTGGGGGAACTTTCAAACATTGGGATACACTTTTACCAAAAGACTCCTGGTTGGTCAACACCAGAGGATCTGCCAACAGGGCTGGCCCAGAATTTTTACACACTGTAGAGGCAGATGAAGTTCCTGTGGTGCACATAAAGAATTTGCTGGGGAAGACAGTCTGGGTTATTCCTGTTTCAGGTAAAGGCAAATCCACTCGTGGGATTGCTTTTGCTCAGGGACCCAGATATACTTGGTGGGTAATGCGGGAAGATGGGGAAGTCCAGTGTGTATGTCAAGAGAATTTAATTTTGGGGGAAAACAGCCAATGAACTCCTCTATATGCTGTTGCTTGCTATATAACACTCTATAGCCCATCAGCTAGATGCCCATCTCCACCACTCTGGGCTTTGAAAAGAAGGTATGGGCTGTCGTGATCATCAGCAGAGAATAAAGTCATGGAAAAGCCAGCAGCAGCAGCAGAACTTTCCTCAGGTCCCCATCAACTGACCCTGACTTCCATCCGATCATCACCACAACAAAGAATGAACTTTGATGAAACCAGACAATCTCAGCAGTGATGAGTTCAGCAGTGTCATCAGCAGACAACAACCCAACACTACACACCATCCCTCCTGCCTGAGAGACTGTTACAAAAGGTGGAGCCTGACATCATGGACTGAATGAATTCAGCAAAATTTATAGGGATGGTCCATGAACTAAGGATCTCTTGGTATCTCTTTGTGTGTGTGTATATGTATGTATATGAGACAAAAGCAATGGTATATTGAAAACTGTGGGATCTGACCATGACATGAATGGCATGGAATACTGTCCTGAGCTCAGCTGTAACAGGCACAAGCTGGTGGACTTCGTCATCCACTTCATGGAGGAGATAGACAAGGAGATGAGTGGGATGAAGCTGTTTGTGAACACCAGGGCCCACATCATAGCGGAGGAATTCCCTGGGAAAGTGAGGCTCTGGAATGGGAGAAGGCAGATCCCTCATGCTGGGATATTGGGAGGAGGGTGTGAGGCTCCAAGTCAGTGTGGTTCTAATGCCCAGAGTCCCCCAGTCCCACATATGGGGACAGCAGTGCCATTGTGCCCAAGACCCTCTTGGGAACAGGCTGGGAGGATTCCCCGGGGTGCTCATGCCCCCTTTGCTGGGGAAGTGCTGGGTTTGGGATGCCCAGAACATGCTGAGTGGGAGCAGCAGCCACTGGGGACGCAGCCCCAGGGCGCTGGGGCACATAGGGGCTCACAGCCGCCCCTCTTCTCCTCTTGCCTCGCAGCTCCCCGGGGCCCATGGAACGCCGTGCTCCTCGAGGAGCGCCATAGCAACCGCAGAGGGGGCGGTCCCGACGGTGGAGCAGGACCTGTGGTGAGAGGAGAGCGGGGGTGGCCTAAAAAGGGGGGATAAATGAGGTTGAACGCGGCTGGGGTGGCACCAAAAGAGTTGGGGGGAGCCTCGGGATGTGGGGCACGGAAGAGTCTGAGGGTTGGGGCATGTCTCATTGTGAAAGGTTTCAAGAAAGGGGTCTGGGAGGTTAGGGGGTGACACACATAACACTTGATGTCTGGTGCTTGTCCCCCTTTGGGGCAGCGGGGCCAGCACAGTGGCCAGGGCTGGTGCAGAGGTTGGGGGGATGCATATGCTCAGTCCCCAAGGGGAAAGGAGATGCGATCGGTACCTGGGGGTCCAAAGTCACAGGCAGCTCCCCTCACCCTCAGGCTATTGCTGGAAGGAGTCACTCTCTCTTTGGCGACTGCAGGAGTAGTCGACGTTGTAGGTGTTGTTGGGGGACCAAGTGGGGCTTTCGGGCCCTGTGAGGAACCCCTGTGGGATGTAGAGCAGCCGGGACTCCAGCATGAAGCTCTGTGACTTGATGTACGCTGTGCTGGGCAGACCCGACTCAGGGAGGCAGAAACACAAAGGTGAGTGTCTTCCCCCCTTGCCCTACTGTTCTCTCCTGCATGGGGCTGGGGACACGGGGCCAGAGGCTCAGCCTGGCTTGTTCTTGGCAGCTCCGGCCAGCACCAAGCAGCAGCCCACAGTCACCATGGAGCTGCTGAAGAGGGCCAGGCAGCATGTGGAGGAGGCCATCAAGGTGGGGCCTGATTACACACACACACCCGCAACATGCCATGAACATGTGCTTATTTCATTTATGGCTGAGCGCTTGCGTCCCTCCCTGGGACAAGAAGATCTCGCTGCAGGGCTCCTGCCCTGTCATCTGTAATCTGCTGTGGGCACGGGGCTGGATGGAGAAGTTCTCCAACATTGTCAGGATGGGTGCCTGCTCAGGACAGCAGGACACTCAGAAGCTGCTGGAGGAAGAGGATGAGGAGGATGAGGAAGACAGTGGTGATGAGCAGTGGGGGGCCAGAACTGAGTCCAGAGCCAGGGTCGGCATCTGGCTGGGCTCAGCCCCCAATGGAAATCCCGAAGCCTCCTGAGGAGGAGGAGGAAGATGAGGAGGAAGAGCAATGGGATGATGAGGACCTTGATGGCACCCAAGACATCATGGTTAGCGGAGAGGGTCAGGGCTGGACTCTGCAGGGCACAGCCTGGGCCAGGTGTTAAGGATGTGATGAGGACTCCACAGCTCACCCTGGTCCCCTGTCCCTTCTGCAATCCTCCACGGTGTAAAAGAAGACACTGACCTTCATCTGGACCAGCCAGTGCAACACTGTCAACTATCGGCTGCTGCAGGACCACCAAATGGTAAACCACTTCACTGGCATCGAAGCCTTCATCACCAAGGTGAGAGCCTGGAGCCTCTGGGAGCATGGTGCTGGGGGTGGACAGAGGTACCAGTAGGTCCAGCACCAACTGCCGCCCTTGTCCATCCACAGAGGTGGGGCTGTGCGTCAACCTCCAAAACCAGCCAGGGTTCCACCAAGCTGATCCCATCAGCTCAGGACAAGTGCTGGTCACTGTCCCGGGTTCAGCTGTAGCAGTTCTTTTTATACTTCCTATTAGATGGTGCAGTGCTGTGTTTTCAACTTTAGCCTGAGAACACTGCTGATAACACACTGATGTTTTTAGTTGTTGCTAAGTAATGGTTACCTTGATCAAGGACTTTCCAGTCTTATGCTCAGCCAGTGAGGAGGGGCACCAGGAGGGAAGCCAGGAGGAAGCAGAGACAAGACACCTGACCCAAAGCATGTCATACTATGGTACCATGCCATAGTCAGGGGTTTGGTTCCATAGCCAGGGGTTTGGGTATTTAGAACATGGGACTCAGTCTGGGAGGCCAGGTCTACTGGAGGCTAGTGGAGCTGGTCTGATGAAAGGGAAGAGATGTTTTGGTAGGAGGCTTGCCAGGCTATTTAAGAAAGCTTTAAACTATATGCATTGGGAGAGGGGGACATCATTACATCCAAACACACCCAGTCAGTTGCCAGCAACTATAATAAATGCTTTGAGCAATTCAGAGATATTTCAGCTGCTCCAGCCAATGAATCAGCTTCATTTGGAGCTTGGCTCAGATGGTTCTACACGAACGCCCATAGTATAGAGAATAAACAAGAGGAATTAGAGATGTGCGCACAGATAGAGAAATATGATGTAATTGGTATCACAGAAACATGGTGGGATGGCTCCTATGACTGTAGTGTTGGAATGGAAGGTTACAGGCTGTTTAGAAAAGACAGGCCCTGCAGACAGGGAGGAGGAGTTGCTGTTTATGTCAGTGATAGGCCGGAGAGCATGGAACTCTGTCTGGGGACAGGTGAGCAGTCAACAGAGAGTTTGTGGGTCAGGGTCAAAGGGAAAACAGCGATGCGGGACATTACTGTGGGGATCTGCTGCAGACTGCCTGATCAAGAGGACTCTGGATTAAGCACTCTATAGACAGATAAGAACAGCCTCAAGCTCACAGGCCCTTGTTCTCATGGAGGACTTCAACCACCCTGACATCTGTTGGGGTGACGGTACGGCCCGGCACAAGCAATCCAGGAGATTCCTCGATTGTGTGGAAGACAACTTCCTTCTGCAAGTAATAGAGGAGGTGACAAGGAGAGGTGCCCTGCTTGACCTCGTGCTCACCAACTGGAAAGGGCTCGCTGGAAATGCGATGCTCCAGGGCAGCCTTGGATGCAGTGATCACGAGATGGTCAAATTCTAGATCCTCAGGACAGTGAGAAGAGTGTGCAGTAAGCTCACTGCCCTGGACTGCAGGAGAACAGACTTTGGCCTCTTCAGGAACCTGCATAGTAAGGTTCCATGGGATATAGCCCTAGAGGGCAGGGGGGCCCAAGACTGTTGGTTGATGTTCAAGGATCATCTGCTACAAGCTCAAGAATGTTGTGTCCTGACTAGAAGGAAGTGCAGCTAGAGGGCCAGGAGACCTCCATGGATAGATAACGAGTTGCTGAGGAAACTTGGAAAAAATAAGCTTGTAAAAGGTGGAAGTGAGGACAGGTGGCCTGGGAAGTATACCAGTTTGGGAAGCTAGGGACCAGGTCAGGAAAGCTAAGGCCCAGTTAGAATTAAATCTGGCAAGGGATGTGAAAGATAACAGGAAGGGCTTCTACAGGTATGTAGCAAATTAAAGACAAACAAGGGACAACGTGGGTCCTTTCCGGAAGCTACCAGGAGAACTGGCTACCCTGGATTTGGAGAACGATGAGGTTCTGAATGACGTCTTTGCCTCAGTCTTCACTGGAAAATGCTCTGACCACACTACGCAAGTCTTGGAAGACAGATGCAGGGACTGTGAGAATGAAGGCCTTAGGCCCACTGTAGGAGAGGATCAGGTTCGAGACTATCTGGAGAACCTGAACGTGCACAAGTCATAGAATCATAGAACAGTTAGGGTTGGAAAGGGCCTTAAGATCATCTAGTTTCAATCCCCCTGCCATGGGCAGCGACACCTCACACTAAACCATGTCACCCAAGGCTCTGTCCAACCTGGCCTTGAACATTGCCAGGGATGGAGCATTCACAACTTCCTTGGGCAACCCATTCCAGTGCCTCACCACCCTCACAGTAAAGTACTTCTTCCTCATATCCCATCTAAACTTCCCCTGTTTAAGTTTGAACCCATCACCCCTTGTCTTCTCACTCCAGTCCCTAATGAAGACTCCCTCCCCAGCATCCTTATAGGCCAGATACTGGAAAGCTGCTATGAGGTCTCCATGCAGCCTTCTCTTCTCCAGGCTGAACACCCCCAACTTTCTCACCCTGTCCCCATACAGGAGGTGCTCCAGCTGCCTGATCATCCTCATGGCCTTTCTTGAACTTGAGGTAAAGACAGAGCTGACCACAGTGTGTCTAATCATATCTGTGATAAGCACTCATTGTTTTGGATTGACAGTCAGTTGCCACAAGATTTATTGGCTCTCAAAGTTGTTGCACTTGGTCTCAGAGTTTCAGCATGTCATACCCTACTTGCAGCCAGTATTTGCTCTTTTAGTGTTTATTGGCTGGGGGGCCTGGGCTATTGTTCTTGTTTCGCTGTACTTCATGGTAATGACTTGTAATACAATAGACTCATTGATCATGAAACTGGTCTGGCTTGTGTTCCCAGTGTGGTCATCACCTGTATACTTTGGGAGGAATATAATGGAATTTTTAGCAATTACATATATTTTTCATCCTCGGGGGATCAACCTATGGAGGAGACATTCCCTCACAGCTCCTGCTCCCCACCACGCTACGTAGAAGAGCATTTGAGAATTCTGAAGGTTTTGGATGGCCTTTGGATGCCCTTAAAACCTGCCTGCTGCTTTTGCTGGAGATCAGCATGTTGCCACATATACAGCATGTGTTTTTACCCAGAGCCATCCCACCTTAAGAATGCCCTATTTCATCTGATCTTGAGAGTTAAGTAGGGTCTTGGCTCAGGTCTTGGCTAAGGTTAACTGATGAGCTAAGAGGATCACCAAAAGACTTTCCCTCAGGCTGGGCAGTCATGAGTGGCAGGGTGTGTGGGATCATATGGGCAAGCACCTGGGCCAGTGGCCCCTCCAGTGCTTTGGAACGTTAAACCTGAACAAGTGCAAAATCTTGAAAAACTAGTGAAACACTTAAGCGAGGTGTGCTATTGTCCTGGAAGTACCAGAGACAGACAAGTCATGGCAACGTGGTGGGGCTTGGCCTATGCCTACAGACTGTCTCTGGAAAAAGATGTCTCTCCATCTGATGGCAAAGCAACAGATAAAACAGCTACTCAAGCCCCAAGCACAGCAGCTGCACCAACCCAGACAACAGACACTGCAGCCCTTCCAACCCCTGTGACAGACACTGCAGCCACTCCAACCCTGCTCATAGGCACTGCAGCCACTCCAACTCCTGTGACAGACACCACAGTCCCTCCAACCCCAGTGACAAACACTGCAGCCACTCCAACCCTGGTGACAGCACTGCAGATAAACCAAAGGACCAAACCATGCCAATATCGATTGCTCCTATAAGCAAGGAGGAAAGCAAAGGAGAGCCACAAAGAACAACTTGTGCAGTGAAGAAAGATGAAGACCCAATGCACATGCTAGAAGGGATACCATCTGAACTAGAGTTATTACTACAGGAATAAGAGGAAGAGGTAACTTCTCAATCCTGGACCTTGACCCAGCTGCGAATATGCAAAAAGATTTCACCCACCTTTCAGGGGAGCACATCGTCACCTGGTTGCTCCGATGCTGGGACAATGGGGCCAACGGCCACAAGCTAGAAGGTAGGGAAGCCAAGAAGCTGGGATCACTTGCTAGGGAAGAAGGAATTGACAAAGTGATTGCAAAAGAGAAATGAGCTCTCAACCTCTGGAGATGGCTCTTGGTAGCAGTGCAGGAAAGGTTTCCCTAAAGGATGATGTTATGTGTTCAGGCAAGTGGACCACGATAGAGAGAGGCATCCAGTCCCTGAGGAAATCAGCCATTCTAGAGATGACCTATCTTAGGCCAGATGCCAGGAATACATCCATAGATTCAGATGAAGTCAAATGTACATGACCCGTGTGGTGTAAAACTACATGGACTGCACCATCATCATATGCCCACTTGTTGGCATCAATGACCTGGAGTGAGGCAGCACCACCAACAGTGGATAAAGTGACTCATCAGCTCTGAGAGTTCAGACAATCTTACCCCTTCCATCAGTCCAGCTGTGGAAAAACTCCTGACCCAGGACTTAAAACAATTGAGAGATGATCTATCCGACCTATCCAGCTCCTCACATGTACCAACCTGCGGCTCAGCCTGAGCTGAGACTAAACTTCACATAGTTTCATGAGAGAAAAGCACCAAGAAACAGATATGGCAAGTGAATTAGGACATTTACAGAGTATCTGCTGCCACATGAGAGTAGCTGCTAGTGTCTAAGTTGTAGCTATGTTCACTTGAGCAAAAGGAAATTTGAGCCTGGCTTTTCTAAACAACGAAGCCTGGATTACTCTTGCACCACAGTGAGCACTTACACCTCCCACCTTTCTGCTTTCTTCTTTTTCAGGTGATGTTGCACAACTTGGTTTAGGCTTTCCGTGTAAAAGAGCAAACAGAAGAACTGCCCTCACAAGTGCCTCAGTTGTTTTTCCACTCAGACTGCACTGAGTGGGAATACACCAGGTATATATATTTCTCAACACCAGATATATTGTATTTTTTTCCTGGCCTCTTATTTTACTGAAAAGCTTAGATGACATTCTTCACAGAGAAATGAAATGAAACTACTCTCCACAGGGAAATTCCTCCTCTTTAAAAAACAAACTAAAAGGAAGAAGCTTTGTGAAATGAAGCTCTAGGAACTATTCATACAGCTGAGTTTTGTGTGGCTGTAACTGTCCTAGGGCTCACATGTTGAAAATCTCTTTGAATAACATGACAGGTATGAGTAACGAGGATAGAGGAGAATTACCCTGGCCCATTTTGTTCTGTTTGTTGAAACTCAGTTACTCACTGGGAGGAAACCACAGAAATGGGCACGTTTTGTAGGGTTATGCATTAGAAACCTAAATAAATGAACATGTTTTATAAGCTTTGTACTGAGAACTATTATTGTCACTGCCAATATGTCTTAGAAGCTGGGACAAAGCAGCGGAATGATAGCAGGCTGATGATTTAAGGCATGACAGCCAGGGGCTCAAGAGGAGCCTGCTTCTGAGAGGCTAATGGCAGTAGTGACATTCAACACATACCACAGGCTGCAATAGCAATGTCTCCCAATGACACACTGTGTGCTGGGGTGCCGGGGTTGAACGAAGGAAGGATGGTTGCATGTTTCCTGCCTGGAGCCATGCCATGGCATGGGGCTCTAGCTCTTGCCATAGCAGCTCAGGTAGTGATGCCCATTGCTCAGTAATTCTCAGTCACTGACAGATTTCAGTGATCCCCTTGATATTGCTGGGACATCTTCCAGCAGAGGCTGACACCAGGATCTCTTGGTGGACAGTGTATTTAGAAGCACAAATGGTGCAAGGAGATTTCTTGATGTTTGTCACCACAACATGGTAGACACGCCAAGGTCCTTTTCCAAACAAGATGGAGCCTTTCCAAGGTATTTAATGGAAAATCTCTCTGCCCTGACTTCCCTCCTGCATACCTGAGGCTATGCAAGCAGCAAACCACAACCACTGGTTGTGAGGAGAGAACAAAGAAATGTCTTACAGGCTGCAGTGCAGGGAGGCTCTGATGGAGCTGTGCCGGCTGCTCGCCCAGGACAGGGATCAATCCAGGGAAAAGCCTACTGCATGGCAGCATGTCGGCTTTTGGAGATGCTGGGAGAGGAGGGTTGAAGACGGTGAGAATTTCTGAACTCAGACTGTGTGGTCCTGATGCCCTGCTGAGGCGGTTACTGTGGAAGTGTTAAACTATAATGTGCCCATCAAACAACGACTGTCATGCAGGCCAGGTCTCTGAGCCCCATGCTCTTCATTGCACCCTGTCTCCAGGGGACAGACCCTGTGATTTCTGAGCAGCAGAGCAAAGGAAGAGCCTTGCTCCAGTTATAGCCAGTTCAAAATATCAGTGGGATACCAGTTACTGACTGGGACATAGCTCTCATATACATGCAGATTTAGACATGCTTCATCTCTCATCCTATAGACAAGAAAGCTCTAAAGGTATTGATAATTTGTGTTGAGCCTTCCAACAAAGTGATGTTACTGCAGAGTCCTTCTTATGGCCATAGGAAACATTTTAGTTTACTACTATCTCACTGTGCAACTAATTTGTCTTGTAAGTTTTCCCTCCTGTATTTTTATTTATTTTCCTAATTTTTTCTGGTTTTATACTGAAGGTAAGAAAATCAATTGTTTGTTCAGTCTCAAGCACCCTATAAAATACCTGTCAATGCAAACAAAGGAGATTTCCAGATGTTTTTTCACCATCTTTGCAAAACAGGGTTTTGTTGGATTTGGGTTTTTTTCCCCCATTTAAATCAGCCAACACAAAAGTCATTCTTATGCAATATTTAAAGAAATATTTCACGCAAGTTCTGAACACTCTTGGAATGTTTTCAAAGGAGAAAATGAAGGAAAGTCCACCATTAACAGGCAGTTAGAGAAATTTTCAGATTACTTTCAGTTTCTTACTTATCTTGGCACTCCATTAAGATAATTCCATTTGCTGTAGTAACAGAGAGATTGATTAGACTGAAAACTTCATTGTTAGCATGTTTAACATTATATTTACCCCACTTACCAGCTTTCAATCCAAAGTGAGTCACTAACAATAAAAAATTGAAAGTAATTTCTATGAGGAAGCTTCAATTTTAGCAGCTTTAGTCTAATCACTATAAAGGGGAAGTATGGCTTAATCTAATTTTTCTTTGGATTAGAAGACTTCTAGTTATTGCTTGGAATCAAGCTTTCTAGCCTTGCAGGAAGCAACACATTAAAGCTGGGATTTTAAAAGAGCCTAAGGAATACATCTATCATTAAAATTCAATGATACTGGCAGTTGAGCTCCTTGTCTCCTTTGAACATCTCAGGGTTTCCTATTAATAAAACAACATATGTGAAATTTAGAAAAAAAATATTAATTTTGACCCCCTCTGGATTTTAAATGGGCATACTGACCCAAGGCAAACCCATCCTCTGCTCCCACAAGCTCTTCTTGCACATTCCACTTTCCTGTGAGAAGTTTTCTTTAGTCCTAGGGTTTCTTTATTGCAATCCAATGTTTCTTCAAAGTAGGGAACTTTTAGGACCATAGTGGGTGGATTCCCTAATAATTTCCAGAGACAAGAGAGAACTGAGCATCAGCTTTGGTTGTGGACCATGTGATGGAGTGGCTGCAGAGCATCACTGAAATATCTGGTTCAGAAGATGGCTAAGATGGTAGAACCAAGCGTGTGTGCACATGCAAGTGTGAGAGCAAGTGTGTCTGGAGCACCTGAACTTACATTCGTGCTAAAGTCTGAACTGATAATGATCATTTCACATAAGAGGTAAGTCACCTGTGTACTCTGGCAGACACTTCCAAAAGCAAACCAGCACGCTCTCTAAGCTATACTAGTGCTGCTCTGAGACCAGTCCCTAAGACTGTGCTCTGCTTGCCCCTATGAAATTTGCTTAGACAAAGCTTCTGCACTAAAAGTAGCATTCATCTTTAATTCTTTCTCCCCTAGAGTTTCCACTGGATTCCCATTACGGACAGAAAATTGGCAAAAGTTCAGATTAAACACCAGAGTGAATTTGCTTGGCTCCAAGGAAGACATTTCTGTGTCGAAAGCTAAATTATGTTGCTGTTTTTCCACCTGTTAATGTGTAGATTTTATAATAGAGACATTTTTCAATATATTTTTTTTCTTATGATTGCATGATGTGGAAGATGTGATCTTCACAGCTTCTGCTTTGCTTCACAGAATAATGTCAATGCTTTTGTTAAAAAGATCAAAAAGTAATATTTGAAACCATGAGGTCTTTGCTTGCTGGTTACAGAGATGGTTTTAGTGGTAAATCTTACCGAAATTTTACTCCAAAGCTATTTTTTTAGGTTTAAATCTTTGGCAATACAAGAGCTCAATCCTAAATTTGGATGGCTGTGGGCAGCACTGTTGGAAAGCCAGATGTGTGGGTCTCAATTTGCGTGTGTTTTGGCATGCCTTGATTTCAGGGTAGCCAGCCTGTAACATCTTTTGAAACTCCCAACTTCCTGGGATGGTGTAGTCAGAACATTTGATGACCAGTCCCAATACATAATGAAAGAGCAAGTACAAGTGGTGAGATCCCCAGATCAACAGTCTAGACTTGCAAGTTGATAGTAGGCTGTGCTATAACCAGTGTATGATTATTTCTTCCAATAGACTCAAGCTACATATGCTGCATGTCACATACGAATCCACCAGTGCAGCTGGGCTCTGTATTTTCAGGCTGCTATTGAATATGCAATGGCAATTTCTTGTTCCTTTTTAATCTCTTCTTAAACAAAGTCATAGTTCTCATACAGTCACCTCTGAGACAGGGAGAGAAATATTTTCCTAACAATTACTGCAGTCGGCTTAGCTGGGCATTTGAAAGTAACAGACATTTAAAAATATACAGTAACAGTAATCTTTAAAAATACTTTATTTTAAAAATATTATTTGGGAGAAAAAGTCCTTGCTCCCTTTATTCAGCAGGAAATGCCACACAATTATCTTTATTTTCTTACTGTTTGTGGGATGAATTGAAAATCACTGTTGTAGATGAATTTACCAAGCAGCAATTAACATTTAATTTCCTTTAAAAACATAGAAACAAGATTAAAATGCCCATCAGGGGGTCATTTCTTCTTGATTAAAGTTTAGAAATCACCAAAAAAAGCTGATGTTCAATGCATTAATCAAGAAATAAGAGAATGAAAACTTATGTTTGATATTCCAGAAGCAAACTTGGAAGTGGCTCAGAAACTGTTCTAGTTTATTTTTATTATCAGAGAAATAAGTGTCTTGCAGTCGGGCAGGGTGACCACAGCCCACAGCAGGCTTGCCCCTGAACTGAGTAGGCCTTGGATGCACTATCTGGGATGTGTTTCCTTAGATGTTAAAGGAAAGAAGGAATACCCATGGGATAACTTATGAGATACAGATTCTAGTATTAGTTATGATGATCTGTATTAATATTTATTATTAAGATTATCTGACACTAAATTTCTTGTTATCCTGCAAGTCTTTGTCTTGGAGTTGCCTAGGAAAGGTGAAGATTTCTGTGCATACTAGAAACTTTCTACCTCAAAGCCTCAGTGGGGTAATTTATGAAGCCTGCTCTATTCTGTTGTCCTTTATTTAGAAGCCTTACAAAGAGAAATACTATGAAACTATACCATAAAAATTCCAGAAAGAAATATGTCACTACTGAACATAACAAAGCACTAAGGAAAGTGTCACTGCCAGGATAAAGAATGGTATTTTTCACGGGAATGTATGGCTACATACACAGCAATGTTTATTTATTTAATGAGAAATATTAATTTTACACCTTCCTAGTGACCTAGCTAAATGGATTAAGCAGCGTTTACACTCTCCAGGTTTAAAAAGTTCTTAAAGGATGGCTACAGTTGCATTGGGCATAGCAGTAAATGCTAATCTCTGCATACGCTTATCACCAATCTGAGTTAATCTGTGTCAAGTCCACACATGAACACTCGCTGATGGTAACAGGTTTTTTGTTGGGGCTGGTCCCCCAGTGTACAGTTACAAGGACAAAAATCAGAGCTCAGGCTCAGAGACAATGAAGAGAAGATTCCTCTCACCTAAGAGAGTTGGCCTGGCACAGAGACAGCCAAGCACTCTGTGGTAATGTCCCCATTTTGATGCACTTTCAACTGAATGTGGCATCAGTTTAGACCAAGGAGGACAACTTTCATGTCGTGCTTTTATAACATGCACTGTAAGTCACTCAGATTTTTAATAACTGAAGCAGAAAAAGAGCTTCTTCCACAGCCCATGTCATTTCATGAACAAAGATGTTTTTGTTGATCATATTCTATCTTGTACATATGGGCAGAAAGCACTGTGCTTGAACTAGCAGCACACTGGTAATAAGTAAACACATTCAAGCCATTCTGATTACTGAATGGTGAATAGACCTATGTATTAGACCCGTCCATCTCTACAGCAGCCTAGATGTATGCAACCAGAGAAGAGAAGGCTCAAGAGAGACCTTAAAGTGGCTTTCTAATACCTACAGGGTCTGAAAAGAAAGCTGGAGAAGGACTTTTTATAAGAGCATGTAGTGATTGATAGCACAAGAGGGAATGGCTTTAGACTGACAGACAGGAGATTTAGATAAGGTATAAGGAAGAAAGCCTTCCCTGTGAAGGTGCTGAGGCCTTGGCACAGGTTGCTCAGAGAAGCTGTGGCTGCCCCATCTGTGGCAGTGTTCAAAGCCAGGTTGAATGGAGCTTGGAACTAGATGAACTTGAAGGTCCCTTCCAACCCAAACTATTGAGTGATTCTGTAATTCTATTAACTAGTCTCCGTTTCTCCTCTGTAGAGATCATGTACAACTCTCTGCATGTAGGACTGGGACCTCTGTGTACACAGCGACTACAGTGGACATGTAAACATGCAGAAGAATAAAAATGGAGACAGAATGATGTTGTTCTTAACACATATTGACTTTTTGCAGATTGTATGAATAATTTGGAATCTGGTCCATAAAGAATATTCCAGATTGTTCAAAATGCACATGCAGTTGAATAATCAGTTTGTATGTCCAATTATTTGACTTGTAAGTTGATTGCGTAAAAATTGGCATTTTTTCCAGCATTTTGTTTTACTACTAACTTGTTTGAAAGAAAAAAATGACCCAAAATTCTCATAAATAACTGCCCACAGTTTTTCCTGTCTGCCTAGTTTTGTCTATTTTCCCACTAGCAACCAGAGATCCAATAAACTATTAAAGGCTAAAGGCTGATGTAACTCGTTTTTCAGGGCAGTGATTTCAACAACAGTGACAGTATGTGAAGAGCATTTTTTAAACTAGGAAAGAAGAGCAAACAGCTAGAAAAACAAAAATTTAAAGTGCTTATGCAAAAAACTGTCATGGACATCTGGACCACCCTTGTCCAGCTCAGGAAATGTAACACTAGTCATGCTTCTAAGTGAAAAGAATCAATTGCACTTTCTGTTTTCAGAGGATCAAAGGTCCCCCTGTCAGCTCTGCATTTCAGGTTGGGCAGTTGCTTGCAGAGCTGGAATCTTAGTGCAGGTCTCTGTCTCGCCTCTGTCCTGCAGCACATCTGTGTCTGCAGGCTCCTTAACATCCATGCAACCAAGCTGCTGTTATCTATCTGTGATGCTGCAGTGGTGATGCAGAAAACGGAAAAGACTGGCACTGAAAGTCACAGAAGTTACCTCTTTCTGTGAAAGCTTGACTCTTGAGCCGGACAACATCACTGTTTACAGTACACATACAACTCACTTGAGATAATGAGGTTAAATCTTGCTTCTGTAAATGCAGTGTATCTCTGCTTTATCCTTAATGTTTTGGGACATAGGGGTGCAGGGCTCAGATTTATTTTTGTAATACCTAAACTGTCGCTGATGATGATGGACTGTATTGGCTCAAAAGGACTGGTATAACTAAGCAGAGAAACAGTTTGATTTAAGATTAGATACGTCTGTAAAAACAAAGCTTTACAAGATAGAAGATGAGGGGAAATTTCCATATTTTTAGTTCAAATACCAAAGAAATTTCCCTCCCCAGCACTACTGGGTCTAGACATCTGTTTTTCATGCTTAAATACAAATGCTGTAGCAGCAAACCAGCTCACAACTGCAGGAACTAAAGCTGTCTAGAAACAAGAATAAAAATGACTTCTCAATGACAAGCAAAAAGCTGGAGGAAAAAGCCCCTTGCAATTAGTGGTGGCAAGTAAAATTAAGTTTTCAAAATTATTACAGCCATATGAAAGATGGGCTCCCTTACCACTAAAGCCACAGGTAAAACAAAGCATGGTCTGCAACACTCCATACACTGATGCCAACATAGCTGGGAGTGATTGGGACTTTTTAGGTCATAATGCCCACAGCTACCCCACACAACGACATCAGAAAATACCAAGGGAGACTGTGTTCCCTCCATACTTTATTCTCCTACTAAAATGCTATACACCCAGTCCAAAAGCAGTTCCAATCCATCATCACCCATCCGAGTTTACATCCGTCTTCTCTCACATCTTTTTATAATGAATTATGCTCTCTCCTGACTTAATTCTCATGAGAGTTATTGATTCACGGTTTCAAATGTAACACAGATAACATGAAAAGAATCATCTATAAAAAAATACATATGGCCAAATTCACTGACTGACCTGGACAATGTTCCTTTAAGTTTAAAGCCTCTATTGTGCTAAATACCCAGATGTTAACAATCTCTGCTAGAAGCTATTGAATGCAGGAAGGACATGTTTTTAGCAATTAGAAAAATAGTAGTACACTTACACATGGCAATATTTAGCAGAGTTTGTTTGGTTAATAGGTCAGCAGTTTGGGACAGTTGGTGGTTGTTACAGGGCAGCAAGAAGGGTTTGTGCAAGGAGATGTACTGGCAAGTATGCTGAACATCAGGTACCCACGGGGCACTGACAGATGAAAGTGGGCTGTATAATACAAAGTACTCAAAACATATCCCTTATTCCATCATTTCCTTCTACCTTTAAAAAACAAAAGAAAGGCTTTGAAAACATTTTGTGATAGGTTTGAATGGTGGCAGGAAAACACACGCATATAAACCAGAAAAAAATGCACACAGTGGAATGTTTTGGGTATATAAGAATATATATACAATAATATATATATAATATAATATATATATATATAAGAATACTTAAGGCTTGAACTAAAGTTCATATCCTGAAATACTTTTTCAGCAAAGCAAGAATTAAATAAGTGATTAAGTGCTTTCTGAACAGGGCACCAGCCTTGGCTGCTCTTTGCAGACTCCTTAAAGATTATTCTCATGCTTTGCAGGAACATAAAATGGAGGGGCTGGTCTCAAGCCATGAGCAGGTGCATACTAGCACTGCTTTTAGATTAGACATGTGTCTGCTGCGATGATTTACAATGCATTCCTTACAGTAGCATGAATTTGGCTGGTGGCCTTTGTAATTTATCTTTGCTGATATCGTTATGTGCCTTGAGAACATTTATCTTCCTAAACATAAAGAGCAAATGATTGTTTTAATGAGGAGAAAACAAGCCTTATTGTAACAGCCCTGGACTAGGTACCACAGAAAGGCTGATTTTTAACACACTCCAATCTGTTTTAACAGCTGCTTATGGTTACTATAGTCACTGAACAAAGATAGGGTTATTTTACCTTTCTTTACTGATGGCCCAAATTCCCTCTTATTTTCTCTGTCTTTGCCGAAGAGGCCATGCTTGCAGCCGCAGACCTTTGGAGTCAGCCAGGTCTGTGCAGTTTTCTGCATGCAGCGGTGCAACTGGCAGTTCTTACATTGAAATCTTACACTGAGAACTGGATTACACATAAAGATGCAAAAAAAGAGGCCATATCAAATCTAAATAAGTCATCCACTGCTCTCAGTGGTGGTTTCCAGTCTTTTAGGATTCAGGGACTCCCATGGAGTCACTTTCAATGCAACCTGCTTTTCTTGGTTATTTTTTGCAGAACCTTAGAATTAGTTCACAGTCACCACAAGATTGATGGAAAACATACATAAAATTACACATCTAAGGTGTTTAAAAGGAGCTAGCACCTAAATTCCTACAATCCTAGTTTTCAAATAAACCAGAAATCAGACTAGTTATATAATTATGCTTGCTTGTTGTTTCTAGGCCACATGCTGCAGAAACAAGCCTCAGAACAGACTATATCTGTATGTATAGTAGCTTCTCCTCTAGCAAATGTCAGAGCCAGTGGTGATTCTGCAATTTGTAAGAATAAAAGCAATTTCTTTCCAGATTGTTATTCTTCTCCCTTCCTGAGTATGGGCAGAAACAGAAGAAAGCTGGACCTCCCACTAATCTGTAAAAGCTGAACCCTAGAGGGGAGTAAAATGAAATTTTAATGAAGAATCAGGGCTTAGGAGGTGTCAAGTGTTGGAGTATGACTGTCCCAGCTCTCATGTCACTAGAAGGGAGAATAGAAATTAATGCTGGGCTGCTGGGATTGTGAAGGAAGCAGCATAACCACAGAATCAGCACCAATATTTTTGAATACAGGCCCAGGTTTTGCTTTGGAACAAGAACTTGGACTCACATGAATTGTGTGAAGGCTTGGCCTTGAAAAATCAATGGGTGCTCAGTATTTGGCAGGATCAAGTCCATGGTGAACAAGAAACTTGGCCCAGATGTGAAACAACACTTCTTCTGCTTCCCAACCCCATGGTGTAACCACCAGACCACAAACGTCTTTCCCACTTTTTGCTGTTAAGAAGGAAGAGTCAGTTTTCAGGCTTGGAGAAATGTGGTCCACTGAGGGCAGGAAGGATCTGTCATTCATAAGAAAATGTGGGCTAGAATTTCAAGATCTATTTAAATTTTAAATTTCCTTCATGCTGATAGAGTCCGAAGGCAGATGAAGATTCCATCACCTGTAGTTCTCAGTACAGCATGCAGCAAGATCTCTCCTCTGGCTGCCTTTAATAGTATCTGTAAAAACTAATGACATGCTTAATCCCTTCACACTTTGGAAACCAGTGGCACCTTGCACAAGATAGGAAGCTGGCTCATTTTTTATTCTTCTTTCTTCCCCTACCCTCAAAAGGAACCTTGAATGAATGCATATTCCTGATTAGCATGATGATACAAATCACAGCAAGCTGCTTTCATGTTAGGATGTGAAGCCAGTGCTCCACAGTGCCCTGCAGTGCACATACTCACAATAACTTGCAGTGCAATGAAACCAAACAAAGTTGCTTCTGGTGTAATGTGCTATGCAAACTGCTGCAACCTCCAAGGATGCAAGAGGTTTATCTGCTTCAAACCTTTGCTCTCAGACATTATAAAGTTAATTATAAAATGTGCCAAGGGGGAGGCAAGGAGAAACCTTGTTAGCCTTTTCTTTCTGTGGTTTTCCCCCTTCACTGCATTTACATTGGCCTTGAAGAACTGGGACATTTTGCAGATGTTTTAGGGTCTATAAATTCTTATTTAAATCATTGTGAGCCAAGTATAACAGGTAGCAGTCCAGACTTCTCTAGAAAGGACAAACCCCAGCTAAGCATGTAAATAATACTCCTGTGCTTTTTACCATATAAATACATACACTGAGCCAGGTGCCAATTGAAGGTTTATTCACATTTTCCTATTGTTACTCTGTGAAGTGCACCAGGTATGCATCGTATGACTCTGCAGTATTTCTTTTAATGCTACTTCTCAGTGAATAGCACAACATAACAGACTAAAGGAAGGTGGTATTTCCTTCACTGCTCCACTGTCAGAACGTGCTCATCTCAGGTGGCTGATAAAGACAACTAAAGTGCCAGCAATCTCTGTCTGTATCCACCAGCAGCCTCAAATGACAGAGTCCAATCACAAAAAGGCAAGAGGAAAGCATGTGTTTAAGATTAGGTTGGCATAAGAAATGAGGGGTGATAAAGGAGAACAGTGACAATGGCAAACAGTGTGGCAATAATACAGTATATTGCACAGCAGGGAACTACTGTTCTGTGATGAAATGAGAGAAACAGGGTACTCAGTACTGCACATTATAGCTGGGAGATGTCCTAAGAGGGGCACTGATGACACCATTTATTTGTTCAAGGAAAATGTATCATCCCTGTTCCCGGTTTTCCTGTGAGGAAAATAATTCTATCTTCCTTTGGCCATGTTATGAGAGTTAATGAGAAAAAGGCTCTATACATTGCATTACTGATGAAGAATCCTCTGCACGTATTAACTGATTTTATTTAAGAGTGAAAGAAATAGAATTTGTAACTTTCTTTTTCTTTCCTGATAAATTCCAGAATCCTTTCCAATTTTGTTTCCAATCCTTTTCCAATTTTTGTTTTCCAATTTTGTTCTATTGTTCCAATAGAATTTGCAACTTTTTTTTTCCTGATAAATTCTAGAATCCTTTCCAGTTTTGTTTGGGGTTTTTTGTTGCTTTTTTATATCTTTTTTCTGCCCCCACCTGCCAACTCTGAATCAGGGTCCACCTGTTGGTGAGTCAGAGTGTTAAATGTATATAGCTCCCTCCAGAGTTTCCCCGTGAGATTCAACCTTCTTGCTATGAGGGATGCTAGCTCTTCTCCCCCAGCACCTTAAAAACAGAGATTTATTATTCGGTTCCATCTATTTTTTGCTGATACTTGACAAAAGAAGCCATAGATTGCAAGTCATTCACAGACACTGAGAAAGATGTTGGATGTGCCTTTAAACTCTGCCCTGATGCAGAACCACGTTTTAGAGGTGACCATCCCTAACAGCTGAAATCACCTGGATGAAACCAGAGTCTGAATGTTAAGAAAGATCTTTTTTAGTATTCTACTTTCAGTAACATTTTTGCAGTAGTCTTGTGCCTAAACATACAGGCTATCCTAGAAAGCTGTCAGGGCATACTAATTCCCAAAGTCCCATCAAATACACCCCTGAAACTGGAGTGCAAGTCGTTCTACAGTGTAAACATTGGTTGTAAATGCACATACTCAGCACTTTCAGCACACCCAGTATTTTCAGCTCTGCAAACATTATATCCCTTGGTATTACCTCTTAGAGACTGAACTTGAGAAGCAAAGTTGCTGTGGCCTATGGATATGGTTTTTGGGGGACCTGAGTGTCTATTTAGAGGACCACTTTCTTCAAACAGCATTTTCTTATTGGCTTACTAATCTTTGGGTTCCTGGCCTGCTGCCTTCATGTGTGGTTGCCTATTCTTGTTAGTCTGGCAAGGGGAAGAGAAAATATTTGGCCTTCGGGGGCCAGGCAACTCATTTCCCTGTATTGCTGACAAGAGTGCATGATTCTGAGTTCAAGTATTCTGTACCTGTTTTGCAGGGGAATGAATATTACACAAGGTGCCAGGCAAGTGAAGCATAGCCAATATAAAAACACCTTGGTTTGGTTCCCAGTTACCCTGCAGCTGTGTTAGTATTTACAGCACCATGAGTAAAGTGCTCCTCAATCACAACAGGAACAACTTATATTCACTTTGAACACGTAAATCAGGCCACACAGTTCTGCTGGAATTATAGGCTATTTGCCATCATTTGTCTCCCTCCACGTGCTCTGCTCAGCAGGTAGTCTGTAATTATTTGATAATAAAAATTACAGGCATTTTTACATTGCTGGTCCTCTGCAGGAGCTAAAGATTACCCAGCAGCTTTTACATGAGTTGAGAATTTAAGCCTGATGTCCTGGCAGACTTCCAGGTTGGAAGACTTGATTGCCTGTCTAAATCCTCATGGTATTTCTAACAGGCTGTGGCACTCCTGTCATCCTCCTGAGGCAGCACACTGTGAAACAGCTGCATTGCTGTGCTCAGGCAGCTCTGCAAGGCAATGGTGGCAGAAGGAATTCTACCAAAGAAAAAGTGCTTCTGGTTTGGTCACTTTGATAAGGTCACTTGAGAGCTGCAGGGATGAACGAGGCCATATGAAAAAAACTATGCCCTGTTAAGTCTGATATATGATAAAAGCCCACGACAATTTACATGTGATTATTACAATTTTCAACCACCTGTGTAAAAGCTACTCTGCGTTGGTTTTATTCCCTCCCTCAAACAAATGTTCTCAAAATACTCCAAAAGAAACAACGGAGATTAGCATTAGAGGATAGGTGTTGTATGACTGAAGTTCGTTACTGGTAGATCACCTGTACCATCATTTTTGTGGGTTTCAGTTGACTACATCTGAAAAGAACATGCCCTGCTTTATAAAGGTAACTTCTTGCAAAATTACTCCTTTCTCTCTAGCATCATTATGAAGTACAACTTTTTTGCCTATGCACTCAATAATTTATGTATTCGTAAATATAATGAAATTACAGTGGTCTGGACATCTACTGAGAATGACTGGTTTGGGGAATCTGAGAAATAAAATGAGATAAAACCATCAGCTAGCAAAAAGAGTGCCTGCATTACAAATGGATTTTTGCTATTTTTATCTTGGCAAGTGTCATTCAACTTTAATTCTTGGGGCACCCATGACAGGTAAGTTTGTCCCACTTCACATTAAAGATGTCATGCTTTACTTTTGAGCAAGTAATAAACCCACTCACCCCAGCATGCTGAAGCCTCTGATGTATGGGACTACAGAATCAGGCCTCACTTCTCCTCATAGCAATTAACGGGATTACTGCTGTGAACTTGGAGACCAGCTTTCTTTTATTCCCTGCAGTTCTCCTTTAGCCTATGAAACATGCAGTTGCAGTAGGACAAGTGGGTGTGCAGGGTCCTGGGCTCTGCTGGGGACACAGGTGTATTTTGATTTCTTTGCTTCATTTGCAAAAGCTGAACCTAGTTTTTCAGTCTGGAAGAATGCACTTAACGTCCAACCTTTAGTGCCGGTACCATCATGAGTGTTAAGATTGCCAGGGCCACCATGACCTCTTCTCCTCATGGCTTCCACATACAAATGAGCTCTCATGTTATTGGAACCATGTCATTTTACTGTGTCTGAAGGACAGCAAACAGACTGCTTAACTGCTAATCCTCAATACACACAAGTAGAAATGTTGTTTTGTCCTAGACATGTCCAAGTTCAGATTTGTGCTCAGCTTCATGCCAAGATCTGATTATAAGCCCTTTATCTGTGGGCCTCAGTTGTGTAATGGAGAGGGAATTGGCTGGCGTGAGCACCAGGGCCCTGGGTGAGCTCTACCTGAGGTGGGTACTTGACAGTTGCTTTCAAAAGGTCCCGTATGTTGTCAGCAAAGGATATTGAGAAGGTTTCTAGGCTCTCTAGGCCCCATTCTATTCATGACCCTGGCAGCCTAGGCTGAAGACAACGGAGGGCTGCTGGGCCTCAGGGAGCCACACTGGGCCTGCAGTGAGCAGGAACATGAGGCTGTGGGGATCCCCTCACAGTGTCCCACAGAGGAGAGCCCAGGACCCGCAGCGGCCCCAAGGCCTCGGTGGAGCCGGAGCAGCCCCACCGCCACGGGTGAGGACGAGGCAGGGGTGACACCCACCCTGGGCCGCCGCGGGGCCCCTGAGGCGCAGAGCCGGACACTGCAACCATTGCGCCCCATGGCCCAGGCGGCCGTCGGGGCCGGTTCCTGAGGGAGAAATCCCGGTCCCAGAGGCGGGGGACCCGCACCCGAGGCAGGGGTACCGGTCGCGAAGCGCGGGTGCCAGTTCGGACACGGAGGAGCCGGTGCCGCCCGGGCCGCGGGCCGCAGTGACCGGAGGCGCGGAGGGTCAACCCTCCTCCTCCCCCCCCCGCGCGTGCGGTGCGCGGCCGCATGTGGGGCGCAGGCGGCGGAGTCTCCACCTCTTCTGGCAACTGGAACCTGTGTCTGCCAAGCTCCATTAGAGCTATCAGCGGCCGGGGGGACGCGCTGCGAGGGGAGGGCGGGTGGTTCTGGTGCTTGAGTTTAAAATACTCCTTTCTCGTTGTTTTCTTTCCTCCCTTTGCAAAGGCTCTGGGCTGAGCAAGACCGCTCCGGAGCCTGCCCCGCCGGCCGAAGCCGGGGTCCCGCCGCCGCGGGCACCGGAGCGCCGGAGGCGGCCGATGGCTGCCCCGCCGGGCGCCGCGCCCCGCTGAGCTCCGCGGGCACTGGCGGCGATCGCGCCTCTCCTGCCGCCGGCTCGGGTCGGAAGCAGAGCGGCCACCATGGTCCGGTGCTGGTGGCTCGCCGGGCTGCTCTTAGGTAGGTGCCACCGCCGCTCCGGGGTAGGTGGAGGGGAGGGGGAGCGGGTGTCGGAGTCAGGGTCGTCCCCTCGAGGTGCTCCCCGCCATCTCCCTTCAGCCGGGAGCTGCGGAGGTGCGAGGAGTTAGGGTGCGAGGGAATTGTACAGAGAGCGCAAAGAGACAGCGAGGAGTGTGCAAGAAGGGTGCAGGGAGAGCGCACAGACACGGCAAAGGGGGTGCAGGAAAGCGGCAAGGAGGGAGCACGGAGATGGCAAGAAGGGTGCAAAGAAAAGCCGAGGGGTGCGAGGAGGTTGCAAGGAGAGCGCAGGGAAGTTGCGAGGCGGCTCTGGGACGGGGTCCGCGGGGTGTCCCCCGCCCGTGCTGGCGGGACAGGAGGCACCTGGTGCCGGAGCTCCGCTCGCTGCGCCCCGGGACGGGGGTTTCTCCGCCGTGCGCACCCGGTGCCCGGCCGGAGCGTCCCCGGCTGTGCTCCGCGCTGCCCTGCCCCAGCTACCGCCGTGTGCCTGCGGAGGGGACGGGCGAGGAGAGCCCCGGAGGGAGCCCGGAGCCCCGGGGATGCTGCCGAGCTGTGGGGCCCGAGGGGTGCGAGGGGGGGCACAGTCTCCCTAACGAGGGGCTTCCCTTAAGCTGTGCCCTCGGAGCGGCGTGTGGAGATGCCAAGATGATGCTGAGCAGCACCTGGGTCCCACCTTCGGCTCCCATAGTTGTGGGGTCACAGCCTTCTGCCCCCGAAACCCTGTGGGGCTTCCCCCCTGCCACTGCAGCTTGCTCCGGTCCGGAGCACGGAGCACCGCGAGTGCTTGAGCCGAGTTTAGATGGAGGAAGGTCTCAGAGGTGATTGCCAGTGGTGTTTCACTGGGAGTTGGGAATTCCTCCTGGGAGGATCCAACACCTGCCCCAGCAAAGGACAACTTCACAAGCAGTCTCCTGCTCCAGGGACATGCCAGCGAGCCCCAGCTGCGCACAGAGCCTCAAGCAGCACAGGCTGCAACATTGCGGCTCCCTTTCAGAAAGGCATCTTTCAACCCCACAGTTCTTGGAGCAGTTTCAGAGGAGAAAAGGTTCTGGCTTGAGAGACCATATGGGAGAACAAAGACAACTGTGCTGTGAAAAAAAAAAAAAAAGGCAAAATGATTTCTGTTTACAGCGCGGAGCAAAGCTCCTCCATCCTTAAGAGTATTTCCCTAGGAAATACAAGGGAGACCCTTGGTTTAGACTCTGCACGTCTGAACAGAAAGGGCAGGTGAAAGAAAGGGTGAGATGGTGCCCCTGAGGCCCCAGTGCAGTCTGGACACTGGAAACACAGACACTTGGGTTTCCTGCTGCTAGCTTCCTTTCCACCACTTAGTTTACTCATCTGAGGTTTTGGGCAGCAGTATACCACACTGACTTGCCTCTGCAGCTCTCTTTGCAGAAGAGTTGTGTAGTGAAAGTGATTGGATGTTGTTTGCATTAGGTGTAAAGAACCAGACTACAGAAAGAAACCTCTAAGCATGATACTTCTGTAGGGTTACTTTTCTGTTCTTATGCGAGGTCTTTGTCATATGTTGTTCCCCAAAAATAAGGCTTAATGGGTTGAGAAATACATTTTCTCCTTCTCTGTATGTTTTATTAGTTCAAGTTGCTCTGCTCAGAGATCTGTTGTACTGCATTTTGTAAGATTATTCACTTAAGTCTAATTAGAATACTTTCTTAAATCCTCACACAATTTATTTTAGTCCAATCTAATTTAAACCCTATACTTCTTCCATGTGATGTCAGTGGGGGAATTTCCATTTATTTCAGTAAGAACAGAAGCTGGACCTTAAAACATATACTTAAATAGCAAAGTCAGATCCGTGGCTCATTAAAGTCAAAACAGGGTTTGCCAGTGACTTCATTGTGAACAGGGCTGGCATTCTGTATTGTTTTGCATAAAACTGAACATCAGCAAGAGCATGGTACTGGTGCATAATTAGTTGAAAAAGCACTTTATGTAGGTAACTGGATCTGATTTTGGAGCCTCTTTCAGAAAAGAATCACTCATTCCTGGAAATGTCCCCAGAGACTTGCTGAGTTTTACCTAAGCTTTCATTAAAGTCTTTACATTCCAGTAACACCATGCTGATGTTTTTCATGTGTAGCTTCTCCTACATGGCTTTAACATAAAAGGTCTATTCTTGCTTTCATTGTTTAAGTTTGAAAATTACAGTGTTGAGGTCAGATAAGATCAGCACTTGCATTCAATTATGAGATTAGGAAGACAATCCCATAAATGATAGTACTACATGCAATATAGTAATGCGTGTGTGTGTTTACACGTGCATATATATGTACTTACTGTTAAATTGACATAATTGTCTTTGGTTCAAATGTTTGTTAGGCAAAGTTTACTTAGCTCATTTATATTTACCAAGTTGGCAGGTTTCATCTTCATTTCTCAAGTTGGCCAAAAACTCAACAGCTAATACATTATGCTGGGTTGTGTGATATGACTCTATTTGTTCTTTCAATAATTGCAGGTTAGCCATGTTTCAAAGTATATGGATATAGATAAAAACAGGACTGAGATGTAAAAAAAGCACAAGTGAAAAAAATATTGTGTGGTTTCTATATTTTCCCCACAAGCACAAATTGTTGAGTAAGGAGATTTTCAAAAGCCAGAAATTGCTGTGAAGAAAACCAAAGCTGGAATCCAATGCTAGGGGAGGCTGCATCTGGCAGAACAAAGTTTGGAAAGGGATTTTGCTTTCAGTGGGATCCTGTGTTTCCCCACAACATAGCATATGTCATCTATAAAGACAGTGCTTTAATGGATGTGATACAATCACTGCCCAAATCAACCTCAAAATTAGGAAGCACCTACACAATGCTGTTACACAGTTCCTTTGGTTTTCTTACTTATTTGCCAAGGAAGAGAAAGGTATGAACAAAGACAATTCCTAGCTTCATGATGATGTATCTCAGACATACCAAGAAACTCACAGTGAGAATGTGAGGATTTTAATGTATTACCCTTCTTCTGTAGGCTGAGTGCTGCCAGAAACTGAAAATGTGATTCATAGAACAGCTCCTTCACTACGCGGTTCAGATTGTGTGAGATCTGAGGGGTTAGGAATCTACAATCTGTGGGGGTTTTTTCTTTAGAAAAAGGCCTCACACACTAAAATGTAAAATTAGGAAAGTTCTGTTTCTATGTATCAGGAAAGAAACTCTGGTGTCTCTTTGAAATACTAGTGCTCAGAGCCTCGAGTGGTAAGAGGGTTGAAATCCATCATTATTTTTGGGTTTTAGCAGGGTGCTAGTGTGATAATCATGTCTTTCATATGGATGCTTTCTCATTTTCAGTGAATAGCTTATTAAATCATCACGGTTTGAATCCATCTGAAACTGAGAATGCTTTAGTGAAGCTCAGCTGCTGTGGCACTATTAAGACTTTTGGATCAGTGCAACAACAGCTCTTGACTTACAACTGGTGTGGTAGTACATAAATCAACAAAAGTCTCATGACCAAGTGTTTGAAGAGATTTGCTTGACTTTAGTGTTTTAAATAATGCTTTAAACTTGACACTGTCTGTTTGGTTGAACACTGAAATAGTTCCCCATGTGGACTTTTTTACTGAATTAATAAGAAACACTGACAAGCGTGTGACATTTTGGCCTTGTCTGAATCAGAGACAGAGATCTTTGGAAGTGGGCTTTTATCCTGTACTCTGAGATCAATGTGTACATCAAGCTCCCCACTGAGACAATTGGATTTACCTTGTTCACACTCTTACTAAATCCACAAGTGGTGGACACTGGCAGGTTCTGGCTTTGAAGTGTCTCTTTGTCCCTGTTGGTACAAAAACACAAAGATGTGTTATTTTTAAAGTTTTTCAGAGAAAAAAAAATAAAAATAATTTTTTCCTGTTGGAGTCCTGGAAAAGATGGATGAAAATGTAAATGACAGCAGAGTTTTGCTGCAGAAAAGCTCTTGTTAGATTTGAGTAGCACAGGTCCCGTTATTAGATTATGCAGCGCGTAGGTTGAATGTCAACTTTGATTTTAGCATCTGTCGGCAGTGTTTAAGAGAACTGGAACACATCAAAACTTGGCTAATGATGACAGGCGAAACAGTAGACTGAAATTTCAGGCTATCTAGAAACCACACCCAGACCCCAAAACACATGCTAGAAGTAACTTTTAATTCTGTGTTTCAGCTGAACAAGTAACCTTTTTCTGTGGTCACTTTAATTCTAAGTTAAACATGTGTGCGTATTTCTGGTGTGGGATGTGTATCAATTTACCACCTTTCTGCAGAGATTTTTTTCTGAGGATACCTTCAGCTATGACTGCTTTTGAATGCCCTTCTCATCCTTGGCTTTGCAGGAGTCCAGTAGCCTCAGACTATTAGATCCTATTAGATCCTATTTTTATTACTATAAACAGTGTCCTTGCAGCAGTGCCAAGAATCCTGTTGTGTTAGGTGCTAAATAAGGAGAGAACAAAAGGATTGTTTTTGCTTTAGTGGGTTTATAATCTAATTTCCTGGACTTAGATTTTCAGTGGTGAGTACTTGACATTGCAGGGACCTACTGGGATTCTCAGCTGTGTCCAGTGGTTTAATACCTATTACAGTTTATTACGTATGTGTAGTCCTATGGAGGCCAGGCAGTGATATTGGTGAGCAGGATGGTGAACAATGTACTTACACAGGAGAGCAGCTGTCTCCTGTGGGAGCAGGGTACTGGGACAGCTCCATGGCTGTGGGAGACTGAAATGCCACTCAGAGTATCTCACCGACTCGCTGCCAAGAGCGGGTTATTCCCTGCTGTACTAATGCTTTGTTCAGTCCTTCCAAATCCTGCCAAGCAAGTGGACTTGTGCTGCCTACTGGATTGTGCCTCAAGAAGTTCACCCTGATACACAAGCCACATTTTTGTCTCTCTTCATTCACTCCCAACAGAACCTCTTTATTCACTGGAAGGAATTCCTTCCCTTCCATGGTGTTTATGCTTTGTGAATATTTATAGGCTGTTATCATGTCCATCTTGCCTTAGCTGTCACTCAGCCAGGCTACACGGACTCTGCTCTTTTAATCTTCCTTCGTAACTCAGTCCCTCCCACCCTCTAATCACTTTTTGTTGTTCTGCTCTCAACTCCCACCAGTTCCAGTTGCTCATTTTGCTTTGGGTAAATGTTATACTTATGTTAATATTATATGGTGGGTGGTCCTCCCTGCACTCATGGTCCATGTGAGTGATTTAGACGTTTAAAATGAGGTTGGCATTTTATAGCCAAGCCATGGCCTGATTACTGGTTCCGCTCTTCAAAGCACTCCAGGAAAAAATATGCTTAGCCATCAGTATTAAAAATGGCCACAATAGCCACTAATAGAGTGTCTGTGCAGGGGTTTGAGGGACATGCCAAAAACTGCATGGGTGCTCTATACATTCAGATTGACACGGTGATGTTAATTTCGAAAACATGTGTTGTATTTTCTAATGAGTTTCCAGCTTGTCTAAATTAAGGAAGATATGTGTAATATTTCCCATTGGGAAAGAATACAAATTCCAGCTAGAATTTAACTGTATCAAAGTGGTACCACTGGGGTATTCAGCCTTGGACTTGGTTGTTTTGCTGTTGGTTTTGAAAATGAATGCTTTCCCCCATGTGTTCTCACCAGACTCTCACCATATAGGTACACAGGGTACCATATAGGTACCCAGGGGATTAGAGATTATCTCACTAAGGTCTCACCTATCTCACCAAATTAAAACTGAAACCTTCACCAGCACTCAAGGAAGAAACCTCTGGCATCACCCTCCTTTTGTTTGGCTTCTGTTGGGTTTTGGTTATATATTTTATGTGCCAGACTTATGTGTCAATACCATTCAGAGTTTAACACAAGCCACGATGTGTTAGCATGGCCTGGACCCATCTGGTTTCTTCACTGCTTACCGATGACAAAAAGAAGGCGGCACAGAGTAATGACCCCATTAGCTCTTACAGCTCCTGATTGACCATCCCTCTCTCCAGACTGTCCTGTAGGTTTGTGTGGAGGTGGTGAATTGTTGCTGGGGAGCCCTGAGCTGAGGGCTGGTCACTGCTGAGCTGGCCACAATGGTTGGGGCAGCTGGGGCCATTGGACCATATGGAATTGCTCAGCTGTTCTCCAGTAAATCTTCTGGCATTGACCAATGTAGCTGTGGAAGGAGTGTGTGACTCCTCTTTCTGCGTGTGAGCAGAACCTTCTCGGGGGTGGGAGGAACGTGAAATGGCTCCTGTAACTGTCAGGACAGCAAGTACATGCTGAGTAAAGCTCTGTTGTGTAACTGAGAAGTGTGGTGTTTTGATTAACATGAACTGTAGGAGATCTCTCGGGAAGATGTACTGACATCCGCCTCTAGTGCTTTTATTTGTCATCACAAGTCTTCTACACCAACTCCTATGTGTGCTGCTTAGTTTACCCCATTTGAGAATATCCTGTATCCCATTTCTCCCTTGTATCCCTTTGTTCTCCAAGTGCAGAGTTTACTGCCAGTTTATGGGGATGGGCATCTTCTAAATAAGT
The DNA here is from genome assembly GCF_012275295.1 of Melopsittacus undulatus. NCBI lineage: Eukaryota > Metazoa > Chordata > Aves > Psittaciformes > Psittaculidae > Melopsittacus > Melopsittacus undulatus. The sequence continues at coordinate 25,334,824 of NC_047536.1, forward strand.
CATGAGCTCTTTCCTGTTTACAGACTCCAGTGAAACTGGAATTAAGCCCTGCAATCCCATTTACAGTGTTAGGCCTAGTTTTCTTCTTTGGGATAAGCAACCAGAGAAGGCAGTTTTAAGAAGCTGTTTTATTAAAATGTGATTTCCACTGAAGACACTGAGGTGCAGGAGATAATACCTTCTCTCTTCTCCCCTTCGCTACCACAATCCCATCTGTCTTGTTATCTACTGCTGGCCATGACACTTGCAGGAGAAATAAATAATTCCATGATTCCAAGAGGAAAACAGTTACTTCTGTAGTGCCTCAGAATCCTCCAGTCAACCCACCACAAGTGCTTCACTATTTAATTGTGGACATCAGACAAATGTGGCAATGACCACAGCCAGGTTGAAGCCATAGAATACGGTGTCTGAACCTGTTTGCAGGGTGTTGCAAGTATGTAGTGAAAGCATGTTTTGAAAATCAAAATCCTGAGCTGCTTGGGAATTTTGAGTCAGCTGAATTCCCTCTTAGGATCTGCAGAATTTCACCTATGAGTATGCTCTGTTATGCACAGGAAACTCAAGGTGATACTCTGCAGTGATAGCAATTTAATACATTTATTGTGGCAGCTTTAGAAGAAGAACTGGGAGACATAGATTGAATTCAAAGCATTTTTACAAATACCATGAACTGAACATCAGACTCTGAAACAACTATGTAATTATACCCATTTTGCAGACAACTAAGGGATGAATAATAGAAATACATTTCCATAAGCCAGACAGTACTCTAGTGAAAGCACTGGCATCATTCCTCAACCACTTGACCATATGCTGGCTTCAGTTCAGGGAGGTATTACTAATCAGGGAAAATGTTCATGCAGTGGCTTAATTTCAAGCACATGCTTAAGTTTCACTGAAACCAATTAGACTTAAGCATGTGCTTAAGTCCTGTCCTGAACTGTGTTCTGTTTGCAGATAGGCAAAATGTGAAGTTCTGCTGTGATACAGTTTTCCACCCCCAATGGGTTATATTTAAGTTTTATAACTTTATACTATTATAATATAAAATGTATTTCTTCGTAGAGAATTGTTCTCTTGGGAAGGCCTTATTCTCAGTGAATTAAAAACACCATTAACTTAATCTCTACACAAATGCAAGAAAAATTGATTTGCTAAATACAAACAGCTTTCTTTCCTTTGAAAAGAAGGCTCATTCCTTTAGTGGCTAACCCAAAATACATTCTGCATGCTCCCAGAAGAGAAAACTGCTGAAGAAATGCTGCTTTTCCCTTAATGAAGCGTGTGTGAATAGGTGCCATTCGCTTACGCAGACTATATATTGATGTTTCTTATTGTCCATTTCATTCCAGTCTGAGCATTCCTCAGAAAATATCAAAGGTTTTATGTCATCTGTAAATGAAGAAATGTGTAATGCTCCATGACTTCAAGCACTGATCTTATCCCTCTGAATGGGTGACTAACTGAAACATTAGAATTATAAATGGGAATAATAAATTCTGGCCATAGGAGGCAACACCATGTAACAGATTAAGCAATGCAGCTCTGGAGAAGAGTTGATCTACAGTAACTAATTTGGTGCAAACTGTAATGTATGCATTTTCTCCCCTGTTTATAAAGAAACAGATGTGTGACTCAACTTTGCTTTTTTCCAAAGTCAATCTGCTTGGAGGAACACAAACAATTTTGTTTCCAGCAAGGCGAATTACACTGTTTCTCTCCTGATTGGTACTTCTTTCCCTTTAAAACTAGGAAGTGGATCTGAATCTGGAGCATACAGCAGTTACCTAGCACAGTCCCACTGGCAGGCTCTCACTTGGCCAATTCCTAGGAATCTTTCATCTTAATTTTACCCAGTTTACATTGCGCAGAATTTCCAGTGCTGCCTTTCTGTCATTTGAGGCCATGGGCCTGATTTTTCTGAAAGCTGCTTGTACAAATAAATGTACGGAATAGTCGGTCAGTATTTGCTACTGCTGTTGTCTCAAGGCTTGATCCAGTTTCTGCTGATTGCAGTGATCAGCAGCTGTTCCCGGTTGCTGGCATTCCTAATTGCCAGAGTGCTTGTGCAGCCCCATTGCTCGGAGACTTTGGGCCAATACTTTGGATGCAGCACACACCGGAAAGCTGGAAAAAGGCACTGTTTTGTCTAGCTGCTGTAGTGAGGAGCTCTCTGGAAACGCTTGTGGTTAATCGATACAGACAGGATAACAAAGGAGGGGAAGGGAACACAGTTGGGGAGGATTTTCCTATGAAGGAGTATTTTTTGTCCCCAAGATGAATTGGGAATAATGCCTTCCTCCTGCCCAAGAACTCTCTAATGCAGTTAATTTGTGTCTCTCTTCAGATGGAGAGTAAAGCTGCTCTGATACACTTCACCAGAGGCTGAGTAACAGATTGACATGTGAGTGACAGCCACTTCATGCTACTCTTACCATAGAGATGTACCCTAGCTTCAGATTTTAGGTCTGGAACTGAACTTTCCAGCTTTAAATGATGTTTGGATCTGGGCTGGAGTATTTGAGAGAGGAAGGCAGCCACAACATTTGGAAACAAGCCAATAGCTTGTGGTTTGAGGATGCACCCAGCTTGGAGTCTTGTTTACAGTTAAGTAAGACAAAATCCGGAGGAATCCCCATCATGTCAAATATTTACATTCCAGAGGGTTGGTTTTTTGGGTTTTCTGGTTTTTATTTTCCCTATGGAATTTGATCCTGATTATAAAAATTTCCTTTCCTATTGAGTGTGAAAATGTCATGATTGTGCTCCCAAAGACTCTGTGCTCTCAAACAATGGAGACTTTAAGTGTTTCTGCCAAAAGTAGCACTAAAGGGTTCAGTCAAATATCGAAGCTTCTGCTGCAGTAAACACACATGGAGCATAGTTAGAGAGTTGAGAACGGAGCTGTATTCTGTGCTGTTATTTTGGTGTAGCTATAGACTAGATCTCTATAGTTTATATACCTCTAGAGTCTCCAGACCTCTGCAGTTTTTCTGTGGCTTATGAGCAACAGCAAATCTGACCCTTACACTCTGTTACCTCTAATACAAATAGAGTTGTGTTTTAGCTTACCATATTCTCTAGGATAATGATGTCATGTTTGTTTTAAGTGTAATTCAGTTTGGTCTGTCCCTGTACTGATGGTTCTCCAAAAGCTTTGCCAGTAATTAGGCCTCTTGGTAGGGGCAGTCACATGAAACTTGGCATATTCTGAAGGTGAGTAAAGAAACACCAGGAGCAAGGAGCAGGCAGGAGTAGATTTGCCTGAGGCCACAAAGCCAAGGCAGAACTGGGATGAGGACACACCCCCAGCTCCTAATGGGCTCTACATGGGGCAGTCTGCATGCATGCTGCAGCTGCCAAATTGTAGGTTTAGCTAACAGGAATGGGGTTTGTCATCCATATTTTCCCATTTTTGTATGAAGACTCAGAGGAGCTGCTCTTTGGGAAGCCCTAGTGCAGTCAGTTGTGAAGGAGCTGGCTGTGCATGCTCCTCACGTCCAACCCTTGAAGATGATAAAACCAATACAATTGTGAGTCTGCTCCAAAAAGAACCCTCAGCACTAATAATGTATCTTTCCAGCTAGTTTATGCACTCCAGTGCATAGTGAGGTAACAGAAACTCCAGTGATGGTTTCACTGGCCTTTGGGTAGGTAGGCTGCTTCTGTTACTGCTCTCCTGCTTCACTGGGGGCTTCGCTTTCCATGTGTTTAATCCCTTAGCAGTAGTTTCAGGGTTTGTGTGCTGAAGTCTACACAAGCACATTGCAAGGACCCTGTTACTGGGACATGTAAAACGTTTGCAAATGGCAGCACCATAGAGAAGTGACTGAATTTGTCCATCAGATCCAAGTCTTGAGTTACATATTACTAGATTAGTAATTAAATACTATTTGAGTGGGAATATCTCTGCTTTGCCACGTGTTCAGGAGCCTCTGACTTGCACAGCAGAAGAACTGCTGAGCTCCCCGCTGACTTGGTGCAGGGCTTGTATTTGTGGCAAACTTAGGTGCGGGAGATTTGTAACAGGGTTAACTCAGTGTGTGTGTAGGATGTGTCGATGGCAGGGATGAGAGGCTCCTGGCTCAGAATACCTTGGCTGTGGGAATCAGGGGAGCCTCCTGGTAGATCCCAGCTGTGAATCTCACCCTGTTTATATGCGTTACACCCGGAGCTTGTGAGCCAAGGGATTTTGCTGCAATTGCACAGCCACTCGTAGCCTTGCCCATGGTTTGCAGCACATCCAGATGTGCCAGCTTCATCTGCAGATGCTGCTTGGAAGGAGGGGATCGTGCTCCCCAGACAGGGCTTGTGCCCTTCACACTCTCACCTATCACTTCTCTCATGTGCAGCTGTATAGTTCAGGTTTCTCTTCCCAGCGAAGGGTCTGGTTTAGGCAAAGCTGCCTGTAAAGACTACGGGATGGTTCGGGTTGTATGGAATGTGGCTGCTTTCCTCTCTCAAATACTCCAGCCCAGATCCAAACATCCTTTCAAGCTGGAAAGTTGAGTTCCAGACCTAAAATCTGCAGTTAGGGCACATCTCCATGGCAAGAGCAGCATGAAGTGGCTGTCACTCACATGTCAATCTGTTACTCAGCCTCTGGTGAAGCACACCAGAGCAGCTCCTCTCTCTGTCTTAGGAGAGGCACAAATTGACTGCATCAGAGAGTTCTCGGGCAGGAGGAAGAAATTATTCCCAATTCATCCTGCCGCCACCATGGGTTATAGAGTATGTGGCGCACAGGGGCTAAGATGAGCAGCTGTGACTGTGTTTGGTTTTGACTGAGGCACAGGGTGTGGAAGTGCTTTGCATCCACATTCTATGGGAAGGCAGTAAGTACATACACATAAGATTTTACTCTCCAACTGAATGGCAGGCTGGGAAGCAGCCTGTGCCCTGACCATCGGCATGCAGGGGATCAGTCCGGATGGAAAGTTTCCAGTACACTACTAGGTAAATTGCGAAGTGCAGCTAAGAGCAAGTGAACCCCCTCAGCCCTGGGCAGGGCTGAGCACCCCCAGGCTGGGGACTGGGCTCTGCAGCGGTTCCACAGCAGAAAATTGGTGGGGTTTGAGGAGGAGCTTTGCTGAGAGCTCATTTTGTGGTGTTAAAAAGGGGCAAATCCCAAGTTTCTTGTTGAAGCAAACTCGTGATGAGTGCAGCAGAAGTTTGCTTAAGTAAAGAGTGAATAATATATAGGAATATATGTACTATATATGTGTGCATGCAAAGGTCTTCAGGATTTAGCCGAGTGTTCACACATTCCCTAAGCCAATAACATCCGTTGTTATGGGAAATGAGGTAAGTGACAGAATTACTGTCCTTATGGCGGGCGACAGGCGAGTCTGATGTTCCCATGCTGTAATTCCCTGTTTCGGTTACTGCTTCAACAATAGCGAGAGAGAGAACATGTGCAAAGAGCGCTCAGTTTTAATGGAAGATTAAATCTAAAAAATAGTCGGATTCAGATGAAATTTCAGTTGGAAAACAGTAGAATTAAAAAAAGACCCTGGATCCTTAACCAGGAGCTCGCTGCTTAGCTCAGCGTTTGGGGTTCATTCTCCACCTGGGTCCCTGTACGTGTGCTTGTTGTGCCCGTGCCCGCTGTGCCTGGGTCCCTGTACCTGCTGTACTTGTGCCCGTGGGACCCGCGGTGCTGATGCTGACGCTCTCTCCTCCCTCCACAGCCTGCGCGGGCGCGGAGCCGCCGCTGCGCTGGGAGCCGCGGTGCCGGCAGCAGCTCCGCCACCTGCAGGACGGCGCCAGGATCGCGGCGCGGCTGCCGCCCCGCCTGGAGGGCCGCTGGGTCTCCACCGGGTAAGGCACCCCCGGGCCGGCCCCTCCGCCCCAGCCCGGCCCACGCGGTGCAGGCAAGGGGCTGAGCAATAACAGGCAAGGCTGTGCCCTCCTGCCCCTCGCCAATGCCCGCCCCACGCCGGAGGGAGGCCCGAGGCCCCCCGGTGCCCATAGAGCCTCCTGCCTCCCACCTTCGTTAGGTGCTTCGTTAAGCACACCCGGCGCGATCGGGCAGAGCAGCTCCGACATCCCCTCCGACCCTCCTCTGCCGCCTGGGGCGTGGCACAAAGCAGGATTCTCCATCTGGCACTGTTGCGTTTTGGTAGCTGATGCCTTAAAATCAGCCAAGAGTGGACACCGGGTGTGGGAGATCCCTGTTCCCCCCTCTCCTGCCACATGCGGGTGCCCTTGGGAGGGATTTCACCATGCATACACCCCCATGTGCTGCAGTGGCTCAGCTCTGCCTTCCTGCCCAGGTGCGAGGTGCGGCCAGGACCCGAGTTCCTCACCCGATCCTACCTCTTCTATGCCAACCGCCTCTTCAAGGCTTACCAGTTCTACTACTGGGACCCCTCCTGCCGCGACCCCTCCTACTCGCTGGTCATCAAGGGCAAGCTCCGGCTGCGCCAGGCCTCCTGGATCACCCGTGGGGCCACCGAGGCCGATTACCACCTCCACAAGGTCGGCATCGTTTTCCACAGCCAGAAAGCCATGCGGGAGGTGGCCTCCTGGATCAACCAGACCTCCAGCGAGGGCTGCAGCGGGTTCCTGCCCCCAGGGCGCACTTGGGCTCCCGGAGCCCTCTATGAACTGCTGAGCGCCAAGACCGAGCGCGACTGCACGGCTGCTTTGGGCTTTGCCATGCACGAGCTCAGCCTGGTGCGTGTGGAGCAGCATTACCAGCCCTTGCTGCAGCCGCAGCAGAGCGGGAGCCGGCTGGTGGAGGAGCTGTACCTGGGGGACATTCACACGGAGTGGCTGGAGAGACTCCACTACCGACCCACCGGTTACCAGCGACCTCTGCAGAGCGCCATGGTAAGGGTGATGCCTTTATGTGGTGCCCTCATCGGTTCATGGGGAAGCATTTGTTAAGTCCTTGCAGTTAAAATACCACTTGCCTGCAGTCAGCTCACTTCTGTCCAAGGCACTGGGTGAGGAGGTGTGGGGCTGGAGATGCTGGTCCCCAAGATGCTGCCTGGGTGCTCCTACTCATTTTGACATAAGTAAGACTGAGCAGGAGACTTGGTTGCCTTATATTTTATATCTTGTTTCAATTTTATATCTTATTTTACATTGTATTTTATTTGGCACCAGGTTAGTTGATTTCCAGACAAGCACATTTCAATCTGAATCATAGCTACTCAATTCAGAAATGACTGAGCAGTGAGATGGGATGAAGAAACCTCTCTGAACTTCACCAGATAGGATTGAATTAGCTGAAAAACACTATTTTGGAGGCAACGTTTCCCCACACATCAAACTCCACCAAGTGAACTCTGAAAACCACAGAGCAGCAGCCCTCTCCCCTTGAAAGTAACATTCTCAAACTGGTTAAACTTGTGTTATCTTGGGCCAAAACCATATATCTGAGCAAAACCAGATGGTAAACATAAACACTTTTAAAAGTTAATTTAAAAGCAACCCTGAAGATACTGCAATGCACTCTCTGAACAGGGCGCTGTAATTAATCAGCTAACAGCTCTCCAATGGACCAGCACATGATGTCACCACTTGGCGATAATTAGAAGCTGCCATATATTAGAAATAACTTCACACAACTGGCCTGAGCAAGTCAGATTTTTGGCTCCATGTCTACAGGGATAATTCTGTTGGGCACAGGATTTTTCCTCTTTTCCCTTTTCTCTGAACCAGCATCCATTTGCCTGTGTGGGGGAGTTGCACAGCTATGGTAGGAGTTATTTTTTAACCCTCTTTATGAAAATATCGCTCTTTTCCCCTTAAATTTATATCTGCTTTAAAGAAACCCATTCTCCCCAAATTACCTTTCATTATCAAAGAATTTCCTGCCCAAGCAGAGCATATATATTTGCCAACTTCTGGGATTATTTAGCCATAATGTACTGTGTACTGTCAGCACTCATTAACGTGACAGTAGCAGTAAAGCAAGCTGAAAATGACTAAATTACAGTAGACTCCAATCAACTTGCATGTAAATTACCCACCCTACAGTTAACTACTGAGTTATTTAACCTTGCTGCGTACAACAGTTCAGTAAAGACCAGCTCGTGTTCTGGAAAACGATACAATGGTCAAACCCTGGCTATTTAAAAATAAATCAGTTGTGATATATGAAGTATAAGAATAAATTCCAAGCTACACAAACCCCCCTCCTGGCACTGGATCAGCTGCAGGGCTGGTTTGACTCAGACCTCTGCACGAAGCAGCAAAGGTCAAGTCCTTGTTTTATAGTAGGTCCTTTCCTTCTCTCTCAGGTGCAGTGCCTGCTGCTGTGGCTGCTTGGCAAAGCCCTTGCCTCTCTCCTGCTAACGGGAGCACTCTGTGCTGTTGGCTGTGCCAGAGAGGCTGCCATGAGTGCAGTGCAGCGTGGCCACAGCAGCCTCCCCGTGGTAGGGTTTCACCTTTTGGATCATCAGAAAGGCTGCATTGTTTTCTGAACCAGTGCAGGAACACGGTGGGTGTAGCCAACCTGTCCCAGCACCCACATCCTCGCCATGGAAAGGGCAGCAGCCTGCAGTGAACTTGCAGACCAGCCTGGTTGGCCAGAGGGAGCTTTCCCTACCCTCATAGCAGCTCTGTCCTTGCCCTGCTCTCCTCCCTGCAGCCTGTCCTCAGCAGCCCTTCGCAGGGCAGAGCACAGCCTCAGGGCACAGACCTTGCTGTCCTTCCCAGTGGACCAGAATAGCAAAGAGCCAGGGCAGCGCTTTATCACATTTAATCTGCTTGGATGTCTTGGGCCAGGTTCACTGCTGTTGAACACCCTGGAGTGGCAGACAGGGGTTTGAGCTTTGTAAACACCCTGAAAGGGTTTTTGCTCACCAATTTGTCTTTTTTCGTCTGTACAGCACCATGTGCATCCTTGCCCTGCTTGTGGGATTATCTACAGAGCAGATGAGCATCACCCACCCATATTGCCCATCACAGCACGGCTGCCTATGCAGCTCAGCGGCAGCTGGGTGAGCACCCACTGTGAGGTGAGACCTGCAGTGCTGTTCCTGACCAGGTACTTCATCTTCCATGGTAACAATCACACTTGGGAAGGTTACTACTATCACTACTCTGACCCGCTCTGCAAGCAGCCGACTTTTACCATCTATGCATCTGGGCATTACACACAAGGCATCCCCTCCTCCAAAGTGCAAGGCGGCACAGAGCTGGCTTTTAAAGTCACCCAGGCTCGGGTGACGCCAATGGACCAGGTGACGGTGACGATGCTGAACTCCTCCGAACCTGGAAGCTGTGGGCTCTCTGGCTCCTGGAGCACTGGCGTGGAGCAGGATATAACACCCACAAATGGATGCCTGGCTTTGGGCATCAGGCTGCCCCACACAGAGTATGAACTATTCAAAACAGAGCAAGACGCAAAGGAGCGCAGCCTGCTGTACATCGGCGAGAGGCCCACGGACGGCTCCAGTCCTGACCGCCCGGACAAGCGGCCCACCTCCTATCAGGCACCTCTGATTCAGTGTGCTGGAGCACCAGAGGAATTCTCTAACTATGTTAGTCTAAAATACTTGGGAAAAAAGGATGCTAATGGGAATGAAGCACTAAAACCTTTGCCTGTGGCCTTTCTATTGTTTATAGCACTTCTGTTTTTAAGATGGGACTAGTTACCTATTGAGGTACAGCACAGAATTCAGATAGTCTTGGTGCTAGTGTGATTTTTATATCCTTCAAACGAGCACATCTGGAAGCAGTTCTTTCCAGATTTGGAAACTCTTTAAAAACAACCAGCAGCAGTGAGCGAAGCCAAGCAGATACGCCTGACTACATGCTGTTTGTCCTGTGGCTTTATTGCCTCATCTCCCCTCTTTGCCTACAATTTTAATGTAGTGACATGGATGTGCTGCACATTGCAATACATAATTTAGCAATATGAGGGGGGGGGAAAGCAACATCAATTACAATTACTGCTTTGAGCTTTCGACATTGCTAAGATTTAATCAAGAGCTTGATTCAGATGTAATTCAAACATCCAAAGCATAGGCTGCTGAGTTCCTCTGACTTTTAAGTTCCCTCCCATCATACTCCTTATTGCTGCTCTTGCAAATTTAATCTGCAGAGTCAGGCAGCAATAGATAAAGCAGTCAGCAAGGGTTCTTGATAAGGGTGGAATTAATCATGCCTTTCTCAGTTTGCAGACATCTTCTGCAGTTCTCATGTGCATGGACACACACACAAAGATGCGATACACAATCTTCCACTCACAGAAAGCAGCCCTGGCAGAGCATTACATCAGCAGAGTGTTACGCCTGACCCTGGTCATTTAAGATGACACAGTAAATGGAGAACACTCCAACCTTCAGCATTACCCAGCTGCAGACGCTGCATCCTTGCTGCATTATCCTGGCTTTCTAGTGCAGGACTGGCCTGTGCTTTGGTACAGGGGCACTGCCCCAGGTCACTGCCCGTCCACTGTGACTCCGCTCGCCATGTTCCAAGCAGAGCAGAAGCTCACAAGTCTTGTCAGGCCATGTATTTTACTGTTTCCCTTTTAGCAAGTTTACTGGCATAGCAGTTGTTAATCCAGCTCTCCTTTCAATCAAAATGTCACTTCCAGCCTCATTCCTGTAGAGATGCTTTATAAATCTGCCTCTAGTGAGTGATGGGCTGAGCAGATACTGGAGTCACGACAGCACAGTCGGGTCCAACTGATTTCCACTGACAAGGACAAACTAAGAAATTAAAATCCCTGTCTGCCGCAGCTAAGAAGCATACAACTCACGTGGAGAAGCCCTCCTCCCAGTAGCTAAATCCTTTCCAAATAAGCCTATATATCTTACTCACAAAGGGTATTTTGTTAAACCAGCTATGCAATAGCTACCTTCTTAATGCTGTATGTATGAATTTGAAGCTTGTATACTTAGATAAATTATGGGGTTTATAGCACAAAAATACTTTTGAGGGATTTGTACATTAACTAATAATTCAAATGAGATGCTTATTAAATGCGTACAATTGTGACATAGATGTTGTCAGCATGTTCCTGGCATGATCAAATATTAATTATGCACATTACTTTTAAGGTGAAACACAAAGGCTAAGCTTGGCTACCTCGCCTTAGTTCCTTCTGCTATTAGTGGAGGAGGAGACTTCTCCAGGGGTTAGTTCAGCAGCCAAAACACCGCCCTGCTTCTAAGAGTTGTTGGGTTTTGTTGCCTGCTACCATGTGGAGATCCATGGGTAAATGAAGTGGAAGTGCATCTTGGAGAATGTGGCGTCTCCTTTGGGATGTCCCTGTTGAGATGCTGTAAGCTGGGGCATGTCAGGGGCAGCACAGGTGTGTTTCTTCAAAAACCAGATGTGTGCCAGGACTTTCTCTTCAGCAAAGCAGCTTCCCATCACCATGCCAGAGCAGGCACGTGCTGCAGCCTGGAGCAAAGGTTCCTGTGACTCCAGTCAGCAAAGGATACATGTTCCTGCAGAACTGAAAGATGTCCATGGCAAGAACATGGCTTCTGCTGTCTTTGGAGGGTGGGTGGAAGAGCAGGAAGGCAATTCCTGCCCTCTCTTTATCCTCAAGGAGATTTGTGTGCAGATACTTTCTTGTTTTTCATTTACAAATCAAGTGTTCAGATACCACATGGTGTAAGAAACTCCTCCAAGACCACAGATCCTTTCAGGGTGGTGATGGCATTAACATGATGTAAGAAATGACAAGACAACATCACATACTTATGCAACATATGCAGCAAGCACTTGAGAATGGTCCCACCTCCTCCCACAGCTGGCTCCAGATGCTCACACACAGTTCTGTACCACGGGTGGGCTCTGCTGACTGAATCTCCTATGAAAGCCTCATCAGGAGCCTCTTTATCCTGTTCCCTCCCATGCTTAAGTATACTTCTGAAAGTAAAAAAAGCCATGAAAAAGCTATTTGCATAAATATCATAACTTTTATTGTTCTGTTCACAGTTTTTTGAAGAAACATTCCTAAATTACACAGTTATTCTCTCTTTAAGAATCTGTGCCTTTTTCCAATTGGAATTCACCTGGCTCCCACTGCCAGTCAGTGCTTGGTGTTGTGTTGCTCTTTTTAAGATCAGAGAGCTGCAGTGTTCAGTAGTTTCACCCCGTGAAGGTACTTGTGCACTGTAATCAAGACATCCTCAATTCTGGTAGCTAAACTCAGCCATCTGAGTTCTCCCTCAGCCTCTCTAAGGCATTTTCACACTCCACCAGTCATTTCTGAATCTCTTTTTTTGTTGTTTTGCATCCATTCCAATTACTCAGCTTCTCTTTTAAAATGTAAATACCCAAATTGCATCCAAAATTCCCAACCCTCACAGCTGAGACATACACAAGTATAATCACTTACTGCTAACAGTAATTAAAGACAAGAACACATTCTTACTCATTAGTCTTTTACCCTGGGACTGCACTGGAACACGTGTGAAGCTCTTACTCTGGGCCTGGGTATTTTTCTCACGTTAACATTTTATCAGTAGGGATTTTGTATGTTTTCAGCAGTGATCTGGAACCACTGAATCGTGTCGGGTCCCAGCAGAACCTTTCCGTGAGCATCCCCATTGCATTATGGCTCTCCTTGAATGCCCACTTTTGAAATGTGATTGTCAGAGAACATCAGGCTTTGGGGGGGGGGGGGGGGGAATATACACTCAGTTCACTCTAATCTGAAAGAAATCCGAAAAACAAAGAATCAAATGACTTACACTGTGCTCCTTCATTCACCCCATCTCCTTTTTCATCTCTTCCCTGAGTGCCATCCTGTCCCCTATGCATTCCTACCCATCAGCAGGTCACAGACTGCCCTTAGGAGATGCTGATACAAGGTTTCTGCACCCACTGAACTTAAATGTGTTCATCTTTAATACTGAACATTGCTAAGGAATGACATCACTTTTCCAGTTCTCTTAAATCATCAGTAGCACCAGCATCACCTGCCTCTAGCAATGGTCCTTATCCTACCAGAAAGACTTCCTCTGAACTTTGGCTCTTTATCTGCCTCTCAAACACTCCATAGTATTCTTTTCCTTTGGCTGTTGCTTTCCTCATTAATTTTTAACGTAACTCATTTTGAGTTGATTGCTGTCTGCTTCCCTTTTTCTTACTTGTTTTATATGACTTTACATGTAATTTTCTCCATCATTTCACCACTGAAACAGGGTGGGCAGTTAGCAAAAGCTCTCCCCCTTCTTGATGGCAAAATTATGGATTTTTGGCCCTTTAATATCTTTCTGTTTAAAAACTGCCAAATCTAGTTCAGTTTTCCATCTAATTTCTTCACTACCAGATTTGATGAGAAATTTGCTCATCTATGGACTTTTGAAGTACCAGTTACACCACTAGCAGCCTGCATGACTGTATACTTCACTCAACCATCAGGATTCCAATTCCTAGCTCTCAATTAATTTATCTGTATCTGACATAAACAAGACAAATCCAAATAGCTTCACGTTTCATGTCTAGCACTGCATTAGAAAAACAGGTCTGGGGAATATGAGTCCTGACTACTGGATAGCCATCTTCATCCCCACCATTTAAATCACCTTAGAATGTAGTTTGGATTCTAGATTTCCTAAATAATTCTTGAACTGAAATAAAACACACACACACAAATTAAATAACTTCTGGATATATTAACAGCATTGAGCCAGTGCTTCATTTGATAAGCAATCCACACTGAATACGAGCCTGTTATTTACTATAAATATCCTGCACTGGAACAGCAGAAAGGAGACAGAAAGGAGATGGTGGACAAGACTTCATTGCTTCAAACCCTATACAGAGTGAAGAGGAAGAAGGAACAGATTTGTCAAAGAGGAAGCAGGAAGGTGAGTGGTTACCTGCGCTGGGAACCAACCTGGACATGTGTGCCAAAGGGCAGCCTGGGTGCAGCCACCCAGCACTCCCACTGGCCAGGAGTCCAGGACAGGCAGGGCTGGAAGGGCAATGAGAACAAAGAGACTGAGATGGAAAGTAAACAGGCAGCAGAGAAGAGAAGCCATTCAGTGACACTCATCTGAACATCGGTTTCTTTGCCAAGGAGCAGGGAAAGAAAAAGGATGACTTGGATTAAACCAAATGGCTGAGGGAAGGAATGGAATGAGATTTGACAGCTCAGGCAGGATAGATCAGGAAAGGAATTGGGCAGAACAGTCTGAAGCCTTCACAGAAACACTGTTTTGGGCGCAGAACTGAAGCAAAAATTCTTGGCTCCAGTCACACTTGTGTGTGGCCTCCCAGTGAAATGTGAAAGCTAATACTGCTGCTTCAGCTCAGAGTTACTACAGCAGATGCTCAGGTCAAGAATGGATGTCCACAAGCAGAACATAAAAGATTCCATCCTGACACACACGTGGGTTACATCTAATACCATGATGCCATTTTTTAAGTTCAACAGTTCAGCTTTTAAAAACCCAATTATATGTATCTTAAGAGAACTTAAAGTTAGGCACACAAAGCAGGGCAGTTTTAGACAATTTCTGGGCAGCCTCAGCTCACTTCTTGACTCGGCACTGAAGGCTTGGTCAGATACTGCCTCATACTCACAAAAAGTGGCCAAATTAACAGTGCACAAACTTGGTTTTGCCATTTCCTAACTTCTGAGCTCTTGACTTTGTGCAGGCTTCATAAAGGTCTTTTAAAAGTAGCTGTGTGTGGATAATTGCGTGTGGGAACTTTGCCAACTCAAACATGAGGGAATTCAAGAGGCTTTTCTAATCTTGTGAGTTTATCCACTGAAGAAAAAGATTTGATTAAAAAAAAAAATGAAGTACAGCTAAACTGGGAACAATATTACAGGCTGTGCCTCAGTTCTTCATAGGCACTTCAAAATGTTGGAAAGAGAAATCACAAAATTAGGAACTTATTAAAAAGGAATGAAATGTACCGATGCAGAAACATAAACAGAAATGCCAGATGTATAATGTCAACTTGTAATATGCGGCTTCAATTAATTCTTCTTAATTCATTTGTTTTCTTAACTTCTTTTGTTTTGCCATCTGGAAAAGGCCATTTTCTAATGACAGATCATAGGAGGAAAGATCCAAAGTTCAAGCTTGCTTCAAGGAAAAGCTGACTTGTTGCTGTGCTCACAGACTCAGTGGTCCTTGTTGCAGTCCTCATTCATGCAGAAGCTTCAGGACAAACTTAGGCCTGGACTGGGAGGTAAAAAGATCTACATGGAAGTTTAGTGAAGTTTTCAAAAGATTTACTCTTCAAGATACACATGTGAAAGCAGTTCTGTGAAAGCAAATATGCCACAGAACCGGTGGAGTAAACAACAGGTACACATGCATGTGGAAGGGCGCAAGTGCACGCTCAGTACAGAGTTAAAGAGATTTCTGGCTGGTACTTGTGTTATTTAAAAAAATAATCTACATTTATCCAGTAAAAAAAATCAACCCATTAATAAAACAAACACATTTTATAGTTAAGCAAATATGAGCAGTGGAAACACACAATTACTTTGTCTTCTGAAGCTTGTCAAAACAGAAGTTAATAACAGCACAATGAGTAATGTCACTTTGCACTGACCCATTAGACAAAGTGATTCAGTATACACGAGGCTGTCAGCATAACGTAAAGAAATCTTAATTGGGCATGGTCAAAGGATCAGCACTGCCCTGCTTGAACAATAAATCCCACTATTTATCTAACAGTAACAGATGATTTACACCAGCACTGCATCCCACTGTCATCCTTTTATGACATGTATCCAAAGAACTGCTAGGTTTCACTCTACAAGCAACCAGCTTTGCTCACTACTTGGTTTTCTTTGTAAAATGCCTGAACATTGGTTTACATGAATATTTTCTAATTAGTAAATTAATTTGTAGATATGTATCTGATTATAAAGAATAGCAACTTCCACATACAGCACTGTGCTAATCTCACTCCTCTAGAGATTATTTTCTTCTTTTTTATATTACTGTTTCTGGCTCCAAAAATAAAATCTCAAGTATGTAACTGAAATTCACTCACCACCTGTCCCTTCTCAGCTTGCTCACTTGAGGATTTGGGTAATGGGTCTAACCCATTTTCAAACAATGAAGAAGCAGCTCTCCCACCCCAGGCTGCTCCAGCACTGCTGTGAAGCACTATTGCAGCTGTAACACAGCCACAACAAACATGAAGTTCAGCACGCTTGTTTCACATGTTCTTTAATTTCAAACAGAGGGATTTTTGGTTGTGGTTGTCTCAGTTACTTTATATAGAAAACAGAACTCAGGATATGGCATTTCAGAACATCATGTAGAGCAAGAGAAGTATAGTCTCAAAAATGTAGAATACTACATTTAAGTCACTGCTGTGCCCGAGAATTAAGGAAGTGTTTGATGAAGAGATGAAAATATCATACACATTTGCTAAAGAAAAGGGGTGACAGTTTTCCTTCATTAGGCAACTGCAACATCAAGTATCTCAAGACATTAACAATCCATTTCTGCATGTATGTAAACACATACCATGTAAATACGTCGACTGCTAAATCAAGATTACAATTAGAAGTGCAATTTTACATGTGCAGTGAATAAAAACTGTATAGTTTACTGGTGAGAAGAAACTACAGCCATTTGCAAAATGAGGTTCCAACTTTATCCCACTCACATCATTTCAGGACAAAAAAAGGACATTTCAGAACATGGAATACCACCACCAAGCTATTACAATCCTGTAGTTTTAGAAAATTACATTCTGGTACATCAATCCCTCTCAATGTGACACACCTGGCATTATCTTACTCTTCAATCTCTAAGGCTATTCAATGCTAACTTGAAGCTGGGTACTTGGCTTACATACGCAATTGTTGTAGTTGTGCAGTCACAGCTGGCAAATGCCAATGCAGAGCAATAGTTATGATCATTCATGCATGGAATATTTGCTTTAAGATGTGGATAACTACATAAAAATAGTAGAAACCATTCTGCATTCATTTCCCAATATGAGGCTTCAAAACATTTTAGATATCTATTTATTCCAGATTTGGCCAGAGAGCGCAGATAGGAGTACACAGCTCCACAAAACAAAGACTACCTAAGCAGCCTCTACCAGATCATACAAAAATTAATGATAAATGTATATGCAACTGGGCATCTTAAAATAAGAGTAAGGACACTAATTAGATTAAGGAATACATTGATTTGTACTATTATGTATCAGTTACAGTTTTCTAATATCTGGTGTTGTGCAAGGACACCAGACAATCTTATTTAGAAACTCTATGTTTCAAGCGTAACTTCTGAAGATACACAATGCCCCCAGAATAATTCACTTTCTGTGAATACTTCATGAAAACATTTGCTCTGGGGTCACTGTGTAAGGAACAACTTACAGAAGATCCAGGTGGGTTTAGAACATCCATCCAGTCTGGTCTGTAACCTATCTACAGACTGCCTTCTTAGGAACCTCACAAGAAAAAACATCTTTAGATTTCTTTCTACTGTGTATGAAAGGAGTATCTGGTTGACCAGGTATGTACTAAGGATTCCACTCATCAGTCATTTTAAGCTCGGCAAAAGCATTACCCTGACAATTCAGTGCTACTGTCTGGTCAGCTGTTGTCAGAAACGGTGAGGAAAGACCTCAGAATTTTGTTAAGTTCCAAAAGATGCGCAGTTAATTTAGGAGTTTTGTTTAGGACTGATAGCAGGGGTCAGCCCAACTGCAGGCTACAGCTGTTGCCAATAGATGCTTAACTGCAGTCCTCTATTTGTTGGTCTCCTTGATCACACATTTGTAACGCATCTAGCAAAGCATAAGAGTGTTTTCTGAGACCTCTTTATAACCCTGGAGTGCAAACAACAGGGATGACTTTGCTCACAAATGATTTCAAGTTCCAAGTTGCCACAGATCACTAAGTGGGTACTGAACACTGGAAGGAAAATGGACATTCTGCTGGCTTTCCCCTTCAGCTGGGAGCTGCCTGTGTGCCAGCCAAGTCCACTGTGGTAGCTAACAGTGTGTGTAAAATTGCCCTGCAACATTATTACAGATATAAGAGAGCAGTTCCAAGCTTCAATCCTCCCCCTTTACCCTGCATACAGCTTTTTTTTCAAAACCCCAAACTTTTCTGAGGCTGTTTTGCAGCAGAACAAAGGGCTCTCAAAGGAGTCAATATTTTTTTGTTTAAAGCAAGTTAGGAATTCAGCTTTTCTGATAACACATTTCAGTGATATCAAGATATTTACAACAGCCTCTTCAAAAATACTGCATAGCTCCGACTCCCTTCGGTTTGGGTTCTCTCAAATACATTCATCAAAGCCATGAAAACTAATTTTGCAACATCACTTACAACCTTGTCTTTCTGAAAAGGTTCTTTTAAAGTGTTTCATGTAAAAGTTCTCTTTAGCATCTACTGCCCAGAAAGCATCTTTTTCTTGATCAGTTGCGCCCAATTTGTCAGACTGAACTCTCTGCTTTGTTCTTTCCAGCTCATCTCCCATCTCCTCTGCCCTTTACAGGCATACTTGAATAGCTTTGTCACTTCCATCCTGAGCAGACAAGGCACTCGCATTTTAAAATGCTGAAGATACCCCTCTCATTTCAGCTGAACCTTCTGGAGGTACTGCCAGAGCTGTTTGTGTTCATAAGCTGAACACACCAGTAAGATTATTTTCTTCCTATTTTCTTATTAAACATCACATAAAATTTCACTTCTTTGCACTTGCAAAGCAGGAAACCCTTGAGACACAAGTGGAACAAATATAAAGGTCAATGAGTGTGGCAGACAGCCTGCAGCCCAAACAGCTTTCCTTAAGAAAACACAGGAATAATGAAGGAATGAAAGAAGTTGCTTCTAAAAGACCTACCTTAAACCATGACAGATGCTACTAAAACTTGTCACCGATGGTTTTTGGACCTAATCTTAGACAGGATTTTACCTGTTCAAGAGCTGTCATCCACTGAAGTTCAACTTCTTACAACACATTGAGCGTATGTATTTTGCAGTAAAAGTATGTTTAGCATAAGATTACCTTAACCTTACTTTCAACATGTTACTAAGCATCTTAACTATTGAACCCAGCTAAACTGAAAAATTGGACATTACCTTTTACCTTGTACCTCAGCAGTCAGGATGGTTACTCTGACCAACATTTATGTGTATCAGGCTCAGGATGGGATGGTTTGGATGGATTTTAAGATTAGGCTGGAAAGAAAAATAAATCATCCTCAAACAAGGCTTTCCTTATGCCACGAACTAAGCTGACACAGAATGCCGTTTCCTCCCCCCCTCTAAAAGCTGTGAGAACATGACAAAAGTAACAAAGGAAACATTAATTTGGGGGCTTTATTTAATTTTTCTTTTCTTTTTTTTTTTCCTTTTTAAGATGCTACATAGTCAAACAGGATTGGTCTTTTACGGCATAGGACTAGTTTACTACTAATAGTTTTTGTCCCCCTAGACTTATTTACATACAAAACCAGTTTCCTGACCACTGTTTCTCCAATGCTCAGATTATCAAAACTCCCAACAATGGTGTAGTGCCCAAAACACCAGGAGGCAGAAGAATCTCGCATCACTACAGCAGCAAATTTTTAGTTTTAGTCACTGGCTTTAAACAGGTGCCTTTTCATACCATATAGTATTAGTCAATTTTGTGACAATAAGGAAACATGAGATGAAATACATTAAATAAGTTAAATATGCATTAAACATCTCTGAATAACATTTTCATTCAGCTAAATGAACCAACAGCAATGTAGCTTGGTCCCTTTATGAGAACAAGGCATTGACCTTTATTCCAAATGAGCGTCATACCAGTCAATATATGCCTCTTAATGATGCCTAGCACACTCAGCATTGCCACATACAATTCTTCTCAGTTTCTCAAGATTCATTTAAGTGCCAAGAAATTGGTAACTTGCACAGAGTTGAAGACACTGACAGAAACTGTTAAATTTATGAGCAGAATGGTGGATTAACGTATTTTACAGAAGCTTATCAACACCTCCTGCCTAACCCACCTCCAAACATCCAATAGGGCCTGCTCCGGCAGTGGAGGAAGAGTTTTTTCTATTTTTCCTTTTTTTTTTTTAAATTTTTTAAATTTTTTTTCTTTTTTTATTTTTTTTTAAAAAGAGGTCATCCAGCAACATGTACCAGGGTCTAAGAATGTTTAAAATGACATATACAATATTCCATTGTAGTGTTAAATCGTGATTTTCTCCCCCCTTCATCACTGAAGCATAATCTCTTTCATTCATCCACTCACTGTACATTTGAAACTTTCTAGATTACGTTACATAGTATTTGTGCAGGGGTAATTTAAAGGCAAGACCTGTGAGATGTCATACATTAAGTTTTTTTAAACATTGTTATGAATAAATTTAATCCAATGATATGGCAGAACCATCAAACCAATTTACAATTTCCAGCATGCTGCCTCTACAAGGCTATTTTTCCTATAATTACACCAAAGACAAAGAACAAAACCACCAAAGCAAGTAGTCTGGAGCTGAACCCTTCGTCCTTGACAGCAGCTGCAGAAGCAGATATTGGGTTGTTTGTCTGGGGTGCCTTCCTCATCCGCAGTCCATCTTCTTCCTGAAGGAAGAGATGTTGATTATTTCTACTGAAAGACAGCTTTAAATATTCTCCCTTATCATATGCATTTCAGGTGGCCATAATAAAACAGGTGAAAGCCAATTTACAGCTAATTTAGAACTCTATTTTCCACAATAATCCTGAGAAGGAAAGGGTAGTGAGGTAGGAAAAGAATTCTGTATCTACTCGACTAGCAGAGCAAAATCCACATGCTCTTGGAAGTTTTCTCCTGTTGACTAAGGTAACAGGGGAAACAATGAGGAAGCCTTGTCCAAAATCTGCAGAGCTCCAGATCTTCAAAAGCAGTGATGGAGGGAATGGCACGGAGGTGCTTTTCTTGCTCTGTAATCAAATATAGCACTGTTGGGGAAAAGGCTTTTCATTATAACTAAAACTGATTGTGAAATATATGGAACTTTAAGTCAATTATGTTCATCATTTGCCTAGGGAGATGTCACAAGCAAATTTTATCAGCATTTGAAGGGCAATCTATTTCTCCCATCATATTAATGCTGACATTTTGACATGAAACTAATGGCAGTAATTAGGATATATTTTGGTATGAGTTTGACAGCTCTCTCAATTTAAAGATATATGAGACAACAGATAAAACAACATCATAACACAAGATGTTGTGCAGCACAGCTGTGTGTTAGCACACTCCATTACACACATGCAGAGCACTTTAGGAGACAACAAAATGAGACTTTTGTGACCCAACTGGTATACAGCCAAAGCACTAGTGTTAGACTTTACGTGGTACAGTATTATAGTGCAAAAGTGTAAGATACTGAAGCAAAAGCCTCAAGTCCATACATAAAAAATAACTAATAAAACTGTAATAAAAGTTATTGCAGACTTAAAAATTGTCAGGTAAGTGAAATTCTAAAGGGTCAGAGTATGTCAAACTTTGTCACTTCTGAATTTAAAGGGGCAGGAATACAAGAAGAAGGTCGCGCCTCAGCCATATACATTGTTATTTCTATGTGCAGAACAAAACGGGTTTACAAATGTCTAAAGAATTTCTTTATGCATCAGCCAAGCCAAGCAGCATCAATGCTGCCAGAACAGAGTTCCCTTCACTGAGCTCCAGTAGGCACAAATTCCAAATTTTCACTGGTGCTGTTATCTGTGATCTAGGCATTTACAACAAATGAAACCTCTGTAAAAAGAGCTTCTCAGCATGGTGTTAAAGGCTTCCCATTTACTTGATTTCAGAGCAATGTGTTGGATTTGATAGGAAGCATATTTCCTATTAATCTGTCTCATTTTAGTTATTTTAACTGTATTGTATTATAGATGTATTTTAGGTGCAATTACTAAAACAGTATTTGCACAACAGTGCCCTCAAGCTCCCATCAGTTTGAGAGAACAGGGCCAAATACAACACTGACTGCCGGCTTCAGACTGAGTAAAACAGGTGGAAAAAGAAAAAAGAAGAGAAGGAATTAACTAGTTTGCTATCCAATCAGTTTTTCTGACTGCACGACTTGGATGCCCCTTTCAAAGAAGCATTTATTTCAACACTTTCTTTCAGTTTACAGAGGAAAAACCTAAATTATCTTTTAATTTACATTAGAATATTAGAATACCATGCCAAGGTCCGGGAACCAAACCTTTAAGTTGGAAGCTTCTTTTTCAGGAAAAGGGTAAATCTGGAAAAAAATAAAGAAGTATCTTTACCTTAAACTGTTTATTCTCCTCCCGTAACCTCTGAACTTCTACTTGAAGCCTCTTATAGTCTTCCATTATTTTCTTAACTTCAGTGTCATCCAAAGAAGAACTTATTGATTTAGACATTACAGAGGAATCTGTCTTTGTTGCAGTTGTGGATACAATTTTATTTATTTCTATGTCATGCTGTTAAAAAAGGATAGAGTGATTTTTGGTTAGTTGTTAACACCACACCACACACCTGGTATTTAGGAGGAGAATCATGTAAAATTGTCTTTGCACATCTGACACATGCCTGTATCAAAAGAAATAAACAACATTTTTATTTCTGTAACCTTTACTTCCCATTTCTGTTTCACAAAAAACACCAGATCAGCAGCAGTAAGTGCAGACAGAATGAACCTGACTTTTCAGTCCCTGCATACATAGAAAAGGAAATATCCTTAGACCACGTCGTACAATGTGAGTGCAAACTTACTTGCTCATGGTCTGCTTATGGAGTATTAGTGCTCCCCTCACCTTTCCCCTCCCCAGGGGGAGGGGAAAGCAACTCCTTCAGGACCCAAGGAACCAGGGATTGCCAGGAGCTACCCTCCTGCTGTGCTGTGGTTCCCTCTCCTCTCCCCAGAGCCCGCTGTCACCTCTCCATCTTAATGACATTATAACAATGCAAAACTGGAATTAAAAGCTGCCCAGTGCAAGGTGGAACAATTGTGCCTTCAGACCTACCTACTACGAAACATTTCTCAGTGTATTCAATCCATTACCAGTTCTACATTTGACACTACATACTGCCATTAAAAATTAATGCATTCATTAACCTAACAAAAAAGGATCCTGCAATATTATAGCTGCTAATTGCAACATAACCCCTAACTGCAGTTACGTCTTCCTTACTAGCTTTCTACCAATTTACTTGCTAAAATCAGTTTTGTATCAAGGAAGCAAAAAGGAGTGTTGGACAGGCAAATTAATATTGCTGACAGTTACACCTGCTCCAGGATAAACTCTCAGCTTTATGACCATCAATCACAACCTTTCAATTTTTAAAAGAATATTCTTTATCCTGCAATATTTCACTAAATGAAAACGGATCACCTCAAAGACTTCTTTGTGCTAGTGTTGTACATGCATTGTTCAAATTAGCTGCTCCTTACATTAAGCATCACCAAGATTTTTAGTTTATATTGTGTTTTCAAAAGATGATGCCATCCAGGCAGTGAAACAGGGTTCTGTCTTTTGCTTATATAGTTGTCCGCATAAACATGCCATTTTATATGATTTATTGTGGTATTATGTTAAGACACTCAATATGCAGTTTGAAATACTCACAGGCTTATCATTTTCTGCTGGTAGCTCAAACACACACCTAAGTTTCGAATCCATGAGTTCTTCCGGTTTTGCTTCTTTCCACTAGAATAATTTATTATTAATTTAATATTACACATATTAGTATAGAGGCAGATGAAAAATGCAGTGTATGACATAAATATCATCATCTTACAAAAACCCCACAGGTGTCTATCATGTTACCATTAGCTGATGAAAAATTAAACCAAACATGTAACTGAGTGGTATCAAAGAAAGACCAGATACTACGAAGGAAACAGATTCTAAGTAGTCAGAAAAAAACCCCACAGGTAATTTATGAGAGAACTGGGACTTGTGTAAGAGTAATGAGCATAGATAGGGGGAGCTATGGTTCTGATTTAGGGGGAGAAAACAAAGAAAAAAGGAGGGGTGCATTAAAGGGAAAGGTAACAAAACCCCTACTCAGTAAGTGCTAGTTCTGCAGTCTTTCTTCAGCAGTTTCTGCTTTTCAAATTCCACATAAGGTTTTCTTTCTGACTGGTATAAACTAAAGGGCTGTTCTTCTCCCTCCTTGTTTTCCACCTCCTTATTTTTCAGGATCAATGTCTAAATAATAACAGATGTGCTAGGTATAGAAAGTGACAGTTTCCCCTCTCATCCTTCTCTCCTCTTCAATTAGGGAGTCTACCATAAACAAGTTCCCTTTCAATATTTTTAATAGGGATTAACAGTTATAAATCTTTGCTCAGTATCTGCTGTAACCCTGAACTGAAAAGACTGATTCATAGTAGTGATACACAACAAGAAGCATCCACATTTACAACCTGGATTTCTCACATGCTTCTCTTCACTTTGACCATACTTCTGGTAGCATGGTATTGCTCAGCATATCTAAAGTAGGTGTCAAATTATGGCTAACCCCTGTGGAACCTGAGCAAGCATTTGACTCATCCTAAACAGCAGAATCGTACTTCAGATCTTCTGTGGCTGAAGTCAGAGCTGTATTTCGAGGTCCTTGGCTGCCTGTGAAGTGTTGAAAGCTTTATAGTACTCCAGTAATTTGTCTCACCTGTTTATCCAGAATAGGAAGAGCCATGGAGAGTGGTAACAAAGCTAACAGCTGATAAAGTGGTAAAGGCAAAGAAATCATATTGGTCTGTAGAGGTCTGGAAAACTGGAAGGGCCACCTAGGTCCTAAAAAATGTTCTTTGCTAGTAGAGGAACATTTTTCTTGGTATAAAGTAACTCATAAAAATTAAAAGGTTTAGAAAGAAAGGCAATCTGGCTTATCTTTTTAGTGGTGCAGACATTTTATTACTATTGCTGTTTTTCCCACTGGAACTTATTTTGAGGCCATTAAACAAGTATAGTTCCATAAATCTCTTTCAGAAAGGAAATGCTTAACCCTGCAGAGTGCCGCAGCTTTGAAAAGCTATTCCAAAGATGATACACATTGTAAAGACTACTGTAAAAAAGCTATATGTACTCTGAGGTTTTTGGGCTTGGCTTTTTAAAGTAATACACATACATACAAAAACACACAAGACCCACATTTCAGAGCAATTGCCTTTTCTTCTCTTTTATTGTGTCCTCACTAGCTACTGAGTATTCTCTCAAGCCAACAAAAGCCAGACTAGGGAAGTCTCTTTATGCCTACTTGCAGTAGCAAATTTTGCTGTTATGGGAAAAGCCATCAATTGACATACTGCTTTGTTCCTTTCCAAGTTGTCTTAATGTCACCTGACACCTTATTTCCACATCTTTTGCCCTTCCTTTCTTCAGCACCTCCACACCTCTGTTACTCTCACTTGCAATCCACAGGACAAAAACTGCGAGGGCCTTTCATTTACCTAAGCCATAACAAACATAGGTAGGGATAAAGAAAAAAGCAATACTTGTAAATCATCCTCCTGGAAAAAGGGGCGGCTCAAGGGAAGACTCAAGTCTGAGAGTAGAGGCATAAACATAAAAGCATACCACAGTATTCTTCATATTCTTAGAATACATAGTTCAAGTTGTCCTTGCTAAAAAAATAATATCTTGGAAAAAAATACAACTACTTAATATTTTTCTTTTCATGGCTTGGTATCTTATTACTGAGAGCACTGTCCTAAAGAAGTAACTACAGATACCAAAGAGCTCAAAATAAACAGAAAACATCTTGCAAGGCAGAGATAGAAATCTGGCAAAGCTTTCAAGGATCATTGCAGTGTGGACTGACAACAGCCCTTAGGCAACACAATGAAAGGTGTTATAAAATTATACAATTGTAAAGAAACCCATTTTAAGTAATTTCAATACTTACTACTGCTTCCATATCTGAAGTATCAGCTGGAGCAAACATAGACTGAACCATAAACTTGTGTTTACTTTTCTCATTAGGGTCATAGTCAAAAGGCTGTAGCATCACTGCAAGAAAAACCCGAAAATACATTATCTTAACATTGCTCTGATGCAGATATGCAATGGTGATACAGTTACCAGATTTGAGAAATACAAACATTCAAATGGTTTCAAGTTGTATGTACATTATGACCAAAAGAGGCCCTGAGATTGGGAACCTCACTCTGAAATCAAATTTCAAGAGATAAGAGAAACAGGCTTCAGACTGTCTAGATTTCTGTCTGAGAATTCTGGAAGTGCTGATCATGCTAGAGTACTTCATACACAAACTACGGCAAGATAATAATAGTAATTCATAGTAAATAGGGTAATTTACATATCTTCTGGGACAGAGGGAAATATCCTCCAAGAAAACATCTTTTTTCCTTCCTCCTTAGGGCAAAAGCAACAAACTGGCATTTTAAATAGTTGTACACATTGCATTGCTGATGGCTCCTAAGAAAGACTACAGAGACAACCTCAAACATTTTAAACCTTGAGGTTCAAGTCTCAGGATGGAAATTTCCTCTACAGAGTTTAAGAGTCTCATGGTATTTGTTTTATCAAGTGCAAATATTTCTTTTCCAAAAATAAGTTGCTGAAAGTTTGTTACCAATTTAAAGCTGGAAGTTTATGGTTAGATGTGATATAAACTTAGCATGTGAAAGGCATGCAAGAAATCTATTTCTCTCCATTTGAAAATCACAAACATTCCAGCATTTGCTTATGGAGAAAATGACTGTATTCAGGGGCAGAAAGGTTTAAGGGGTGTGTGTGCTCTTTTAAAATGCAATTTATTTATATAGTATATAACATAGTAAAGTATACCATGTATTAATTTATTTATACAATGCTAGGAATTTCTATGTCTATATTTTTTTGGGGTAAAGAACTAACATGTTAAAGTAACCTGATGAGGCACAATTATGTATTTCATATACATATATTTCATTATTATGTATTGCAAAAAGCTACCACCCCCTCAAGTTTAAAATGAACTTGCATATACTGCAACTACTGCTAACATAAAAAATGGTGGCAGGTTTTAAAATTCACTTTTCACAATCCATGAGCTACTTCAGTTCCTCAAACCTGGAGAAGAGAAGGCTGTGTGGAGACCTCATAGCAGCCTTCCAGTATTTGAAGGCGGCTTACATGGATGCTGGTGAGGGACTATTCATTAGGGACTGTAGTGATAGGACAAGGGGTAACGGGTTGAAACTTAAACAGCGGAGGTTTAGATTGGATATAAGGAAGAAATTCTTTACTGTTAGGGTGGTGAGATGCTGAAATGGGTTGCTCAGGGAGGTTGTGAATGCTCCATCCCTGGCAGTGTTCAAGGCCAGGTTGGATGAACCCTTGGGTGATATGGTTTAGTGTGAGGTGTCCCTGCCCATGGCGGGTGGGGTGGAACTAGATGATCTTAAGGTCCTTTCCAACCCTAACTATTCTATGATTCTATGATTCAATCACTAAGAGAAGCAGCTCAAGAATTACTATTACTTTCATTGACATTATGTGCCCAAATTCACACTCACTAATTGCAGGGGTTTGTCATTTAAAAGCAATATCCAAACGAGCCCATTTACTGCTGATGATGGCAAGTCAAATCGATTGGCTTCCTTCAATGAGCAGAATATGTTATGGATGTGCCACCTTTATTATGCACACAATCTGTGACTATCAACGACCTCATGACTTTTAAAGCCCCAGAAGATGGAAGGCAGCAAATTCTCTCAGATGAGGTCTTTCAAGAAGTATTATACATTTTTAAGTCACCTTTCAGTAATCAAACACTAGTCCAAAAGAAATGTTTGCAAATTAACAGGCTGCTTTTAAAATTGTTTTCCCAAAAAGAAGTGATCACACTGTGAAACATACGTTTCAGAATTGCATGATACCTCACTCAAAAGCAGCAGTGTAAGTGTTCCACTCCTGTAGTAGACACCTAACTTATTCCAAGCCCACATAATGTGTAAAATCCAACTGAGTAGTTAAAACTATCCACTGTTATGGAACTTCTCTACATCTGCAGTTAGATTAGTTTGCTTTGCTGAGTGCAACTAGAAGCTCATTTGAAAATCCTTATTTCCCAAGTGGTAGTGCTGAAGCCATTCTCAAACACCAGTCGCTGCTCTAAATTCCATTCACTGAATCATAAGAGCAAGCAGCCAAAGAGGGCTTGACAGTACAAATGTTGTTAGTACTTGTATTTTTAGATCAATACATGAAAGTCACATTGACACAAATTATTCAGCAAATGTCTTATAAGCCAGATGGGAAGCTCAAAAATATGTACTTCGTTCAAGAGGAAGCCAAATCATTTCAACATTTACACACTATTGGGGGTTTCGTTGAAAGATCAGTTTCACTGTCCTAGTTGAAGAATTGGCTACTGTGAATGCGGCTCCATTGTTTTGACTGGAAATTGCATATCTTACACATGAACTATGTGAGAAGTATATATTTCCTCTAAAATGCCTTATTCAAATCAGTCATCTCATCTCAAAAATTTCTGACCAGCTTTCATCAAAACCCAGAGTTCTAAGAAACAAAATGATTAACATGAAGTTTGCTAGCACCAGCATCCCTCAGGCAGGGGTATGTATTTCAACCACTTTCTTAAACTGATCACCCTCCAGCTAAAGCACCAGAAGTATTATACCACAAGCAAAGACTGTAAAGTCATTGAGACCCCAATGGAATGAGGAATAACACAGATTATATTTGTTACCCCATTTGGTGTTGTCAAAATTCAGGCACAAAGGACGGATGATATGTACATCCTGCGCTGAAGTGTTTCCAAAGAAATGGATACCAGTTTTCTCACACATTGCTGCTACACCCCAGGGCTTTGTAGATAGCAAAGGCAAGGCAGTGATCACCTAAAATGCTCTTTCCTTTTCCTAGGACATTTACTGGTAATATTAATAACAATGTCAAAAACATTAAACTCTTCTGGTTTCCTAGAGCAAACCTGCTTTCTCAAGGAACAGTGGGAATCTGAAGCAAAGAACGTGGAAGGAGGCTAAACTCATAACACCTGCTAGGATCTGGCACTCCCTTCCAAGAGTAGAAGGAACAGAAAGGTTTCCCTGCTCAGATAATCAGCAACCTTCCTCTAGTTTCCATCTAAAATTATTAATGGCCTGTTTACTTGGTCCTAGACCAATACTGCCCTTCTGCTTAAATATCAAGGAAGGGGAAGAGTCATGCACTTCTGGCACCCTCCAAGACATCAATCACAGTAACTCTTGGCCTTCTGGTAAACTAAGCGAGCCAGACTCAGTGGGTCCTCTCTGGGCCAGGCTCCCCATTCATTCCCTACACCTGTTCTGGCTTCAACTCCTCTGCATGAGCTACTCCCATGACATACTCAGGAAATCTTACTAGTGCCTTGGACAAAAGCATTCATACCCTCTTCTCTCTTCCACTATCCAGCCTGTTTGCACATACTACATTTGCCTTATTCCCAGCCTCATTATGTCAGCATTCTGGTCACCCTGGCCAATCCCCTTCATTTAAGAAGCTTGCAATTATAGCAGGAGTATTTTATTCTCCAAGTGCATGATTTTGCAGTTTCTCTGACGAAACTCATCCTTTGTTTCTTTTACTGTAGCCTTCAAGGACACCCAGTTCTCCTGTGTATCTTCAGCCTCCCAACTTCACATCATGATCAGGGTTTTTAGTGTACTCTTTGTGCCAGAATTGCTTATAAAAGCATTAAACAAGATTAGTACTACGAATCATTCTCAAGAAACATCACTAGTAACTTCCTGCTATTACATTTCCATCCACCACATCACTGTTTACTTACTCTTAAGTAGCCCATTCAATAGCCTATGAATCTATTTTTCTTTTCTAGCTTTACTGGTAATTTTCCCAAATGGCACTGCCTGAAATTCTTTATGGTCTGAATAGATCAAATCTACCACATTCAGGTCACCTTTACATAAAATACCCCAACAAGCTACAGGAGCAAGCTTCAAGATCAACGGTGCAATTTGATCAGCTCTGCTAGAGGTGAGTGAAGGACACTCATCTCTACAGAAACAGGCAGAGTCCACTGCACCATTTCACATTTGTTTCATGCTTACATAGTTCTTTCTGTAAATACTTCAGTCATACAAAAATATGTCAAATCTGTGAATATCAAGATAAATTCTTCTAAAGCAAGCAGACAAAACCAAACCTTGGCAGGTGCTACCTAATCCTGGGAGGCCCAGGGGAAGAGGATACAGAAACAACATTGCCCTGGGAGAGTTGAGGGCTGCAGCAGTGGATGTGACATGACTGGTGTCTTAGAGAAAGGAGCAGACCCCTTGTGACCAAAGAGAAGAGCAGCTGCAGAAGCACCCTCCTGAAGACAACAAACTGCCTCTCCAAAACCAGGCAAGTTTACAAAACACTAAAAACTCCCCTCCATGGATATCTGATAGCAACCTATGTCAGCTTCTCCCCATTTTTCAGAAGCATATTCAGACTGTTGTCTTCAGTGGGACAGTGTGCACAGATGGCACCATCGAATATTTCCTCTCTCCTCCCGTTAAACACCTATATCTGCAGACTCATCAGTATAGGCTTATTTTTTTTTTCACTTTTCCTCTGTAATCCATTCATGCCTTTTATTCAGACTTCAACCTCTCGGAAGCCACAGAATCAGGTATCTTTGTGGAAATAAGACATGTTTAACAAAAATGGAATGTGTGCAAATACTGTTCAAAGTATTTCACAGCAAATGCAATTAAATCAGATGACAGCACACACATACACTTCCCAATAGTTACATAAACTCAGCTGTTAAAATTAAATGCCTTTACATAATAGGTGAAAACACGGGCTACAAACCTGACATTACAGCAAGCAGTGCATGTTGACAGGGCCTTAAATCCTCATAGTTAGGAAAAGCTGTGTAAGAAGCCAGTATTTGAGACTACTAGAATAAAGCAAGCTTTTCTAGATTCTGTATGTTTTTAATGAACCACCATACTAGTACAAAAAAAGTGGAATAACATTCCAACTCCTGCTTCTGTGCTAAAGCAGAATATTCTCTCATATACCTACATCAAAAGAGGACACATAGTTTCACAGGAGTGCAACAAAGGTAACTGGTTACTACAGTGCAAGGAAGATACAGCTGCCCTAAACTCAGCTTCAGTCAGTAATATTCTATGAAACTAACAAATTGTTCCAGAGCTTCATGTTATTATACTTAGCCACTGATTTTTCAAGAGACAAGGTGCAGTACCAACACAGTGCTGCTACCAAGTGGCTCTGCTAGAAGCTAGTAGCAATTCTCAAGAGGACAGATTGCATATAGTATACGTAGCCCACTTAAAGTGTCTGGAAGTTACCACTGAATTAACTATACTCTAATATTTACTAGGTTTGAAGGAATTCAAATCCTATATTTATACCCTGTGCAAGACTTGAATTACATGACTGAAAAATAACTGACTTAGAGGCAAAGAAACTACTTCCATTTATTTTCCACTTAACTCCAAAATCAGCCCTCCATTCTTAAGCAAGATTACTCCAAAGCAAAGGTTAAACACATCTCACCCTCTCTCTGAATCCGGAAAAAAATCTGTTCTTTAAGTTAATGAAAGTCCCATCTTTGATCCCACCTATCCAAAAGATCTCTTCTGCTAATCAGAACCAAAGACACTGCCACCTTCAAGTCCAAAATTAGGTCCAGAGCATGGCTTACAGGAGCTACCAGGAATGCAGTGCATACAGCTCTTTGAAGGACAAATTCAACCATAGCACAAGATAAAACCAGCTTCACTTTAGAATGTTTTAGTAAATTAAGAATTAACATTTATAACCCCAGAAATCTGTAACACATTTACCTATAAATTTACCTTAATATATTACCTAAAAAATAATGAATGTGTACTACCTGCATTTTAAAATATGTTAATATTAGGATTGAGAATTTAGGAGTGTTGTTATTACTTTCTATCAGCATGAAAATATGTTGAAACTAAATGTGAACTTGTGCTTAAATATACCATAGCCACTGCAAAACTAACTGAATCATAAATCACTCCAAATGAAGTTATCAGAAAAGGGAAATTTTTCAAAGTTATGTCAGCAAGAGCAAAGCATAGCTTAGTAGGTTAGCACAGTTATCTCTCATAACAGGATACTTTAAGTCAAGTCTTGGACTAGATCCATATTCTATCTGGTATGCAGCTGGGAAGAGCTGAGCTGGAAAAGCAAGTAAGATTCAGGCATGCTGGTAGCATAACAAAAGATGGTTCATACCACACTCTACTATACTATATTCTGCTCAAGGTAGAGTGAAGGGTCATTGCCAGCAGGAGTTTAAGAAAACACTCAATGTTGAGATCAAAAAAGCATGGTATGTGCCTGCAAAGGAAGTGAGCTTTTAATTTTGAAAATTCATTTGAAAGATTAAAAGAATCCTCATCTTTATAGCATGAAGATAATTTGTAGCTAGGAACCATGCTAATTTTCATTATCACTTCATTGATTTCTACACATTTAATATGCTTGCCTGCAGCTAGTAGAGATGACAGACAGCTTTAGTGGGGAGTTGTCCTGAGTTTTAAAGATCAAAATTTCTCTCTGGAGAGCTCTCTCATTTACATACTAGGCATTTCAGAGCTTACTGGATACGTGCAAGCCTTCTCCTGAAGCAGAAGTGCTTTGCCTGCCCCACCTGTAGCTACCACACTGCACTGGTTATCTCCTCACTGTGACATTCCCCAGAGATTATCTGCAAGCAGAGCACAATTCTGCAATCATATGCACGTTGAACTGACACAGTAGAAATCCCAAAGACAACAGATCAATGAGTGAGCCAATGCAGGCATGCACAAGAGGACTTACACTAGGATTAGAGACTCTTACTGTTACAGTATATTTAGGATCAATTTTTATTTTGTTGAAGCAAGCTCTCCAAGGGTGAAGTGTTTAAATATTTTACATTTTAAGTAAAAACATAAAATCTTGATTTTTACATTTTCATTATTATTCAAGCAGTAGTTTTAGCTCCCCAATTTTTTTATTCCAGGCTAGAAAAGGTTGGTAAGAGACTAGCAGCAAACTGTAAAACCTATCTGTAAGTAATTTTTCTTACCATGACAATATTAAAATTTAGTGAACAGTAAAACAAATCTGAATGTATTTTACAGAAATAATTTTTTCTTAACTAAGAAATCAGACTTCATGCAGCATGCTACTAGTGAAGTTTTACTAGATAGAAGTTTTTTATTGATAACATGGACTGGAGTAGTCATTGAGAAAATAATTCTTTTCAGGCATTTATCATCAGCAAGTTAATAATATACAGACATTCTATCTATGAGAAATACTCAGCTCCTTATGCTTTGAAAGTAAGCCACTCCTAGCTTTTCCATTACCAAAACTTAGGCAAATCAAGAGCTACTGACTCAGAGAAAAACATTAGTTTTTCCTATGGAACCATAATGATTTAGTCACTTGACATTTCTAACACCAAAGCACACTGCAACTTCAAGGAACACAACACAAGCATGGTTTGAAAGGAAATGTTTTCATTATTGATTACATTAGGCAGCTAAGCAACAGCCAACATCAGTCTTGACTGCTGTGTCTGCAGCCCACTTGGTTTTATCCTTCCTTCGACATATCCATCCAAGCACTTGTTTGACCCTGCAGGGAGCTGGTTCAGAAAGTTAAGCTGGCAACAAACTAATTGTACAAAAATAATCCCACAGGGAGGGCAGGGCTGCAGCAGTACTGGTCTGGATAAGCTGGCTAAGGCTGTTAATGAACTACAGACGTAGTTTACGTATTTCCCCCTTTTCTCCCCTCCAAAACAAGATATAAAACCAAGCCTATTACTGCTAGACCAGGAATAAGGGAAGTAAAGATATAACAAAATGGCTGCTTCTACATGGAATCACAACCTGTTGCTTTTACAGTCAGTAACACTTTCAAATGGCCAAGCATTCCAAGAAACAACTGATTAGAAGAAGCTATTTTTGATAACCAAAAATCTGCTTGAATGGCTTACCAGAAACATTAATTGATGTTCCTGCATCAATAATTCCACTGTTAGGCCTTACACAGTATCTGCGTGGTGCTGTGGTCTTAACTTTGAAGCACACATTTCTGTCTGTAGGATTGCCGAGTTTCAGGTTTGTAGTGACAACATCTGTGAAAGGACCTGAGGAGAACAAAAGCAGACTTGAAATCACACAGAAAGGACTTTTCAAGCAGAGGCTAAGCAGGCTCTAAGTCTCAGTTCACAAATCTTATAAAGTAATTAGATGTTCAATTTCCATCTATGGCACATACAGATAATCATGTACACAAAGCTGCGGGTGCAGCAAGGCCTCTGAGCATTCTCACACACAGCATGTCCAACACAACTGCTCAGGCTGATCATTAACAGCAAAACAAAAAGGGGAAATCATTTATACACTGTTCCAACACAGCATTCCAATGATGCCAAATTCTCTGCTGCACGACAGTTACTCTGTTGTAACTACTGAATATCAGTAAAATCAGGCTTACAGATATACCATATGTGTTATAGGTAATAAACAGGGGAGTACACCAGAGTACATGAGCTAAAAATTGAATGGTAACAAAGTGCCTACTACAGATTCATCTGCATATGCAAGCTCTGACTCCACAGAAGCAGGATTTCACTAAGTATTCAGAAACGCCACACCAAACCCACCACATCAGCATTCAGGGGGCACTCCCTTTACCTACCAAGTCTTTGTTTTTAATTTTTAAATAAAACCTTCATAAAATATCCCACCTCACCTAAGGCAGGAAATGACCATGTGGAAATTGGAAAATTCTTGGATGCTGAGAGCACTGGCAAAGATTTCCATGTTAGAAAAGCCAGAACCAAACCATTAACAAGTTCTGCAATACCAAATGCAGGCAAATCAGTTTCTCACAGCCTCACTACCTAGTTGAAACTGCCAAACTCCCTCAGGTTAGAGGAAAGGCGAGTTACTGATTCTCTGTAAGACCCTGATAGATCAGACAGGTAACACACAACAACAGTGAGTGCTCAGATGGTAGAGAAATAAAATTAAAAAGACATATAAGCACATTTTGATCAACTCTCTTCTGCAGAAAAGTAATATGATGCTTGAATAAAATACCTTCAGCTATCCTCAGGAGTAAAAAAGCAAATTGGTCAAAAAAAGTACTGAAACTTTACTTGCAGAAATGATAGCCCTGAAATTCAAAAAGGGTGAATGATGAAGATGATAAAACACTAGCAGGCAGCATTCCGCCATCCTTCTCCTGCAGTATGCTTGGCTTAATAGAACTTATTCACTTCCTTTTCTACAAACCTATCACACAAACTTATTTCCTAAGATAATATTTAATACAGCTGTAGAAGTACTGCAGTCCTGCAACCTTTATCCTTCATCTAATTTAAATAATTGGAAGGGGAAAAAATCCAAAACAATCACACACACACAAAAACCCAACCAGGCAACAACGGAGCATCATTTCTGCCTGAGCTCCCACCAGGCCAGCTTTGCATTTATAATGCAATCTGGTAGCAAAAAAAACCCTGAAGCAATACAAAGATTTCCCTAAACCTGTGCCTGGTGAAGCACTGGGAGCAAAGTGAATGAAACAGGTGTCAAGCTTTCTCTGTGTTCTGCAGGCAGAGACTTCTGAGTCTAATGGAAAACACTGGGCAGAACAGCCATGAGCCATTACAGAACTCGAACAAGCCAAACCAGCAGAAAAACCCAGCAAACATTCAGGTGTGTAAAGACAGTGGCAGATCTTCAAGACAGCTCTAATGGAAGAACATTTCAGAAGAAATTACTCCATGCCTAAACACGAAGGAGGTGCCTTTACTAAAAAAACACAGCTTGAGCTACACCACACAGAGGGAGAGCCATCTCTACAAAGCCCGACATACACAGCTGCATCCTCAGTTGTGCTTTACTAGTCTGCATGCTGGGATAGATTTCCTGTGAGAAATACCATGTTTTTATTTGGCTGATCCATGAATGCATGTGGGATTTGTGTGCCCCAGCACAGAGCTGCTGTTTGTAATGGTAAAACAATTCTGTGTGTAAAACAATTTCCAAATGGAGTTACTTAGCGGTAACACAGATCATACCAAAGTACTTGGCAGCAAAACCTTTTCACAGATCAAATTCATTTCTT
This sequence comes from Melopsittacus undulatus, assembly GCF_012275295.1. Classification (NCBI taxonomy): domain Eukaryota; kingdom Metazoa; phylum Chordata; class Aves; order Psittaciformes; family Psittaculidae; genus Melopsittacus; species Melopsittacus undulatus. Next base: position 25,370,870 of record NC_047536.1, read on the forward strand.
CTTGTCTGCTTGACATTTTCTGTCTACTAAACTTTAAACAGTTTTAGTTCCATTTTCCCCAAATTACAGAATTTACAGATGAGCCAGCACAACTGTACTAGAAGGCTGATGTCCACTTCCAGCAAACTTGCGTGCAGGCATGTGCCTTAGGGCACTGCTGCTCAAATACTGTAGGCAAAGCAAAACAGAGCAGCCAAATGCAGGATTAAAGTGCCATTTTAGGTGTTCTGAAGTGTGTAAAAAAAGAAATAGACAACAGAGCATTAGTCAGGGTAATTAGGGCATGGCAGTGAAATATTATCAGGTTGGCTTGCCTATCTTTTCAACAGTGAGTCCCACAGACTGCCAACTGAGGTTGAAATGAAACCCTGATAGCCTGCTGCTAGACTACTATAGCCTAGGTCTGACATTTTTGGGGGAGACTGGAGTATGTGGGAGAACCAATCCCAGTGTAAACACAGGCTAATTCTGCACTGGAGTTACACCCTTGCTCTCTACATCTGGATTTGAGCACTGCAGCTAAGGCTGGCTTGGGTGTTTACAGTTGTATGAGACACCCATCGACCCTGGAGCTTCATTTTTCAATGCACGGCATTAGGACTTGTGGAATCGTACCCACAGCTTCAGTAAGGTAAAATGCTCTACACTTCTTTCCATTGCCTTTGTTCTCACTGCAAGTGGATGGATGGTGTATACAAGTATACACACACCCTGGATAATGCCTGTACTCCCAAGGTGGGCTGTAAGCACACATAGAGTCACTCAGATTGGTGCATCTGGGTGGTACTTGGACAAAAGCAGCAAGTGCTTTTGCAGCCCAGAAAGCCAACTGTATCCTGGGCTGCAACAAAAGGAGCGTGACCAGCAGGTCAAAGGAGGTGATCCTGCCCCTCTACTCTGCTCTCATCAGACCTCACCTGGAGTACTGTGTGCAGTTCTAGTGTCCTCAATATAAAAAGGACATGGAACTGTTGGAACAAGTCCAGAGGAGGCCACAAGGATGATCAGGGGAGTGGAGTACCTCCCATATGAAGACAGGCTGAGAAAGTTGGGGCTGTTCAGCCTGGAGAAGAGAAGGCTGCGTGGAGACCTCAGAGCAGCCTTCCAGTATCTGAAGGGGGCCTACAGGGATGCTGGGGAGGGACTGCTCATTAGGGACTGTAGTGACAGGACAAGAGGTAATGAGTTAAAACTTAAACAGGGGAAGTTTAGATTGGATGTAAGGAAGAAGCTTTTTAAGGGTGGTGAGGTACTGGAATGGGTTGCCCAGGGAAGTTGTGAATGCTCCATCCCTGGTGGTGCTCAAGGCTGGGTTGGACAGAGCCTTGGGTGATATGGTTTAGTGTGAGGTGTCCCTGCCCATGGCAGGGGGGTTGGAACTGGATGATCTTAGGGTCCTTTCCAACCCTAACTATCCTATGATTCTAAGTTGACTCTGCAGTGGAGACTGACTCTTACTGGGTACCTGAACAGAAACTGCACTCAAACACATGTATCTCATAATATTCAAAATACTGTAATTTCGATTGCTGTTAATATTTCAAGATAAGTGAAAGTCATATTAAAACAACATGCTTTCCAAATTACAATTCACACACACAAAAAAGGAACTATTTTTCTCCTTTGTGTTTGAAAGATCATGAGAGAAATGCCACTGGTGTCATCCCAAGGACAAAGTTATGGGAACCTCAGAGTGTGTACATGCATCATCTGACATGGGGTGGTCATGGGAGCAAGCTGTCCAGAAGGAAGAATGTAGTAAACTGAATTTGGCGGTGAAAGTTTGGAATATTCCACAAGGGCTCAATGACTTTTTCTTGCCAGTTAGAATAAAGTTAGCTTGTGTTAATGCAAACTGGACATCCAATGATAAACAAACTAGCAGTACTACTTGAAGATAAGGAAACATCAGCCAGCCTAGTTTCAAGCCACAGCTGTGGCTTTCCACCCAGGCACACAGCCCTTCCCATTTGAAGATGCCAGCATTATCTCAAAATTTGCCATGCTCCATTTCCTATTCAAACACCAGTACTGTATCAATCTCCTAAGAGTGTCATTCTGCAGTGTACTGCATTATAATATCCTGGATCATTTTAGTAATACAAAAGCCTGGGAATTAGGTCACACGAACATGATGTCAACTCTATTTAAATTTTATATAACTTTCACTGCAATAAAAATTGCTCATAATTGTACCAGCAAATCCAGGCAGATAACTTTGATCAGCACAATATTTACTGTAAGTTTCCTGCCATTCACTACTAATAGAAATCATATTACACACCTATATCACAATAGAATCTTAATACGATTTCTCACCTGAACCAAAATTCTGCATTTTAGCTTGGCAAATAAACAATCCTCATACACATGTGAAGCAAAAACACTGCTGTAGCTCTCTTCAGCATGACAAAGAAGTTAGTGCAAGTACCAGGGGAGGTAAAGCTTCGATTAAAAAGGCTTGGGTAGGAGCATTCAAACCGAAGAGGTACAGTCCTCTAGAGATTTGTGCATGCAAATATTACTACAAGTTTATAATTAACTACACACATTAGGTGGGACACAGTCCCAGGGTTGCTTTATTCTGCGCTAGTCCTTCTTGCTGCTGAAAGGGGAGGTGATCTGACTTCTCATTTCCACCAACTGCTTGTGCTAGCTGCAGTGTTCATTTGCGTGCACTGAGCTGAGCCAGGGAGCTGCTTGGGCTGAAAATAAATCCACTTACAACACAGGGAGCGAGGGAGGGGGCAGTGGAGAAGCGAAAAAGGAGGATCAGTTTTCAGCCTGACCAAGCAGCACTCAAGACACTGGCATCAGGAAAACTGCATCTTTCTGCACAGCATTCTGCCAATATAAGGCAACAAGGTCTCATACTTAGCAGATTAAAGCTAGCACATCCAGGCATACACACTGCAGTTATACGTGTAGTGTTGGCACAGTTGTTAAAAAAAATGAAGGCACATGCCCATTTTTTTCATGCTTAAATCTAATGCAAATTCTCATCTGTTTAAAGCCAAGCATCCCTCAAAAAATTAGCAAACTGGTGCTTTTCAGAGCAACCACACTGCAGAAGCACTTCTACAATCGTAGTCATGTTAAACTGGCAACTGTTGATGTTGATCAACAAAGAATAAATTCTCATCAATGTATTCCCAGAATGTTCTAGATGCACTTTCATCATTGTTCCCTACACAACTTTTGCCACTCTAACTCAGCACCACAGACATATAGTCAAAAGCAAAGTAAATGGGTAGAAACAGAGGTGGAGCTTCTAGTGAGACGACAGCAGTGAAATGCAACAATAGAAAAAGGGTATTTCACCATGATTTAACCCCATCGATGCATCAAATGAAAGCCATTAATAACCTGGTAGAGTAACTAGACAAAGAAAGGTAACCAAGGAATCTTTAGTAAGAGATGGTGGAAAGAAGCAGAGGGAAAACATAAATTGTGGCTATTCTCTAGAGCCCAAATCCTTCACGGTGAGATGCCCTATCTAGTAGATGTCCACATGGAACAATAATTCATGCCATGGAAGAGCCACAGTGACCCTGCATGTGTGAATGTGGAGGGCAGTGGCCAGGTGTGTTATTTCAGGCTCTCTTCCCCATCACACAATGACTCCTGCTCCCACAGCAGGAAGCGCCTCTGAGGGTAACAACAGACTTCATTTTATTTCCACAATCTCTCCCATTTTATTTTTGAGGCTGTCTATCATTAATAGAGGTAGTAAAAACATAAACACTAGTGATGAGCAAGAAGGCTCAATACCAGGTGCAGGATCTGTCTTACTGTATATATTTTAAAGTTGTAAGTTGATGACCTTTGAAGACAAACACTAAAATAAAAAAAGCTGAAATGTCAAGCAAGACATCTTGAGCTCTCAGCCAGGTGCCTGTGAATCAAGAACACCCAACACACAATCAAACTCTCCCACCATCTTACTTGTCTTTAGACAAATCACTTAAGGGCTCCACCTTCTCCTATTAAGAGCCTTAAGAGCTAACAGCAATTCCAAAACAGAAGCAGGTTTGGATCCTTACAATTTTCTTCTATGTGAAGTCAGAAGAATACTTATCTAATTACAGAGCATCTTGTGAAGATTAGTGTTTTAAAAAGTACTGTATGCCAGGTTTTAATCATCATCATTTGGCTCTGGAAATATTCATAATTAAGTGAGCATCCACAACTTTTGAAATCAAAGAAGTCAAAGGACGAGAAACAAGAAGTGCCTGTGTTGCATAAACATCTGACTTCACAAGTAACTCACTGAGAGGACCCAAGACCCCCAAATTTTGTAATTATTTTTAAGAAAAAACTTAGGCTGCTCTTAATCATTGCATAAACCACTCAAACTTTTTAGTCTCAGCTCAGATTTTACATGGATGTAGCCAGAAAGCCCCATTCCTGTGGCATAAATTTCTTTACTCTTAGCACCACTATACTCACCCAGAAAAGCCCTGGAAGTAAAGTGATGGGAGGGAAGTGGTAATTTCCACTTCTACTGCATCAAACAAAAACAGAAGTGCCATACAAAACTCTCCCCATGCAGTAGCTGGTGCAATGGAGTAATTTTTAAAATAAGAACGTAATCAATAAAATGATCCAAGAGAAAAAAAAAATAATGCAGAAACCTAGCAAAATTACATGATCCAGATGCCAAAGTTGGAGCAAGGCTGGCAGTGAATTATTCCATTTGGGTGGATCAGTGTCCTTCTCTGTCCCATTTTAGCACAAACCATTTTTCCCAGAGCATGCCTCATGTTTGATGGGGGGGAAAAAAAAAAACCAAAACAAACCAAATACAAGACTGAAGGCTATTTTCAGGGTTATCTATTAGTATGCAATTCTTGTCACCTTTTATTCCTCAGAAAATCATTAACAGTTTGACTTCACAGTTGTAAGAACTGAGAGGCCACACATAATCTTGCCAAGATAAATGGAGGAGTATGTCCTTCAAATAATTTTGGTACCAGTGCCATTTGATTTTTCTAACTGATCTCACCAGTTTTACAGCACCCAAACATTGCTTACAGCCATCTTCAGCAAAAAAACTGCACATGAAATATTTTCTCTACATCCCAAACTTAAAAGAGATTTCTGTACACAATACACAAGAGACTGATAGCAGACTTGACTAGCTTTTAGAGGTATACCTCTGTTTCAACTGTGCTTTCATAACCTTTTAGAAACAAATGACAAACATATCCTATTACTTCGCTCATTCCACTCACAAATATCGTATGTACCAACTCTCTCCATGTACGAAAACAAATCAGAAAATAGTGTATACTTTTTCGATAGTGGAATAGTAGCTATGTCTCTTTCAATAAGCATGACATAGCAAGACCTACTTATAATAAGAAACCTACTTATTCTACATGGCAAGAAACTTCATTCATAAGAAGGATGTGGACCCGTTGGAGTAAGTCCAGCGAAGGCCATGGAGATGCTCCAAGGGCTGGAGCAGCTCTGCTCTATGTTCAGGCTGCAGAAGAGAAGGCTCTGGGGAGACCTTAGAGCATCTCCAGTGCCTAAAGAAGCTGACAAGAAATCCAGAAAGAGACTTTTTATAGGAGCATGTAAGGACAGAACAAGGGGGAATGGCTTTAAACTGACATATGGGAGATTCAGGTCAGACATTGGGAAGAAGCTCTTCCCAGCAAGGGTGGTGAGGCCCTGGGACAGGCTGCCCAGAGAAGCTGTGGCTACCCCATCCCTGGCACTGTTCAAGGTCAGGCTGGATGGGGCTTGGAACTACATGAGCTTTAAGGTCCCTTCCAACACAAACCAGTCTGTGATTCATTGGGGTTGCTGGGTGGGTATTGAAAGGAAACTGAGACAAAGCATAGGTCCCCAGAGAGAAGTGAGGATGCAGCAGTGGAAAATGATGGTGGCCTGATGTGCAAGCTTCCCTGGTAAAAACAGTGCTACAGACTGAAGCCAAGGTAAAGTATCTCCCTGGAAGAAGCATTGTGATTTTTATCACAACTCCAAACTACACTTTTTGTACTTCTTGTGAAGTCATTTTTCCTGAACTGATTTTATCACTAATCTCCATTTCAAATGCACATTAAAATGGTAGGGGAGGAGCAACTACTCTAGTTTTATGCTCATATATACTCTTCAAATAGACAAATATGATGTGCAACTCAAATGGTAACACAGTGAGTTGTAAAACTATGCATAAATTGGAAATATCAGGAGAAACAAGCTAAATTAGAGATTTTGGGGATGCACAGTGAGTAGCTGCTTTTTGAGTAAGTTAAAAAACCCCCATGTTATATAGGCAGCGAGATAATAATTACAGCTACAAATACGGAAAGAATCCTGAATTTAGCAAGATACATTTTTAGGGAGCCACTTAAAACCTAGTCTATTAATTGTGCTTTCAGGATCAAAATTAAAAAACAAAACCACCAGACCAAAACCAAATCAGAAATATGTGAAGTTGCATTCTTCAAAATATAAACTTCCATAAGCATTATCTGCACTACCATATGACACCATTAAGCCCACTGTAAAAACAACTACACAAAATAAACTCAGAGGAAACCTTACTGCCATTACACCTTTGCTCCTAGTCTGGTAAAAATGTAGGAAGGTCAGAAGAGGAGACATCGCAGAGCGGAGGAAATTATGCATGCAAATATCTGGAGAAGATGCAAAAATATATTGTTAATTCACATATCACAAGAAGCAGCAGTTGCAAATATAAACAGGCAACAGTGGCAGTCAAAACATGAAACTGCGTAAGGGAGGCTCAGCTCCTGCTTGTGAGAAACATTAGAAGCACCACTAAGGGTGAAGCAACTGGTCAGATGAAAAGGAACAGTCATGGGAAAAACACAAAAGTGCAATTGATTTAAACGTAAAGAATTACACAGTCATTTGACATGCCCTCTACAAGCACAGCTAACTTCAATTAAGTCTTGAAAATTGTTTGCAAAAACACAAGTTTGGCTCCACAGTGTACCCCACACCTACACGATTTTATGATTTGCACATAAGTAAATGGATCACCAGGCACACCTCCCCCTTCTTTATTTTTTCCACCCCTCATGGAAAGCAACCAAGAAAACAGGATTAAATTTAGAACCATGAAATCTTTAATCCATAGCACCATGGTATGAGGGACTTTGCTGACAGCTTAGAGAACTAAACACTGAAGCAGTTTAGAGATCATTTTCATATAGTATTTATAACAATGTGGGATAGAGTACTGCAGACAGCAGCAGTGCCCAATTTGTTCTAATGTTCTTGAGGCCAGAAGAATTACAGTTGAAGTAAGCAATTTCCAGAACAGCTATAAGAGAGAAAGGACAGACTTGGTCAACTCTCAGTCTGGATTGTCTTGCTAGTGAGTGTAAACACTCAATCACTTCAATCCATGTGCATTTTAATCCTGCACTGAATTAAACATGGAAAGGTTGATTCACTTTGCATACATATTCAATGACAGCAAGACTGTGACAGCTGTTCCATACTGATGGCACAAATCCCTCTTTATGAAAGGTTGCCTAGCAGGCCAAGTTTTAAATTCAACAACATCCCAGACATCTCAGAACATATCCTATATGCCTCCAAGGACATCTCAGTCTGCAAAGCAGGTATGAAATGATTTATATATTGAATAAATATTGGGTCAAATGACAAAGGAAGAGACTTGGCATAAGTCTGTCTCCTAGTTTAGATAAAATGGTACTTAAATATATCTATGTAAAACAGTATTACTCCTTTCTGCCTCTGGTCATCACATCAGAAGACAATTAAAGAAGGCTTCAATGTTACTTGTGGTAGGAACTGTCAAGTCCCTTACTCAGAGAGGACCAGATTCTCACTTAAATCAGTGAGGATTTACTTGGGAGTAAGAAAAAGAACAAACCAGCTTGCAGCAGCAGGATGGCAATGTTGAAGATCACATTCCCTACAAAGATGAAATGATGAAATTTAAGTCTGAAATAACAGCTGTTACCACAAACAAAACTGTTGCAAACACCATCAATAAAGCTTTCTAAGCCAACCAAACACACTGACAGAAAAAGTTAAAAGGCTGTTATTGTACCAACTATGAAGTGCATTTGCATTCAGTAGTTATTAGTTGTTCCCAGCAGGGAACAAACATAAGACCAATATGGTAACAGGATAATAGCAAATGAGTGTCACTGCAAGACGCAGGCAGAATTAGCAAGGGTCGTTTGATTCATGCATTGTCTCCAGGTAGGCAGAAAACTGGTTATAGGCATTCTAAAGCAAGAAACAAGACAAGCCCTCAGTAACCAAGTTGTCTATGAAAACTGCATTGTAATGTATGTAGATGCTCACTGCATTCAAAATTAATTTGATGCAATCAATAGCTTCCAGAGCTGGGTACACACAAGAAATTAAGCTTCTTTTAAAACTGGGTATTTGTTCATAGATGTAAGCTGACCTAGCTCATAAAGTTGGATCATTCACTATGGTGATGATGCCTTTTTTCCAGCTGAATTTCAAAACAGATCTGACAATCTATTTAAAGGACTGTACTCTCATTTTTACAATCCTAATTCTGAATTAGAGTGCAATTAAACAAAATTCAGCCTTGTATTCAAAGGTAGCTAACCTATTTTAAGAGAAACACAGCACTGCATGACTACTGATAAATTTTCAATTTAGAAAACCTGTGAAGTGAGGGGGGAAAAAGGCAATTTCATTTCCAGTGAAAAGAAACGATCAGAAAACTCCTGTGCAAATTTCTGTTCCATATTTCTCTTTCACAGGTGATAAGACATTGTACATGGCATGCAGGGGAGCAGCTGGTAAATACAATTTACTGCTAAGCATCCATGTGAACCTGCACCCACTCTGATACATTACCCATGTCTTTGACATAATAGCCATGCTCCTAGGAGTTAAGGCAGCCACCCATTACCTTATGTTTACATATGCTTTTACAATATCATTTGTTTCAATCCCATTCTGATATATTTTCTGAAGCAATGAATAGAGGACACATCCCATCAACCAAACCAGACTGGCAATCCAACACACTGATGGACTTTAAACAACCAACTTGACAAACTTCTTCATGTATCCATGGTTGGTTCCACAACTCAAAGTGAGCTGAAAATTGGTGCACAAATCTGAGATTCCCAAGGAATAGGGAGTTAAACATGTATGTGTTCCATCCTTTACAATAAAGTCAAACAATTAATCATATTAAAACCAGAATCCCACAAAACTAAGAAGTAACTGCTACATAACAGTTGCCCATGCTGATTTTATCACTGCATTGGGACTTTCCTTGAAACAGTAATACTTTGATCATATTAATGCTTGTTACTTCTAACTGCAATTCTTGAAGTCTATGCAGGACAAAATTATTCAAAAGCCCTTAACCCATAAATCAAATTGGCCAAAGCCTTCAAGCAAATTGGGAGATTGTTTTGAAATAGTCCTAGGAGACCTAAATACATTAATTTAACAGAAAATGCAGCTAAACCTCCTTGACTGCTGCTCAAATAATGGTTATTTGGCTCTCTAACCAGCCTGCTCAAAAATCTCAAATTTCCATTAGCCCCACACATACAATTCCTCCCTTTCCCAGTGGGGCCTGGTGGCGTCATATGTCTGGTGTACAGGACACCAGCAGGTTACGGAAGCTCAATAGAAGCACCACCTTGGACTTATTCCACCCTTTAAGAGACGAGATATGCCATTTATCTCCCGGTCTTTTCCCCTGAACTCTGCTGTTTTAAACTGGAGTTTAAAGTCTATACAAAGTAAGGATAGAATTATAAAACTAATGGTGCACGTGAGATAAGAGTAATTCAGTGAGATGCAGCAAATTAGGTAAGCTATTGATTTCACTGAACTGTAAGATAGTGAGCACAACATAACCTGTATATATTTGTCACCAGAAAATTACTAATTTTGGTTGATAGTTGTGCTACATACTTAAGATTTGTTTCAATTTAAGAAGCCTGACTGTTATTTAAATACTATGTCATCTTTTTGAGTGTATAATATAATAATGAAATTCAAACATGTAGAGACATGTGAAGCTTTACTCATATTTAATGCAGTAACAATGATTACACTAGTAATCAGGCTAGTCAAAGGGAAGCATGCACTGGTACATTTTCCAGCAGAAAAGTAGACAGCCATTGACACAGCAGCCTTCAAAGAGTAAAAAAATCCTAGCACTAACTGCCATTATGCTGCAGATATTTTAAAGAAAATAGCATGTAAATGTTTAGCTTAAAAGATGCATATAAATTATACGAAACAGGCAACTTCTCACAACACCATCAGCATTTTACATTCTTAAACACAGCCTGTTCCAGTGTCAGTGACTAGATATCCTTACTGATCAGAACAGAACGAGCACAGTGAAATCCCTCCATATACCTTCAGTGCAGGAGTGCTTTACTCATTACAGACAAATGATGACAGGGACAGAGATGTAACTACATAGCCACAATGTCCAGTTAAGTCCTTAACCTCTCTTCTGAGACCTGACAGCTGCAGGCATAGTAAGGACTAATCTTACATCCCAAACATTACTGAACTTCTGGATTGAGGAGCCTTAACATGGTACCTGATAAGAACTGGCCATTTATACAGGGGGGTTTTGCACACCTACACTGCAGCAACAGATCTCTGTAGTCTACAGAGTGCTGAAGGAGCACAAACAACCTCATTAGCGAGCGGCAGCCACCTCACCACAGCGATGCAGGTTACACAAGCTGCACAGGGCTGTGGCTAAACACTAAATACTTTCCTCACAGCACTGCAGATACAGTCGTAGACCGAGCACATCTATAGCAGTCGACAGCACCTTCTGATGGCAGCTCTGATGTACCCAGGGGATTCACTTGAGCCAGTGACAGGTGATGGCTTGAAAACAACACTGCCAGGCCTCAGGCCAGGTCTGAATCTGTACTATTAGGACTGGAGACTATTGGTTGTTCTGGCTTATTATTGTGCCCTTTGGAGAAGGCAGAGTTACACAGTGACACGTTGCATACGTGCACATGCAAAATCTCATACTGGGAACAGGAAATAACATTTCCAACTGGCAGCAACTTACACAGTTTTGCGAGGAATTAATCCTGCGTTTTACAGTACTGCTCTTTGCCACTTGGGGAGCACTGCAACAGAGTGCTGAGTCATAAGTCCATCCTAACCTGTAGCAAACCTCTAAAAAGGGTGCTACCTCAGCTTTTGCGTGTGTCCCCAGCTAAACGCAATTCCCCCGACACACTGCATCTGTAAAGAATGCAGCAGCATTTCAAACACCTAAATAAGTTATATTCTAACAAAATTTTGCTTGCTGACATGAAACAAACAGTATCTGTTCCAGGCAGGCACCTTACACTGATATGATCAGTCTCACTGGGAAACCACCCTGTGAGATACTTGAGGCAGCACCCAAAAGCACAAGTGTGGCACTGTAATTACCAGCTATGTCAAAAAGCAACTGGCAAAAGGGAACAGAATTACATCCTTGTCTAAGTTTAAAGCTAGCAATTCATAAAGTCATAGGTTCAAATAGTATAATCTAATTAATTCTTGGCAGATTTTTGCATGTTATTTCCCAGATTTTTTTTTAAATGGAAACATAAATGGAACTGTCATGTGTAACAATTTTTTTTCCCCACTATTCATTATCAGCAAGCAGCAAACCTTTAGTTTGATGTTTTCTCACCTTGGCTGCAAGTCCGCAACAACCACAAAGAGGAGAAAATCACTGGCAAGAAAGCAAAGCTCCTGTTTCACATGGCATCAAACACAGAAGCAAGGAAATAGGCACCTCCGGTCACATCATGGTGTCCTGCCTCCCACTATTCACAGCTGCATCTCAGTACAGCACATGCTGATGCTATTTTGGATCATGTGCGTTATGGTGTAGGAGCTAGGAGGTGGGGAGGAAAGACAACCCCTGCTCATGTTCACATGCCATGAAAAAAAAAATCTAGCATGAAAAACTCCTTTGGTATTTTGACAAGCAAATCACACACGCAGTATTTTAAAGCAGAGTGCCAAAGGAATTTAGAAAATTCACTGCAAACCTGCAAAAGCTTCATAAAAAAAAAGGTCTTTAATCATAGAACAATTTGGCTTGGAAGGGACTAAAGCTCATCTACGGTCTAACCCCCTGCACGGGCTGGGACACCTTCCACTAGAACACGTTGCTCCAAGCCCCATCCAACCTGGCCTGAACACTGCCAGGGATGGGGCAGCCACAGCTTCTCTGGGACCCTGTGCCAGTGCCTCAACACCTTCACAAGGAAGAATTTATTCCTTATGTCTAAGTCTCCTCTCTGTCAGTTTAAAGCCATTCCCCCTTGTCCTGTCCCTACAGGCCCTTGTCCAAAGCCCCTCTCCAGGTTTCCTGTAGCCCCTTTAGGCACTGGAACTGCTCTAAGGTCTCTAAGAAGCCTTCTCTTCTCCAGGCTGAACCAGCCCAGCTCTCTCAGCCTGTCTCCAGAGCAGAGCTGCACCAGCTCTCACAGCATCTCCGTGGCCTTCTCTGGACTCCCTCTAATCGCTCCACATCCCTGTTGTGCTGTTGCCCCATAGCTGGATCAGGACTGCAGGGAGGGGGGGTCTCCCCAGAGCACTGCAGACAGGTAGAATCCCCTCCATGACCGGCTGCTCATGCTCTGGGGATGCAGCCCAGCAGACAGGGGGTTCTGGGCTCAAGCCCACATTGACAGGTCATATTGGGCTTCCTATCAACCAACACCCCAACTCCTTCTCTCTAGGGCTGCTTTCAATCCAGTCTCCGCTCAGCCTGGATTTGTGCTTGGGATTGCCAAGACCCCAGTGCAGGACTTTGCATTTGACCTTTTTGAACTTCATCCTTTAAAAGTGAAAAGTGCTGGCTAAGAGAGAGATGGTTGCAAGTGCATAGTGACGGACAGAACAAATCCTCACTGGGGTATCTTATTTCCCCTTGTCATTTTGCAAATATCATACCTCCCACTAGATTTTATACTTAAGAGCTATACAGAGCAATTTTAACAGCATCAGAATAGTCTTCTGGTTTTTCTACCTGCATTTTGACTATGACCTTTATCCATTTCAAGTGTTTGTGAAAGCTGGTTTACAGTCTTACTCACTGACACCGCTGCCTATGCTAAGCATCAGATCTTTCAGGACACACCAATGAGAAAGCACAGGCCTACCAGTGAGCAGCACTACTGATCTCAGCCAGTTTGTATCTACTAGTATTTGAACTGCAATGCTCTGGAAATAAATGCTACTATTTACAAAGGTGAGAAAATCATTACTGCCACATTACCAGGCAATATGTCATCACAAAACCAGCAGGACAAGAAATGCTTCGAGCAAAATTTACTTCATGAATATTTCAAATTGGCCTTTCCTGAATGGAGAGTGGTCAGCACTACTTGTTAGAAAGGACTGTTAGAACATATTGCCAACGCACATGAATGCTACCCGTAGCATTAAGTCTGTTTGAACATTAATATTTAAGCATCGTTTTAAATCAAACCATTTAATAGCTACAGTTAGTCAAGTAACATTTTACATTATACAGAGTATATGCTGCTGGCTAAAGATCTGGCAACCAAAATCTATATGGTTGGCTGATTTAACTTCAACAGCTACTGATTATTCTGCCCAGAACCTCAATTGGAAGGCTAGCAGTCTGACAAGCAATTTTTATTTCAGCAAACCCCAAAGTTTAGCTTGGTTTATATCTACTTGTGATGAAGTGAAAACCACCAGCCAAACCCTGATTCACACTTACATCTCCTTAGCAAGCCAGTGCCAATTAAGTCCCCACCTTCTGCCCACCTGAGTGTGGATTCACTTGCTTGTTGACTGCAATATTATTCAGAACAGGAGCTGATTTTCACCTAATCATACTTAATGTTAAAACAGCAATAGTTTCCTCCTTAAGCATGTTTGATGATGCTGCCATAACAACACGAAAATACTTCAGCTTACAACAAAGATACATTCATTCCACCCAGTGTTTATTATCGCGCTTCTTGATAAGCCCACCTTATATTATTACTTGCAATATATTTACTAATAAAACCAGGCAAAAATTTCCCCTACATTTGAAAATTCACATGAAAGCTGTTTAAGGGAGCATTTTTACAACAAGCCAGTAAATAAATCACTTATTTTTTTAAGCCTATTTGCCAGATAGTCAAATGAAGCTGTAAGTCACCTCTGACTCTTGCAGCATAAATAAACCTGCTGAATGCTTATTTGTAATCCAAGAATATTGTATTACAGTAGTGCCATCAGGCTACAAGGCAGGAATTTCAATGCTAGCAAAAATCCAAACCCATTCAAGATTTTTATTTAAAAAAATGATGTATTTTTGCACAAGCAGAGTATCTACGATTAAATTATCTGACTGGCTTCTCAATTGTAACAGTAATAACGTGAAAGAGCCACGAAAGGCTGCCCAGCGGCCCCGTATTTTCTGCAAACCCCGCGGAGCCACACACACCGCTCGGGAGCCCCCACGCCCGGGGCTGCCTGACAGCTCCAGGGCCGGGGGGATGGTGATGTCGGAGGCGCCGAGCGCTGCCTTGGCACCAGCTGAGGCATCAACCCCTTCCCCTGCCACCGCAGGCCTGCGGAGCCCGGGGGCTACTCCCGCCGTCTCAGGTATTCCCCACACCCGGACAGCCCCGCAGGGCTCGGGCGCTGCCCACCGCAGCCCCAGGCCCACGCCCGGCGGGCACAGCAAAGCCTCCGCCGCGGTGCGGGGAAGCCACCCCGGGCAAGAAACAAGCTCTTCAGGGGCGCACTGCCCCGCTGCCGGCCGGAGCAGCCGGCGGCCGGGCCCCCCCTCCGCGCTCCCTCAGGCCGCCTCGGCCCTGCAGCACGGGTGGGGGCGGGAGGCTCAGCCGCTGCGGGCCCAGGCCCGGGGAGAGGCCCGGCGCCCCACTGCAGCCCCACTGGGCTGGGGGACACCTCCCCGCCCCACGGCAGGCGGGAGAAGCCCGGCAGGGTGGGGGCGGCGGCCACGGCGCTGAAGGACATTTTAGCGGCTGGTACCTAGCCCCGGCCCCCGGAAAATGGCTGCCGCTGGAGCGGGGCCTCAGAGCGGCCGCGCCGCCGGCCCAGAGCGGGGAGGCGGAGGGTGATGGCGGCGGTCACCGCCTCGTACCTTTGAATTTGAGCTCGTGCTGTGGTTCGAGGCTGAGGACCTGCTCCGCTTTCGCCATGTTCCTCCTCCTCGGCGGTGGCGGCACCAGGCGGAGAGGAAGGGACGGGGAGGGAGGGGAAGGAAAGGGGGAGGGAGAAGAGGAGGGAAAGCAGGCGGGCAGGGGGGCCGCGCCCGGCTGGTTTGTTCAGCCCCGCCGAGTGCCCCCGGAGCGGAGAAAGCGGAGGTGCTGCGGGCGGCGGTACGGGGACGGGACGGGGCAGGCCAGGGAGGGCGGGCGGCGGCTGCCGGCGCGCACGGTGCCACAGCGCGGACGCAGGCAGCGGGCGGGAGGCGGGATGATGCAGCACGGAGGGACCCAGAAAGAGGCTGCGGCTGACGTCTGCCGTCCCCCGCCGCGCCTCCGCCCGCCCCGCTGCCGGCAGCGCCGGGGCCGAGCGGGCGGCAGACCTGGCTTCGGGGTGCGCGTCAGGCTCCAGCTACCTGAAACCGGTCTAATTAATAGTAGTAACGGAGCTCAATCACCGCTGGAAATCACAGCTGGTAATGAATGCCGTAGTGCCCAGTAGCAGCCTCTTATGCCAGGCCTCCAGTCCCTCCACCGAGGTGTTCCGCCTCGTGGTTCACCGCGGAACCGGGTCCCTGTGGAGGGGACTGGGGGGACACAGAGCCAGCGCAGGGAGCTCGTGGGGAATGACACACTGCGGGCACCGCGGAGCGGCTGCCGGGGTGGAGAACGGGGCACTACAGGCACGCGAAAATCCCGGTAATCACCGTCACGGCTGAGGGAAGATGATGTTAAACAACTGGAGGTCCTTCTCAGGGATTTTAAAACACCACACCCCTTAAGTAAACTGTAACCAAAGGTCTGGGTTTTTGGGGAGTGCGTGTTTTTTTTTTTTGGGGGGGGGGGCTTAGTTTTATTTTACCCCAAATATTTTTTAAATATAGAGGTTGGTCTAATATGAAGCACTGCTTTAGTGATAGCCTTAGGCCAGTGTAGTTACAACAGAATCATAGAATAGTTAGGGTTGGAAAGGACCTTAAAATCATCAAGTTCCCACTCCCCTTCTGTGGGCAGGGACACCTCACACTAAACCATGTCACCCAAGGCTCTGTCCAACCTGGCCTTGAACACTGCCAGGGATCGAGCATTCACAACCTCCCTGGGCAACCCATTCCAGTGCCTCACCACCCGTAAAGAATTTCTTCCTTATATCCAATCTAAACCTCTGCTGTTTAAGTTTCAACCCGTTACCCCTTGTCCTGTCCCTACAGTCCCTAATGAATAGTCCCTCCCCAGCATCCCTGTAGGTCCCCTTCAGATACTGGAAGGCTGCTATAAGGTCTCCACGCAGCCTTCTCTTCTCCAGGCTGGACAGCCCCAACTTTCTCAGCCTGTCTTCATATGGGAGGTGCTCCACTCCCCTGATCATCCTCATGGCCTCCTCTGGACTTGTTCTAACAGTTCCATGTCCTTTTTATGTTGAGGACACCAGAACTGCACACAATATTCCAATAGTAGTACACTTCCTTCCTCTGTCACCTGTTGTTTAAACATTCTAAAAGCTCCTCAGAATGTATAAAGCGTTGCTATAACAGTCAAAGTCAGCAGGGAGTAACAATGGAACAGGCGTGTGGGATGCCCTTATCAGCAGAAACACACTAGTCTTAAAAACTATTAATTGATATACACCAAAAAGTATGCGTTAGGCAACTTCAGACATAGAGGAGTTTGGGAAGAGATTATATTTGCAGAGATAAAAAGCAAGTGTATCAACATCAGTTGGCTTTCAAAGCATAGCAACCCAAAGCACACAGTTTAGGTCAAGCAAGTCCTAATCAGGGCTGATTAGGAAACAGGTGAGGTGAATAAAAATATGGTAGAACATTGGGAAAACTCATTCTATCGCACTAACACAACCAGTGTGGTGCAGGGTGCCTCACCCTTATGTAAGTTTTTTTTTGTATCATGAATGTTGTTTTACTTCATAATCGCCCCAAAAATGTACAAGGTAGCTAAAAAAATCTTAATTCCTAAAAAGAGGGTTACTGGTGATAAAGGCAACAGCAAATGGCTGATGTGGATGTTAAAACTAACAGCACTAAAGCAGATGAAGACAGTGTTCCAAGCCCATCTGCATTGTTCACACTACATCTCAACATTTCAGCTGCTCTTGTACATAATATCCCCCATTTTCCAGCTCTTCTGCTTAACCACCTCCAAACCCATTTCATCTTTTGGTTTTGTTCTTTCATTCAATGCCAAACCAAAACAAACCTACATACACATTTAGTATAGCTCTTGGTTTTGCACAACGCAAATGAAACCTGCCAACTCCTAGATGAGACATTAGGACTTACTTTTAGAAGCCTTAGCAGTGTGTGGCAACACTCTCAAATACTGTGTTGTTCTTCCTCAAATTCCTTCTCTGCTCAAGAGAAGATGGTCACACAAGGTTGTGAAGGAACGCGTTTTCTTTTCCAGGTCTCTGCAAGTCTACTTTTCTTAATTACTTAGAAGTCCCTGGCTTCTGATTTTTGCTACTTGTGGGAGTTTAAATTATAGCATAAGCTCAAAATCAAGATCTCAAAATCAGAATAAAACTGATTTCACTTACACTTTGGAGTAGAGCTGTGTTTGGCTGATGCTCTGGGAAAGGTTATCTTCTTTCACCTGATCTCTTTGGGTTATTTTCTAAACAGATTCTCTCACTGAGCTAGGCATTCTCAGTCCAGCAATTAGTAGAAAAGGCAAGTGTTATATGAATCTGCAAGTTAATTGGAAACTAACAGTGAGGAATACAGCAAAGGAAACTTTATACAACATACAGTCATACATATTAAAAATCCTGAAGTAAACAACTGCTCAGTGTGCTACTCAGACCTTTCCAGGTTCTACTTCTGAAAGTACAAAGTGTTTGATGATCCACAAAGTTGTATCATCTTACCGCAGCTGGCAGCTCTGAACCTACCTGCTTGTATGTGAAGGACTTGCCCACACTTTGATCCAGACTGAAGTTTTTATAAAGCACAGCATTGTTTAAGTTGGAAATTTGTGAAGCAATGAATGGAGGTTGTCAGGTTTGTTATACGTAAATAATGTGTGTACATTTAACATTGTGCAGATGAGATTCACTTAAACAGGCAAGTATGAAGGCCACCTACAATATTACATTCTTATTACATACATAAACCCATCCTCACTTTATTAGCAAGACCAGAGGACAACTTGTTGCCCAGGTCAGGGTTTGATGAACAGAAGAGAGATGAACACTACAGGGCAACTCCGAAGAACATCTGAAAGCTTTAAAATTGTTGCAGTACTAAGAACAGTTTAATCTGCTGCAAAACTTTTACCTAAAAAGCTATGAAAGACTTTATCCAAGGAAAACATTCTTGTTGTTTGTGTGCAAATTAGGTGGTTTACATTTGGTTATCTAGATTCCCTATGCAAACACACGTAAATGTTTATCTCTCTATTCTAGTACATTCCTTGTGTTTACCTTTCTTATACTCTGATTAATATTCTTACCCCTTATACAAACATATTTGATGCTTTTCAAAAGCCATTTACACACATCTAAAGATAACTTAAAAACAGCAGGTACTGAGCAATAATTTTAAGTTATTCCAGGTCCCTTAAAAGAATGACAGGATGTTTTCTGCACATGAGCTCCAGCCAGTGGCTCAGCAGACACTCGTAGCCAATGTTTTCAGGTGAAACAGCAGTAGCAGAAACAGGACTTTGTTTATGCTTTTGAAGGCTGCTATTAACTGAACATCTTAAACTCGCATCATACCCCAAGACAAGAAAACTATATCTTTTCAGCCTCACAGAAGACAAGTGAGATAATTGCACCCAGCTCCATAGTTTTGTGCCCTATGTAACCACTAAAGCAGTGCTTTAAAAAACAAAAAGCAAGTTACTAACCAGCTGGCTGTATTAACAAATAAAGGATCCCTTTCCAGCATGATGGGCTCCAAAACCACTATGCAGGTATTAAAAGCACTCTGCAGTTTTGATTGACAGAAACCTGGCCTAAGTAGTCACAAATTTTATGTTTCATGCAGTCTAAGGTAAAAGCAACATATTAAATAACTTGACCCTGGCAGCATTTGTCAGACCTTGCTCTGGTGTGTGGCCTGCAGTTTCCCAGATATCACGCTGCAAAGAAAGGAAGCATTACACAAAAGCTGCATTCTCTCTGCTGTTTTCCCCCATCCCTTCTTTGTACAAATTTGTCTTCTGCCTTTGTCTGTGTATACATAAAGCAGGGAAAAGCCATAGTTTCTGAATGACCAGCAGTTACCACTTTTGGAAAAAAACTATTCAAACTACTACTTGAATTCACTTCTGCCATGGTATTGCTTACATTCCTCTCCATAGTTCTACTGCTGTTGAGATGTTGAAGATTTTGGAAGCATTTATAAGCAAAGCCAGCACATTTATAAACAAAGCCTTTTATTAATAAAATGTTTACACCTTTTTTTTTTGCACAATACATCAGACTGGTAGTGATTTAGCATGGTATTACACTATAAAAGTTTATTAGGAATGCTTAGGCTGAAAAGGCTGTTTACATTATGCCAAATCAACACTTTCTTATTTGCATTCTATCCACTATGTGGGAATGTAACAATTCAAAACAAAAAGGAGAAAACAAAAGCCTGGTTTTCCTCATTAGCATCTACAAACCAACAATACAGACAAACCTGTACACACTCTCAGGACCAGCCCAAGAGAAGACTAAAAAATGTCTCAAAACATTCATAAGCTTAGGAACTCATCACTACAATATTTCATCACTAGTAATCTGACTACATTTCATGCAGTGAAGCGATGGTTGTAAATTTGTGCAGTTTACAGTGCTGCAAAATGCTCTGTAACTTCGAGCGGCTTAAATTTGTTTTACGAGAGATACTATAATAAGAAGGCACAAACCTTTCAACCTTTGTAACAGGTTAAGCCAATCCTTTAATGAAAAGGCAGAACATTCTTATGAGGGACAAGAATTGCTGATACAAAGGTTAACCTTCAAGCTTAATTTTACAGGCAAACATTTATTAAACTGCAAGAGCTATATGCACATCAGGTTATTTTTGTGCCCTGAATGCACAAATGCAAATACAAAAGTTTCTCATTTAGAAGAAACCTACAGAACTTCTTTATTTCTTCACTGTACTGGGTATGGGGAGCACAAGGGGAAAGACTGCCAGAAATCACAGAATCATATAATGGTTAGGGTTGGAAAGGACCTTAAGATCATCCAGTTCCAACTTCTGCTGCAAAAACTCAATACATTTGTGTCTTAAATCAATTCACTGTGACAATTTCAATGTTGGATACACAATATTCAGAAATAGGAAGTATATAAAAAAGGAAGTTAAAATACAGAAGAGTTTGTCATGTCACTAGAGCCTTATAATAACTTGCTCCCCCAAGTGAATGTGCTTTTAAAGCCTTTGTTATGTGGTATAATACAGTATGGTACATGTCTCAGCTGTTATGTCTTCATAACAGTTTCATAAGGCTGTACTAATGAATTACCATTTTGTTCACAAACATTTGCCACTGTGACAGATACTTCTAGAATCTTTGGGGGAAAAAGACATTCCCCACCTATTCTTGGCTAAATCCCATAAGAAACAAAGAACAGACTGTCAAGAAAACATAATGGATTTAATAGGAAATACATACTGTAACATGAGTAAAAGGGAGGCAAGATAGTAGCAGTGAAATCCATCTAGGTGTAAGAGTTACAGCATATTCAAGTGCAACAACTGGATGGAGTATCATCCTCACACAGATGAAGAGCACCACAGAAAGCGGTCTGTAACCTTCAACATTTGAAAAAGAAGTAGCAGTTGGTTTGTTCAATAACACATGTGAAAACATTAACAAATTAAGCAAAGAAAAACCCAACCTTCTTAAAGGAAGAATACCTTTACAAAGGTAATTAGCTCCTTGAATAAAACTCACTGTTAGTGTTTCAGTAAAAATTGCAGAACCCCAGCTTGCAGGAGGAGGTAATGGAAACAGCAGATTTTTTCTAAGAAATCTTTATTTTAGAATGAGAACAGTTTCAGCAAACACTGTCCCAGTTTTTTGGGGAACAAATCATCCTACTGCCTTGATTTTTCCACATAAAATAAGAAGCCTCAAATAACTCTAAGCCACTGCAACTTCTCTAAGTATTTCTAAGTAGCTGTTTGTAGCATGTACACTCTGACAACACCATGTTCAAAATTCAGACTTCGACGGATGGGGAGGAAATGGGAAGGGGAAGGAGGAAAAAGCTGGCCCTAGGATCATTTTGGCATGCCAGAGACTAAGCCCATCAGTACTCTTGCATTTCAGATTAGTCTTATATTCATTGACAGATTTGTTATCTGTGACACTTCATGGATAAAGTTTGGTAATGCTTGCTTGATTTTTTCAAGTCATGCATTTTGGATTCTAGCTGACCAGGAAAGGGTTTGCATTCAAGCTTTTGAGACCTCCAAAATAACAGAAGGGATTTTTTCAGAAGCATTGTTGTCAGAAGGCCTAGTAATTTTAGGGAAATGTGTTTTGGCACTATTTTTCTTCAGAGAATTTTGTGAGGATTTTTAAGATGCTTAATTCCAAGCACACAATTCTCCTGCTTCAAGTAACTGACTTGTGGTTACAAAGTCTCACATTGCTTTAAAATGACTTCCTGCTAAAAAGGTGAAGAAAGTTTGTCCTCTCAAACATGAAGAGCCTCTTTTTTAGAGGTTGAAAGTGTTAGAGATATATGAAGCTTTTTAGAAAATGAATAGGCAGTGTAGAAGTTTAAGTCAGTGAATTATTCAGGTTCTCTTCACATTTGAGATTATTTTTTTCTACTTCTAGGTAGCTATTGCTGCTTATAAGTGAGCTATAGGGTGAATAACTACACAGCTCAGACAGCTTCTGTCCTGTAATTCACCAATTCCCAAGACAATCTTTGCAGATTGCTGACACAGCATACCATAAATAGACTACATCATCCTTAATAAACACTAAAGACTGCTTCACAAGTCATTCAGACATCACTGCTAAGGCTTCCTTTTCCAACTAACGCTCAGTATGTCATGCTGGAACTTAACACTAATGTTAAGGAATAATTCAGGATTAACATTGTAAGAAAAATCTTACTGAGGCCAACTTTTAAATCATTCAAGGTATTTAGCCTGATTTTTTTTTAATCATTAAAATGGTGTTTTAACCACAAATATAGATACCTCTCAACCAGGTTAAAGGATATGGCTTTCAAATCAGTAAGTAGGCATTGCCTCCTCTCCTTTTATTCTCTTCTCAAGTATGCATATTATCTTTCTTGAGCAAGCTGGTAGCATTAAACTGGTATTATGCACACCAACATATCAAAGACCCAGGTCTGCATAAAACACCTCTCTAAACTATTAGCTGTCTGATCCTGTAGCACTTAAAGGAAAGGCCTCACCGATGTCAGTAAGGGATTTGCATCTAGTAACAAAGCCTCTACCTTCTTGGCAACAGCTAAAGTTGTTAGAGTTGTTTTAGAACTTCTCAAAGCACCTGTAACAATTTTCAGTAGTTTGACCACTAGATGCTTCTGTTACTAAACATAAGCTTCCAGATTCCAGCTACTTAAGCGTTTTAGAATACCAGTTTTGAGCATGTATATAAGATCCACTACAAAACTACCAACAGCACAGATTAGGAGCCTAGCAAGTCAGCTCAGACACTTGCAATTTAGAAGTCTGGATGAAGACATCCTCCAAAACTTGGAGAGGATATTTAAGTTGCTCCAAAGCTTAAGAACTTAATATTTATCAAATAGTATTTTTGCACAAATCTGTAACTTTCATGGGAAGGAATTGTGTATTTAGAAGTGGAAACAGTCATACCTTGTCAGTTAAAAAATGCTCTGTATCAATGACACAACATGCACTGCACTACATTTTTACATACGTGATACCTCACCCTTCCAAACTTGTTTTGCAGCAATTAATTCCTTTTAAGAGTATCTGGAAGTCTAGTCTCTACAATAAGCTCCATTCATTCAAACAGAAAGGCATAGTGGAAGAAAACATCAGTCCTGAGCTTTTCCAATAACTTCTTAACAGAAAAAAGAGAAGTTATTAAAAATTTAGCTGGAATGGTTAATAATCAGCACTCTGAACACTCAAAGGCTAATGTATCGCCAAATAGAGAAGTTATGTTAGGACAAAATACCATTAATTTCAGCATGCCTAGTGCCAGATGAAAGCAGATGGCCTAACAAATTATTAATACAGAAGTAACCATTTTTCTCCAACAGAAATGAAACAATGAACATGTGCATCTCATCCAGGGAAGAATGCATTCCAGCCTTCAGCTAGGGCCAATTGATCAATAAACAGTTATCTTGGCTCAAGAGAACTTACATCAACAGTCTGTCATTTGAAATAGGCATGCATTAGAAAGCAGCCTCACTTCTGTGTCTGTAGTTTGGACAATCTGAAACACTGGCTATTTCTGTGTTTTTATTAACTGCAGTAATTCAAGATCAGAACTGCAAAAAGCACATGAAGTACACTGGCATTCCACTCAGACTGGTAACAAGACAAAAGGAGTAGGGAGGCAGTAAGACTTAGCTACTTTTGAGAAGAGACAGATTGTTGTTTTGAGGTGTTTTTTGTTTTGTTTTTTAAAGTCTAATTTTGGTGTATAGCAAATAGTATAGAGCAGAAAGCAGTTGATAAGGATTTGCTAAGATATATGGATCTCTCCTTTGACTGGAGAGCTACAATAACCTCAGTGCTAGCCTAGCTCTCAGTCTTGCCTAGTGTCCAACATTTTGAAGTTAATAAATCTTGGATGGATACTGTTAAGCCATTTTTGTTATCTCACTGAAAAACACATTAAAATCCATTTCTACATGATAACAGGCAATAATAATTTATAAAATCTGAAATTCCTTTTTCTACCAATCTACAAGAAAGATATTCCCAATAACTGAGACTTTGCTTCTACTGCTACCATCCTTCCAACGTCAAGAATTTCCAGATTTATTACTATCCAACTTGAATAAAAGCAGAAATTTCTGTATTGCAGTTAAGGTACTAAAGCACCTGGTATCTTGATATAAAACAGACTTCTGAAGCACTATGAACACAAAATATTTTTAAAACCTTGCTGAATTAGATAACCATACAATTTATTTTTAAGAAATTTGCCAGGATTTAATCGTTGACTAAGAATTTAGACATTGTAAAGAAATCGGGGATCTCTGTGACTGCCACTGTAGAAATGCTACACTGAATTACTAACCTGCCTTTTTATAATTAAAAATATGCCCGACAGCAAGTTTACACTGTTCTTTATTTCCATCAAGCATTTTGTATGAGTATAGAAGTTTTCTGTTAATAATTTACTTGCTTTGAGTGACAGAATAAAAATATACATCAGGCTAAACACCAAACACAAACCTGTCTCTACTATGAGATGTTTTGTTAAGGATCAGTGTTTAAAAGAAGCCTCAAACAGCCTTCATTTTATGAAGATCTATTTCTTGGGCTCTCTGAAAGCATGTAGCCTGTACAACTGTGGCAAAGAAGGCACAATAACATCGCCAGGTAGGTAGAAGGCATGACAAAATGTAGCCACCAGCTTTCATTAAAACATACTGACCCATCCAAAATCTCACTGTAATAGTTCACCTGTAGATCTATTCCAGAGCAAAACAGTAATTCTCACTAATACAAACCAATCTGAAGTACAAGTCCTTTCATTTCTTACCAACTTTTCTGTACTTCCTTCAGAGAAAATACTTGAGATGATAGAATACCAGATTACAAACAAAGAATAAGCATCATCAACATGACCTCATTTTGATACTAAAGCTAAACAGTGTATTTTAGTATATACTCAAGTCTATTAAGCTCTTTTTCTTCAAGAGTATAAAGTTTCTCACTAGTTCTGGTAGGAAACACAAAGTAAAAATAAATAAAATAGTACAAAGGGGTATGGTCAACCTACAGTTTAATTGAAATTAATACCAATACTAAAACCAATAGATAATAAACTAAACACTGATCTGCTAAAAACTCTCACAGATGAAAAAACCCACGAACCATGAGGTAATGATCTACATTATCACATGGTCTTAAGGTTACTTCCTGTTTGTATTTTTGTGCCCAAGACAAGAAAGACTGGGTGCACCGCAGACAAAAACTTCTTCAACAGACAGTCCTCATGGTACACCAACAGCATTCCCTATTGGCCCTTTTAAATGTGATCCAAAGAGAAAGAATTTTAGTCTGCCTCTAGATGAAGTCGCAGTGGCAATACATAGAACGCAGGAAAAACCACCTGATGGAGATACCCCGGGAGTTTATCCATTGGTATGGAATGGAAGGAGTGTATAAGATTGCATTTTTTTCCTCTTTTTTTTAATCTTACATAATTTATAATACTTTAGACACCGGTCTCATAAATATAATATGAACACTTTACACATGCCAAGCAATTAAAAGCTTTCCCCAAGAACTTTTAGGTCTTACCTGAACCACTGACAGCATCTGTTTACAGCACCTGGCTTTAGTCAGTAACCACTTTTAGTCAGAACTACAACTAGGTTTTCTTCAACCAACATCTTACTATTAAAAATCTTGTAGGAACAAAAAGAAGCCTACAAACACATCAGTTTGCCTTAAAGTGATTAAGTCAGCATGAAAGAAAGATTGTCTGTGGTTTAAGAACTGTTGCTTGTGTCCCCACCCTTGACGCATATCATCTTTAAATAAAAAGTGCAAATGGGATTTGGGGACTGGATAGACAGATGTGCCTATTGTTTGTCTTCAGTTGCTTATTCTGTAGCCACCTCTCATCAACTGTCCCATCATACTTTGGATTAGCTACAATTTAGCTACTTGGCTAAAATAAGGCTCACTGAAGAAAAGGAAGAAGTGACTTCTAACTTCCAGACTCTTCCCGCCCTTAAGTCCCACAAAAGTGCTCATTTCCCTTTTTACGAAAACACAAAACCACCCTAAAATCTTGATTACAAGACTATTAAACATTTCGGTACTACCATCCATATAGTCACCTTCCCGTCAAGCAAGGCCAAAAAAGTGATGATGGATTCCCTTTGAATGCAAGAGATACTACACTTTTTGTAAGTAAACAGGCTGACATTACGATTGCAGTCTCTTCTGCGAGTGTACAAATGTCAGATGAACTGGTCCATTTTTGTGGGACCTTGTGTGTATTAACACCAGCAGATAAAGATCTAAGACTGATAATATAAACCCAACGTGAACTATTAACTTCCAAGACCACCTACTGTATAGGCAAGTTTGATTTTCTAAGGGATCAGTCAACAGCAGCTGCGCTTTGTCACTGATGGCTGTCTTCTAAGTTTGAAGCCCTTACCACTAGACGGGGGGTTGGTGTCAGTTGATGGAATTCTGCGACCTACAAGGAGGCAGAAAAAAAAATTACTGCAAACGTTATACTTGAAACTAATTCTAAGCATTCAGTATATTTTTTGGATTAGTCATACATCATTAGTGACAACATTCCTGCATAAAAGGAGGATGGTCGTTAATAGTCTATACTATGTCTGCAAGAGGTATGGTTCTACAGAAGAGCAAAGGCAGTTTTGAGCTAATTTTGCAGTGTTTATACTTCAGGCTAAGCCAGACTTTGAGAGCTAAGCTGTAAAGCTACCCAGAGAATATACTCTGCAGGATGCAATACCATCTGGAATATCTTCATTAAGAGCTACCATCTTGACCTGTATTTCCACAGTACATCACCTGCACTGGGTTTAGCACAGAAGTGCTTGTAAAGGCAGCTGCTCTAGTAATCTAATCAGTCATTAAAATCGACTATTCCTGGTTAAGTATTCTTTTCTGAGGAGGATTTATGATACTTTTTCCATAATTTATTCAAGATCAATTTTAGAGAGCAGCTATTAAGTCAGTAAATCAGAAAGCTACTCTATAGCACACACTTTTTTCATCAGCTTCAATATATTCAACTGCTTATAAGAACTATTTTTATACATTTGTGATACTGCCTGAAACATCCTGCAAATAATCTTTAATAGAATTCAGTTTGGGATACTGTCTGCTTTGTATTCACACAAGAAACTTACTGTCATTCACTCCAGGAAGGAATCAGAAAAGGTTTGCAATTTAAATTTAAAAACCTCCTGGTATCACAGAAATACATGTGGAAAATCTACACACAATAGTTGCTATTTCCCATGCAATAATCTAGCCTTCATGAATTCTTATATTTTTGAAAATGCATGAAGTGCAAACACTAAGAGTGCGAACTTCATTCCTTTTCTCAGCTGTATAAAGTCTGGATCATCTCCACACTATTTCCTTTTCATTCCATAACCTTGGAAGTACTAATTGAAGCATTCAATAACATATATAACAAGATGACACAGACTTGACATGAGTGTCCTGCTATTTATCCAGCAATATCACAGTAAGCTTAAAAGCTCTAAAAGGACTATTCAGAGGTCATTAGATGATCAAAAATTTATACAGCGCATTTTGCAGTTTGTATTCATGCCAAACTGTCACAAATTCAAGCCAGTATACTCTCACCTGAATACCACAAGAATTAATCAAATTTCTACTTGAACTTCTTTCAGAAAGCATATTAACTGTTTTAATACTTACTAATTTCTATAAAGAGTTCATTAATGTTAATTGCATTTTTTGCACTTGTCTCTACAAATATTGCATGAATGGAATCTGCATAGTCTTTAGCATCTTTTTCCATGACTTCTCTGCAAAAACAAAGAAAAAACTGTGAATGCAAAACCCACCATTAGTCAAAAATCTTAAGGGATAGATTAAGCTTTCAACTGCCTCACTAATGAGTATCTTGTACGTTACCTGTTTGGCATCACAGCCCTCCCTCATCCTGAACTTAATGCTCATCCTTTACGCTGTCTCCTTGCCTTGGGTATGAGCAGCACTGAAGCACAATCATAAACTAAACAATGCCTTAATCCATCTGACAGCATTACAGTGGAGTTTGTTTCTTGAGTGCTTTAAGTGTAGGTCTGCAATCAGTCATTATAGGGTGTTTTAATCTTGACACACACAGTTTTAGATGTACTGAAAAGATATTAAAGCATTAATTCCACTAATCCAGTGGATTTCCTACAGCTGTTTACAAAAATAAGTATCTCGCAACACTGCACAAACCATTTGTACAGCATTTACTTTACATGAAGCATGAAAATGTAGCTATAAACAGGAACATATTTAGACTGAGCAAAGAGTCAAGAAGTGAAAGTTACTCTACACCCTTAAGGTAGGCAAGTTGGTAACATTTCCTTAAATAACATGAAAAACAAAGCCCAATATGTAGAGAGAGGATTGGACTGTATGTTTTATCACCTTACATACAATTTCTAGAAAACACAGGCTGCTTTCAGTAACAAAGGACTATAAGGTATCAAAATCACAGACTAGATCATTAACTCAAATACTGCCTGTGACTGAAGTACAAGGAATCTTGTTCATCAGCTTGAGTAACAATGTTAGCATATTTTATGTCAACTAAGCACCAAGAAATAAACATTTGAGACAAATACTACCTACATGCTTTGTATTTACCTTCTAATTAATTTTATGTCATCAATTCTTTCAAGAGACATGCTGCTTGTAACAGAAGTTATTAGAGCTCACTAGGTAACTCCTACATATTAACAATTTGTAAAATTATACTAAAAAATAACTTTGCAGTGATTCTTTAAACACATAACCATCTGTCTCCTTTGAGACAAGAGCTGTGGTACCTTTTCCAATAAAATCTAAACCCAAGAAGTTTGCACACACCTTCTTTCTGATTTTTGGCTTATTCAACCCAGACATCAATAAAAAAGAGCTTCTTTTGTTTTCAGTACATGACTTCTTGAAAGTCTGGCTGTTCATAAAGTTTCTCAAGAACTTTTCCTGCTCCCTGCAACTATTTCAGCTATGAGCCAAAGGGAAGGAAGGCACCTGAACAAGCAAGTTAGAAAAGCCTACACAATGCTTTCCAACAGGCTTGATCTTTTCCTAACAAAATGAGGTGCTACAGACTGACAGGGGTACTTCTTATAAAGTGAGATAAACAGCTTGTATTACACTGTAGTTTCACAGGGAGTTTAGACTTGTGTAACTTGGCACTGCCTCTAGAAAAGGTAATCCTGTCTCACTGTAAACTGCTCATTCCTAACTCTGCTATCCCACCTCTGTTATGCCAGCAAGTGTTCATGGTGTGAGAAACATAAATATACTTGGATGAGTTTTTCTTTTTTAAAATGGTTAGTTTTAATCTGGATCTATTTTATAGCCCAATTTACTAGCCCATCACACACTTACACCAACATGGGGAGGAAATGGGTAAGACTGTGCAAGGCCAGACTATCCAAGTCTTCTGACAGCAGAAACAGCTCAGACCACTTGTGAAACTACAGTTCTAGTGCAAAACAGCTTAGATTGCTCTATACCTTTCACCTGATCTGAAATGTTAGAATATTTAGCACTATGAGCTTAAGTGAATATCTCCAAGTTACCAAGTTACTTACCTTACATCATTAAGATCACACTTATTTCCTGCAATAGCTACAACAATGTTCGGAGGTCCATGTTGTCGAAGCTCTTTAACCCAGTTCTTTAATGTTGAGAAAGTTTCCTGATGTGTTGAAAAAACAGAAAAAAGAAAATAAAGAAAAAGAAGAAATTAAAGACTCAGAACTGGCCCATGACACCCTCACACCCCACACAAAATAGGAATGCTGAGAAAATATCACATTTCTTACCTCCTTTGTGATGTCATACACTATAATGGCTGCTGCTGACCCTCTGTAATACATTGGGGCTAAAGCACGAAACTGGAAGAAAGACACCAGACATTATGAATCTGATCTTCTACTGACCTCCATGATCTCATTATTATTATACTATGAGGAAGCGAAAACTAGCTTTAAAGTCCACATTAGTGGAAACCTTTTCTTTACAATTACAGAGATGCTGTGCAACAATATACATAACTTCCATTCAAGTACCGTTTTACAAAGGCCAACCAATAAAAAAAATGGCTTAGAGATCAGCAGCACACTGAGAAAAAGTAGGAAGCCAAACTTGACCTTACTTTGACTAGATTAGAATCTCCCATTTAAAAGATTGTAGATTATATGCACAGACAGGATATATACTCAACTTTAAATACAAAACAAGGAGAAAACAGTCAAAATTGAACTAGCTTCTTACTCCAAGACATTCATGCTTTTGGACAAGAAGTAATTTCAAGAAATCTAGGATATATTACTCCTGCTCTGAAATGTACAGAAGTTGGTATCAGCCTCTAGCCCCATGGATCAGTCATGGCACTCTTCAACGCTAGAAATGTTGGTTTCCTTTCTTGTGATTAAATTTACAGCTTCAGGGCTTTCTTCCCCCCTCCCTCCCAAGTTAGAAGCATGTTTAAAATTGAGAACTGCAAAAGCCCACAGCCATGTGACCTGTTGCAAACAGAGCTTTAAGGAACATGCTAGATGGCAAAAGGCTACTGTAATTCTATTGTAATATTCAAAATTAGATCTACACCAGGTGTATTTGGCTGGTAGTGCATTTGCAGGATATAAACCAAGCCTGTGCCTTTGCATGGGCAGCGCTATGAATCCAGGACTGAAAAAAGTGATAAAGCGTACGATTAAGTTGCATCAAAACTCAAGCATTCTTAAAAACAGTGTGATATTTTGTGATTTACAAAGAAACAGACAACTAAACTAGCAAAGAAAATTCAGTCAAAGCAGAGTAAACTGCAGGTATCCCTTTTGTGTAAGCATATGTGATTTAGTGCTTTTGTGCATCACATTACTCAGGGTAAGAATCATGACTAGAATACAAGTTTTCATAAAAGCTTATTCAGTTCTAATAAAATACCAATTTCCTTTTGCTTAGTACAGTTCAACTGAGAGCACTACTATAAATCATGAAAAACTTTCTATAAAGCAGAATTCCAGAGCATTTACGTTTGGCTCTCAAATTGTGTTTTGAAAACAGGATTTTGAACACAAAGTTCAGAATATAAAAATATTTAATAGTGGGAAAGGGAAACACAGGCAGGGATTCAGATCATGTTGGGACATAATCCCTCTCTTCCTCCCAGGTACTAAAATCTAAAGGGAAACATATTTGGTAAACCACCACTTGGACTGGTTGCAACCTGGCTTTTTGATTATTTGACTATTTACATTGGGAATAAACCAACTTTCAGTTGCTGATTTTGTATTACTCTCATTTCCTGACTGCTAACACTTAGACACTTTTTTCCACCTAAGGGCAGCCGGCAGATAAAATACATTAACAAAACAGATGTCACCAGAAACACTGAATTTTCCTTTTGCTATTTTTCCAAAGACTTCAGCTTACCCTCCAGCCTCCAATTTGTGTTTTGACAGAATTATTAAGACAAAATTATCCAGAGAAACTCAAAATCGTAAGATAAGAAGACAAAAAAAACTGACTGCTCTAAGTGATCTGCTACAAGTCATCACCTATCAACTATACACTGTGTAGAAGAAATGAGAGAAGAGAGAAGGCTGCGCAATGAGCTGTGTGAAGTGCGTTAGTGCACATTTCCACCTCTGGAATGAGGCAGACCCACCACTCCCTGAAGTCATTTAGAATATGGGATTGCCCAGTGCAGGATAGAATTATTCACTCCTGGGCTTCTGAAGTAGAAAACAGCAAATGCTCCTCAAGAAGCCAGGACTACAAATTCTGTGCATTAAGTATCATAGCTCAGCAGAGACATTTTAGTTCCAAGAATGGTGTGGACATTTACAGTATTCCAGATATCATGGAGGAAATCCCTTCCATAATTCATTGTTGGATGTAACTCTGCTACAAATTTCAGGGAAAGGCACACATACAGACATTTGTGACTAGCAGCAAGTGACAGTGCTGCTCTGTTTTGAAGAAAGAAACATCTATGAAGATATTGGCATAATTAGAAGTAAATAGTAAGTAAATAGAAGTAAATAGAAGTAAATATTCTGGCTCTCATTTCACTGGTTTCCTTGGCTATATTGTGGCCTCACAGCAACTTTTCTCGGGTGCGGAACATAAGCTTCACAGATAGCACAGCTCACAGGTCAGAGACCAGGTAAGGCACTTTTCCTGGTTTTATTTCAAGAAAGATATCACTCAACTTGTATGGAAGGAAATTAAAGAGGTATCATTCAAAGTCAAAAAACAAACACAAGGAACATGATGGTCATGTGCAGAGATGCTTACTCTGATTATAGTGTGCTGAATCCAAATTACAGTGTTCTCCCATGGCTTGCAAACACAGCTAAAGTGAACAGGATGGAATGCTAATATGCATTGGAAGTTTCTTGCCAAGTTGTGGCAGGCATGTTCATAAAGCTTTCAATTTAAGAGTACAAGCCTCTCAGAAGTCATATTCTACCTCCCAGTAGACTCACATGCCAGCATTGACATTTCCAAATGGGCTAGGATGTTCACTGAAGACTAACTATTCACAGAAACGCTGAGTGAGTGCTGGTAATGGAACAACTTGGGTATTTCTAGTAACATGGATACTATTGGACATATCCCTGGGACACATCCCTGGCAACATAAATTTGCTTTATACAGTGCTGCTGGATGGAAATAAACTGTCATTCAAAATCTAGGACACTGAAATGCAATACAAATATACTTCAGTTACTTTCTAGAGCCAATCCTGAAAAATAGTACAGCTGCATTTTCCAGCTATTATCCTGAAATAATAACCCAACCTGATCAAAACTGACTCTTATGAGGGACAGCTCTGGTATCTATCTTTGTTACAGTTCACTCTCATCCTAAATAAACTTGTCACAAGTGACTGATAATTGCCAATAGTTACCAGTCAAGAATCTGCAAGACAGCATTCTTAATACAGCTAGTATGATTTCTACCACTGTTACTAGGAATCCATAAACACACAAGTTCACTAGCAAAGTCTTCCTTTTAAATTCTAAGTGAAAATCATGCAAACTAATGAACTGATTTCATTTGACTAGTCATTTTCTTGAAAGCTTTTGTTGCCTCCCCTCAGAGCTACACATGCTGCAGAGATCAAAACATCAACATAGATTTCTTGACATAGCTTCAAACATCAGATTTGAGGAAAAACTTTATAAAATAATAGAAGATCAGTTAGTACCCATAACACTGCTTGAAACACTGCTTTTTAAAGCCTCAGCCCATACCTTACTCACATTAATAACCCGAACACTGAAGCTAACAATGTGTTAGCAGTTGTAGATTTTCCCAGAAGTGGGGCCTTACTCATACTATGAAACACAATTACTCGTTTCACTTTGATTCTCATGCTGCCAGATGCACTGGCTGCAAAGTAACTCCAGCTGAATGTTTAAAACTCAACTAGAAAAGGTGCTAGAGACAGCTGCTGGCTCCCTCTCCACCCTGTTTTCTTTTGAAATGGCACACTTAGTGAATCTAAATCCAATCTTTTGTTTTTAAAATCTCCTCTTAGGTAATCACCCTCAGCTCTGTCCTTTAAAAATCCAAAAATAAAAAATAAAAACATATTTACAGGCATAAACCTGCCTAGAAACATTCTAGGACATGTTCATAAAACCAGATCACATTGTGACTTTCAAGGGCAGGGCTGAAAACTGACCCAATCTCTAGCCAGAACTATCAGCACAGATATTAATTCTACTCACCCGCTCCTGTCCAGCTGTATCCCAAATTAGGAATTTATGCAGCTCATTTTGATACTGTACAGTCTTGGTCATAAATGAGGCTCTGGAAAAAAAATTACAGCTTATGCTTTTCAGAATATAATCATGCTCTTAGAAGATCACCACCATAAGCTTTCAAAAAGGTCTGTATCTCAATAAAGTGCTTCTCACACATATACACACAAAACTGATACAGACTTTCATACATAAAGGCTGAAATTAATGAGGCAAAGGGCCCCAGGGGATGAAATTCAACTAAGAAAACAGAAGGAACACAAATGCAAATTTTAAGCTTTTATTGTTCATAAGCTTTTGATAAAATTGAAGGCTGTATAGCCAAAAAAAAAATCAGGAAGGTCAGCCTTTTTAACAGCACTCTTCTAAAATGGAGGAATTGTCACAGCAAATCACTTAAGCATGTACCAGAAATTTCCAGAGGGAAAGAGATCAAGCCTTCCCCTTTGTATCAGCTTTTTCTATCTCTGTCCTAACATTCAGATAAATGCTGGCAATGCTATACTTGGGAATAAGATAAAGAAGACTCATATCACTATAGGTAGGTGTTAAGGAGAGAAAAGTCAATAATGAGCAAGTTGCTTGTTTTCTGCACTCTGCACCGCTCCCCAAACCTATTCTTATACGCTTCTGTCTGCAGAGGCTTATGCACTTCAGAAGACAGTTCCCTACACTCATTCCTATGCTCCAGCTGCCCCCACCCAACTTCTAGCTGTTCTACAGTAACATACTGAAAAACATTGTAAAGTACTTGTGTTTTACTTGATCTACTTTACATGAATCACTGTGTTTTCCACATGAACATGAATTCTGAGACCTAATCTTTTACAAGGGGGAGTTCTTTGCTCTGTTACCTCCAGGCACATTTTTTACTATAGAAGTCACACAATGAATTCAAATATTGGTTGAATAAGAACTATAGATGCCATGATAATTTTAAGCATGTGAGATCCTACATTATGAACCTCAGTACCCTTTGCATGCTTAATGCCTGTCACTTGACAATACTGAAGGTTCCCAAACTTGTTCCACTGTCAGTTCTGGACAGAATACAGGTGGTTGCTCGTGCTGGAGTCTTCTACAGTACACTAAGTTTGTTGTAGATTCAGAGAGCAAGAATCTCTCAGCATGGTCAACAACACAAAATACTGGACTCTGAACTTTTGTCTTGGATCTTAAGTACCACCAGGGAACAGATTTTAATGATGCTTGTGACACTTCTGTAGTTACTATAACTGGAGTCTTTGGATATGTTTCTGTGCTGTAGAAAGACAGAACAGCTATCTACATTTTTAAAAAGCAAAGGGAGCAATTACCCGAGGCTTTCAGCTACTAAGAGGTAACCTCCTCTCCATTCCTCAAGCTCAGATAGTTTGCCAAATAGTATCTCAATCTTCAAAGCTTATTATTCTTTTAAGAGGCCAAATAAAAGGTTGCAGCATCACTAAGAAGAGTCTAACTGCAATACATTTCAATGTTAATACAGTTAATTAGATTATGTGTTTTAGCAGAGAGCAACAAGAAATAAAGTGATAGGAGTATCTGTTGCAAACCACAAAAAGACTTCCACTTCCTTAAGACTGCTACAAATTAAGCATCAATTCTGAATTCTCTAGCCAACATGGAAACAACTCCCTAAATCATAGATTCTTTCTGAAATTACCTTACTTGGTTCTATAAACCAAAACATTCCTATACAGTCAATTTGAACTGAACAGCTGTGTTGCTCTAATTCACATCACAACTAAACATCCCAAATGGTAGCTGATAACAGAGGATGAATGCTTCTTGAAATTCTTTGACAAATGGAAGCTTTCATTGTGACAGATGTCAAAAAAAACAAAACCAAAACAAAACAAAAAAAACCCCAAGAAAACCAGCTTAAAGACAAACCACTTTTGGGTCAACAAAGCCTTCCAAATTACAGCTATACTCAACCACTTCTAGTAAGAAAACGGGCATTATCCCTACTAAGTATCCCAGCTGCTTCTACCAGTTAAGTAAGCACTGTAACTACTTGTATAAGATGCACCTGAAGTAGTTTTATACTCATTAATAATTCCTTTCAATGCTATAATGAAAGACTAGATATTCTGCAGTGCCTGATATATGCTGATCAGGAATATATCAGATATATGCTGGTCAGGCAAACCAGAATATGCCTTCAACATTCTGAAAAGACAAAAGTTGCATAATTCTGACAGGATTTCTACAGCTGCCTGTATTTGAACCTGAATGATGAGCATTCATGATAAAGTGCGATTGCTCAAATAACACTAACAGGAATGAAAAAGGGACAGGAAACAAGATTGTGTCTTATGAACTCAAAACTACAGCAGTAAACATAGAAAGGTTCTCAGCTTTAGTTTTAGGATGATCAAAACTCCTCTAATCCTTAGCTTGTTCTTCCCATCTCCTAAAACAAGGTCTAGAAAGTTTCAAAATTAATTTGCTTAAAATTTTGGGACTGCATCCCTGCTATTTAGGCAAGTTTTGGTTCATTTATACTACTACAGCAAACTACCAAGATACCAAATCCTCAGACCAACGAATGATTGTGGTAAGATGGCTAAAAGATGTATTTTAAGTCTGTCACTTCAAGAAAGGATACTAATCCCAGTGCTGTCATTAAACCCATGCAGACAAATTCTCTTCTGCACATTACCCTCATTAGCACAATAGCCAGCATCTTCTAACAGCACCTTAAGTTACTACATATTATCTGTTACAGACATTCCCCTGGGAAGACATGTGCCTGTGATCCCCCTTTGTTCCTGCCTCCAGATAGGTGCTACGCTGGAGGAAGGAGGAAAGAAAAAAGAAAAGGAAAAAGAAATCAACCAACACACCACACAGTCTGAAAACTACCAGATTGAAAGAAACCGACTTTGGAGGGAAGACAGCAAGACTTGATGAAATTCATTCCAAAGCTACCTTTGTTAACAGGGAAATTTATTTTAAAAAGCATACTTCCTACAGAGTACCCTGCATTTCACTACCAGTTATTTACATGCAAAAAAGAAAAGAGAAAAAAAAAAGGTTGGGGGCACAAGGGGAAATGGGGAGGGAGACAGAGGGGAAGACCAACGGAACTATATTTGGGTTGGCTTTTTTTTTTTTTCAGCAGGACAGGATGAGATACAGCCGACTTTTATCAGCAGTATCTTTCTTGGTCAAAGAAGTAGTACAGCCTGTGCATCACCTGGGACAGGAAGTTGCACTGACATCCCCCCACACACACTTCTCGGCATCAAGCGAAGTCACGTCCTTCTGTAAAGGAATTGCTACCAAGACATAAGACACTTTCAAAGCAAAAAAGACAGCAAAGGAAATAAAAACATCCAACTACTCCAAGAATTCCTGGTGTTTGGCCCTCTTGTACATTCGAAGATTTGAGCTCAGTAATGTTGCTATTCTGAGGCTCAACTTTTAAACATCCTTACCTGTGAGACCAATTACATGAACAATTTCATCAGTTACTTACACTTGTGTATTGCATATAGATGTGTAAAATTACAGCTAATTCATTAAGAGAACTACAGCCTGAATCAGCATGCTAACTACCTTCACAAGAGGCTTGCCTTTTAATATAATTAAAAAAAAACCCTTGAAAAATAAAATCATGTAGTCACATAATAGCCTTCAAAACTTAAGAATAGTGTATGAGAAAAGCACATTATTCCTTTAACAGAAGCATCATTTATTCAGAACCCAGGATCTCTAGTACAATTTTGCTATTTTAGATTAAGAATACATAATGGATCCAGATCTCACACATGAAAATAGAGTTATAGGAGTGCTGCATACACTTTTCCATTTCCTAAGGTAGCTCATGAGCTAATGAAGGCTGCAGTCATGTTTATTACCACATTCGGCTGCCACAATGGAGAATCGAGTATTCAGGAGGTACAGACATATATTTACACAGTTTGTTTTTAGTCTTAAATAAATCACTTTTACTTAGTTTCTTACCCTATTGTTGGGTTGATGTTGGGATCAAAGCTATCTTCTACAAATCTCCATACAATACTCGACTTGCCCACACCAGTATCCTAAAAAAAACCAGAAACAGTTGAAAGAGACATTAGTTACTATAATCAGATATTTCTTTTTGTCCTCAAATTTTGCAGTGCACTGTACATGAATCATATATTCCCAGAGAATCTCTGAGAAGTTATATTCTGATATACATTATTTAGATATTATACATTATTCAGATATTGGATTAATTTGGTAGAAATGACAGGTCTCTGACAAGTTAGCTTTCTAAACAAAATTGTTAAGATATCTTTATGAAGGACTATAAAATCTGCATTCATGCTTATAATTTATTCAAACTTTGTTTTTTCCCAAAGCTATGCACAGATTGCATTTGAACAATAGGGAAAGACCATCTACAACTTTTAGTAAAATAGACAGCAGTTAAGTACGGTATTCTATTTTTTTCAAGCCAATGGAGCACACTAAGTCATATAAGAGTGACACACACATTTCAATCTCTGACTAATGCTGTCCCACCCTGCTTAATGAAAGACTTGAAATTTCTTCTGTGACACACCTGAAACATGCATCTAATGGAATTCCACAGAGCTATAAATGGCAAAAGAGAAAACGCAACATAAAAATTCTGGATCATGTATGTATTTGCACCCCTGACTTTATGGTTGAAAGGCACCTTTAGAAGAACTCAACTACTAGCAGCAAGACTGTTCTCAAAAGCAGCTGAACATTTTAAATGGACATTTAGTTAAGACAAGTGAAGACAAACATTTTGCTTTATATTTCAAGAATCATTAAAATTTAAAGAGAAAAAACTCTGAGAAACTGCTTAATTAAAATTTTACACTACTCATGCATTTTCTTGAATCTTCTAAACGTTGTAGTAAATTTGGGTACAGTACGCAATGGCTGTGTTTATCTTTTCAAGCTACTTTCCTCTCACAGAAAAGCTTATTATCTCAGAACACTGACGCAGTTCTTGACTACAGGAATTCAACGATCAGCTTTCCTGGGCACTTATTCTCCTCTTCTTACATGAGGAAAGGTTTCTCAGGTCAGGTGAATGCGAACAGTACCTCGCAGTTACCTCAAATGACTTCATAGCAAAAGAAGAACAGAAACACTCATTTTTTCCCCCTGAAGTGCAGTGTGGCCATTTAGAAGCACAAAACAAGTCTGCTAGGATGTATAACTCAGGATTTAGATGCAGGTGGGAACAACTCCACCTATTCAACGTGAGGCTCTCCAGTGAAGCCCTCAGACCAAGCCAAACCAACAACACAGCTTTATAGCCTTAACTTTTTCTAAACGTCTACCTCAGTTTGTTTAATGTCTCCTTCTTCCACCACCTGCAACGCTTCAGACACTTTCAAAGTCTACATGCGTTAAGAAAAAAAGTTCAAGCCCCTCCCCCTCGAGTCTGACTTCAGGTACCTTTATTTATTTATTTAGTGAATTCCAAGCCTGGAAGAGCTTACGCAGAAGAGTGAAGCACACACTGGGTGCCCCTGCTTCCTCTTTCCTCTTTTATAAAGCAAAACATCGAAAAAAAGAAGAGATATTTACCCCTGGAGAACGCCTACCCTATGCAGGTGAAGGCCTTTCCGGCCGCACGCTGTCCTCTGCGGGACGCGGCCCCACAGCCGGGGCGCGCCAGCAGCCCCAGCGGGAGCGAGGCCCACTCTTCACCCAGGGAAAGAGCTCTCCAGGCTTAAGCAGACGCTCTCCATCACTGCAGAAAGCGTTCCAAGCCAGCCCCTCAGCAGACCCGCTCCCTGCCACCGCCCCCGGCCCGCGGAGAACCGGCCGCGAAGCACTTACCCCCAGAAGACAAACTTTCAGCTCCCTCAGAGCCATGGCCGCGCAAACCGTGCCTTTAACAAGCGTCGAAGACACAGCCCAGAGCGATCATAGCCCTTGCCGGGGCTCGCGTGTCGCCGAGGCCCGCGGGGGCAGCCCCCCGCCTCCCTCACGCCGTAGTTACCGACCAACCTTCCTCCGCAGAGCTGCGCGGACACGGCGCCATCTTGGGCGGCCCGCCGGCGTCACCTGACCGCGCCCCCGCCCGTCACCGCCGCGCTTTTCCTCCCTGTGAGGAGGCGAGGCTGGGTGCTGAGGGGTGATTCGCTCCTGGGCTGCGGCTGGGGGTTAAAGCGGTCGCGTTCCGGCTGCGCGAGGGCTGACCCGCAGGCAGGAAGTACCGACGTCTCCTCCCTTTGCCCTCCCGCTCCCCTCCTCTTCCTCGTCCATGTCCATTCCAAGATGGCTGGTAAGTGGGGCTGGCCAGCGGGGGGTGCTGGGGCGCTACGCCCCAGGCTGTCGCCGTCCTCGCCGTAGTTCTCTGAAATCAACACCCCGGTATCTCTCTTCTGTTTTTGTTTGTAGGGGTCCCTTTGTATTTTGTGGATTTGCAGGATGACTTAGATGATTGTGAGTAACTATTTTTTATTTTTCTGCTCTTTAGGCCCTCCCCCGCTCTCCTATCCCGCGGTTCTTTCGTCGCTCTCTTTCCCTCTCCGCGTTTTTATTCAGGTTAGGGTGAGGGGAGGATTTTTTGAGGCTGTTTATTCTGATGAGGGCTTACAGGGTGCTAAGGTTTTAGAGTTCGGAGTATATGAGTGTGCTCCTAGGAGCGCGGTGCTGACAGGGGAAGTGGGCTGGTTCCTTCCCTCATTTGCAGGCTCCCGCCTCACCTGGTCGGTTTCACAAGTCCCCAGGCGCTGGCTGGCTCTTCGAGCGCTGGAGGATGAGTGGGCTGGTCTCGAAGCGGGGTTTTGGGGGGCAGCTGTTGTCCTGCGGCCTTCCGAGAGACCAGTCTCTGCCTCACATAGCTGCTGAAGTGCTGGATTCGGTGCGAACAGCACCTCTAGCAATGCCTGTAGTGGATCTCTGAGGAGAGAAAACGCTCCGCCCGGCCGTGATTCAGGGGTTAGCTCCGTTGTTGTTGTCGGTGGAAATGAGCCTAGAGTGGTCGAGGAATTTCTGAGCTGTGGTGGCTCGAACGGGTGAGACTTAAAACTGCTGTAGAGGCTGCTGAGGACGCCGTGAGTTTTGCAGTTCCCGCATCTTCGCGGCACAGGCGCTCGTCAGGACCCTGTTGAGGGGGGCTCCGTGCGCACCTTGGAAGCGGGAATAAAATAAATCCTTCCGGTGTTTGTACTTGGTTGGCTAACACTTAGCTGGTTTTAGTTAAAGTCGTAGATAATACATTAAGCTGGCATAGCTCACAGTTGTGTTACAGGAGGAGCCCTGACCACCTGTCAGACAGCTTGGCAAGAGCTGTGACTTAAGGAAATGAATCTTTGACTAATAATTCTATGGATTTGTACTGCTTCAGGAAGCAGCTGGCTGTCGGGGTTGTTTTGCTGGTGCTCTGGATGATGGAGTGACTTTTCTGTTTAATAAAATTTAAGCTCATACTCGAATTTGTCTCTTGTGAGAGACTGTTTACCACAAGAAAATTACTGTGTAATAGTACTTGAAAACATGTAACAGATGGATTCCCCCAACCTAGCATGAATAGGCTGTTTTAGGAAAAGCGGTGGTATTCAAGAACATCAGGGGAAGTGTTAAAATACAAGTGAGATCCAAAGTATTCCACTGGAAGGATGCACAGGGACATTGGCTCGGCAGCCGGGTTGTTCTGTGGGATTTTGTTAGTTGCTGCTATTATGTGTTGTTCCTTACAGTCTTTAAGGTTTCTGCATTTCGTGAGTTGGTAGCAGGAAAAAAAAGTGTTCTTTGTATTTTGATTAAGTTTCAGAAAGAGAAGTTTGGGATCTTTTGAGATGTAAGTGCTGTATAAATGATGAAATTATGTACATAAGAGTTCTTGATTCACTTTATGTTTGTATTTTTGTGTATTTGAAAGTGCAGTAAGCATTTTTCTTATATAGATAAACTCTGTGGGTCTTAATGAATTTAAAACTATGTAAAATGCATCCTCCTTTAATGCAGTTATATGAAAATCTAGAAATTAAAAACCTTAAGTGTGCATTAGTATTAGAAGTACACTAATTTAACACACAGGGATTTAACACTAAAGAAATGCTTAAAAAGAGGTGCTGTAGGTTATTTCTTACATTTGCTTACTGCAGTAAGCAGTTTGTAAAAAGTCATCACCTTAGATGGCAAAAAACGTGTGTTGAACAGAATTGAAGTGAGGAGGTCACTAACTTATACATTTCAATGTGCTTATGCTGATTTAAATCTTATTTTGCGTTGACTTCTCTAGAAGTAGAGCTGCAGCAGTTGTTGCTGTAGTCCCTTACTTAAGAGTTGAAAATATCTTTCTCCTCTGCCCTAAGTAAAAAAAAAAACAAAACACAAAAACCCCACAAAAACAAATGCAAAATATCCCAAGCAAAGCTCTCGATAGTACTAATGATCAGCAGTTTTAATTGATTGAGTCTTTTTTTTAATGGCTCCAAGTGATCTCTCCAGTTTTCTTCTCTGTAGTAAGAATCCCCAACCGTAACTAGTGTGTCACTTTAGTTCTATTTGCTGAGTGAGTAAAGTGCAAGCAGTGGAAATAAATGCAACCTGCCTGTAGTGTTCTGTTATGCGTTGGCCTTGAACCAGAGGTGACCATCATGCTGACTTAAGTGTTTGTTCACTACTAGTAATCGTTTGTGTGGTAAGTTGATTGAGAAATTTAGTCCTAGTAGGCAAAACTAGTTCAAGTCATTAAGCTAATAATATTCAGATGAAGAAAACTTTGCCATAAGCAGTAATTAATAAACTTTTTACATGTATCACTTAAAGTTTGTGTAAAAGAACCTATCAGTTTCAGGATGAGCACTATAAATTTAAATTTTAGAACACTATTGAAATCTTATTTTATAACTTTAAGATATTCTTTGATTAAGTTCATTATTTTGACAATGTAGTTAAGGGTTACGGTGTTTGAAAGCTGTCTTCTACTGCGTTACAGCAGAACTCAGATGTCCCATCTAGGCTGGGGTACTGTTGTGCTCATCTGGTGGCCAGTTCAGTAGAGTTCATGATGCCTTTTAGGAATATCTCAGTGAAATAAATCACTGGAACTGGATTTTTACTTTCTTAGCTAAACTGGTGAAATAGTGTAATGCACATTGAAGATCAATTCCACTGGAACAAATGGAGTCTAGTAGATACATCTGAATGTAGGGAAAAGCAGTAGTAAAATCTGTCTTAAATGAATTGAATATGGTTTGAAACTCACCTTTTGTAACGTGAGACAGTGGATCACTTGCAAAAATAACTAATGTAGCTACACCCTCTGTACAAGAAAGAAATGTATTTTAAAAATTGCTGTTCCTTTTAGAAACAGTGGGAGAGAAAATATCCTCCTTGAGTTCATAAAATCATTGCAACTCTGCAGTAGTATTTACTGTTTTGTATAGTGAAAAGTGGATAGTGATAGTAGCTAATGGTGTTGAATTGCATGGTTAGAGCCTGTAAGAAACGCCTACATGGTCACAAGATTTAAGCAGCTTTTGAGTGTAGGTCAGACAAGAGCATGGTGAACTCCAGCTCAGCTGTGAATTGTCACTTTTATTCTCATTTATAGGTGGACAGGTTTCAAGCTTGCTTATTTGATGTTAGAAGCAAAAATACTGGATGTTTGATTTACCTGTGAAAAAATGTTAGATAAGAAATACTGGTTCATTATTTGTCATTTACTTTCTAGTACTCTAGTGTATTCTGACATTTATAAGTACCTATGGCTGCTTATTTTGTGCATGGAAAGGTAAAATTAAAATTCTTGAGAGTACAAAATGGGTTCTGCCATGACTGTTACTTACCTGTACTGAGAGTGTGTGGAAAAAAAATATCAGGTACTTAACTCTCCTGATTATGAGTATAAATAGTTGTTCTGTTTTCCCTCTGGTCCAAGAAGCACTGGTGTGTGCTTAGCTAATTTAAATGAGTAATAGAACTACTCCAGTAAATGAAAGCATGTTCATTGTGTTTATGAAATTAGTCCCAGGTGTAGTATTGTAGTCAGCATTTACTTCACTGCTGTTTAAATTGGTAGGAAGTCTGAAATATTTGACATAAACTTGTAAGAGTCTGCAGTTTTAAGCCTGCTTCTTAATTCAGGAACAGGTAGGCACTAAAAGTTAATGGCAAGTATATTTATTTTTATTAGCTCTAATAAATGGTTGTGTATAACACATGGCTGACCTCAAAAATCAGCTACTGAAAGTGTGTCCAAATTGTT
The DNA here is from genome assembly GCF_012275295.1 of Melopsittacus undulatus. NCBI lineage: Eukaryota > Metazoa > Chordata > Aves > Psittaciformes > Psittaculidae > Melopsittacus > Melopsittacus undulatus. Next base: position 25,414,980 of record NC_047536.1, read on the forward strand.
TGGACTTTCGAACACATATATACATGTTACAGTTGCATAGATATAAAGATGGTCAGAGTTGGGTTTGGATATGGAGATCTTACAGCAGCCTCAGAGAGGAAATTCACACTACCGTGTACACTGTATAACTGCTTTCAGTGATATATTAGGCTTCCTTTGAAGCAGCAAATGCTAGATGTATCTTTAGGTACTGTGCTTGGTGGGAAAGCTTGCCCTAGAGGATGTAGACAAATCAGTTCCAGACAGATCTGTGTGATAAAATTATATATGCTTGTGGAGATAAATGTTTTGAATCTGACAGAACTTAAAACTATCTAAAGAATAGTCACTAGAAATAATAATGACCATTTGAATGTAAATAAGGGGGCCAGTACAGTGTGTAGCAATTATAAAAAGCCATGAATAATTGGCATATTTCTGATCCTGTAGCTGTGGGTTCACTTGTGGCAACTATGTGAAAAATTGAAATGTGACTGTTTATTCTAATCCCACAGTTTCCTTCTACTTGCATCCTTTTGAACTTGTTGTTCAGAGCATGTCTGCAAGAACAGCAGAATTGAGAATTGTTGTAGTCTTTTAATCCAGTTTTCTAGTCCTTGGAGACTGTGCTTGCGTAAACCAGTCCGCTTTATCCAGGTATAACATTTTGCAGTAGATGTGTTCAGGTGATTTCTTCTTTAGATAAGCTGTGTTTCTGGGACTGTTTTGGTTCATGCTAAGTAATTGGAAAGAAGAGTTTTATATGTGAAAAAGGAAATTTTTCTGTAGGAAAAAGCTGAGGCCAGGTACCTCTCAGCAATGGAGATGTCTTTTATATAGAAAGTGTTTTACAATGAATAGTAATGTAGTTTAAAGCCAGAGTTCATTGTCAGATCCGAAGCTGCAAATACAAAGAAGATTTTTTTATTCTTCCAAAAGAGTAGGCTTATATGGGAAGTTTGTAGTTGGTAGGTCTGCAGTAGACAGCTCCCAGAATATTCACAAGTAAAGCAAAGCTGATGTTTTTACCAAAACAACCAGTCTAACTTAGATACATGTGACCCAGTAACTACAGTGAGAAAAATGTATCCCAGGAACTTTGAAACAGGCCCAAGGATTTGCTATGTTAAAGCAATACACTTCAGGATTTTTTTTGTCATTGTTAACATTTCAGTTTCTTTTAATAGTGCTTTCCTTTTGAATGTGTTGGTCAGTTTGTGGCATGTGGTTTTGTCAGCTGAGCCCTATTAACTCAGTGCATGTGGTTAGTCCATTCAGATTATGAAGTAAAGTGTTAGAAGCTAAAGATGCTGACAGTTGAACTTAGAGGTCTATGTGGAAGTGTTGTTCTTGGCTTGGTTAAGTACAACCAGCTAAGATATATTTTGTAGGCTTTTTCCAGTGCTATGCAGATATTTTGTCTTTGAAGAATAGTTCTAAAAGAAATAATTATCAGTGTAATGTTTTTACATCTCTTGATGACTCTTGTATTTATTTTTATTGTATTTTGGTTACTCTTCTTGTCTTTCAAGTTGGGTTCGAAGATTATGGACCAGACTGTGATAGCATGAGGATAACTGCGTTCTTGGATATTCCTGGCCAGGACAACTTAACTCCACTGGCTCGTCTAGAAAAATATGCCTTCAGTGATAATGTATTTAACAGGTAAACTTGATGATAACTGACTGATAGTATCATGGATGATAGTGTCACTACTTCTGTTGTTCTCCTAAGCACATGCCTAATATTATTTGTTTCAATAACTTTTGTGTAGCATTTCCATTAAAAGAGGTTTTTATTCTTTGTTATCTGAATAAGATCTCTCAATTCCATCTTTATGTTGGGACATGGGGAAACTTTATAATTGGTATGTCTGAAAGCTCAGAGAAGAGCCTGATTGTCTTTATGGTACCCATTTGCATTTGATAAGTTCCCCTCACATCACATCTATGCGTCATTGGCAGGATAGTAAAACAATTAATATGTTGTTACCTTCACAGGCAGATTATTGCCAGAGGTCTTTTGGATGTCTTTCGGGATTTCAGTAGTAATGAAGAAGACTTCCTGACTGTAATGGAAATAGTGGTCAGGCTCTCTGAAGATGCAGGTTTGAAAGCTGTTATCATCATCATCTTATTTTACATTAGCTGAAATACAGATGGCAATAACTTTTTCTTTTTTGAAAGAAAAAACTAAATCATCTCACAGCAGTATCTGTGCAATTTTTTTTCCTTCTGTTTTGAAGCATTCTGCATGGTGCCTGTGTAGATGAAGGCTCTTACTTAGTATAGGGCCCAAAGTAATATTTTTCAAGGAATTACTTATACCTGAATGTGTGGTGTATGTAGTCCAGCACTGTTGTGTGTTTTAATACTTCATGTGCATACATTCATGGTGATTGGATTTTCTAACTAGTGCTCTCATTTTTTATTTATTTGGGATCCCAAGTCTCTGGACTGTGATATATGTAAGCCTGTTCTATTTTACTCAGTTTTCCTTTAAGAACAGGCAATCCCAGTGGCAATAGTTTTTTGAATATTTAAATTTTTCTCTGCTATGAAAGCACTAGACAAAAAAAGGCTAAATTTTTTCTTAAGATACTTGATCTTAATTTCACATTTACTGATGTTGTTTTGACTTTCTTTTTATTACTAGAGCCGACTGTACGTACGGAGCTGATGGAACAAATACCTCCTATTGCCATTTTTCTGCAAGAAAATAGACCAAAATTCCCAACAGCATTTTTTGAATACCTTATGCCCATAGTAGTGAGATACCTCACAGATGTTAACAATCAGGTAGGAAAACCAGACCACATGAGTTGAATTGTTGGAAAAAATCTGTGCAGTTCAGTGATTTTTAAGGCATGAGGAAGAGTTAATAGGGAATTCCATGTTGATTGGTACCTAGCTTTAACATAGAGCTTTGTGTTTTGCTTTCAGCACTCTCTGCTGGGGAGGTCTGAGGGGTTGTTTTATAGCAGATAATGGGGAAACTTGCAGGATTTGCCTGGCAGCATGTTGATGCAGTCTGTTACAGGAGGCATGACTTAAAGGTCCTGTCTTTGTCTTTTTGGATTCTCAGAATTTGATGAAATGTCACCTAATGATGATTGTATTAAACTGTAGAATTTATTACTAATTCCTTATGAAGTAAAAACAGAGCTTTTTCTGTTTGTGGTTTATTTCTTTTAACTTGTATCAGTGTGTTCATTGAAAATGTGCTTTCTGTGGTTTTTGCATCAATATATTTATAGTGATGTATGTTTGTTTGCTCATGTTAATAGGTTAGAAAGGCAGGTCAAGAAGCACTGCTTATACTGCTAGAACAAGATCTTGTTGCTCAGAGTGACATTGAAAATAAGGTGTGTCCAATTCTGTTGGATCTCTCTGCTCCTGACAGTGATGATGAGTACAAGGTGGAAGCTGTGAATGTAAGTAAATTTGGAAGAAATCTTACATCTTTTATGTTTTTTCTTTCTTTGGTCACATAGAATCCTAAGATAGTTAGGGTTGGAAAGGACCTTAAGATCTTCTAGTTCCAGCCCCCCTGCCATGGGCAGTGACATATCACACTAAACCATGCCACCCAAGGCTCTGTCCAACCTGGCCTTGACCATTGCCAGGGGTGGAGCATTCACAACTTCCTTGGGCAACCCATTCCAGTGCCTCACCACCCTTAAAGAACTTCCTCCTTATATCTAATCTAAACTTCCCCCGTTTCAGTTTGAACCCATCACCCCTTGTCCTCTCACTCCAGTCCCTAATGAAGAGTCCCTCCCCAGTATCCTTATAGGCCTCCTTCAGATACTGGAAGGCTGCTCTGAGGTCTCCACACAGCCTTTTCTTCTCCAGGCTGGACAGCCCCAACTTTCTCAACCTATCTTCATATGGGAGGTGCTCCATGGATCATCCTTGTGGCCTCCTCTAGACTTGTTCCAACAGTTCTGTGTTCCTTTTATATTGAGGACACCAGAACTGCACACAGTACTCCAAGTGAAATCTCACGAGAGCAGAGTAGAGGGGCAGGATCACCTACTTTAACCTGCTGGTCACGCTCCTTTTGATGCAGCCCAGGATACAGTTGGTTTTCTGGGCTGTGAGCTCATGCTGCCAGCTCATGTTAAGTGTCTCATTGACCAACACCCTCAAGTCAGCTGCAGGGCTGCTTTTGATCTCTTCTCTGCCCAGCCTGTAGCTGTGCCTTCTTTTTTGGTCATGTTTGTTCTCTGTCTTTTAGCAATGCTATTATAAAACTCCTAGAATATAATAACTGTGTGAGATACTCAAGAGCATAAAGCCCAGAAAACAAAAATTGTACTTGCAGTCTTAGTGTCCTGAGAGCTTTATGTGAATCATTGAACTTAAAATTTTTATATTGTTCCTATTTTGTTTTTTTTTTTTTATTCTTTCTCTGTTTGTTAGTTGTTGTGTTGGGAATTGAGAGCCTCTGTCATGCTACAGTTTAGCCTGAAGTACACTAAGCTGTTAAGCCTTGAATATGTAGGTTTCTTCATTGTTTGTAGTGTTGAGCACAAAATAGCTTTAAGATGCAGTTGGTTCTTGTCAGCCTTGTTAAAGTCCTTAAGGTTATGTTCTCAAACAGTTTCTTTACATTTAAAGCATTACTGTGAAACTTGGTAGAACAAAGGTTGAAGTGATGGCCTGATCTTAATTCATAGGCATTTATAAAAAACAAGCCCTTTCCACTTTCAAGAAATCACTTGACTCCATAGAAAAGCGCTGGTGTGTAATTACATTTCATCATGGGTATCTGACACTTGACCTGTAAATCGGTTTTACCAGCTACATTTTCCTCTTCCTTATTTGGGAGTTGGGTATTGCTTAGGCAATTTTCCAGGCTGACATCTGAGCACCAGATGCATTTTGAGAGCTTGAAGACTTGTTGGAAAGTCCTTAAATGGTGTCTTCCTTAGTTCTTCTTTGGCATTCTATTTCAAAGGCAAATGTTTCTAGGAGTAAAGCTTATTTTTGTGAAGGTGGAAAGACTAAATATGAGTACTGTAAGCAGTAAATTCCTGGTGCCACAGGCAGAGCAGCTGAGTAGAAAGGTGGATAGGAGCTCTTTCCTTTTTACTTTTGCAAATGTAAGAATTACAGCAAGTTATCCCAGAAAGTGGGAGCTGAAAGGAAACATGCAATCCAAAGCACCTGATTATCACAGCAGAAACAAGGTTTGTAATGGGAATTGGAATTGACAGTTCCTCAGAAAATGCTAAATTAATGGGCATGTTACTATAGTTCTGCTGTGATGGGAACTCCTAAAATTTCTGAGGATCATTCCTGTAAGGAGTGTATTAGGTCACATATATAACCAATTTGTCGTACACTCAACTTTCTCTCATGTTGCATGGTAAACTTGTGTTTTATCATGCTGTACAAGTGTATAAAGAGCTGGGACTGTGCTTGTTTTTAAGTATCTGAGTGGTCCTGATAAAGCCAAGGAGCTTATTTGCATGCTTAAGCTTGAGATATTTCTAATATGCTTAAAGATTGTTTTTGTGTACTGGCTAGTGCAATGGAACTTTTGTTTTCTCTGTACAAAATACCAGTGTCTGCCACATTGTAAAGCACCTTGAGACTGTTTTTATTGAAAGTATTTAACTGGGTAAAAAAGACACTGAATTACATCCAGAAATGTTGTGCTCATCAGGTCCAGAATAATTTTAAATTAAAGCTATAGTTGTGCTTCACATCAAACAGGTGTATACTGGTATGAATAATGAGTAGCAGTTAAACATGTGTGATGGTAGGTGCTGTCTTGGAGGTAATTTTTAGGAGGAATATTTGGCTGTGCTTACAAGCTTTATACTTTTCCTTACTCATACTCCCCTCTTGACTTCTAGATAATCTGTAAAATGGCTTCTATGCTGAGCAGAACAACAGTTGAGCACCTGCTGCTCCCTCGTTTCTGTGAACTGTGCAGTGATGGGAAATTGTTTCAAGTCCGAAAGGTTGGTGTGTTTCAACCCTAAACCACTTAAAAATGAACTTGTATGTTGCTGTTCAAATAGCTTCCTGAAGAATTTAGTTATAACTTTAGCTGATGAACTTTGACAGCATCTGGAAGAGCAGTTTTATTGACATGGTTATAGTTTTCCTCATTTAGTAAAGAAACAGGTAACAGTCCTTGGTGAATAGCTTTGGTGTAGCAGTTAAACTGATCTTGTACATTTAATAGTTTTGCATAACTTTTTTTTTTAAGCCACCATTCTTGTTTATGGGATGCAAACAAATTACCTGATCTCCACCATCTTATTGCAAAACCAGAAGTTCAAAAGTTATAGGTATTTGAGACATCCTTCCTTAAAATAAATAAATAATCTGGTATTACTGAAAGGAGAAATCCCTGAGGTGTAAGGTTTACTTCAATTCCTGGTCAAGTACAAAAGGAAATTTGTAGCATAAGAGGTCTTGAAGTATTTAGTAGACTTAAGGGTTATGCAGAGCTTCAGCTTGGTCCTTAACAAGCTGCACTTGCTGGAATTTGAGCTTCATTATGGCTTTCTAAGAAAAGAATGAATAAATCCTGTATTAACACAGCCGTATCTTCATTGATTTCAGATTTTGGCAGTATATCTTTCCAGCATGAGGGAATGTCCATTTTGCCTTAATTATAGCATTTGTAATGTACTGTAAATGGCACTAACTTGAGACCTTGATTAAACTTTGCTTCAGCAAAGTACTTAAGCAAGTCACAGCCATAGCAAAGATAGTTCTGTGAGTACACGCAAGTCCTGACCTTCGTATCATGTTCAGTCTAGTTTGGTTTTGACAGCTGCTGTTCAAAGTAATTTAAACTTTCCAATAGGCTTATTGTCCCTTTTAGTGATTACTGAATTAAGTGATATTCTTCATGCAGAAACCTTTATTACTATTGATTTCAAGGCCATGTGGCTTATGGAAGCTTGCTCTAATGAGTCTTTGTTCAGGATGAGTTAATATTACAGGATGTAGTTACATGGCTGAAATTTGAATAGTCAAATGTATGCAGTTGTTACATGGGATAAATAATGCATGATGAAGCTGATAATAAAACTAATGCACTTGAAAGAGCCAGAATGTTATTAACGACTTTTTTAATTTCTTAGATTTGTGCAGCTAATTTTGGTGACATTTGTAATGCAGTTGGGCAAGAAGCCACAGAAAGACTGCTGGTACGTAAAAATCAAAATCAATCGACAGGACTTGAATTTCTCAGTTCAGAAGGTTTGGTGATGAGTTCTTGTATTATTTTTTTCTGAAATGAATCAGTGTATGTGCATTTTATTTTTTATTGATTTGGCTAAAGCCTTGGTTGCAATTACAGCAAAACTGGGAATGGCCAAATATGCAAAGTTTTTTTTTTGAAAAGTGTTTTTTAAAATGTAATTGGCAGCATACATATACACACTTCAGAATTACTCTTTTTTTTTTTTTTTTTTTTTTCCCCTGAACTAGTCAAGTTATAGTTCCAGGAAAAATAGGCCATTAATAATTCTATTTTGTAGTGCATATAGTTATACCTAAAATCCTGATGAAGTAAACGGGAGACAGATAGTTTTTCTGTTTTCTTAGTTAATCTGTACTTTAAACCTGTCCTTATTTCTTCTATCTTTTGCTTATTTTATTTTCTTTTGAGTTGTCATTGTCTAGAGTTTCCAAACGAGTAACTTGATAGTAAGTTGCTGCAGTCTGTTTAACTTTTAATTATTGGTTTTGGTTTTTTTTGGCAGATTCCCAAATTTTTTGAACTCTGTTCTGATAGTGTTTGGGGAATGAGAAAAGCTTGTGCTGAATGCTTTATGGCAGTGTCTTATACCACATCCCCAGAAGTTCGCAGAAGCAAGCTATCCCCACTGTTTATCAGTCTTATTAGTGACACTTGCAGATGGGTAAGTCACTTGCTCTATAGCTAATGCATCTTCATAGGTAGATCTTGCCCATTAATGGGCAAGTCAGGAGTGTGTTGTAAAAGTTCTCTAAATTTGCGGAGATTAGAGTCTAATCTACTGAAATCTAATCTCTAAGATAGTATCTTATTTTTCCTTCTCACTACTTAAAATTTCTGTCAACAGTTTTTTTTTTTCTTGAAGTATAAGCACTCTTCTGAGAATGTTGCTTGTGTTACACATCTTGAAGTAGACGGTGATATCCATCAAATTTATTGACACCTAAAATGTTTCTATGACTGTAGATAATGCTTAGTATTCTAACACTCTTTGCTTAGGTGTCACTTACTTGGTAATTTGTTATTTTATTTAGGATGAATAAATTGGTTCTTAGCAAAAAAATTGAATCAGATTATTTTTTCCAGCAGTAAGTCTGTGGGAATTGCATGAATTCTGACTGTTGTCTTTATACTTTCACAGGTACGTCAGGCTGCTTTTCAGTCTCTTGGCCCATTTATTTCTACCTTTGCAAACCCTTCAAGTGCTGGTCTTTACATTCAAGAAGATGGGACACTGAGTATCCAACAAGCAACACAAGATGTGAATTCCAATTCCTGTCAGCCATGCAACAATAAAACTTTCATATCCTCCAGTACAAATGCTACATTGTCCAGGTAAAATAATATGAAGGAAAGATGGTGTGGTGTAGCGGAAGCGAAGAAGATAATTATTTTGTTGCTTTTCATGGCTAAAAATCTGAATTTGAGAATATAGTTCTAGAAAAGTTATGAAGGGTGAGGACACATGTGTCCATGTGGGTATAGCTATTTCATTGAAAAACTCACTTTGGCTTCACAGGAGGGTAAAGGGAGAACCGATGAAGTAAAGCACAGTTGTAACTAATTCTGTCATGCAGGGGAAATAAATTTAGGTAGCTGACACTGGGTTTTATGAAGTATTTCACTGAAAACATGCTAGAGAATTTTCAGTTTCATGTGGATAACTCTGTGTGTCTGTTACCAGTTCAGAACAACCAATGGAAATAAAACCAGAATCACCAACTGAAGAGACTTCAGCTGAGGTTCATACAAAGCTCTCTGTTGAGAACCTAAATAAAGATACACAGGAGGAAAGTTCCTATTGTTGTACCAATCCTGGAGAAGATGTGTCTCAGTTGTCTCAGGGTGACAGAATTGCTGCTGGTGTTGTAGAAGTCACAAAGGACAGCAGTTTTCCTGGAATGAACTCAAGGCTGCAGTCTGCTGAGGACATATTTAATACTTTTCTGTACTGGCGCCCTCCTCTGCCTGATATAAGTCAGGATCTGGAGTTGCTTCAGTTCAAGACTGAAAAGCATAAAGATAATTGTTCAGTGCCATGTAATAACTGTGTTGCTAGTAGTGAAATAAAAAAGGTTCTAGAAAGCTTACAAGAGCATATAGATGATCCAGATGTTCAAGGTGAGACAACAGCAAAATCTATTTCCTCTGAGCATGTTTTTTCCTAGCCTTTACAAAGCTTTTGACTGCTTTTTAATTGGCAGTAATTACAGTAGAAAGCTAAGCAACAGCCTTCTTTCAGAAGACCTGAGTTCTTTCTAGAACAGGTGGGGAAGTGTTCCTATCTCCTGTTCATATGAGAAATAAATTTGATCTAACTGCAAAAGGGAAAAGAGCTTGTTGAAATTTGTTGAAACCATCTTTAAGTACTGTAACCAAGTACTGTGGTTTTAGGGACAGAGGTGCCTGTTATCAGGTGAATTCATCTGGTACTTGTCATCTTTAAAGTATGCTTGGGTGTTTCCTCTTAAAACTGTACTTGTCATAGGCTTGTGCAGCTGTGTGCAGATAGTTTGTCCTGGCATTGGTGATAGTGGTAAGCCTGATCTTTTGTTTTATATCTGCTTCTGCAAAAAAAGGATTCAGAGATGGTTTCACTTAATTCCCTCCTTTGCATAAATTTTTTTCTCAGAAATGTTTAAATGTATATTGATGCCTTTTCCAAGCAGTTGAATCAATTAAAGAGTAGAACAGAAGAACTTGTATTAAAGTTTGACAGCATGAAGAATGGGAGGAGAGCCAGTATGCTCTGATGCCTCCTTACAGGGGATTACTGGACATACCTTTCAGTAGTAGAAACTGGTAGAATGGTTCTACTGAAATTGTTAATGCCTCCAAATCATTGCTCTTTATTTGTGCTGGTTTTGTGGAAGAATAATAGGCCTCTTCTTTCTAAGAGCAGATGTTTGCTAATACATCATTTCTAGATTAACTAATTACGATTGAATGCTTTTAAGTGCAGAAGAGGGTAAAGAGGCTTCTTTTGCTTTATACAGCTCAGGTCCAAGTGCTGTCTGCTGCTCTCAGAGCTGCTCAGTTTGATTCTGCTGGTGACTATGAGACCAAAAAAATGAAGGAAAGCAGTGGCAAACTCCAGAACAGAACTATTTCAGATGAAATGACTGTTTCAGATGCCACCTGCAGCGAGGTAGAGGAGGACACTGTTTCATCCCATGCCTCCCAGGATAACATCAGTGACCAGTCTGCCACCTGTGTACTGAAAAGCACAGTAAGTATGCGTTGTGTTGATGTCTGAAATTAATTCTTACCTGCTTCAGTAATGTGTGTATTCATGCAGTCCCTGCCATAATTAATCTGCTTCTGATCTAAAGCCTTTGAACATTACTACTCCAGAAGTGTCATATGCTACCTTAATTAAAAAAGAGAAAGAAAAGCTATAGAGGGGTTATTATTTGTGTTTGCACACAGATTACTTAAGAGTGAAAGTTTTTCAGTAGTTTTGTAGGTGGCTTTCGATTTTGTTGTTGGTTTGTTCTTTTTTTTCCTACGTGAAATGTAGCAAATAGTCTCACCTCCTCCTGTAATGGTTCTAAAATTAGTCTTTTATCACCAGACAGGAGGCTGAATCAGGTGGTGACACATACACAGTTCCTGATTACTACTTCTTGATTATAAGATAGGAGTAAAAAGAATTGTTTGCACAGTATTAAATGTTGCTGGAGCTAATAATGAAAAATAAGGAAAAGCTCTTCTTGTTTAGAAACAAAAATGTAAAATGGTGTGTGAACTTCTTCAACTTTTGTATGTTTTAGAAGCTTTAAACCTTTAATTACTTTGAAGTTTTTTAATATTTGGAGAGAGGTATGTGCTTCATAACTTCATAGGCTTGGGGGTTTCCAGCAGTATCAAAACCAAGTAAAGCTTCTTTGCTGAAGAAAGAATGACTTGGAACAACTGCTAAAATGTCTTAATATAACTTAAATGCATGCAAAGAATACAATATAGCTAAGAGTATAGTAAAAGTAACCTAAATATCTATGACTGTTGGGTTTATTGTATTGAATTAGATGGGGTTTTTTTAGAAGTAAATCTGACTACTGTTCTCCTTTCTGCTGCTCTGATCTTAATAGTGTTTTCCTTAGTGTACAACTCTTTCTGCCCTTGTATAAGCACAATGAGTAAGGCTTTGTCTGTAAAAGGCTGTTCTGTACCTGAAGTGCATTGTTCTGTGGTATGATGCTTCAAAATATCCTAACCAGCAGTAATTGTAATTTTACTAGCTAGTGTGTCTTTTTACAGAACTCAGAGGAACAACACAGAGGAACCAGTGTATTTTTAAAGAAAGAGCAAGAAAGTAATTTGCCACTGGATGATGACAAGTCAAAATTACAGGTGGTTAAAATAGCAACTGCTTTGTTGTAGTACTGGATACAGTTCATTTAATGCTTAATACAGTGATATCTCTTGCAAATTATCAGTTACAGAATGTGAAGGAATGCTCTGGGCACTTGAGCAAAATCCTGTTTTAAATTGGAAAGCAAGAAAAATTCTGTTGCCTTTTTGGTGCACAGATGCAATCTGTGCAGCCGGGGGGGGGGGGGGAGTAACTGTGCTGTTTTGTCACTGGACTTACTGTTTGTCTTCAGCAAAAAGGATATTTTCAGTTGGGTCTGATGTAACATGTTAATCAAGTAATAATTACTGTTCACTGTTGACTGCTATATCCTAGTGAGAGAATCATGAGGAGACACTTTGTAAAGCTGGCCCCAGAAAGTGTGGGTCTTGCCACTCTGTGTTTTGCTGCCAGCTGGTTGATAGCAAGAGAATACTGTAACAACAAGTGCGTTTTCTTTCTGTTCTTAAGATTTGTGTTTGTCTTCCTCTATAGGATATCATACCTCAGCCTTTATTAGACCAGTACTTGTCAATGACCGACCCAGCTCGAGCCCAGACTGTTGATACTGAAATAGCCAAACACTGTGCATATAGTCTTCCTGGGGTGGCCTTGACACTAGGGAGGCAGAACTGGCACTGCCTGAAAGATACATATGAGACACTGGCCTCAGATGTGCAGGTAAAAAAATGATAAATCAGAACCCTTTGTATCTTGTTTGTTCAGTTAGTTATATACTTAGGGGTTTAAATATGCACTGAAAATGTGACATTCAAGATTTAACTCAGACTTCATGAATATGATTTCCTGCTGCTGTGTAACTAGCCTTGTTTCTTCTGCTCTCAAAGTTCATACAGGCATAGTTCAAAAACTTGTTTAGTTCTGGTGCCTAATGTATTTCACTTCTAATGCTGTTTGCAGTGGAAGGTACGTCGGACACTAGCTTTCTCCATACATGAACTAGCAGTTATCCTGGGGGATCAGCTAACAGCTGCTGACCTGGTGCCAATTTTCAATGGATTCTTGAAAGATCTGGATGAAGTGCGTATCGGTGTCCTTAAACATCTGTATGACTTCCTGAAGGTAGGAAAGTGTAATTTCTCAAGGTAATTTTTTTCTGACTGTTATATTGAGAGTGCTTTTAATGAGATGTGCAGGAACCAGTATCTAGTTTAGTTTTGTACACTACTGCCATTTTGTATGTGTATGTGTGTGTCTGTGGCTTTTTTAAGGTTTCTGATGTCTCTTTCTAATATCCCAACAAAATATCAAGAAAGAGTTTGTAAATGTGCTTGTGAATGCTCCTAACTGTTTACTAACACAATTAGCTGTTACTAATTCCTGTGAAGGAATTAGTATTTTGTCCAACTTTCCAGCTCGGCTGCACTGTTAATAATTGGTGTTTGAGGCTGGGAGTTGCTGCATAATACACACAAATCCTTAGTGCTTGGTTGTTTCGTTTTATGCCCAGAGATGGTACTTGCTAATCCTTGCAGAAGTCATGACTTTTGGATGTTAGTCCTGTGTGTCCAGGCACTTGGCTGATTGTGCATGGTTTTCAGTAAGGATCTTGTCGGTAATTGCTTGCTTTCAGGTGGGAAAATGCATGTAGGTATGGATGGTGTAATATAGCAGAGAACTGCAGGTATGGAATTTTACCAGTTTTATACTAGTAATGTTTTTCTTTTAGTTACTTCATGCAGACAAAAGGCGAGAGTATCTTTATCAACTTCAGGAATTTGTGGTGACTGATAACAGCAGGAACTGGAGGTTTCGTTATGAGCTGGCAGAGTATGTAATTTGGTTAACTTCTGATTTTTAATCTATATTACTAATCTGGAAATAGATAATTACATTCATATGCTAACACATCCTAATTAAGATTTAAAGGTTTACAACCCTTCTTAATCTGTTGGGATTTTTTATTGCTGTTTGGGGGTTTTTTGGCAAGTTATGTGACAAGTGTGACAAACTTAAATGTCTGCAATTATACTAAAATGGAGAGCTGGTCCACTTGCAGCTCATGAAATATGACAGTCTGATACTCTTCAGTGAGGTTTCAGATCTTATTTAATTCTGGACTGCCTTGTAACAGTAAGTAGAATGTTATGTAGAAAGTCTTAAGTATATGAAAGAAGTCTCTTAAAATAGTTTATTAATTCGGCGTTTCCATATGACTGTGTATATAATGGAGATAAAGTAACATCCTATAGTTCCTTGTCTACAAGCCCTGTTGATATCTGAAGTACTTGAATGTTTGTAGACATAACTTGCAGGCAAAATCTAACCTTCATGTTTATCTCATATTTCTTTGTTTGGGCTGTTGAGTTTGTAGTTTGGTACAACAAAATCTCACTCCGGTGCTGCAGGAGTGTTGTACAGCAGTTCCCTGACATCTAGTGGAGAGCTGTTGGTTTGTGCAGGCTGCTGGTAACATGACAGTGGTATGGCTAGAGTGAGTTCTGTGCAGTTCAAAGATACAAACTTATTTCTTGAACTGTAGATTTCTACACCAAAGTAAACCTTTCATTTTTGCTTTGTAAGAATATTGGTTTGAAGTTGCAGAGAAATTTCTTGTTGTATTCTGTTTGTAGCTTTTGTTAGTATTTGGGATCATTTTGATTTATTGGTGGACCTGCTTTGGATAAAAGTTTCTCTTGGACTCCTTGGGGGATTAAAGCATGTAACTTCAATAGGTGTGTGCACCTTTTAGAAAGTAAAGAGAAGAACAAACTGTTTAAGTGCTTTGTAGTAACTAGCATTTTTGAGGCTCCAAATGATCCTTCCCTGTGTTTAACAGGTGGTGTAATGAGAGCAGGTTGGTGTTGCATTTACTAGAGTTAACCACTTTCTTTGTGTTCCAGGCAGCTGATCCTGATACTGGAGCTCTATAATCCCAATGATGTCTATGACTACTTAAGACATATTGCACTAACTCTCTGCTCCGATAAAGTTTCAGAAGTCCGGTGGATCTCTTTCAGACTGGTAGGGACTTAATTCACTTCCTTACAGGAGATGAGGATACTTGAGAGGGATACTTGAAATCGCTGTTTTCTTTCAGATAAGTAGGGCAGATAGAGATGTTTTAACAAGGTAAACAGTATGGGGGAAAAAGTGTAAACTCTCTAAAGTATTTTGAATTGTTGGATTTGCACAGATATTAAAATCTTTGTTTGATTGTTGCATTTGAATTACAAATGATTTTATCAACTGGATGAAAACCAGGGTATAGAACATTTGGGAGATTTGTGCCCCAGTTCTGGAGGAAAAAAAAAATTGCTGATCTTCCCTTAAAGTTAATATAATTTGTTATGAACTTCATAATAATGCTATCATCCCATAGATATCCTGAATGAAGAAAAAGAAAGTCTTACTTTCTTCATGGTGTTATGGAAAGGGTCATTATTTTAATGGTTTAAGTTCTTTTTAGTGTTTTCTTGTTTCACTTGAACAGCTTTTTTTTTTTTTTTTTTTAAGCTTATACTTAGTTTTCTCCAGAATAAGCACAGTATTCATGAAGTCCTGCAGGTGCAGCTGATTGTACTGACTACAGGTTTTGGTATCCCTCTGTAGGATGAAATAATGGGGTTTTTTGTTAACCTTTTAAGGGCTACAACTAAAGTCTTATCTCCCCCTTGCTTCCCAGGTTGTGGCAATACTACAGAAGTTCTATGCAAACAATGCAAATGCACTGGGATTAAATTTCATTAATGAACTCGTGGTGCGGTTTCGCCACTGCTCCAAGTGGGTTGGAAGACAAGCTTTTGCCTTCATTTGTCAGGTTGGAATGTGTTTCTATGTATATATCTAACTTGGAGACAGTTTAGGGTATTTCAGCAATGTGGACAGAAGTGAAATTTGGACTCACAAGTTATTCTGTTATTCTTTTGGGTTCTGTGACTCTGAGATCACAGAAAATGGTGGCAGTTGGTCTGGTCTCAGTACTAGCATGTGCCTATCCAGTTGGAAGCTGCGGTCCTTGTTTTGGTTTGTGCCTCCAGCTGAAATAGCCGATCTTTCTACTTTCTGGTATCCCAGTAGCAGAGTCTTAAGAATTAAGTCCCAAACAAAGATGCATTTTGTAATAATTTAATACGCTGGGATAAAGGTTCACAAGTGCTCTTCAAACTACCTGTGAGTGCTGAATGCCAGGACTATTTCCCTCCTTATTGCCACTTACCCACCTTAAAACCAAAAATGCTTACTTTGGGAGCAATGAGGAGTAAGTATTGAGTGTTGAAGGCAAAAGGATGATACAGGCAGGAGAACTATATTTCCTAAAATGTAGTTCACAAAAAAATAGCTGCTCTTGTTGGGTCATCTTCAGATGAACTTCGGAACAGTCAGAACATGTTTTCATTACAGTATTTCAAAGGTTGTACTTGCTTCACCCAACGTAGTGTTTTAATAACCAGGCCAAATTAAGGACAGTATAGGAAGGAATGGCAAGTAGTATATTACTAACCTAAATCTTACTTGCTTCTGTTCTGTGTTTATCTTGTAGGCTGTAGTAGAAGAAGAATGTATGCCTGTCGACCAGTTTGTTGAACACTTGCTCCCCAGTCTCTTAAGTCTTGCTTCAGATCCTGTGCCAAATGTAAGGGTTCTGCTGGCCAAGGCTCTAAGGCAGACCTTACTGGAGAAAGGTGTGGTCATCAATGTCCTTTCAAAGAGCTAACAAGTGCTGGCTGTTCTGCCACTGCAGTTTTTTATCAATCGGTTTAAAAGGCTGTTTGGTTCGGTTATTACTGAAAATTGAATTACATATTTTAAGCTGTGATACTGCATTGAAACTTAGGTTTAGGAATGTGTACTGTGGTGCTTCTGTGTTAGCGTATTTATCATCCTCAAAGGGCCAGAAATTAGCATAGAAAATCTAAGAACTGGGTTTTCCTCCTCTAGAGGGCAGTTATGGCCTTCTTTAGAACCAGAAGTGCTGCAGTTACTGGTAAGGGTTGGGTTTGGTGTCCAGCATGTGTTTGGCAAATACACTTTTTCTTAAACATAACATTAGATAAAGGTTTGAAATACATCAAAATAATGTCAATGCAGTAGTTGCATTTGGGTCCTTCAGGTGAAATGTTACACCTTTTTCTGAAATGGTTTGCTTTGTCATTTTAGTCTTAAGCCAGGAAATAATGTAATTGTTTACTGCTACAGTTTTCTGTACTACACTTCTTTAAAAACAACAACAAAAGAATCATCTTATCTCAGATTATTAAAGGAACATGCACAGAGATCTCCTCCTATCTTTCTTTCAGAATAAAGTATGGGGAGTGTTTTGCAGCCCATTGTACAGCAGCAGCTTCCTGAGCTTGCTTTTACTTGTTGATACATTTTTGATTTAGGGCTCAGCAAAAATAATTTCTCTGAGAAATGCTTAAGTACCTAATAAGGTGAGTCAGAAGCAGCATATTTCTCTGTTGCCTTCCTTAGCTTCCTGTAGTTTTTTTAAGGAGCCTATATATTGGATGAGCTACCCAGATGTTTTTGGCATCCTCTGTATTTCTTATGCCCTAGGGTTTAAAAATTCTTTCTTTTCTCCTTCTAGCTTATTTTAAAAGCGTTGGCAATCCTCATCTAGAAGCTGTAGAAGAGACCATTTTAGCCCTGCAGTCTGACAGAGATCAAGATGTGTCCTTCTTTGCCACCATAAAACTAAAACAGAGTAACATGGACAATACTACTATTGACAAACAAAACTAATGTGGTGTTCTGCAGTAAACACTGAACATCATAATAGTTGTTCACAGTATGAATAATGTGGACAAATAAGAAGGTTGTTGTTACCTACTTGACCTGGAAAGGTTTTATTAGAACTGTTATGGTCTTCATTTCATGCCTGTGTTTCACTTAAGGCTGTGTTTTTGTCTCATATGCATGAGTACTTCCTTTTGGTCTTTTGTTTCTTTGTAAATGTGGGTGATAACTGATCTCACCTGCAGTTAAGTATTTCATTTAAGTCCGACACCATACTCAGTGTTTCAGTGTAATTGAAATTTGTATTTCATTTTTAACAAAACATTTACAGTAGTAGAGCAGTCTACTATAAGATCAAAATGGTTTCTAAACCTTCAAACCTGTTTTATAGCAAACCTACATGAAGATACTCTCCTCACTTTCACTGTAGTTTTTGTATTGTTTCAAGTATTGTATTTTGACTGAAGAAAGTGTATATATGTGAATAGTTTTGAATTTTATCAAAAAACAATTAAGAACTTAGCTCTGTATCAGTGGAAAAGAGCTCCAAAGTAATTTCTTTTTATTCCACTAGAATTAAGGCATGGTTAATTTTTACTTAATGTGATATTTTTCAAAGCACAGAGAGCTCAAAATTCTTTGTATATTGTGACTTTTCTATTAATTTGTGATTTTTGAGCCGTACCCTTACAGGTGTTGACATGTCTGTTTTCCTTACTGCAGGCTCTCCTAGTGGTAGGTTCACTGTACATTTCACAAACTGAAAGTCACTTACTCTGCCCTCGCGAAGTCTAGCTCATGTAAGGGATTCAGTGCATGTGCTGTATCTGTAGAAGGGTATGACAGAATCTCACAGGATTTTGTTGCTTGTTTTACGTAGACCTCATTTGAAAAAAAATAAAACAAAACCAAACCACCTTTTAACTGATCTAGTGTTCAAGTGCCAAATTGGTCACTACTGTATTCCGAAGAAAAAGAAGGAACTCTAAATTGTGAAAAACCCCAGCTAATGCATGTTCAGGGGAAGGATGGTGACACAGTTTGCTCTATGACTTGTTGATTGTATGGCAAGGTTTGGGGCAAATGATAAATTAAGGTTTCAGAGATTTGTAATCTTAAGTAGGACTTTTCCTGTGTGTTTAAACAAGTGTTTTGGAAGAAAGAATATACAGGTAGAACGAAGTTCTGTTACTGAAATTGGATAGCTTCTGACCAGTTGGAAAATTACAAACTGATGCTTTTTGGTGGATCCTGACTTTTGTTGTATCCCAGATTTGCAGATAATGTGGGGCCTGAAAAAAACTAAGTCTTATTTTCTTAGATTGTAGATTGGAGTTTTGTCCTGTTCAAAAATGGTTAAATGCTAAAGAATGGTTTCATGTAGTAAGTTACTTTCTCTGAACATAATACTTTATTATAGACATAGCAGTGTAAATATTTCCCTTTAGTATGAGTAGTAAATACACTTCTTACACTAGTAAGTAGTTCACACAGGTGAAGGTTTTTACAGAAATTGCTGGTTTTTGTTCTGTTTTAAATCTGGCTTGTCTACAGTTACAGCAAATGGGTTCCTCAGCTGGGTTCTGTGTTTTTGGAGGGCTCAGTTTTGTATAAGTTTAACTAGTCTTGTATTATAATATGTACAGTATTTGTAACAAATTGTTTTCTTGTGAGACCACAAAATGCTTTTTGGAAGTTGCAGGCAGAAGTTATCACTGCTGGTATAGCAACAGTGTAAACTCGGTAAACTCTGCAAGATTCTACATTTAATTTTTTACAGGTTTTTTTATAATTTAAAGCAAATGCTTCTTCAGTACAGACTTTTTATGATTGCAGTTTCTTAACAAAAAGACCTCTAGAGTTAATTTTTTTTCCTAGTTCTAATATCTTTTTTCTAATGCTGGCATTATACTAGTATTTTCTAACAGTTCAACTTTTCTAAGACCTTTCTGACAAGGTTTTACTTCTGTTTTTTATTATAAGTTCATTAAATTTCTCAGCACTGAATCAATTTTTTTAAGTGTGTGTATATGTAAGTATGTTTGAAATGTACTGTATATAAATTAAATCCTTTGAACATTAACCCAACCCAGATTTCTGTTTGTTGGATATTCTTAAATAGTTACCTTTTTCTTGCAATAATCCACTGAAAAACACAGGCTTCCATCTGTTTTAGCATGTTTGGTTAGTGTTCACTCAGAGTTTTTAATTAGAGTATGTGTAAACAGTAAGCCACCAGCTGCAGAAGTTCACTAAAAGACTAAACAAAGTTCTTTGGTTTTAACAGTATTTTGGTACCTCTCTGGCTCCAGAAATCATGTCTGGCTTAAATGATATGATTTCAGTAGAGCATTTAAAAACTGTTAAAACTCTACAGTTGCATGTTCTAATGGGGTCATTGTAGTTTTGGGGTGAGGGGTTTTTGGTATACAATATGCAAGTCTATTAAACAGGTTTACCCTCTACAAGGTTTGTCTCTTTTCTAGTTTAGAACTAAACCAAATGATTCAGCATGTCTAAGGGCTGCACTTTACATCTTGTACTAGACCAATGGACGCAATGATGAATAAAGCGGCGTGTTTGTATACAGTTCTCTGGGTTAAATTATGCAAATATAAGTATTTTAAAAGCCAGATGGAGCAAAGTTAGGTAGTTGAACCACTTTATGTCAGCTGTTAGAGTCTCAGTTTTAAACATTTCTAGCTAAGGAACATGAAAACACTGGTGGGTGCAATATTGCTTGGATGTTATAGGAAATTATTAAGCACTTGTAACCCAAAGCATGTTAGTCATGTTGCTTAGAACTCAGCCTCACTGGTATCTTGTGCATGATATGCACTTGGCATCAGTCAGGATGACTGCCCCAGTGGCAGTTGTGTCTATACACAGTGTTGTTTAGAGCCCAGTTAAGTGAAGACACTCTGGAAGTGTTGTTCATTTGTTGGAATAGAGAATCTATGTAACTTTCTGTTTGTATTTATCTCAATAAATCCTGTGACTGTTTTATAAACCAATGTGTGGTAAATTACTTTTGTCTAGATGAAATGCGAGTGTGCTCTTTTGAGTAATGAAACATAGCCTGGCATAAATGCTGTCATCCGTCAAACCAGGGCTGAGTGTGGAGTTCATCATGCTGTGTAGTAAACAATCCATTAGATGTTCAAAGATTTGAAGTAGCTTCTCCTGCACTTTCTCTTGAGGAGAACATGCTGAAAGTGCTTTGCAACTGAGCTTCTGTCAGAACTGCAACTCTAAACAAGCTCTTTATTAACTGAAGAAAATGTATTTGCTGCTTGAGACTGTCATCTAGGTTCGTACCTTTCCAAACGTTAGCCTGGAAGGCCATTTTGGACTTTATTTTTATGTGGTGTTGCTCTTGGACATCCTGCAGTAACAAACCGTAGTTGTTAGGCTTAGAGAAGTGTGGGGGGATTATGTGAATGATTGACACTCGGTTGATTGGCTTTGTTTCTAATTTCAGGAGTCTTCTATATATTCTGCTGCTGCAGCTGCCTTTTTTCAGACACTTACTGGCTGCTCCATCGTGTGCTCTAGCACTTCTGCCAGCTGCTGCAGAAGAATATCTAACCTCCCTTCTTTTTCTCTACAGGACTAGCTGATGCAACAGTGAGAATAGTTTCTGCATGCCCTGGTAAAGCCACCACATGCCTTGAATGAGGGGCACAAGACCCCTGAGCAGTAAACTGGAAACAGATTAAACAGCTGTATGATCTGTTTATTACACATTAGACTAAACATGTACTTTGAGATCTAGATTTTAACAAAGCAGACAGGAATGTAAAATACAGGCAGCTTTGGGTATTTAACCTGAGTTAACTACTTTGTTTCTCTACTTCTATGTTTTCCAAGTAAGTTTGTCATCGAAGTGAAAATCTGAAGGTGGGCAGGAGCAAAAAACCTTCTGTAGTTGCTCACCAATCAATCACAGCGCCCAATGTGTCTGTTGTGCATTAGGACAGTAGAGTCAGAGAACACCAGCACAGGTGAAAGAATTCAGTCACAATCTAACTTTTTTTAAGCTGGTCTGTCTTCTATGAGCATATGTTGACTTGCTTTTATCTTTTAAGTCCCTACAATAGATCTGCCAGATGTTGACGTTTAAGGACAATGATACTGTCCCTGGTGGAACAATTACAGTGCACATCTGGTGAGGAGACAGCTGGAGGCATCTCAAGGCAGCTGCTGCAGGAGAGACTAAAGGTTGATTCTGTTACTTCTGTGAATGGGTGGGGTACTGACTGAAAAAGCTGAAAAGCTGTTCCTGACTAAGTATACTTAAAAAGGAAGACTTTAGAGCAAAGTGTGGGGAAGTCTATAGTGGAAGAGAGTTGCCATGGTAGATTTACTGGCAACAGTTCACAATGAAAATGGTAATTTTGAGGGGCTGGTTACCCGAGGCTGCAATCGCTGCACTGTCCAATTTAGGAGTAAGGCTTTTGCTGTCGCTAGTAAACAGCGCGTACACTTAGAGTGCCAGTTCTTTTTACTGTTTTATAACTCTGTAGCACTGATTTGAGTGTACTTTATAAAATTGCCTTTCCTTGTATGTAAACAAGGCCTTTTTCTTGGTTATCTTAGGACACCATTAGGAGGTTGAAATTGTCCGTTGTTGGGGATTCTGTGGAGGCTGAGTGACTTATCTGTTAATCAGAGGTAGAAACTCTCTTCCACAGTACATCTTCCTCTGGCCATACTGACTCCAGAACAAGAATGGAACTCAATACATGACTACCAAAAGCAAGAATCAGAGACATTCCCTGTCTCAGCCACTTTATCTGGTGCTAGTTTACAGACAGTTTTGACTGTGGGATCGTAAGTCTGAGTAAGTCAAGTCTGAGCGAGAAAACTTTGATTTTTATAGAACAAATAGTTTCTGTGGTGCTTTGGTAGAGGGCATGCTACTTTCTTGATTTAGGCCTGAAATACTGTCACAGCAACACAAGGTACTCTAGCTGAATTGGAGTTTAAATCTTCAGGCCTGAAAGCTGTGTTCACGAAATATCTTTTGGCACCTTTCATAAAGAACTATTATCTCCATTGCCCTGGCCAAATTCCAGCCTGGCTAATCGCATTCTGTTCCTCTGTTCCCCAACCACTGCAAATGGATGGGACAGGGTTCTTTGCTTTCTTCTGTTAACTATTGTGTAGTGTTGCAGTTCACTGGCAAGCTGCTGTTCTGCCTCCTGCTGCAAATGGCTGTTTTACTACTGGGCAAATTGTTTGCTTTCATTTGGTTTTCTCCCATGTTTTGAATTCCTTATTTATTAAAAATTCTTCCTACTTGGTGTAGAGCAGGAAACAGAAGGATGTGCCACAAAGACAGATGGTGTCCTTTGAAATGAAAGGTGCATTGGCATAAGAGCCCTGCAGGAAGCTTGTTGACACTGTTGATTTTAAAATGAAAAAACCTTTCTTTTTAAGGAATAAACCATACAGCTGTTCTAAATGTGCTTCCAGTTCCTAGGTGAGAAAACTGGGGTGCACTGCAAAACATGTAGCCCAACATGGAAATGGGTTCTCAGGAAGAACAGCAGCATGAGGCACCTGAAGATTGTTCCCACGAGGCCTCTCAGCAACACTTTTAGAACTAAAGTATTTGGGTTTATTTAGCAGAAAAAGCTCCTCCTGGGAAAGAATGTGGTACTGAGACAGCATGGGTTTGAGGTGAGGCCCAAAGTCTGTGCCTCCTAAGGAACCTGGGCTTATGTGTCCAATGCTGTCTTTGTCCTCTTCACCAAAAGCTTAGGTCAGTTTCCAGCAAATTTAACAGAAGGACAACGATTGTGAAGAGAATTTCTAGGTTTTGTGGTGTTTACTGACTACCTACAAAAGTAAAACCGAAGTTAATGTTCCCTCCAAGGGATGGCTATGAATAAATATCATTAGATAGAAGAGAATCAAGAATAAGACGCAAGCAGGTATTACTTAGCTGGTCTTGGAGTGATATATGCAAGTCTGCAAGCATCCTGTAAGCACAGATATGAGATTTTTGATACCTAAAGTGAATCAGACTGCTCTTTTGAAAGAGACTACAAAGTTTGTGTTTATTCTGCAGCCAACCTGTCTGAGAGCTATGGAAGACTTTGCAGGCACCATGCCATATGCAGTTACTGGGACCAGAGCAGAAGAAATAGGCAGCACACCAGTCTGTTGAGGCACAGTTTGTTGTCAGCCATGGAGGTCAAGTTGAAACTGCCAAGTTTTTCTTGAGATATGGTAATATTCCCAGATAGCATAATTCTTCTCTGGCTGTGCCTGCTCAGCATTCCACTTTCCTGCTTACCCAGCCCACAGAATAATACCCAACTGGCCTCACATATTTCAGGGGGGGAAATGTATTCAGCACATTAGTTCTTATACAGACTTGGCAACAAAATGCTGTTAAGTGTTTCTTCAACTTTTAGTGTAGGAGAAATTAATATGGGGAAAAACAGGGTTCTGAATTTTTTTTACTTCCCTGTTTTAAGTCTCATTCATTTAGTCCTATATTTCTCATTATCTCTAAATGCTTTTATCAGGCCTCTGCAGTGCTTTATCAGCCATAGAAACACAGGAAGAGTTGTAAGCACTTGTTCTGTGGGCTCTGACATTTAGGCTTTTTTGTTGCTATACCACTAAATAAGCTCTTTCCCCAGAAATTGGCATTTGCACAATGGACAGGCCTTTGGGTCAGCTGAGGTTGCTCAATTGTCCTGAATGAAAGGGCATTTGTTGATGGGGTTTTTTTTATTGTAGAAGGTGAGTGCTGAGGAGAAAATCTCACCTTGTCTGGCCATGCTCTCTTCAGGTTTTTGAGCCTCCTCAGTCTGTCCCTGTTGAAAGACACTGTCCTCTACTAGTGAGAGCCCCCAGTGCAGAAACAGTGGGAATGTGCCTGAATGGAACAAAGAACATCTAACTGCAGAGTGTGAGCTGAAGGCGTTCACTAGACAGGTTTGTTAACTTCACTGATTAGCTGTGACTGAAACAAACTGCGTCTGCCTTCAGAAAATAATTGTGCCTTGTAGCCCGTAGGTGGCATTATGTCCTTTCGTATGCCTTGTCACGCTCACACTGCGTGTCATTTGTTGCAGGTGTGGATTTGCATTCTCAGACCCTGCTAGGAAGGAGAGCCCTTCACCTTTGTCATCACGGCTGTGTGATTGCACTGAGCTACTCCTTGGCTAGGTCAGCGAGGGACAAACTGGGGTGAGCCTTGCCTGCCTGTGGACCTGGTAACAGAACAAACAACCCATGGTTCCTTTCCAGGGGAGGAGGACATCCCCTGGTGCTGTGCCACCTTCCAGCACTGGGAATCCAGCCTTGCAGCAGGTGCCTGGTCCACTATCCTGAAATGCATATGGACTCACTTGCTTCTGGCAAATTTCAAGGGACAGTCAGTAATTTTCCCAGAGACCCACACTTCAAATATAGGTCACTGCATGGGGTTTGGAGGTTTTAGTTATGAAATAAGCTCATGTACTGGTGATGCTGCAGCTAAGATGACAAATAACTTGACAGCGCAGCTCTCAAACACGCTTTTAATTTGTAGCTTAAGTATTTTTATAATATTGTTCCCCAGCCAAACCATCCATTTAGTTAATATGGCTTGTAGCAGAGCTTGAGCTTGTCTGCAAGTGCTCTTTGGAATGCTCCTTGCTCGGGTAATTTCCTAATAGTTGGCAATAGACCAGGGCGATACAGTTTAATGGGTATTTCAGGGGACTGGAAATCCCTAGATCTTTAATCCAGTTCTGGCCCTGACTGGCTCTATTGCCTCTGGCAGATCAGTTAAGGGTTATTTTGTAAGTAGGGCAGTTTGTCTGCTGTGGAAGAGTGCAGGCAGGGTTGATGTGCGTGTAAGTAGCTAATTACAATTGCCCAGTGCTTGCTTAGTGTCTCCAACCTTTTAAGCCTTAGGGCTTTTAAAGTTGGGGTTTCCTGAAGCCAGCAATGGGGTGAAGGGACTTGCCCATCTGCTTCCAAAGTTCCTTAGTATCTCAGGTTCCTTAGATGCTTTAAAGATAAAAATACTATTTATGGTCTCTTTATGTCTCTATGATCAGTAGAAGGAAACACAGCTCCTGATCTGTTTTCTGAGGACTTATTAAGGAATCTAGCTTGAGCAGTTTCCATTGCTTTGCTTAAAGAGACACCTTTCCAAGGAGCTTGGCATTGAGCTTCCAATTAACTGTGGAAGAGGTGGTTCTCAGTGGGAACCAAGCATTCCTGGGAACTTGGCCCACTGCCTTTTTTGCTTGCAAAGCCCTGTGCATAGCTGGGAGACTCAGCAAATAACGAACTTTTTGTTCTTGTTTCCTTGTGTCAGAGCATTTTCTTTAACTGATATATAAAGTTGCTGCATAATTATCCAGGTAATTAGTGAATTTTGGCCTCAGAACTGCAGTTTGTGTTCCAGATTAGTGGTTGGGAGTAGCCGCAAGTGTCCTGTTGTGCAACACTGAGTAGGTGAAACAAGGATCAGAAAGATGCTGGCTGCAAACTTGGGATACCTTTAATTCATAATCCCTTAAGGGAGAGAGATTGTGGCTAATGGTGTGGACTAAGGATTGATTTGAGTGCTCTGATCCCAGCTTGATTGTGTGTGCTGCATGAATGGAGGCAAGTCACACAAGGGCCTAGTTCTGTGGGAATAGCTGCAGAGCAGGGTTCTGTAGTACCCAAGCAAGGTGCCCTGCATTCCAGGAAAAAAATCAGGGGATCTGAATTATGTTCCCATGTATGTTTCTAAGCAGATGGTCCCAGGCAGAGATGTGGAGTGTTGTTCAGGGTAAGCACAGTAAGTGTGATATGGCAGGTATCCAGACATGGGGCTGCCTAGCTCAGGCAGTTTAGCCTGCTCAGGGAATTGTTTCTCTGTGCTCACAATCCTCAGCTTCCTGGAAGTAAGTCCCTAAGCCAAGTTTCCATGTTAGTGAAGTTAAAATACTAACCTGGAATGCTTAAAAAATGCAGCTGCACCCCCCAAGCACTTGTCTGCCTCATTCAGGTGGAGGGTTGGGTAGATGCCTGGTCTGAAAGCCAGGCTTGCACTTTCCTTGGATGTTCCTGATGCCAGACTATGCACTGTGCTGAGAACTAGGAATGAAGACTGAGATAAGAAACACTAATTTATTCTCTCGAGTGATCTAAGAAAAATATCCCCTTACTTAAGCTTTCTTTGTAAACTGAAAGGGCTTTGGGGTGATCATGTGCTATATGACTGTAGTTAGGGTTAAATATCAAGTTTCTTTTCTGGAAACTGGAGCCTCATCCTTTAGGAAGACACAGCGGTGATCACTGGTGTGTTGCAGTTTGGAAATGGATTGGTGTGCACCAATCCAAAATTGTGCTGGGACAGATTGGAAGAGATTTATGTCTGGGTGAGGCGAGCCCTGCAACAGCGTGTGCTATTGCGTGAGTTTTGGAGAGCTGTTTGGATTGCATGGCAGCATTGCTGGATGCTGATTCTACGTGTTGCAATGCTGTATTTGTTACTTAAGGTTTCTTTTCTTAGGAATAAAAATGGGATGTAGACAAAGCAGATCATATTGCCTGTCTGAAAGTAAGCAGCTCTGCTGTAGTGTGCACCAGTTACAAACATCAGGGGAGAGAGCAGGCTGCAATGCAGAGTTCGGACAGAATTGTGTCTGTTGAAGAGATAGGGGCTCTGGATTCCTGAAATCCATGCTCAGCTTTGTCGCTGCTTCATACAGGATCTTGAGAACTTGATTTCTGTCTTTGGCAGTGTCAGGAATCCCTGCAAATATTATTTCTGTATTGCACTGATGTGGTGTTTCTAGAAGAGAAGCTGTAATAACCTTTCCAAAGAAAGGAAACACAGGCAAGGCAAAAATTCGTCCATTTTGCATTGCAGCCTTTACTTTCTCTTGTTAGAGAGCAGTGCAGCTCTCCAGAAGCAAGGAGTTGTTAATGAACTTTGGGTTCCTTGTGTAAAAAAACAGGGAGATCATTATGGAGAAGAAAAGGCACTAAAATGCCTTAAGTCTAATTGTGTCCAGGGCAGAACAAACATCACAACTGTCTCCTAATATTAAGAAATCCAGAACAACTGTCTTGGAAGGACTGTGGTTCCCCGGATGCAAATGGCAGTAGCTTAAACAAAGATGACAAGCACAGGAATAATTAATCACAGGCTTTTATCATTATCACCACCTCCCTCCCTTCCCTTGCCCGAGCAAACTCTGATATTGCTTGCAACCATTGTGTTGGCTGTTGCTCCCCAGAGTCCCAAGAACAAGGCTCAGCAAGCCTGAAACCATGACTGCTGCTCTTTAGAAACAGTCACTGTAGCCAGGGAGAGCTGTGGGTGTCTCTGAACTGTCACTTTTTGTGTTTTCAAACGGTAGTGAAATGTTCCCCAAACATTTCCCCTTTCTCTAGAAATGTCTGATCTCACCTGAGCTACACTTGCTGATGCTTGGTTTGTCTTGCTGAACTCCTCCCATGCGGATGCTGCAGAAGAGAAATGTTTGGTGCTGCTGCCCAAACTGAGGTGCTACAAGGATGTGCACTGTGGTGAATGGATGTGCCTATAAAGGAGTAAAGTACAGCAGAGTCTGTTGCAGCATTACTTTTCAGCATCTTCTGCTTCATATATCAAGGCCCCCAGGTGAATGATGTGTCTCCCTGTGTAGCACCTGGGTCCCACCCACAAGAGTTGTGCACCCAAAGGCAGCAGACAAACCTCTCCCTCTGCTCCCAGTTCATAGCTGGAAACTTGTTTGGTGTTAGAAGCTTCTCTCAATGAGGACAGAGATCATTTCTTTCAAAATGTGCCATTTATTGATGGAACTTCTGTAGCTGTGGGATTATGGGTCCCTCTAGACTCAGGCAACACCTGAATGGAGTTTTGTGCTCATGTGTTTTATCAACACTCCTGTAAGCCCAATGTCACTGTTGGTCTTCTCTTACTTGAGAAATGCAGCCTGCAGTAGAACTCCCTAGGGAAACTGAGTGCTGAAACTTAAGAGCAAGGACATGCCATTACTTTGGCATTGCACAAATAGCTTGTTAGCTCAGTGAATTTTTAAATGGAAGAAAAGAGCAAGCTTGTTATACCTGTTCCATATTTATCAATAGACAACAGTAGTGCAGAACACTGTGGCAATCATTACATTCATTCCTTAAAGTAAAGCAAATGTACAGAAATTGTTAAATGCCAGAGTACAATGTAGCTTATAAAACCTAACACACATCAGGAAACTTGTACTGATTGGGCCCTTAGATGTTGTTTTCCTCTTGCTTAGGAAAGAGAATTGTAGTCAGCTTGCAATCTCCCTGACATTGTTCATGAAGGAAGCAGACAAAAAAGTACCAATGAAACAGAAGGGCTGCAATTTAGTTAATTTATGCAAAACACAATCAGCATTCAAACTGGGAGTTTCCAAGCAGAAATGTATTGATAGAGAAGCCAAAATATTCTCTGTGCATAAATGGTGAAATATTAAAACAAAATTTCAGAGAGACTCCTGGAACTCACATAACTATAGCCCAGGGAAGATGCAGGCGTGAAGTTCCAGGCGTGAAGTTCAACGCTATCGGAGTCCAGGAGAGCTCAGTGTGGCTGTGATTTAATCCCTGACATCACAGCTGTACCTGTGTCCAGTATGAACCAGTGCAGCTCTGGTGTGATGAAAATGTTGTCTCAGTAATGAGAAATAGAAACAACTTTTCCAGAAGAGTGATGTGAAGAGAGAGCGATATGGTTGTGAATGCACTATGCTAGGGAGAGGATGGAGAAGGAAGAGCAGTAAGAAGGTAGTAAAGGACAGAGAAATTGAAAGAATTGCAGATCAGATGGGGATTATGATTATGAAGGTAATAGGTATGCAGGGGTCTGCTGCCTTGTCCTGGAGACCCCCAAATTGATGATGGTGGACACTGCATTGCATTTTACTTGGCACAATAGACTTCTGTCAGCATTGAAACTAAGCACATGCAAAACATTTCTGTACAGAACAGTGTGTGCTCTTCTTCCCAAACTTCATGTACCACACTGGAATTTTCTGATCGTTCTTTGTGCCTCAAATCCCTGAAGACAGTATGTGTAGTCTTCCTGTGTCTATAGCATGATCTCTGTCTGTAGCACAACCCATGCAGTTATGCTCTCTCTGCCCTCTTTTTGTGTCTTTGCAGTGTTCCTTTAGTTGTAACCACCAACTGTGTTCAAAGACAACCAGAAGTTGGTTGTGAACCATGTCTGAGGATCCTGCTGACCATTAACATTTAGAAAGGAGAGTGGTTTGCAGAAGGAAGCCAAAAGTTATTCACTTTCTACTGTGCTTCCAGCATCCCGTTTTGGTTGGTTTAATGCCTAACCTAGGCTGCAATTAAGGTTAGTGCTTTGGTTTTCCTTCAAGTTCCAGTTCTCCATATACTGTTCTGTTTGCAGTGTTTGCTTGACATGACTGTCTGCTATGGTTTGACGGTGTTCTGCTGTAATTCCTGTGTATACAGAAGCTAATAAAGGAACTGTCAACTCAGAAGAGCCCATCTTAAAATATGATCTTACTGGCTTGGGATAAGAAATGCAGTGATTCGTTGCCAAGCCTCTTCCATGGAATTTGTGATGCTATTCCAATTCCTTTAGTTTCCAGTAACCAAACAACCACTGGGGTCAAGCAAAAGTCAAGGTATTAAAATTCAGTGCTGTGAGCCTCCTTACCTATAAGCTGCCCATATGTTAGAGGAATGATCTGGGCTATAGCAGTTGTATTCTATCTCATGATGAGTGTTTGTGTGTATAATTCAAATATGCGTGTGTGTGTGTTTGAATTCCAGCTTGTATTGATTGAATTGGTCTTTGATAATAAACAGTATAAATAAATCAGATGGGAGTTAAAGCATTGATGTGCTAGGGGGGAGGGGAAGTGAATTCAGAGCAGTGACCTTGAGCAGAATGTAATTTTGAAAGTGCCTTAAATATGCTGATGACTTAGAATAAGGCTGAGGAAGTTGTAGGGGCAGGAAGGTAGAGGACACAGGAACAAAGCAAACTCGTTCAAAGGTGCTGGAATAGAGTTGCCCAGGGAGGTTGTGAATGCTCCATTGCTGGCAGTGTTCAAGGCCAGGCTGGTGACATGGTTTAGTGTGAGGTATCCCTGCTCATGGCAGGGGGGGTGGAACAGGATTATTTTAAGGTCCTTTCCAACCCGAACTATTCTATGGTTGAATGATTACAGCAGGTAAGTGGCTTATGCAGTTTATTGCAGGGAACTGTGAGGTAATGAGGCCAGGGACCAAAAGTAATCAGACTCCAGTCACAGTGAGCGCAGTGTGGCATACAGAGCAGGGCATGCAGCACTGGGGAAGTTGTGTCTATGGTGAAAGCTGTCTTGATGCTTCTCCTACAGAGCTCAGCTCTACAGCAGTGCTCATTGCATGGTGAGAAATGGTTGGTCCAGCTACAGAGGTTCCTATTCAGCACTCAATCCATGAACTGGCTTGTAAACAACAGCTGGATTTGAAATGATCTTTCTCTTTGAAGATCTCCAAATACAGTTGTCCCTCTTTCTGGAAGCAAACAAAGCAAAGGGGTAGATGGAAGGGATGTAGCCATGCTGGCAAGAGTTAGAGGGACAGAGTGAGGCCTTCGCTATTGCTATAAAAACATGCAGGGATCCTCTCATGCTGGTTTGACCAAGCAAAAAACCTTCAGAGGCTGTAAGATGCAATGCGTTTGTTACTAGCAGATGAATGGATGAGGATCCAGCTTTTGATGTTACAGAAAACATGAACTGTAACTGGGCTATTTGTAGCTAATAGCTCATCACACTGACTTTAGAGTAGGAAAATAAAACTCTGTATTGTTTTGGGCTAATGAGCACCCTGCTGGGCCACAGTAAAGCAGGGAGAAACTGATGAATCTTTCCAGTTGGCTAATCTGGAGGTAGATTCCTGGTTTTGAAAGTGCTTGTTCTCTTCTGGTTTTCTTTCTTCTTTAGTTCTAATGCCTATTTTAATTTCAAATGTTTCATTTGTCCCCTCAATTGTAAGCTTTAGATTTTCCTCAGTTGTGGTCAAGTAGCTTTTGAAATCCAATCAAAGGCAGAAATAATAAAAGGAGAGCTCCCTGCACTGAAGTCAGTTGATGTCCTTGCAGCTTTCTTCATTCTGTTAGATACATGTTAACCATCACTGCTTAAAAGTGCCTTCTCAAATGTGACCCATATCTCTAAACATCATTTTTACACTTTTCACAGGATAAATTAGATATTTGAAGATATAACCTTCCTGTCTTACTGCCCCCATTTCATTGATGCCCAGAAAGATTGCCATTAGTTGATAATTTCCAGTATCTCAGTATCTAGGATGTATCAATAACACATAGGCTTCTCCTTTCTTTGAGTCCTCTCTTCTCAGTGCTACACTGGATGGAAATCCACTGCTGTCTTAGAAGCCATAGCTGCATGTGTTATGTTTGCCATAGTTGAGTAAGGCAGTGAGGAGCTACAGGAAGAACTGGACTAGGAAGGACAGAATCTAATGCAAGTCACAAATGGTGACTTGATGGTGTACTCTCATCCTTATCAGAATTGAGTCATGAATGGGGAGGGGGGCAGTGGTGAAAGAATCTTTGAGGAAATAAAAGATGGATGTGGAATTTTTCCTTTTCAGAGAGTCCTTGGACTTTTGTGGCCCGAAATTAACGTGCTGCCCAGTTCAGTGTCCCTGCCTGGAATACTGATAGCATGCTGGATGCACTTAGATATGTGCCCTAACCCCATCCAGAGATGTAACTCTTCCTGTGATTATGTTGTCATCTTTCGTTCATTATTATTAGAACCTTGTGTACCCAGTGTTTCTGTTTCCCATTGGTTTTCCACAGCAAATGGGCTCTGTTAGAATGTGCATCCCTGGAGTTCTGTTGTCAGCTTGGGCTGTTGTCACACACTTAGCTAATACCCTCTAGTAATTTTATTTCTTATTCACATGCACACGTAATGTCCTTAGTCATTAGACTGAAAAATGTTAACCTTGTCATAGTTAGTGACTGGAAGCAGAAAAGTCCATTTAATTCTCAGGGGAATGAATTCTAATTTTCTGCTTGTCAGAATGTGACATTTTACATATTTTTCTCTTTTTTCTCACCAGTTTAGTGCTAAATTTAAACGTGTGTGTCCTAGGAATAGACCTTTTGTCCGTGCTAAACACCCCAAAAGCCTTGGCAGGTATCCAGTGTGTGAGAGTCTTGACCAATAGCTGCTGCTAGACCTCATTTCATGCACTGAAGAGAATGGGAGGCGAGAATGGAAAGTTAGAGATAAGAGGTGACTGCAGAGGGCCCATTAGCATTGCACGTCAGAATGCATATTTTTTTGCCCTGGAAAATATGGATGGATGAAAAGCAGCTCATCTGGAATAAAATATCCAATGAAGAAGCAAATTATGTTAATTAAGCAGGCTAGTACTAATATTTGTCATTAAGATGTGACATCTTCTATTTAATATCATATGCTACTGGACATCTTTGAATCTTTGAAAAACACAGTGGTTGGGAGGCAAGTTGTCTGCAGATACTGAGTTCACTGTGCTGTGAAAGGGAATAACTCACGTCTTGAAAAATAGATGGCATTTCTGGCAAGGAAATAATCCTCCCACAGATTACAGCTGTTCCCTGCATTGTTGTGCTGGTGGTCTCATCTCATCAGTGGCTATTTTATAAGGTTGGTTGGGTTTTTTCTTTTTGGATGCATTTCTATAAGGCTGCTCTGAGGAGGACATTTTGTGCTGGGAGCTGGATGTATTTTGAGAGACACCACTACAAAGAACTCCTGAGTCTAAATTGCAAAGATGGATCAAGTAAAAAATGAGGGATGGTTATATTGCTTTTTTACAGATGGGAAGTGATGCAGGGGAGAGTGACTGTTGTGGCCAAAGTCACCCTGGGAGTCTGTGGAATTGCATCCTGATCTTTGAAGTCCAATTCCAGTATCTTTACCATATACTGTCTTTCTGTTCCCTTGCTGCTGATTTAATATGCACATGTGTAACGAGCCAAACATGTTCTGCATATGTTTAGCCAAATTCTGACCTTAGGGATGTGAGGCAAACCCTCCCTAATCTAGTCAGGAGTGCTTTTGTGGCTGAGTTCAACCCAAGAAGTGCAAAACAGTGATGGCATTCAGTTTACAAAGCTAAAGTTCCTTCTGGGCTTGAAGGAAGTTCAGTTCATCTGCCTGCTCTTGCTCTGTGAGTTCTGCAGGCCAGTGGGTAACAAACTGCATGGCTGTTTGTCTGACCTCTTGTATTGTCATGCTTCAGATGCTGATTAATGATTAGCATGTAACAAATTAACAAATCAATACCACAAACAAGCCATCCATTCCAGTGGCCTGTCGAGTCTCTCCTCTGGGAGACACTTGCAGGCATTCCATCTTCACTGTACATAAATGCCTTCAGACTATGTGCTGTCTTGACACTGCAGATGTGATGTGCAGATGAGATGAATTACATTCCATAGGTAATTTGATATGTGCAGAAAAATACATTTGAAGTTTTTTGCTTTGTTTTGTTTTACGCAGGTGTTTTTGAAGGGAAGGGTGCTCTTGAAGAGGTCAGCACAGTAACTGTGGGCTCAGGAGGAACAAGTTGAACATGCTGCCTTCCTGTGCAGTCCTGGTCTTCTGCCTTGATGGGGTTATCCTCACCGTCTGAGTTCAGATAACTGCTGTTGAAGTTGAAAGGTAAGGCTTTATTGCCCAAACTCCCTCTGCAGCTCTCTGGAGAAAGCAAGGATCCTGTTGCATATCATTTAAAGGTCTGAATTTGACTCCAGTCCTGAATCATAATCAGAGAAGTTTCAAAATAATCCATGTGAAATATCAAACATCACTGGCCTTGGTCTCTCTGAACCAGGATCCAGCAACAAGTTGAGTTACAGTGTTGTCCTCAATAGGCTGCTAGAAGCACTAAAACTTATGTGCATCTGGCTTTGTTTTCCAGCTGTAAAACCCAGTTGAAAGTGCTGTGATATGTTATGGAGTACAGCTAATTAATGACTGGGTAACAATCAAAGAGAGATTCAGACAGAATTCAGAGGTGGTTTGTGAACCTCTACAAATGCCTCCAAATCTAGAATGGGACAAAGGAATAAAGAAATTCCTAATTGGCCTCACTGATATTTCCATTCCCATTACAAAGGAAGTGTGTATGTACTTCTGTGCAGTTCTTTGGGCATGGGTTCTATATTCCAATGAATGACAAGTATGTGTGCATAATTAGAAGGGACAATGAAGAAAAGCAGTTGGTGAAATTGAATTGTGCATAATAAAGCAGTAATTTTATAGAGAAGTCTGTAGTCATCATGAGAGGTTCCGTCACTTGATCCTGAAAGGAGAATTAAAAGCAGATTTAGGCAATCTTTTCTCCTTAAATCTTTTAAGTCCTAAGGAGGGACATTTTAACTGTGATTTGCTGAGTAAGAAAGCTCTTTCCCTCACGAATTAAATAATAGTGACTCAAGGTGAAGGAGTTAGTCTTGTGCTGTCCATTGTTAGGGGCTATCACATTAAAACTCTGTTTTCCTCAGGGTTCCTGCATTAAACAAATACGGACAAATAAATGTATTGAAAAACCTGTTTGAGCCAGAACTATGCTGAGAGCTGGGGAAGCTTTCCTTATTTGCAAATAAGGAACTCAAATTATTAAAGACACTGCTTGTAGGAGGTAAAAAAAACATCATTGGTGCTCCTTGAGAGCCAAGTTACTGTCTTGCTTGCACTGCAGTTTGTTCCCTTTACCCTGTGTGGCTCAAACACCCCAGTAAGGTAGGCTACAGTGAATTTTCCTGCCTTCAAGTTTCAGGTCCCATCTCCCAGTGCTTTGTGCTACAAGGGAAGAGCTGGGGGTGTCAGAGTTCTCCCTTCTCCCAGCCCTTGACCCAGCGGCTCCAGTGCTCATAGACCCCCCATTCTCCTGTAGCAGAAGCAGCACAGCCAGCCTGATGTCTCAGTACTTGCACTTAAGCAAGAAGGGCTGTTTTGTTGCTCCTAAGGATGTGTTGCCAAAGATGACAACTAACCTTGCCTGTGACTATAGCCTGGAAGGAAATGAGGTGAGGGACAAACAACAGTGAGCCAGTGAAGAGTGGCCCTCTGCACTCTTTCCAGCCTGTCAGCTGTACCTTGACTTCTATGGAGAGACTTTAAATATGTGGGGTATGTTCATTAAGCAAATATGACGCTAAGATGGAAGCTGTAATGCACATGATGGGGAGCACAAGAAATTACTATAGCATTCATTTAAACAAAGGACATGACTGTGCTCTGGCAGGAAGAGCATAATGGCTGTTTAGTTTTTCCAGACAGGGACTGTAGCTCACTAGGGTTTTTTTGGGCTCTTGCTTTGTTTTTGTTTTTGCTCCAGCTTTTAAGGATGAGAATGTTGTGTCTGACGCATGTCAGCAAGCAAAGGAGATTCACTAGCGTGGCTGGGTTCATCTTGCTCCCCGGTGAGGAATAAAAGCATTAACCGTCTCTCACTTCAGGAGGAGGAGGGGGGTGCTGCTTTCAGCCTGGCAGAAGTGAGAAGGCATTGTCAGGTTTAGGTCAGGCTGGAGCTCTCAGCAGGACAGATTAGCTGGGTGTCACACGGCAGCCTGGAGGCATCGCTGGGAAAAAGCAAGAGACAGAAGTGTGTGTGTACGGGGTGCGGGGGTGAAGGCTGCCATGCCTTGTTTGGGTGCGAGGCTGTTCTCTACAACAATGATCATTCTGGAAAGCAGACAGAAAAATGAATCGAATAAAGAGGCTTTGTAAAGGAGGCAGAGAGAGAAAATGGCCACTTCTAAACTCCCTGTATTAAAAGGATAAATAATGATCTTACTGGAGATGTTAAAAATGTAGTTTAACAGGAGCCCTGCCCAGCCACCAGTTTAATACCAGGCTGGTACTGGCAGGGCCTGATCTTGCAAACAGCTGCTCCCAGTGAAGCTGGTGTCAGTGGGGCCCCTTAACTGAAAAGGACAGGAGTAGAAATGAAGGGTTCTTTCTGTTTATTTCTTTATGTTTGCATCTCTTTTTGTGCATTAAAGTTCTCAGTTTATTGCAATCTTTAGTGAATCTTCAGCTTATTTTACTTCCTTACTGAAGCAGATAAAGCACGGGGTGGGTGAAACATGAGGGGAAGGGACAAATTCAAACTTGAGCAACCTGTGACCACAGGGTATGATTTACATCGATAAAAACACATTGTGTTGATTAATCATTTTGAAATTTCAGCCAGATTTCAACAGAACTGTGTAACTGCAGCATGCCCCTCACCTAAAAGAGGATGTGTAAGGTTATCACATGAGAAAGAACAACAGAGCTTGGAACAGAGACCTAGTGAGCTGCCTTGCATTAAAAATTGTAAAATTGCATCTCCATTATTAGAGTTTATTTCTCGGGCTCCAGATTTACTGATGTAACTCTGTCTCTCCATTCTGAAACAATTAAATGAATAAATACAAACTTGAAAATCCCTAAACCAGCAGCTTGCATCAGTATTGGAATTAGTTGTGCAATGGACATTGAATGGTGGCAGATTTAATGTTCCTTGACTTAGAATGAATTCAGAGCAAGCTTTAGCACCTTTGGTTGAGTAAACAGTTTTACCTGTGTTTGATCTGAAGTTTGAATGGGCATCCAAGTATTCAAAGGTTTGTGTGGTATAGGGTTTTAGATATGCTTCAGGTGTGGTTTGCAGTGAGACATTGAAAATGCCTGAGAAATATGTAAAGGACCCTGTGATGCTGCTATCTTTTGGGTCTTAGGGAGACATATGAAAGTAGCACTGGAAGGTATCTTGAAAAATCTTCTGTTCTATCCCTCTGCTGTGGCAGCATCAGCTTACACAATATATAATAATATAGTATCTTTATGCTGATTATTTTTAAAGTAAACTAGAATTAGATTTTTTTTTAATTATGGATCATTTTAAATTGAGAAATGAAGCAAAAACTTGGATGTGCACTTGGGTGGAACATGATTATCTTTTTCTTAGCTAGCATTAAAATCCTCAGCTTTTTGTTACTGACACAAGTCAGGAGTAATAAACTTAAATGATATACACGATATGAGGTGATTATCCTTAGAGATACTGTCTAAAAAAGATACTTTGATGTATTGTAATGTACGTAGCACATCTCTTCCATAAAATGTAACCTCTCTTATGCATTTCCAAAGAACAGGAACGTTGCTTATTCGAAACTCATAAGTTTTCATATGCTCTCATCTCTTAAAGAGGAAAAAAGAAAAGGCACCAAGAAGTAACAACCAGCCTTTGATCTATCATTTCCTGTGCTGTTGCTAAACACACAGTGAATGTTTTGTTTTTTTACTTTTAGAAGGTTTACCAAGGCTCTGTAATGTTACTTTTGAGATCAATGGACTGATTTAAGAATAAAGCATTAAATGCTAGGAAAATCTTACACTGCGGATCAGGCTTAATGATGTTCTGGAGAATACATTGCCTCGTGCCCAGTTAGAATCTTGCATATATAATATATAATAATTATATATATATATATATATATAAATAAAATAACTAAATACAACTCCATTTGATTAAATTATAAGGAATTCTATCAAGCTGCTATGTTTGCTTTTACACTAACTGGATGGTCTGAGCTCATCTCATCCTTCTCTGAATATCTGGTGAACTGGCTCCCTGATGCTGACATAGATGCTGACGTATTGTCCATAAGCTACAGCGTTGCATGGTGCCCATCTGAAGCCAATGCAGTTTGTGGATGGTGCAGAGAAAATGCAGGTGCTTCAGAACCCTCTTCATGAACACAACCTCCAATTTCTCTATGTGTGCTAGATGTCCAGTGGCTTACTGCTGTCCTGGGATGGTTTTGGACATTTCATCCTCTCTCAGAGCCAGTAAAACCCAGTGCTCAGACTCATTAGTGTGTCTTACTTCAAAGGTGGCAACACTGCATCATTCTGCCTAGAGATGAAAACCTGCCCTGCAGTACTTTTCAGGTTATATCAGAGATTTTCCAGTTAGAAACCCTTGTGGAAATAAAACCATCACTGAGGTATACAGGAAAGAGCATTACTTCAATATGTTTGAACTGTTCTCTGTGTAACAACACAAATTCTGAGACATGTGAGAACAGCCTGAAACCCTAAGGTCAAAATTATCTCCAGTTCATCTGACATAATGACCCTTTCCAGTATTTTGTTTCACTGGTGCAGTACCAGCCAGATTGGTGTTGTTTTCACAAAGTTTCCAATTCTGTTTTGAATTTATTTCTCCATACTGCTGGTCTTCTGTGTGACAGAGTAGACTGATGGGGCACTGGCAACCTCATCAGTTTCACAGCACAATGGTATAATTTTCCAGTACAGTTAAATTTATTACACTATGGTCCTATGAAGTGGTTTGACATGCTTTCAACTAGTTAAATAACAATTTGATGGGATATGAAAACCACAGGAGTCAGGAAGAAGGTAATGGTCTGTGAGTGAGCCTTATCGGTCTTGCTACACTGACACTTATGGTTTCAAGGGGAGCTAAATACAACACATTGTAGAAGCCTCATGCAAGAAGTGATCTGGGTTGGGCTTCACGTGGGAGTAGAGATTTCTGTTCTGGTTGCCAATGACTATGTTAGACTAGTGTTTGCTGCTTTGGTACTTTGTAGAATGTGGAAGAAACCACAGAGAATCCTTCACTAAAGGAGGAAATGATGTGTGGGAATGTGGAGCCTTAGGTCCTTGAAAAGGAAACAATAATATACCTCCTGTTTTTTAAGCAATGATTTTAGTTTAGAATTAGTGTTACTTCAGCCTAACAGCATAGCCAATAGCAGGAACTGGAGGCAGTAATTTTTGCACAAAGTTAGGACTGCAGCAGGTATCCATTAGGATAGGCACAGCATGAAGCTGTAGAAATGTCTCATTCAGAATAGTGATTAGCTTTATTCTCAAAGTAGCCTCCTTCCACGGTAGCTGGATCAATTGGCTATGCACATGCTGTGGCTACTCTTCATTTTGCTTTTTTCAAAACATACAGAACCACTTGTATGGTGACTGCAATTGCAGCACTGCTACTAATTTGGCATCACCATTTCACTATTATCTAATAAAACCCCCTTTATTCTCTGATGCAAAATGCTTTTTAAATAATAAACTTTCAACTCTGAGCTCCTGGTAAAATATCTTACATTAATGAAATTATAAATAGCAAGTGCCAGCTCTGTGCCAGTTCTAACAGCACAGAAAAGAACACATTGTAAAGGAAAATGCACCAGGTTTTTGTCACCCAATTTTGTTGTTTATAAAGCAAGTGCTTGTGAGAAAGACAATTCTGATTTCATAGTTCAGTTTGAGTACAGCTGTTGTATAAGCCTCTACTCTTTATTTCATCACACATCCAGGAAAGTATACACAGGCACACATGCATGGTGGCAAAAGATGCCTGACAGACCTATTTTCATGTCCTGCTGGGGTGACTATGTATCGAATACAATAATTTTTTTGCCTATGCAATTCAGAAAGTGCCATCCGTCGCTCTTTAAAATGAGCCTGTTACCAGAGGACTAGTTTATGTGAAAACATAAAGATAAGATGGCTTCAGTGTTCTGAAAGACTGGGAGTCAGCTGGGAAGGGATTTCCATTCAGACCATTTTGTGAACATGAACTTTAGCCCACAGAAAGCTTTATGAAACTATACCAAATGAAACTTAAGTTGAAGCATAGAAGACATCTAAATACACTTGGATCTTGCTTTCAGGTTTTGGTTAAAAATAAACTGCGTATCTTTTAATGTATGTTTAGAAATGGCCCATTCTGCTCTGACTTGCACAAAAGTGCAGGTCGAAGACCTTAATATAGAATTAAAATTATGTTGACTTTTGCTGCATTTTTGAAGTGATTTGTGTTTTGAAGTGTTTTGCTGGTGTGTGCACTGAGTTCACTAACACTGTCCTGACCCTGACAATGGTTTGGTATTTTACAGTGTGCAGTGATGTTCATGTGCCCAAATTGGCCCCAATAAATAGGTTAATTTCCACAAATTAAATGTCAAGTTTGAAACAGTACAAGGTGATTTAGTAATTCTGTATTTGGCCTTTTGGATTCACAACTGGGGCAGTTCATTGGGCAGTCCTGTCCCAGCTACAAATCCACAATTCTACACAATTTCTTCAGGTATAAAAGGTCAAGCTAAAAGTGTTGGGGAAAGAAGTAGGTTCATATATTCTTGCACACCAAAACCCCAAATACATGGCTCAATTAACAACTGACAAATTTATGCTAGAGGAATGAGTTCAAATTTTAGATAATACTCCTTAGACATCCCAACTGGCTGTAATGGTAATGATGGGCAGCATAATTGAAAGCCCTTACTGTTAGTACAGAGTCACTACTCAGACATTGGGAATAAGATTCAGAAATGTTCAACTGTAGATGATGGACAAAACTTCTTTTGGTTTTCAGAATCTAGCCATGACTCATATGGGTTTGGATTTCACTTCACACAAACATCTACTGGCTATTAGGTGCCAGCTCTGGTTCTTTAGTATGACAGGTTTTAAAAAACAGTGGTCTTGAAGCTCCCATTTCATTTGGCCTGAATTCATGTGATTTTGCTGCTACTAAATCACAGTAATTTTTACAATACCTGTTTATACAAATCAGACAAGAATCAGAGGATCTATATGTGACCTTAAAATAAACTGAAGCCTGTGATTAAAATGAATAGATATACAAAGCTAGCAATGAGAAGCAAGCACACTGATTTAAAATATTGTTCTTACAATTATGTTGCTTGTTCAAAGAACAGATTATACATGTTATAGTTGGTAGCTAAACTGCAATTAAGCTTAAATTTCCAGACTCTGATTCCAAGTTGTTCTTTGTTTTTTAAGTAACGTGTCTGAAGTTACTTCTGCTATGTATTCTTATTCTTGGGTAAGCTCTCCAAAGGATATGAGTCACTTCTCCATTATTTGTAAAGAATATGGAAAAAGTAAAATATTATTATTTTGTGGGTATTTGGAACTGAATGTAAAATAAAAAAAGAAAAAAGGTGGGATGTTGATCATTGTGAGTCATTTCTTGGGAAGAAGGAAAGAACAAACACTAGCTGCTGACCTACTGCTATGAAAGCCAAGGACTTACTGCTGACTCAAGAAATAAATGTTGCTAGCTGCAGAACATAAAGGAGACCTTGCAGCAGGATTAAAGAGGAAAGTCTTTCCTCTTTAATACAGAGTTACAAGGAGCTGCCTGTGTTGACTTCTTGGAGGCTGTTCCTTGTTTAAACATTCTTCTAGTTTAAACATGTTAGCCAGTAGGAACTATATCCTGCAAAAAGTTGCTGCTGCAACTAAATGATTCTTCTGAGTTTCCAGAAGTCCTGGCAAATCTTCAGGTAGGTCATGAAGTGCAAGGATGAGCTTCAGAGCATTGAGGTAGCTACACCAGTAATTCCCAGTGCAACCCCTTACTGTTTCTGAGTCCTGGTTGGTATAGATACTGATATAAACAAAACTGGAGCAACACAAATACTCTGTAACACATTTGCATTCTGATCAACTAATTGAACAAAACCTATTCTGGTATCAAAACTGATTTTTGAGAGTGACTTGGTGTCATTTTGGTCTTTGTGTACTTTATTGATAGCTATCAGCAGCTGCACTGAAAACTACTCAATACTTACGTGTGCAACTACATAGCATACTAGTAAGATACACACAACAAAAAAGACAATGAATTTAATAATTATGAATTAACTATACTTCTGCTTTGCCTGTTCTTTTCTAGCTGCAGTGGATATACTATGATGAACTCTGCTAATTATTTTTGCAGGTGTGTTCAATTGTTTGTTGCATTTTGTTTTTTAATGAAAGCTTCTTTCCAAACACAAGGATGCAATTCCATGGCAGCCTGAGCCAATTTAAGCTTTTCTCTGCCTCATTCTCTTTCTTTGTGATGTCTTTGTGCTAGCACAGGCACTTTAGCAACTCAGTAGTGGGGCAGTTCAGAGTGCTGATCGAAAACTAATTCTAAACACTGATTCCAGTGCTGGTAAGTGATGAATTGGGAATGAGCAGCAGGATAGGATTGTCAGGAACGTGGCAGTCAGTATTTACGTTTGAAAAAGCTGCTGTGAAACTGACTCTGAATGGAGGTTTTCATGAAGAAACAAGCATAAAAATGTGCTCTGTTACTATAAACAAAGATTTTTTTAAGACTTCCAGTAAATATTTAAAAATCTTAATCTTACTAATGCTAATGAAAGTAGTACATGCTCTGTGATCTTTATAGGAGTTTATTCACTGTTACTTCAAAGTAAACCTAAAGCATTGTTAACAGCTTGGATGCCACAGCTCTAACAAGTAAAATGCTACATTAAAATGTTTACGCTTTGCCAAAATTAGGGTGGATTTTTTAAAGCATAAATGTTTAACAGTCCAACAGTCCACCCTAGAATGTTTCCTTAGGGATGCAAATGGATCTGTGTGCCTAGCTGTTATTTCATAATGTCAGTCAGAGGGCTCACGTGGCCACTTCAGATCCTTGAAAAAGAAACCTTTGCAGCTTTGGATTTGAAAACCATGTTCAAGTTGCAACTCTGGGACAGCTGATCTCCAACCAATAAACCGCTGTGTAGTCTTAGGTACTGGAGGAGATGGAAGCACCTAAAATAAAAGTAATACGTAGAATCCAATTATTAAAAGGGTTTTGATTGTAGTTTCTCTCATGCGACATCCTCTTTTGTACTGTAGTGTGGATGGAAATGAAAACCTATAAAAAATAGTGCTTTTAAATGCAATTTGCTGAATTAATATCCTGAGCACATACTGACATTAGTGTTAGGAAATAAGAATTTTGAAAGATAGCCCAGTTGCAAGCAAGTTTGATTTATAATACATGATAGTTTATAATTTAGAAAGTCATTAGAATAATTTAGGTTCCCTTCTATAGGAAGGCACAGGGAAAGAGAGGTGTAAACCTGCCAAATTCCAATGGACTAACTAACTTTCATATACCACCCTTCTAAAAAAACTCTTTTAGTGCCTAAATTGGTATGTTTAACAGGAAATCAAAACACAAAATATTATTT
Source organism: Melopsittacus undulatus (assembly GCF_012275295.1). NCBI lineage: Eukaryota > Metazoa > Chordata > Aves > Psittaciformes > Psittaculidae > Melopsittacus > Melopsittacus undulatus. The sequence goes on from NC_047536.1 coordinate 25,458,329, forward strand.
AGTATTGTATGTTAGCATACTTAAGTTTTATTCCATACCTTTCTAAAGGCTTTACTGGCTTTATGTTATTAGAATCCTATCTTCAGTTTTAGTTTTTTTCCTTAAATAATAATAATACTTTAATAGTAGTTAACTTCTATGGGAGAAATAGCATTTTATACTTCCTGTAATGTATCTGGTAGTAATGCAGAGACAGAGTAATAGTTCTGTGGCCAAATGCTAAAGGTACTACTGACCAAGCTGCCTTTTGCATCAAGAACTACTTATTCATTCCACCTTCTTTCTACTTTAAAGGATGGGTAAGTATCAAGTTAATCTGCAACTAATCTAGCTAAAAAGGAAACAAAACAAAAGCCAACAGGCTCTGTTCACTGACTGCTGCGCTTACTTTGGCTGAATCATCTCAATTGGGCACATTATATTATTTTAGCATCTGGGGACTTAGAGAAATACACAGCAAGAGAACAATGTTTCAGTTCTCTTGCCAGAGTTGCTTCACTTTGTTCTTTGGCCAAGATTAGAAAATGTTTATGATATTTAGGTGGAGCAGTTCCTCTGAAAAGATAATTTTTATGGCCAAAAGTGCCACCCACTGAGCAGGATAATGAAGGGAACTATGTCCCACTTGCAGTCTGGGGGGAAAGGGCTATGAAGAAGCAATTATTAATCTAACCTAGAGAGAACAGATATGATGACTGTTACCATGAGGGTAAATGTGCAAAAAGACACATTGTTCTGTATAAGGACGTAGAAAACTTCTCTCTGAATGTGTAATTACTAAATTACAAGTAATCTTTATCTTCCTTAGCAAATAGACTCTGAGGTGAGATGGAAACTACGATCCCTGTTTCAGTATGAACTAGGCTATGCATGCTACTTCAGCAGCTGATAGCTGTCTGCACGATTTGCTAACACACACATACACCCTCACTGTGCTGAAGCAGAGGTAAACTTGACTGAAATTGGAGTCTTGAGACAAAACTGAAGAACAAGTAGCACTAATGGCAGAAATGCTGCTATTTAATTTCTCTGCCACACTCAGCACTAACTCTTTTGTTTTGATTTAATCTCAGTAAAAGCTTTTACTACTTCCTCGCTTTATTTCCCCACCCTTAGAATCCTTTGAAAGAAAGCTAATTCAGCAAGTAGGAATTTCCAATCTCTTTTGTTTCCTTAATCTACTCTAAGTGGACTAACCTTTCTTTTTGTTAGCATATTCTGTTTCCCCTTTTATGAATATGGTCCTCTCCCAAAGTCACTGATTTAGCTGCCTGCGTAGTTACACTATTTGCTGGTGATTCTGACACGTTATAAGTCAAACCATCAGTCACATTCCACTCTCATTTCCAGCTGTTTGACAACTTTTAGTCTCTGAATATGTGAATATAACTCACATAATATAAAATCAGATAGTTATTAACTGGCCCATTAGAACTGTCTTCTTACTAATTTTTGCTACTAAAGAGAACTGTCTTAAAGCTAGAAAAATGGCTGCATCTTAACCAATAGTTAAAACTGAGTTAAGTTTTGGTAAGGCTTGAAGTAATATAGATGCATATATCTGAGCAATGACTTGTCAGCAGTCATAAACAGCTCTGTGACCACCATTCTGCACTGAGCTGCACTGTTCTGATACTAGATGGGAGTGCATGGGGGAGGTGCTTTACAGAAAGATGATTATATACAGTGATTTATGTACAGTGAAAGCTCTGTGAACTAACAACCATATCCAAAGGGCAATTCCTTGTCTTAAATGAATGCTTTTAAAACATTGCTCAGATTGCAAATACAATTTACTTTGACCTTTAGTTAAAGGCCTGCTTCTACAAGACAACTGATTTTAGAGCTTGTGTGGTTTCTTAAGACAGATATTGCTGCATGGCAATTTTAAAATCTAATTTTCTAACCTTAATGTATTTTTCCACAGGTGTCACAGGTCGAACCTGCAGATGTTCTGGAAGCTCTATCCTGGGGCTTGTATTTTCTTCCTTTTTATCGTGAATCAACTAAAACCGAAACATCAGTGTTAAATATTGGACACTGTCTTTTGAAATACGCTGTAATATGTGATATTGACACCATTCTCCTCACTGTTGCATCTGAATTTCCTGTTCTTTCCATGTAAAACAGGGTCACTTATTGTAGTGCTTTGGAAACTGTTGTAATTTTTTTTTTTGGTTTCTGTTTCAGAAAGTGATATAATTCTGAATTTCAGATGAAAGGCTAAGTATCCCTGAGTGATTCCAACTCTCTTAACTACATCACTGCCCCAGAAAGGGCTAGAAATGTATCTTGGCATGTATCTTATATGACCACAAAATACAGATTGACAAATGCTAAATGCACATGTTCAGCAATAGTAACAATGCGTAGTTTGTCAACTTTTCAGCTGTAGCCTGTGCAAAGGAGATGTGCATGATGGATGTTGAAGCCTAGAGGACCAAAATTTTCCAGGGTGTTAACTTGGATGGCTATAAGAATTTTCAAACACTCCTAGGACAGATTAAGTACTTCTAGCCCCATAGAAAACACATTTATAATTACTCAGGGGCTGCATCAACCCAGTTCTTTAAGCAACAAAATACCGTGATTCCAAATGTACATTACGTGCTACTATATTCTAGTATCTAAACAGCACTGAGAATAGACATCTCTCCAAATATTTTCTTGTAAAATCCCCCACTGAAAATTTCATTAACTAGAACCTTCTCCCCTAGACTTCTAAGCTACCATATGGATAGACAAAGGGGAAATATTTTCCTGTCAGTGTGCATCTAGTCCTCGTTAACACTACTGGAAGTCATGCTTCCCAAGAGAAATATATCAGAATACACACAGCATGTAAATTACCTATTTTATTCAGAGGAAAAGTGAAACTTTGAACCTATCTTAAAAAGTAGTGCACTTGTTACCTCAGAACTTGACTTAGTAAAGCACACTCAGTGCTTTCCTAGTCTTCTGTGCTCTCATAATTTACGTCTACATCAATTTGTGTGCAATTTCATGTGTTTCTTGTAGGCCATTCATTTTTACCTCATCAAGAGGTGTTTTCAAGAATCCCCATTTGTGAGACCATTTTTTTGCAGCCTCTAGCTCAGTTTCAATGCATTTTTTCCTGAAACAGAGAAATATTTTAATTACTTTGTAAACTTCCATTAAAATAAAAGGAAAAACGCAACCCAGCTACTACCGTTGCAAGGCACAGCATGAAGCTTGAGACCTTTCCCTCAAAATCGAGTCTATTCATGAGTTAACTTTCTGACTTGGAGGTAATGGGGAAATTAAACAGTAGGTGTGAAAGCACTTGCAAATTACATTCCTGTTGGGAGGTGGAGGAGGTCAAATGTGCTATGACACACTCGGAAAGTGAGCCCCAATGTCCCTCCATACGTTACGGACCGATGAAGGGCCCCTTGCCCGGCCCCGCTGTCCCTCCTCACCCGCCGGGGAGCACTGCAAGCCCGCGGCCATCACTTGCTTCGCCGGTTCAACCTGGGCTACGCCATTCAGAGGGCCAGACCCCCGGCTGTTTTGCACCTGGCATAGTCCGAGTGAGCACACGCACTGTGCGGACACACGCAAAGTGTGTACAAATTCCCTCAGCCTCCGCCCGCCTCAGAGCGGCATCCCCCGGGCGGCAGGGGAGGCAGGGGCAGTTACCAGTGGTCGTCCTGCTGTACCATGTTGCACGAGTTCGCCGGGTTGCAGCGGCTCTGCGCCATAGCGGGGACCACCGGGGGCAGTGCCCGTGCCGGCGGCCGTTGTGAAAGGGCGGGAAGGGCCGTTGATGGCCTGAGGTGATGGCTTGCTCCAACCGCCCCTTCTGTTTGATGCAGGGTCGGCCCAGAGCCGCGGCTCTCAGGTGAGCGGCTGAACCCGCCCCTCGGGGTTTTCTGGTGTCCCGCAGGAAACCAGTCAATGCTCTCTGTGGTGTGTGGTTTTAAAATGCTTTTCAGTAGGAAACCGCGTTTGGAGTCACCGTCCCTGGAAGTGCTCGCAAATCGTGTAGACGAGGCCCACAGTGACACGGGTTAGTGGTGGCCTCGGCAGTGCTGGGGAGCGGTTAGATTGGATGATATTAATGGTCTGTTCCAGCCCAGTTGATTTTATGATTCAGGGATTAAGCGGATGAAAAGCTGGTACCTTGTTGAGGAGTTAGCTGTGTTTCGAAGAAGAGATGTTGTCTAAACTCCACAGCTTACTGATTAGACAGGCTCCTCTTAGCAGAAAACAGGTATTTGGAAACCTTTTGGGATACTGAGTTGTTAGGAGTCTTTTTAAAATCTAGACAAGGGATAATACTACAGCTGAAAACTAGTAGTGTATTTAATTATTTGTAATGGACATGAGAAATGGTTGAAGGATAATGAGTTTTTATCTATATAGAAATCTGCTTGTTAACATGTCCAAAGCTCAGACTGCATGTGCTATGGTAGGTGTTTGCTTCTGTTCCCTACTTGTTTACCCTCCTATCTCCACTCCCTAGTTCCTCTCAATATATACCAAAATTACCTTTTGGTAATTGTAGTGGGAAATAACATCAGTATTGTGACATACAGTGCCTCTGTGATCTCCTTTTTCTGGCAGATGTTGTCTCCATGCTAATATTAGAAGTTCTGGGAAAGACCTCAACATACTTCATGGGTTACATGTGAGAACCCAAAAAATACTTAGAGTTTGTAATAAGTTCTCTGTGCTCCAATATATTAATATGTTTGGCTCTCCATCAATAGTTTTTTTTTTTTTTTGTATTTTTATTTTCTTGCAGTTGCTTTATAAAGCATTCCAACAACCAATGTAGCCAACTGGCTCTTTGCCCTTATGGGTTTAAATAGTTCCCTGACCCTTTCCTTTCTTTTTGTCTGGAAACTAGCTTGTGCAAACACACTGTAAATAGTTAATGTGACTCTTTCACAGCACTGGACAGTTATTAACCTTATTATAAAATAAATGCAGAAGGGTTTTGACCTAAGCTGAGTGTTTTATAGGTGGTGTGTTGAAATGCTTAATTGCTAGCTTTTTATTTGTATTTTTTTTATAGAGCAAAGGATCTAAAGACCTAAAATATTTGAGTAGGAGAAGGCTGTATATACATTTATTAGTCACTTTTGAAGTACTAAGAACTTCTATTTGAGTAAGAAGAAAAAACTCCTCTAGTCTCAAAATAACCATTAATGCTATGCTTCTGGGTCTCTCAATATCATTAAACTATCAAAAGATAGAATATTTCACTCGCATGCCATTTCTTGATGCTGTAATTGATAATTAGACTGGCAATTAAATCAGCTGGGTCTCCTCTCACATCCAGAACCGCTTACTCATTGTCCTACTTAATTAACTCCTGCTGCTTAGTCACACTTGTATCAGGAGCCCTCTTACTACAGCCCTGATGCTTTCTGTGGAAAAAAAAAAGGTTTGTTAATGAAAACAATTAAATCCATACTTTAGCGTGTGTCAGGATTTAGTATGTGTCGAGAGAATGAAACTTCTTACACTAACATTTTGAGAATAGAGCTTTATAATGTTCAGTCTTTCTCTTTTTGTACTTAACTGAATTATTTTTCAGTTAAGGGAACACAGTAAATGAGCAGTTAGTTGTAGGATGCAGTAGATCAGTATTCAGTTGTAGGTCTTACTAGGCTCTTATGTGCACAGGATAATATTAGAATTGTACTTTCTCTCTGAGAAGAAGTGAAATAGGATTTTAATGACCTAACAACTATATTGAATGACTTGGCAATACAGGTCAATTTTGATTCAGAAGTCATTTGCTGAAAGTCTGGACCTTGTAGCTTACCTACACCAGCATTTGTCATCACATGACAAATATTGAAGTAGATACTACATCACTCAAGACACATGTTTAAACGGAATCAAGTTTAAAATCTTGATGCTTCAGGTCTTCTAAGATGGGTAAATCCTAACCTGGATATGGCCATAAATGCTGAAATGCCAGTGCTTCCTGTCCTCTTCCAATTTAGGAATTATCCAATTATTCAATATCCAATATATATGCTCAGCAGTGCTGCTGCTGATCAAGTGGCTATTCTTCAAGAACTCACAACTGTTCTTCAGGAATTTACAACCTGTTTACATCTTGAGAGCTGCAGATTAGTATCTTGAGTTTCAGATATCCTTTCACTTGCACAGGACATCACCCTGCCACTGGGGAAGTGGTTTCAGTCTTGATTTTTCATGGACCTTGTACTCCCTTCTCCCAGCAGATAGTAGAAGTGCTTGTGGTGCTATGTTCAGATGGAGGCTAGGGTACTGATAGAGATTAAAACTAACCATGTGGAAAACAAGCTGCTTTAACCTAAATACAGTTTTCTGTGTAGCTGTAAAAATGCCTCTACCAGCACATGGCAGGGCAGGGCATGAGGTTTTGGTGGAGAGCACTTCTGGAAGATAATGCTATGTCCTAGTGTTTACAAAGCTACAAACTTAGGATGTTGTGCTGACACCAGTACAGGTGGTACTGCTTTGCAAAATAGGCCAGAGAACCAAAGTGACTTAAATAGACTCTGCAGAAAGAGAAAGTCAGCTGTTCTAATCTGTTTCACAGAACACTCCAGAAGCAGTTGTGCTTCTGCAATCAAGACAGCAGACAGAATGGAGACAGGAAAAGATGATGCATGAGCTGAAGTGAACAACTCAGGGTAGGTGGATATTTTAAACCTCTACTGCTGCAAAAGACTTTGTATCATGCAATGATGTTTTGTTAGTGTCATTCATGGTCTTCAAGGTTTCAGTTAATTGTTGGTTTCTGGAAGTCTCTTGTGTCTACCTTGATTTGAAAATGTTAAGGCTTTTTATATTGCTTATTTATGGAGAAAAATGTCCATGTTAGTGCACAATAGCTTTCTGTGTATAATAATCTTTGAAGTTATTTGAAAGGAAAAAAAAATCTGTTCTCTTTTGGCTCTATGTAAGTATTTGTAAGTGCTGTTAATGAGCATCTCTACTCCTACTGAGTATGCTGAGATTTGATTCTAGATGATACTTGGGCTCAACTGCTAAAGATGTAGGAATAAAATACCTTATGCTTTGCGGTGCTCTAAACTAGCTAGTCTGTAATTTTTAGTTATAAGGCCGGACCTAGATCCTGTCCTAGATTCTGGCTTTATGCTATCAACTATGCAGGCTTATTGCACTCAATGCTGTTGCCAATAGGAAATTAGAATCTTTTGCCTTTCATCAGAGAATGGGTATAAAAGCTAAAGGAAAAGCTTTTTTTTTGTTGTTGTAAAGAGAATTTTTAGTGTTTTTTATATTTTCTAGTTCTTAGGCCATAAGTTGTTATATTATTCATCACAGAATGACAATTGGATCTAAATCCTTTATCTCTTCAGGAAGAGCTCTGTGTTGTTGGACATTTTTTACACACATACACACACCCAGCCCCCAAAGACAGGTGAGAACACTCTGTGAGAAGTACAGAGTGATATAAAAAAACTATTGCTATTTTATTGCCCTATATATATAGAAGGCAAGGGAAGGCAGGGCTGGCTTGGGGCACTGCAGCACATAATACTGTGGTTGGGTGGGATGGTCCCTGGGCATCTAAACTTGTCTGGGCTTAGAGGAGGTCCTACACATGTCTTGGCTTTTGGTACAGTCAGGTGTGTAGTGGCATAGAAGTGCCTCAGAGACTCTTCATCCAGTTCTGTCCTTACTCCATATTATAACAGTGTACTGTATCATGAACTGTAGTAGCTGCTATAGTCAATGGGAAAGCACCAATGCAAATGAAGAAGTATAAGTGTTTTTCAACTTTGGGAGCTAAAAGCTTCTAAGATGAGAAGTATTTGTCACTAAATCAAGTTTTGAATTGTATACTTGTTTTCTAAATATTTTTGCAACACACTAGCAATTGTAAAGATCTAGTGTAACAAAAATATATCTTTTTGTGAAGTTATAAGCGTTATAGTGATTGTTTCTTCATAGAAAGAGCTATAGCACAGGGGGCCATGCAGCTTCTAGAGCTGTGTGTCCTGCTGGGATAGATGTTTGTAAATGCTGTATTCTATCAGAGAGGTTCAGACAGTGCAATGTAATACATGTGCTATGAATAGCACATGCTAGTGATTTAGGGAATTGTCCCAGAGCTGTGTTACAAACTCGTATGTGACCAATAAGTCTTAAATGTTTCTGTTATGCTACAGCTTCTGCAGGATGTCTGCCAGCTCTGTAGAAGCAGCCGTCAGGGCTGTGACTAGGTTGTTGACGGCTGGAGAAGTAGAACAAATGCACTGCACTGATGGGAGGTAATAGCAGTGAGGGAGGGGAGAATGCTAATGTTCGTAAGGAAACCCACAGTGGCTTACACCAGTCCACATTCTCGGGTTTGCTTTGTGAAGGCCTGCACTTCACACTCTAACCACTGCCATCTTCACATCTAAAAAACTTACAAAGCAGCTTCAATATTTTTTCCAGCTACACTGAGCTTGCTCTCCTTCAGTGTCAGCAATTCAGAATCTCTGAAAATGAAGCTGTTTGCGAGGCATTTATACATCCAATTGTGTATCTGTGCTTAGGCTTTTTCATTGAAAATGCTTGCCAAAAAATATTAATTAGTACTGGCATTCCTGTGCTTGCTGCTCCATGGTTTTAATATTAGGTGTGGAAATCTAATAGAGGATATTGTAAATATAACTTTAGAAACATTAGCAAAAGACACTAGATAATATTTCAGAGGTAGGCAGCCTGAAAGGTAGACTGCTTTGTTATGATTGCTGTGATTTAAGTAAACAAAGTCCAATTGACACTATAGATTGGCTTAATTCCAAAAGCTAAAGTCTATCACATGCAGAGTATGTTAATTGGAATTCCTGAATTTCCATTTAAGAAAGGAGCTCAATGGCCTGGCTAGAACCATTATATGTTGTAGGAAAACTCAGAACTGTCATCTTAGTGTGTCTGTAATTATTCAGTGACTTTTGAACAGCAAGTGGTATGTCTGTTTTCCCAACAATAATATGTTTTCTTTTTCTTTCCATAAAATGGCACTTACAGCAACAGCTTTATGCTGATTTCTGTGCTCGGAAGGCATGAACAATCTTAATCGAATTTAGATACCATTCAATGATTCCTGGAGTTTCATTTTCTTTTGAGCAGATTCATTGCTTTTTGTTCAAACTAAGGATTTATGAGACACTTCTTTACATAACACCTGGTGGATACGCTTACATTTGTATTGTACCCTATGAAGTGTACATGCCCTCCAAACAATTATATTTCTGCTGCTGGTTTGGAGAGGTTTGTCACTTTTAAGTTGGAGGGTAAGTTTTCATCAAAGTTCTTCATTAACCGGCATTGTCTCTGAGCTCTACTTCACAGCTCTGGCTGCAGAGACCTTGCAGAATGCCACCTCATTGCAATGTCAAAGGCCAGGAGACTGGGGCACCACTTGTAGCCTGCTCAGGCTGAAAATTCCTTGTAAATGCCAATGTGCAAGGGTTACCAGAATTCTCCTGCTGATACAATCTGGAATACCTAGGCACAAGATGAATTGAAGGAAAAAGACCTAATTTTGAATTTTGTTACATTGTATAAACTGAAATTAAACTCTTCATGGTCTGACAGTATTTTTTTATTTCAATACAGTGCATGTTTCTATCAGAAAGAGTCGCCTTTTTCCTTTTGCATGAAAGGCAGGGGGTCTAGGACATTTTAATAGCTTTCATATCCTACTCTGCAAATATATTATTGCAGCAGAATAGTTTCTTTGCATGAGAATTGCTTAAATGATTCAAAATGGATTGAAGAATATATTTCAAGTTTTAATTTTATGCACAAACATTAATGAGCAATGCCCCTTAGAGACTTGCTGTCAGTTTAACATATTCACAATAATCTCAACACAGATGTTATTCCATCGAAATCCTTTTAGAGGGAAGAAACTAGTAATTTTTCCTTGGAGAACGTCAGAAAATGTTATTGTTGAAATTTCATTTTGATCCTGGAATGCTATATAAAATACCATCACTAGGAAGAATAAGTGGCACATTGTTTCTGAGGTAAAATGCATGTGAAACTTCTCTGAGCCTCCTGTAAATTTTAAAACAAGTGAATGTTTTGTTAGTCCCATGTAATTTTCATTCCCTTGAGGGTGATTGTAGGCAATGATGGATATCAGCATCTAAATGTATTCTACTTTAGGAGAGTATTTGTTATGAGTTCAGATTTCCCTATTTGCAGCCATAACATGATGAAATTACTGCCTCTTTCAGGTACATTTCTCTGTGCATTCTCTCAGCAAGTGCATTGAAATATTTTCAAGAAAGTGCATACTTACAATAAGGTTGGGTTTGGGTTTTTTTGTCTTTTTTTGGTGGGGGGTTGTCTTTGTTTTTTTGGTTTTGTTTGTTTTGTTGTTGTTTGGTTTTTGTGGAGGTTTTTTTTGTTTTAAGATTTAAAGAATTTTCTGTTTTGTGTTCTATGATATGCCCGTGGTTTGTTTTTCTCCTTGACACACTTGTGTTGTACCTTACTTGCTTAGTCTTAGCTGAGTACAGCTTTAACAGTGAAGTTATTTTGAGTCTATAAAAAGTGGTAAGGTTGTAAATATATTGCAAGTATTCTGTTTCTCAGTATTGGAGAAACTCTTTCTATTCCACTTAATCTTAACCAAGGTTTATTTTAATTGGAGAAGCTGTAAGTAGTGCCCTATGTAGGCCCCAGCCATATTTAGGTGGTACATAGGTAATATTTAGGAAACAGTCAGAGCAACCTGGTCTAGTGGAGAGTGTCCCTGTTCATTGCTGGGGGTTGTATCTGACAGGTCCTTTCCAACCGAACCATTCTGTGATACTGTGACTCAAAGCAATGGTTCTGCAATTTTCCAAGGTTCTAAGAAAGCTTCTAGGCTGTATAAATACAAGAATAATACTTACAGTTGTTGGTGATGGAGAACATAGTTCATCATCAGATCTATGTGAAGATACCAGTTAGAATAAATCCCATCAGATTTTTCAGAGAATTTTTGGAGGAGGATGGGGGTGAAAGATGGGAATGTAGTTCATGCATTAAAAAAAGGCACAAGAATTGCCAGTTCCAAAGAAGTATTCCAGCCCCTTTTTGGAAAGAACTGCAGTTCCCATAGCCATTTTGTGAGGACTGTTGACAGGAGTGAAGGCTGCGGTTGTGTAACAATGCAAGATCTTGGTTTCAAGGCTAAAGTCTGTTTTATGAGCCTTGATGCACAAAATAGCAGGTAGTGATGACTTATTGGAGCTTGAGGATAGTGCAGTGGAATATCCTTTCTTTTATAAAAGCAGGTATCTTTATGTGAAGTAACTGTTCGTTTCTCTGCTTTGCTGTTAAGAATCCTAAAGGAAAAATGATGATATGAAATAGCTGTAAAAATGCAAGAAACCACAAAAAAGTAAAATAGAATTTCCAAATACAACTGCTGAGTTGAAATAGAATATATATTATTGAAAGTTAAAAATGAATCAAAATCCAATTCAAGTGTAATTTATATAATCCTACTGCTGAATTTTTCAAACTACTGATGCATTTTTTTTTGTTTGAACTAATAAATGTGAAGTTTTGACATGTTTTCAAATATTAACAGAGATGTGTTCTAGGTGGACAAATATGAAATTATTCTTTTGCATTTTTAAAGGACAAGGAACACAATAATTTACCTACTCTTGTAGCAGGTTGGCTTAAGTGTGTATTAATGACAGTAAAGGTACATATCACTCACTCTGGGCTCACTTTATAATGGTTAATATATTTGTCTCTCGGTCACATTTACTTTTGTCTATGTGATTATATTTTTGTGTGTGTGTGGTTGAACAGACATGTACAGCTTAAATGGGCATGAACAAAGTACAGGGGACTTCTGGATATATAGTAAATACTTCTACATAAATGTGATGGTACTTCTTAAATATTTTCCTGTTTGTTTTTTTATTTTTTTCCTTATGTCAATGAAGTCTATAAAAATTCTCAGAATTCCTTAAACTGTTTCTCTCAAGACAAGGGGATAGTTATTAAAAAAATCCAAAGAACCCCAAAACAAGCAAGTAATAAGAAGTGGAAAATGGTAAACATTGGGAAGTTTTTCTCTTTCTTAATGACCTCTCAGTAAATAATTTTTAAGTTATCAACAAAGCATGCTTATAATTACTGATGTTATTTAAACCAAAAGTAATTAGGAAACTGTAATTGGAAAGTAAACCACCAACTGGATATATACTCAGAATTTCCAATAGGAAAGTATTAAAATAATATCTTGGCATTCAGAAGAATCTGAAGACTGTTGATAATAATGTTTTTCCAGTACATGTCTATAGATTATGAATACAATTAATCTATTGCAAGTGTAAGGAAAGCTCAGTTATTTGTATGAGCATTTTATGCCTTTTTGTTCTATTAACAACTACAATAGCTGTATTTTGTACTGCCTGTATTTCTTTCTTACCAGCCCACTCTGACAGCTATGGAGTTACACTGAGGTAACAGCAGAGCAAGAAGACATTTATTGCAGTGAAGTTGATTCTGTGTTCAGGCAGTGAAATGTGTGCAGTGTTAGAATGTGTGCAAGTTAGAATGATACACTGTATTTACTGAGCTGTTGGCTGAGAATGGTGAAGGCTTGGCTTTCTGGATCTGTTAATGCATTGTGGCAAAGTAAGCACCTATGCAGAGTGCTTCATTCTTTGTGGAATTTATTAAAAATGGAGTCAGCGAGTAATGTCTGAAGGACAGAGGTTTGGGTATGCCCAGAACTGTGTTAAAACATCTTGGTTTCTGGGGTAGGATATAAAATTGCTTCCCTGCTGTGAAAGCTGTGTGCAGAAAGGAAGGGTCTAGTTTTGACATTAGGCTGCAGTGACATAGTGGGTCCAAATCTCATGTTGATACATGCTCATTGGCCATTTGGCAAACACCTAATCTATCCTGTTTTATTTTTTGGGGGGAATGTAGTAGTTCTATACACTGACTTAATCTAAAGTTTCCTCTAAAAAATATACCTCTTATTATAGGAACTAAAACTACCATAGATGTGGTAGACTAATTGAGAGTAATTTCTCTACCAAGAAGTCATTGAGCTGATTTTAATTTATGAAATTAAAACACTTGCTCTAGCCTTTAAATATATAAAGCATTCTTTTAAATTACTATGATTTTCAGTATTTTAACAATATAAATTTGGGTAGCCAGTCTTATGCTATGTTTTTATTTTACACACATAAAAAGCCCCATGTAGAAAGTGCAGACATAATCACCTGCAGCAATTAAACTTCTACAGTCCCTAACAAGCGAATATCCTGGGAAGAGTGCCTATATGAGACCTCCATACTGCCTGAGTTCATCTTGATTTATGTCTGATTAAGCAGCCTTCTGGCCTTGAGCTAACCTTTGCAGACAGCAGAAGACAAAATCTAATGCTGTACATTGCTGTCTATGGAACTGCCTGTGAGAGGAGATGTTTCATCCTATGGAATTAAAATGCTGGAGTCTGTTGTCTAAATTTTAAATGTAACCTCTGGAGGGCCTCTGAAGTACTAAAAAGAAACCGTGGAACCAAATGTATCAGCTTGTGTAATACAGCAGTAGGAATTGCCTGTATCCTGCTGTATTGCGTTGTCTGTCTTTACCGCTTCCTCATCAGATTGAGCCAGAGTGTAGCTTCAAGAAGTCAAGCTGGTATCTGGTTTGTTTCAGTACATCTTAACCACTTCTTCTGGGCCAATGGGATTTTTATAACCTTTCATAGATTTAAATTTCACACCATACACACGAAATAGTGTTTCTTCATCTATCCACTAATAAGCCTACTGATTCCTTCTTTTGGTCTGGAAGTGGGGCATAGTTTGAGCAGCTTTCTTTTGAAAATAGGTAAATCATTATGGGGAAAAGCTGTTGAGTATAGCAGGCTCAGTTTAAACTCCCAAAAGAAAGCATTGGAAACAATTATTTTTAAATTCCTTTGGAAAAGGGTCATTTGTCCCTGTGCTGGGAGATCTTCCAAAAGAGGTCTTATGCTGAGAAAGCAGTAAATTTTTGTACTGTTTTAGACCCAGATACTGAAAGGTGATTCCTCTGTGCCTAAAGAAAATGTTTTCCCTCTCATGGTAAAAATGTCAAAGCCCTTTTCTCACAGCTATCCACAACTTGGGTCTCCAAGGTTGGATCCCAGAAATTTTCTGTTTTCCCTCTAACCACTACAGTGTGTCTAAATCTCCCTACTACTAAGCTTGAAGAGATCCTACTGCTTCTAATATATGGGTAAATACTCATATTAAGGAGATAGGTGCTCACAGAAATAATGATTTCTTCACTATGTACTTTTAAGCCTTACTGTCGAGAAAAATTGTAGTCTTGTGCAAAGAGGTTTCCTCCAAAATCATGATGATTTTATTTATCATTACTGAAAGAAATGAAAAGGCCCTTTCTGGCTATGTGAAACGGCCGTATACATGTCAGAAAATGCTATCATGCTTCTGCATTGTGCAAAGTCAAGGGTGATTTTAGCAGTTATTGTTAACTCTGTACCTTAATGCTGAGAGAAATGGTAGACTGGTCTGTGATCATTTTTGGAATGATGTGCTGTGAAAGACTGTTCTTTTAAAGAAAAAATGTAGAATGTTCTCAATATTAATGTCTGGAAGGCTCTTGATAAGCCCCTGCCTGGAGAATGAAATTCTGTTCCACAATAGAATACAAAGCCCTGTCTGGAGACTGAAATTCTGTTCCTCTGTAGAATACAGAAAGAAATGCATTCAACAGCAATCTGTTTTTTAATAGTAGCTGTGGGAAGTCATGGGATCTAAAATGTTTACGCTGTCCTACTTACAATATAGAATGAACTTAGACATATTTAGTTGCATTCAGAATGCTCAATATTTAGACATATTCTCTATAGGTAATGTTGACACAGTGAAAAATGGTTGTACAGTGACTGCAGTGGACAAAATAATGCATAAATCAATTTAGTATTGATATTGGGAAAATACAGGATATTGGTATTGAATTTAGGATTTTGCTGCTTTTGTTTATCCTGAAAGTAAAAGGTATTTTTTGCTTCCAAGTTTGGAAAATGGTTGTTATCAATAACTTTATTTAATGCTTGTTAGCTTTCTGTGATCAGATTTGCTGCTTCTTATGTAAACTACACCTTTAAACATGTGCTGAACAAGTTCTTTCCTGTAAGGAAACGAAGTGGTTGACTAGGTGCTGTAACAAGTTATACGCAATGAAAAGGCAAATGATGAAGTATCTTAACGTAGCTATAAACTTTGGTTTAAGAGATTAGAGATTCATAGAATGAGTTTGGGTTGGAACTAGATGATCTTTAAGGACACTACCAACTCCCCTGCCATGGACAGAGACACCTTCCCCTAGACAAGGTTGCTGCAAGTGCACATTGCTGGGTTGTATTGAGCTTCCCATCAACCGACACCCAACTCCTTCTCCTCAGGGCTGTTCTCAGTCCATTCTCCACCCAGCCTGTATTTGTGTGGGATTGCCCAAACCCAGGTTCAGGACCTTGCACTTGGCGTTGTTGAAATTATGGAGTTCCCACCTCTCAAGCCCGTAAAGGTCCCTCTGGATCTCATCCCTTCCCTCCAGTGTGTCAACCGCTCCACGCAGCTTGGTGTTGTCAGCAAACTTGCTGAGGGTGCACTCAATCCCACTGTCCATGTCTTTGACTAATCCAGGTTATGATGTATAATTTAACACACATGTATCCCAATTTAATGAAAGCCTTTTTCAGTAGCATGTTAAATAATATCCATTCATGCAGGCTTTCACATCAAAGTAATTATGGGGGAGGGGAGAATTATAAGAGGAGAAAGAAAGTTTACTCTTCCTCTTTATAGTGAAAACAAATGTGTTTTTCTCCAGAATCTGCCAAGCCTGTGTGTTAATGATTTAACAGATGGAGTTGGCACATGTGAACCTGGAAGATGCATCTGTCTGATTTTTCCAGTCTGAGGATTTTTTAACTGCATTAATGGCACAGACAATGGTAAAATATCACCTCCCCAGGCTGCTTTGCTCTCCTAACACATAATGTCTTTTAAGGGGAAAAAAAAAAAGTGATAAGAGACTGGGGTGAGGAAAAGGCCAGAGAAAGAAGGGTTTGAAAAGTTTGATATTTTCTATCTTCACTGCATTAGACTTTTCAGTCTTTCACTTTGAATTTCATGTGTGTATGGTGTGGAAACAGAAATTCTACCCAGGCAGCATTATATGTGATCTGAGTTCTGTTCATTAATTGCTTTGAAGAAACAGCAATTAAATAAGAAAGCCAGTGACCACTAGTGTTTTGTCCTTTTGTCTTTTAAATGACTGAGTGTTGCATCTCTGATTTGATAATTTTACTTTTTTTGTTAGCTCTTGTGAAGGTTCTGCTCATGTATAATTTCAGGTTTAGCAATCTCATTTAGTCACTTGTACTGTTCATTCAAGCAGGCATGCAGATGCTTAACTGTTTTAAATGTTTGGAGTAAGGGCCTTCATTTGAATTTCTTTATTTTGGAGTGGAATCCTTAGCATTCACCTGGACATTCTACTGAAATCTTCGATGTGACTACTTGTGCAAAGGTTCTCAAGACTGTTGGTTAAATGCCTCAGTAGGGCACAGGAGTGGACTAAATTATAGGCTCATTTTACTTCTGCTTCTCTCTGCTTCTGCAGGTATAAGAAAGTCCCTCTTCTAAGGGAAGTACTGTCCAAGAGCCATATCGGTACTCATGTATCCAGCAGGTTGCAGTAACACTACAGATAAGTGCTTGCTAGGATATGGAAGGGCTCCTCTTTCTGTTTCTAAACAAAACTATTGTGATAAAATGAAATCAATCTGTAGTGGGCTGTGAACTGTCCAGTACTTACTTTAGCAGCAGCATGCATTTTGTTGCTGTTAAGCCTTTCAGCTTTACCTTACTACTGCTGAGAAAGAAGACTGAGGGATTGTTAATAAAATCACCACAGATTTTGTGTGACAAAGTGAAAAAAATTGAAACTGCAATGAAAAGGGCAGAAAACCTATAGTGCTTCCTGGTAAGATATGAACTCTGATCACATGACGGAGGTGAAACCTTATGGCTGTACACCTGCCTTGTCTGCCTTCTTCCATCTTCTTTCATCTCTGTAGCGTGCTTGTCTTGATGCCACAGACCTGTTTTGAGACTGTTACATTATTTGGATATATTTTTGAGTAAACTTATTCTTGGAGACATGCACAGTTATAAGGAAAGACTTGAGCCAGTGTAGGATCAAGCACACTTATTTCAGTAGTCTTATCCTGATTCATGTAGATACAAACAAAATAAATCTGTTAATTTTTAGTGACTCAGAGAAAAGTGCTGAGAAACTGCTTTCTTCAGAAACACTCAAGTCCCAGAAAGAAGGTGCTGATTTTCTGTAAAGCTAGGTTTCTGAAAACATCATTGCATTAACCATAGTAAATATCACTAGGATTGTTTTCTTAATGCCCTTTTGTATTTTAGCAAATGGCTGTAATAGTTTTATTCACAGTTTTAAGGTTTGATTAATCAGTTCATTGTGTTCTTTCTTCAGAAGAAAATGTGTTACTGATATCTCTTGGTATGAATGACATATGGGTTCTAGCTGAAATGATAGAACGTCCTTTAATTTTGCCAAACAAAAATATGCTTGGCATTCTGTTCTTTGCTACTATTCCAGCCAGATTTCACTTGCAAGAGTGATGTGGCTTTTTTGTCATTGACTATGGTGACAGTACTTCATCTGGATGTGATTCTTCATGCTTGTGAGGTGTGGCCCACAGGGTACGAGCAGTAATGAGAAAGGTGACATTTCTCTTGCACTGCTCTCTTCTGCCAAAGTTTTTAATGTTGCAGCTCAAGTCAGCCAACAAGTAGAAAAGGATATAAATACCTGAAAACATTAAAATACCTGAAAAGATGAAGATCCCCTCACCTGAATGAGTTCTTTCCTTCCTATGTTTTTTCCTAAAGTTTTCTGATAGGTATTTTTCTTTTAATAACTGTAGTTTGTGGTTTTGTTTGGTTTTGGTTTGTTTTTTCTTTGTGTGTGTGTTTTGT
The DNA here is from genome assembly GCF_012275295.1 of Melopsittacus undulatus. Taxonomy (NCBI): domain Eukaryota; kingdom Metazoa; phylum Chordata; class Aves; order Psittaciformes; family Psittaculidae; genus Melopsittacus; species Melopsittacus undulatus. Next base: position 25,476,376 of record NC_047536.1, read on the forward strand.
TTGTGGTATTTTTTGTGGTTTTCTATTGTGTTTGGGGGTTTAATTTTATTTTTTTTTAAGATGATCTTATAAGACACTTTAAAATCTATGCTGAGATCACTGTGAAATGCAGTAATGAAAATTACATATTCTAGTATTCAAGCCAGTTAATAAACTGGATGATTCCAAAGCACTTACATGCTTCACTATATGTGGGAAGACATGCACTAAGACCATTCATTTAAAACTAAAAACTTCTCAACACATGGAATCCTATTATGGCTGAACATGGTACTCTTGGTTTTGTATTCTAACTGTATTCTTTGTGTGCTTATCACAACACTATTAGCTATAGGTGAACACTTTAGGTACCTCTTGAATGGCAAGTACAATATACCCTTCCAAAATCTTCCAACTTGCAAGTGTGTTGCAAGTTCAGGAATTTTTGTAGCTTTTTTTTTTTTTCCTGACCAATGCTAGGTAGCAGTTGACACTGGCAGTAGGAAGAGTTAAAATGTGCTTCTTCCTTAAAGGCAATGCTCACTCCAAAGCCATTCCCTACCAAGCTAGCTGTGATCAACTCTGTTTACAGTAACAGTTATGGTGCTCATTACTGCACAGGCCTGTCTTCATAGGCACTTGGCATTTTGATCTCTTCTATTTTTGATTAAACTTTTGGTGAACAACTTCCAAACAGATGCTATGGAGTGAAGACATTACAGAACTTGGAATTTTTTCGTTTCATTCTGTCATCCATGGAAGTCAATCAAACTTTTTGGTGATAAATTAGTATCTTCTGCATCTTGTAGTGTAGATCAATTGTAGCTTTCTGCTGTGTAGCTGAAATCAATTCCATCCTTCAGAGAAAAGAAGTTATCCATTATTGAGGGATATTCTAATTTTAAAATACGAACCATGTTGTACAAGCAAAGTACGGAATATACGTGTTTGATGTCTAGTCTAAGAAAGATGGAGTTAAAAATTGCATAGAATACAGGTGGCTGCCATCTAACTCTAAGTTGTCTTGTTTGGAACCTACAACCATGACATGTGAATGCCTACAAGCTGTTGTGCTCAATGCTGTTAATTCTTAGAAAATGGAAGTTAACATTGAATTTTCTGTAAAACATAGAAATCATGAGGATATTTTTATCCTGGCAATAGTGATTATTGGGAGTTCTGACCATCAGAACTTCTTTGCATGGTTTTTTTTTTCCTCTACCTGTGTCCCAGATAAGGAGAGGCTGAATTACAATCGTAGGAAACTTCTGAGAGATCATGATTCTGTGTCAGTGTATGTGTGCATATGTTGGTGGTTGTTGTTAAGAAACTGTTTGTACTCAAGCATGGATTTAGATATTTTTTTATGTAATCTGTTTATTAATTTTTTCCAAGGAATAGAACAATTTGTACAGAAAAAGAAAAGGTCAGTGAGCAAACATAACCACCAGCTTCTGCGGTTCTAGAAACCTCCGGTTATTTAACAAACCCATTGAAATGATGACTTGGCAAAACTGAGTTTAAAGTGAGTAAGATTATGCCCCATATATAGCCCACACTTTCTGTAAATAGTTTAATCTAGCGTTAAAGTAGTCCATGATTCAAGAATTAAAATATAAGAAGTAATCTTCTTTACTGTTAAGGTGGTGAGGTACTGGAATGGGTTGCCCAGGGAGGTTGTGAATGCTCCATCCCTGGCAGTGTTCAAGGCCAGGTTGGATGAAGCCTTGGGTGATATGGTTTAGTGTGAGGTGTCCCTGCCCATGGCAGGGGGGTTGGAAGTAGATGATCTTAAGGTCCTTTCCAACCGTAACTATTCTATTCTATGATTCTATGATCCTAAAAAAAAAAAAAAAAAAAGTAAATTTTAAGCCAGGAAAGATTGAGGGAAAAATCTTGTTTCAAATATATTAAAAACTTACACAGGGGAAGTTTAGATTGGATATAAGGAAGAAGTTCTTTACTGTAAGGGTGGTGAGGCAGTAGAATCAGTTGCTCAAGGAAGTTGTGAATGCTCGATCCCTGGCAGTATTCAAGGCCAAGTTGGACAGAGCATCGGGTGACATGGTTTAGTGTGAGGTGTCCCTGACCCACAGAAGGGGAGTTGGAACTAGATGATATTAAGGTCCATTCCAACACTAACTATTCTATGACTCTATATGATAGAATTAGGCTTAATTTAGTCTCTTCTCTGTAATCTGGAAAGAAAAAGCATGTCTAGAGAGAAGAGAGTGTTCTCTATTTGATATTGAAGTTTCATCTGGACATACTGACTAAATTATTTGGAGGGCTTATGTTATGTTCAAAGTGTCTGTCTGCAGTGTGAAGTTGAGCAAGTTATAGGCAGGGAAATCATGCTGAACAGGGCCTTAACTTTAATTTTTCTGTCATAGGAAATTAGGGCGTCTTTTGAACAGCACAGTATAGTCTAAAATTGTTTGTAATAGCTTTGAGAGCTGACACCAACAACAAGTGCAAGAGAAACTTAGTTTGCATCAATATTTGTAAAAGTATATTAAAACACGGGTACTACAACTGGAAATGCCCTATAGCAGCTTATGTAAGATGATAGTGGAAGAATAAAGAGGGCCGGACTGACCCTGATGAAATCTTTCATCATTAATATGAATAAGATTTGTCCTGTTCTGTAATCAGCAAGCAAATGAAGAGTGTCAGCTAATAGAAACTGCTAGTAACAAAGTGTAATTGATTTAAGAGAAATGAACAATTCTCTCATCATGGCAATGTTGGTTGCCATCTCTGTAGTTCTAAACACTCTTAAGAGAAGACAAATACTCTGCAGCACAATGTGTGACTGAATGCCTTCAAGGAGTAGAAAGTGCTAAGTGACCTTTCATCACTTTAATCACTTGACTGGATAGAAACATTTTTAATGAAGGTCATATGACTAGAAAATTATCATAGATGATAGTGTAAATGACACATTCTTGACACTTATATGCTCCTCCTGAGTAAGGTCTCTCCAAAGCGTTCTTTGCAAACAGTGTATTTTTCTTTGGAAGAGAATACTTGAGCAAAGTAACAGAATCCTAATGTACAATGTGGTATCAGGTGGTGAAGACCGGTGACTCTTTAAAGCAGTGGTTGGTGTAAAAAAATAAGAATTTTAAGATTTTATATTGACTGTTTTTGTAATTTTGTTCGAATGCCTTTAATCCTGTTCCCACTGCATAAAATAAATCACTTGCATAATTACTAGTGCTTATAAAGGCTGGTTCTGGCCTTTAGAAACTGGGCTAGATAACATAGGGTCAGTTTGACTGTACACTGCTTTTTGAAAATGTAGTGTCTTTGGATTTCCTTCTGAAGCAGTAAGGAACTGTATTCCAGTTACATCTAGACTTCACACATAGGTTGCTTAGTCCTATAATGGCAATAATGACAATAATTGTCCCTTACAATGGCAATAAGAAGCCTCCCTTGTGATTTTTCTGTGGACATGAATTGGGTGATTCTCTGGTCCTCATTTAAAACAAAAATTGGAGGGGGGGGAGGCAAGTAGCTCAGTTAAGAGACAAAGCTTTCATAAGATGCTGGGATGATGCCATATGATAAATTTTAGGCAGATAACCTATTGAAGACAGGTTTGGAAGGAGGGTAGAGCTTAGAGGTTTGGCTTGACATCCATGTTGATTGGCATAATGCTATAGGGAGCAAGTGATTGCTTACAAGGGTATTGTGGACTGAAGAAATAATACTGGCATGGGTCAATATTGTCAATTTCTGAATTTGTGTCCAGTTCTATGGTACATATGTGCCTGTATGCTTTATGATCTACTATTTTTCTGATATTCTGAGGACTCTGCTTATACTTACAATAGCTCATGTCACAAGACTACCTTTACATACACTTTAAGACTCCTAATTTGAGGGTTGCTTTGTTGTTCCGTTTCTAATTGGTGCAATGAAAGCAGTCTGCAGAGACATCAATATTAAACATCAGAAGGGAGTTTTCTCAGTAAAGCATGCATCTGATGAGTGATGTGAGAGAATTGCAGGGAAATAGGTCTATGTTAGCATTAAAAAATAAAAACAGCCCACCTTGTTTGAGCAGAGACAAATGAAGCATTTGCATCCTTGGTAATTTGAATGCTGGCAGAGAAGCTTTATTTGTCAGTCCTTTGACTTCAGACAGTGTCGTATAATTTTCACTCACAAGAATATGTACCAAAGAAAAAGGAAGGCAAAGTATGTTTATTATTTCTTTATAAGTTCAGCAGGAAACAAGAGATTTGTTATTCAGACACATTACGTTGTTATGCTACACAGTGCAGTACCATGAAGTGTGATAGGTCTTGAAAGATGCAAATGTCTCTGTGGGACAATCAGTCTCTGGGTATTCATCTATCAGTTTGCATCGTGCCTTTCCAAGTCAAATCAGAGCAGGAGAAATTCCAACATCTGTGATGCATGTATTTACTTTTTAGAAATCAAATATAAACATAAACAGTAGGAGTTCTGTTCCTAAGATGAAATATATAAGCCTTGTCATAGTGTCATTAATATTTTGTGTTTCTCAATACATGCTGACTGTTGCTCTGTGATGCTTGGGATTTGGGCTTTAGAGGAACTTGTGCAAATGTTGCCTTAATTTTCTGCATGATGTAAATTCCTTTTGCATCAGTATTTTTCCACCAAATTTTATTATCATTTGTAGTTTCCTGTAGACTCAGGCTAAAATTAAAATGCAACTGGAAAAGTCAAGTTTCCATCTGAGACTACACAAAAGGTGTGTACACATGAATTTTACAGACTCAGCACAAAACTGTAAGGCCTTGAAATTCACTTAAGTAGGCCCAAGTCATATACTTACACAAAGCTCTGTGGAATTTAGTGAAATCTTTTTACTGAGTTTGTCACCTAACTTGGAAGTTTAATTACAGTCATGAAACTGCTGAGGTTATTGTAATTCACTGTATTGCTTTAACTGCAGGTGAGGCAAGGGAAGACAGCAGAAAGAGTTGTGGTTAAGGAGACTTTTACTTAATATGCTAAGAGATCTTCCTGTGTTTCTCCCATGACAGCTTGTCTGCCAGTTTACATTCCTGAGCTTCAAATATCACTGCAAGCTAGACACCTCTTGAAACCTGACCCATTTATTCCATTCCTACTCATCACATTTTGGTGAGGAGGCTAGGTTCACAGCTAAGTGTAGTCTGCACAGGAATAAGCTAGAGGAAAACATAACAGTCATGAATTTTCACTGGGGTGAGGAGAAGCTGCCCTACAAACTGGAAATTTTATGATCGAGTACAATTTGTTCAAATCTCAGGGAGCTGCAAATGATGAGCTTGAGAAGAATGTGAGAGAAAACAGTAAGAACAAAATTCTCATTTTTATGTATCTGCTCTGTGGTGCTGGAATGAAGCAGGGAGTTCTTAATGAAAATTAAAATAGGGTCCTAAAACCATAATGAGTTTTAAAACTGATTTTCCTGCACCCTGGCCTTGCTGATGCTGCTTTATATTTCATTGTTAAATCTGAAACTGTTGTATATACAGAGTCTCCATGAATAAATGTAAGCTCCTTTTGTATCAAAAAGTTGTGTGTTGTCTGCATTCTTGACTTTTCACAAGCATTTTAAAACTAATTTTTACTGATATTGTAGAAATGTTTGGGAACCCCTCGCAGTGGATTAGGATGTATTGTCCTAGATGCCTCACAAACACAAGTGCCAGGTCTTGTTCTCAGTAATTTACTTTGGCCATTGGCACAACTGACTGGTTATTTTTGGCTATATTCTGTGGAACCATTTCAGCACATGAAATGTAACATTATAGAAAACTGACTGTGCCAGTTTTTGGATTCAGACTTGGTTAGAAGTTGTGTGGACAAGTCTCAACAATACTTTCCTACTTTAATATCAAGGTGATATCAACATACTGTGGTGATGTCACTGTTGCATTACACATCTTGTATACTTGAGGTTTTGCTCATATCTTAACCTCCTGAATTAATGTGGTAGCAGATTCAGTTTACCTTTTAAATTATGTTTCTAGCCTTTATGTCTATTGAGAAGCTAGAAATTGAGTGCAATAAACATAACATTGTTTTATTTAAACATTTTAATAAAATCTGATCATCTTAAGCATCATGAAAACTTCTGAATACATGAAAAAGCTTACTGAAATCTCACTGTTTGTGTAAGAAGGTCATTAGATATGAAAAGAGCTTGTTGAATGAAATTAATCCTGGAGCAGACATCCTGTGGAATATATCAGTATGTGTACTTGAAGGAGTATGTAAATTAAGTGGAGGCTCTGTTTAGCTGGCTGCCTCCACATGGGTGAGATTTACCTAGTCTGTGTTAGCGCAGAAGGTAGAAACAGCTGGTGGTGTTATGCCATAAAATGGAAAGTTATATCAGAGACTCCAACTCCCTCTTCATCTTCAAAGCCAGTTATGTAAGACAGATGAGGAAACGGCAGATGCTACAAATCAGTCTTTGATTAATATCTCCTGGGCTGTTCAAACAATTCTACAACTTTTACTAAATACAACTCCCTGTGCTCCATTGATGAGAACAGCATGTATCTTCTTTATGCCCGGATCTCACTGGAAACTAATGCCACCTGGCATAGATGCTGTACTGGAGCTTTTCTTCAGTTTGTTCAAGACTTGAGTTTGCAGCTGCTGCTTTAAGTGCCTCTTCCCCCCCCTCCAAAGAAGTCAGATGGCATTTCATGTGAGACGAGCCCCCAGTAGGATCTTAGGAGCAGAACCTAGAGGTTTTTCTTTCACTCTTCACATCTTGTTCTGTAACTTCAAAACCAGCATTTGGGAGAGAATGGTTTGACATGCCCTTCTGACTCCAGGGAAGAGTTAGTGTAGTTTTGAGGAGAACTGTGTTTACCTTTTGAATTACCAGATTGGTGTATTCTCCAGAAATTCTCTTTTCTTGAGACAGCATCTAGTACTGGGGTAAAAACACATTGCCTATGCTTCTTTAAATTGTGCCATTTATGCTCTTTGGATGTTAGATGACTTTTTTATTTTTGTTTTTTTCCCCTATAAGGCTATATGACTGCTGCCTTAGCTAGGTGGCCAGTCTCATGTGTTCAGCTGGGTCATCTTTTTGTATTATCATATGTAACAGCAGTTACATAAGTGGGATAAGCTGATGGTTTTTTGAGAATAGCTGTGCTCTTCCACATCTCACCTGAAGGCTGGATGAAAAAAAAAGGCACTATAATGTTATTTGATGAAACATAGCAGTTGAACAAGGGAAATACCTCTTTAATTATCAGTTTGTACAGCTGTGTTGCAGCTACTGTTTAAAAAAAACACAAACCACCAAACAAAAACACACAAGGATTTTCTGTATGCTTTGTGAACAAGGATGGGCCTTATATTTTGCATTCAGACACAGTCTAACTGCCATGAAGAAATAAAGGTCAGGACAGAAAGTGGAGTGAAATGTGAAGGCTAAATTAAGAAAAGAAATGTCCATGGGCAAATAACACTATTCTGACTATGTGATGAAGAAAGATAGAAGCATGCCTACATGCACACATTAGCTTGAAGACTTGCTGTTCTGCTCTGTGCAGTGTTTCTAAGTGAATCTTCCGTTCTCCTAGGAAACCATTATTAGGCTAATTGAAATTCTACTTGTACATTTAAAAGCAACCAGTGTCATGATACGTACTGAAAGCCTTTCAAACAATTGCAAGACATTCTTGCTAGGAAATAAGGTGTGGTGTATATATAAACATTTCAAACAGCATGAAATAAACTCTAAATGTTTCCAAAGCCAACAGAGTTCCTTTTTATTTTAAACAGAATGCTTTAATGACTTTGCAGTGTTGCCCAGCAAGATGAGAGTAGAAGTGGGACTAGGTTCCAGAGTGGTGACTTTTTTCCTAGGAAGTATTTAGCAATGGGAGTTCTTCTCTTTAGAGAGCAAATGGCTTACAGAATAGTTACTGTTAATGGATTCCTGTCAATTGAGATGTTTCATCTTCTGATTGAATAAGAACATGGAACTAATAATCTTTTAAATGTTTATGCAGCTCCTTTTGTTGAACATCTTACTCATTCACAACAAGCAGCCAAATTCTTTAGTGCATATGTATGCTTTAGTGGAAGACAGTGGATGCATATCCTAACTTCGGCCAGCAGTTAGGGAACTTTACTGAAGGGGCTAATTCTTTTTTCCTAGCAATAATGGAAAATTATTTCTGACAATAGCCTGATATAAGTTTGCCTTCATGGTGGTACAGGACATTAAATGGTCAACTCGCTGTTTCTGGATTAAGCTTGAATTGATTTCTTTGTCTCTATATACTTCTAACACCCCCTCCCCCCCCTTTTTTTTTGGCCAGTTACATTCAGATATCCAATAACTCTTTTGCAGCAGTTACAAATTACTTCAGTTCTTACCCTCCTGCCTCTAATTTCCTACTTCTGCTGTGTAACAGGACATTTCAGACTGCTGTACAAATGATGGCTGCCCCTATATCCTGCTCTGTGTGATATGCTGATAACTAAAAATATTCCCTTACATTTCCTTTGTGTGTCTCACATAGGAATGTGAGGTTATGTGTGTTGATTCAGTTTTACATCTATTCTGTATGGATGCATACAGAGACTTATGGTGGATCTGCATTCTATGTTACAGTAGCTGCTTTACTTTCAGAGCCAGAAGCTGTGTGAACACATGTAAAGTAATAGACGTGTGTCTCAGCAGTGCTTAAAAACTCAAGCTCAGTGCCATGTTTCTACAGTGTTAGTGTGCAATGTGCATGGAATTTGCTGTCACCTCCTTGCAAAGTACTCCAGCACAGTTGGTAAATAACTGTTCATGTGTTGTCCTTTCTTTGAAGGCATGTATGAATTCTGTGTTTTTATGAACAAAGTATGTGAATTGTACTGAATGTGTGTGTTCATAAAACACACAAAATACATCCTGAGAATTAAGTTAGGAATGCTGTTATCCACCATGGGTGGTATTTTGCAGCAAAGTTAACCTTTTTAGTGATAGTTGGAGAGGAACAGGAAACATATTGCAAGATAATCCCATCTAAGCTTTCTTTCCCATGAAAGCTTGGACCAGATGATCTTTCAAGGTCCCTTCCAACTTGGGCTGTTTTGTGAGTCTATGATCTGCAAGGCCCCCACTCAGAGTTTACTGCTGAAACTTCTTTTCAAATAGCTGCTTCTCTGTTAGCGATGCACGGGAAGGTTGGAAATACAAAAAAAGTGCAGTAGTGCCACTGTCAGGTATGGAATATTGTCACCTTCTTTACAATAGCAAAGTTATAGTTGCAGCTGTAGATGAATGTTGAATTGGCAAGAGACAATTTGGGGTTTGTAGGCTACAGCTACTGCACCTCTGGACTGTCTCAGAGGTGATGAGAGTAGCAAGCTTTTTGTCTTAGGGCCTTCTCTGATTGTGAGATGGGAATGACATTGAGACCATCAGAAGTCCATTTGGCTTGCTCTGTGTATGAAGCGGGAGCCTACTTTGACAACTAATACATTTACTCTCTTAAGCAGGAACTTCTCCTTAATGGCTTGAAACTAAAACATGTTTTCAAAAAAATTGGATCCACTTTCTCCTACAGATGGTGCTATTTTCCCATGAAAAATCTGAAAAGTTTGAGAAGTCAAATGATTTCAATGCAAATTCATTTTTAGACCACATGGAAAAAAACCCCAGGGTGTTGTAAGGACTATTAAACAGAACATGAAGCCATATTGCTCTGGAAGTAGATAAAAATCAAATGGAAGCTGCTCAAAGCTGTCCCTCTCAGTTTTGCCCAATCAGCCTCTCAGTCTGATCTGTGAGATGCTGGAATTTATTTTGGTGGAACTTAAGTTTTATTATTAAAGGTTCACACATGCAAATAAGTGGAAAATGAAGCTTCCAGAACTTTCCCAGTTGACATGTTTTGGATGTAGTTTATCCATGCTTCTTTGTTATGGCTCATGCTTATATTGCTTTTGAAATATCCTCTAGTCAAAGCAGGGAAGCTACTGGATGCTTCTTAAGTTCATTCACCAACATATGAGCTAAATAAATGTTAATGTTCTCTTTAGATACAACTTTTATGTATTAAATACAGTAGAAACAGACCTGTATTATAATAATTTTTTAAGTCTCATGCTGCTTAGTCCTTTTTCCCTCTTGTACTACCTCACAGTACTTGGGTGATGGTCAGCTGATAATTTGTTCTAAATAATGCATTTCTAATAAATTTTTCTTTTTCTGCTCACTGATCTTTGATTCAGACTGCTCCCCTTGGAAAAATATCTACAACTATTTCTAACATGTAATAGGAAATGTTTCCACTGACTTGTTTTATGAGATAGTGACTGCTGGCACCTGTGTTAGACAGGTATAAAACTATACATGAGGACACTTGTTATAATAACAGCCTGTTGCCCCTCTGATGCCATTCAAGAGTCTTAAGTGAAAGTGGAATTTGCAGTCTCCTAGGCTGCAACTCATAGAGGGGACTACTGGGGGGGGGGAGGGGGTGGGGGGGTAGGGGGGAATTTGCCTGTATTGAAAAGCCCCCAAAAGCATTTGTAGATTTAAAGTCAAATTTTTTAAAAGGCAGCAATAACCCATATTGTGTTTTCTGTCACTTCCTGAAAATCCCATTCTTGGTGTTTGCTGTGAACAGGTCTTGTTGCTGCTGATTCAGGCTCAGCCTGAATCAGAAATTTGTCAGGAGAAATTTCTGATACAGAACCTGAAATGTCAACAAGGCTACAGTGTTACTGGAGGAGTTGCCCTTCTCTGCAGTCACAGTGGGAGAGCCAAAAGGAAATCACATTTTTCCTCATTCCAAACCAGGGAGGGCTTTGTTTTGGGTTTTTTTAACCAAATGTGTGTCATGGGCTGGCAAAGGCTGAATGTGTCCCTCTGTGAAGACAGTCACTACTGGAAACAGGCTGCCGCCAGCAGAGTGTGTGACCAAAACAATACAGTTTTCTTTCTTTCCTTTTTTCTCTTTTCAGAACAACTCCTAGATGTTCTGTGTACTGGCAGGCAGGAGGAAGAGCCACAGATGGTGTGACAGTGGGAGAACAGTCTATTTTAGCACTAATAAAAATGGGACTTGAGATCCATGTACGGCAGAGAAATTATAAAGTGGGAATGCCAGGGATAAAGCAAGACAAGCAGTGACCTTTCAGTCTAAGAGCTGCACAGTGATGTTTTATCTTTTGCACTTGAAAATTTCAGTTTTAGTTTCTCTGCCTGCAAAATATGAAGCAAACCAATGGTCGTCCTAAAGTACAATTTAACTCCTGCTTCAAATAATACTGAACAAAATATAACTTGGTTATTTAATAAAAAATAGCTTGGCCATTCTGAAAGAAGGATTTTTTTCCACCTGCACTATTTGTACAAGTGCTTGTTTTGCACATTTCCTATTCTTAAGTATCGAGAAAAGAATAAAAATGGTGTTCCTCCCGTTCTGTAAACTCTAATGAATTCATGCCTACTCACCTGCCTTGTGGGTGTAGCAGTTGCTGGGCTTGTGCAGCTCTAAAGAAGTGACAATAGCTGGGAAGGAGAGAGTCCTTTGCAATTCTTTGGACATTCTCATTGTATAGCTATGTGTTTGATCTGAGGGTTTTCCCCTTTACTACATATTTTTCTCCTTTAGTACATGTTTTTGTGTGAGGAGATGAACAAGACTGTAGCATGGGTTCTTGTGGAAGGAAAACAGTGGGATTTCTTGTTTAGTCAGTCATGAGGTCTCACATCTTCCTTTGTTCCTATAGCCCTGGGGATTTTATATCAGTCTGCAAAGTTGGTAGCCATTAACAGCTGGAGGGGATAAAGTTTGTCAAAATGAAATTAAGTTTCCTCTTGGGAGAGCTTTTACAGGTTAGCATAGCTAGGCCTGTCTTAACTATTTTCTTTGAAGGAGCTCACTTCAAACTTTCCTGAAACTAGTGCATCTGGTATAAGAGAAGGAGGTAAGGATGTACACAGGCAAGACTAGACGAGCTGCTAAAAAAGTACTCCTGGTGGCTGATGCCAACAGTCTGTCTGTCTTCTCATTGGTAGGAAGACAAAATATTTCCTCTTTTTTGAAATCTAAACACAGCTAATTCCCTGTAACTATCACTTGACATCTTGCAGATTTGACATCTGCAAACTGCTTTAATTAATATTTGGGGTACCTTTCACAAGTATATAGCACTTCTAGCTTACAGAAGTGGCAAGCCTTTGGTAGATAAAATAAGTTGTTTCCATAGTTGCTAAAGATAAAATTGCTACTAAATAAGCCACTTTTTTTGTTTGCTTCTAATTTTGTTGTTCTATCACTAAGAAATGTTTGAGGAAAAAACTCACTATCACTTTTCCACACTTTTCTTAAAGTTGTCATCACTTGAGAAGAAATGCCTGACTTTTATGGACAGTCCCATCAGGCTCAGCAAAATCTGAGATATTGACTGAAACAGTATGGATATTCTTATAGGGATTATCAGAGATACTGCAGGCAATGTTTCCTGAACTCTAAGAAGCATCATGCACTGCTCTATTAACTGAGTTGTAAGAACAGATGTCTGATGTATACTACAGCTCCCAAACTGTCCTGCTGTTTCAAGGATGGAAGAGGGGGTATCAAAGAAATAGAGTGGAAGGAAGGAAGTAACAGAAGCCCAATTCAACTGTCATGAAAGTCTACAGGAATTTTTCCAATGACTTCATGGGAACTGAATTAAGTTGTTGGTGAGAAGCCATGTCCAAAAAAACATCTAAACCTCCTCTTCTACATCTGTGCTGGATCTGTTGAATTTATTAGGAATAAATATCTAGCTTACAACATGTGGAAAATAGTGGGGGTGAAGGTTATGAGAAAAACCCCAACTTATTGTTGTGGGAGTTGAAAAGTCTTGCAAAATAAACTGTTTCAAATACACTAAAAGCATCCCCCCCAGCACACAAAGCCTTCCTGCATTCATAGTCACTGACTTCATCAGTTTCACAGCATTACTTTTCAATCAGCAAGCATCATAAAAACAGGAAGGCAGATTTATGGCTGTTTATTAGCCAGCACCATTACTGTATTTACTGTAGTGTGAAAAAGGAAATCACAGAAAAGTGCTATAAATCTCAGTGGCTGCAACCCAGATGCATTTATTTACTTACTGGATACTTCACTAGTAGCTTAGCAGATGCCTGCTAGTTTACACATATATTTTGAGCATATTAGCAGCATGCTCTAGAGAGATGGGTGTTAAAATTCAGTTGGGGTCGTTATGGGCACTGCTAGGAAGAAGCTAGTGAAATGTGTTCAGTTTAACTAAAGTAGTTATTGAAGAAACACCCATGTATTAACCAATGATTGCTTATTTAAAAGGAGCATAATTATAAATATATAATCTTGCAGTAACCACAAAGATGAAGATCAGGCTATTAAAATAATAGGAATAAAAGTGAAATGCTTGTCTCGTTAACATTAAGATACTCTTTGTTCAAAGAGGAACCACAGACCTCATAAATCTTATCTGAAGTCCTGGGACTGTAATATTCCACTTGCTCTGTGGGTGTGAATGGCATCAGATATGGAGTTCTGTTTCCTGCAGGTCAGGCCCAAAGGCTGTACTTTACTGTTGTAGATATAGCTGTAATTTATCCCAAGACAGTAAATCAACTGACCCTGGATGACCTAATTCTATCTGCAGTCAGAAGAAGTGTTATCTGCAAACATGGTTGTGGTTGGATGTGCGTAAAGACAGAAGTGCCTTCTTTACAGAACTCTTCTGTTTTGTGCTAAGCAAAAGTGGTGGTCTTTATTTTAAAGAATATTATTTCACAGCACCTATTGTTGCACTGGCTACTCTTTACATCTTTATTATCTAGGAAAACCTAATTAGTGAATGGAAGTTGAATTGAACATATGTAGGCCTCAAGTGTATCTGAAAGATCTATTTCATGTCAACTTTTCAATAAAAGCACAGCTTGTTTTGTTCAGGTTTGTGGCCAAATACAAAACATTGGATCTAGATTTGTGTTTAAAGTTCAAATGTGTATTTCCTAAGGGGAAATCATGAGTCCATTCGAGCCAATTGAAGTATTTCCGTTGATGTTCAGTGAACCAGGAAATAAGTTCATCCCAAAACCTAAAGAATGCAGTATCTCTATAAATCATTTTGAGTTTAATTGTTACTATTGGTTTTTTTCGTTCTTACTGTTAATGCTGTTCTTAAAATGAATAGTAAAATGCAAAAAGTATGAATTATAAATGAACAGTTTCAATGAGGCTGTTGATTGCAATGACTGAAATCTAATTAAGCAGTTTAAGATCTAAGTGATATTATTATTAAAGAATTATGTTAACAGAGCATTTGATCAGCCTCTTAATTTGTTTTACGTGAATTATACTTACAAGATAATGTGATTCCAAGTGACAAAAAGATTGATTATTTTTCTTTTCTATTTAAGAAAAACTAATATGCTATATTTAAATTGAAATAAATTGATAGAGAAGTCTCAGAGGAACAAAAGCACTAATTTAGCATCTTAACTTACTTTGACTTCATGTAAATACTACTATTGACTGCTTTTTTTTGTTTTGATATCACACTATATGAAATTCTTTTGAAACAGGAACAGAAGTATGTGTGCAGATGGATGTGTACAGATACACATACACTTTTGCAGAGATAGGCTAATGTGTTACAGTGACAAGCTTACTACCACTAGCCAGGGAACTAGTGGTGTGTCACCCTATGTTTTTGCCTGTGAAATCACTGTAAACATCTAATTTACATGCATAGATATTTTCTTTAAAATGTAGTGCAATGTGTTTTTTAAACCAATGGGGGTCTATTGGGATGCAAGTTATTGTTTGTTTTCCAAGTACAATTTGTACAATTGTAAGAACAGACTGCATTGCTTCCTGCGTGCTGCAGCAGGTAGCAATCAAGGGGACAGTGTGCTAGAGAAATAAATCCTTTTTCTTTTTTTTTTTTGAGATGGGGGTCTGTGTTTTGTTTAAAGAGATTTTATGCATAAACTCACTGCATAAACAGAGTTTATGACTCTGCGGGTGAGTGTTGGTATAGTTTGACTAACATTTATGCTCCTTCTCACTTTCTGAATTCTGTTAGTTGCATCTTCTTTAGTTGTCAAGTACTAGCTGAGCATCACTTCCAGAGTCAATACCCAATTCAGCATTTCTGGGTTAATCACATATTACACTTTCTTCTTTGTTGTACCCAGATGTCTTCTAGCTTGGACACCTCAATCCTTGCTCCCCTTGCCTAGGATGCTGAAATGCTCTTTTAGAGTTTAACACTGCTTGTGTCCAGAGAATGCGAGTCTTATCCCATCTGCCACAGTGGGTTTGGAGGCACGTTGGTGGGCCCCCAAAGATGAGTATGCAATTGAAGGAACAAGAAAAGGACAAAAGAGAAAAGGATCATTCTAAATACAAGTGGACACCAAGAATTAATGAGATGCTATATATTTGTATTGGATTGCTTTGATTTTTACTCTGTAGCTCTTAAAGTTTGTTCCTTGGTTACTGTGAAAGGAAATCAGGTAGGACTTCAGCCCATTAAAATTTCAGTGTAATATAGCTGTTAGTTTGTTTGAAACCAAATGTTACATTTCAGTGCACACCCTGACTTGTACTCAGGAGAAATGGCAAAATTCCAGGGAGATAATCATGTTTCCAGGTTATATATGTTGTGCCTTGGTTGCTGCTATGTTGACCACGTTTTGGGTGAAAGGACCAGATGACTCCTGCATCTGCTGTTACCCTGTGTACCCCTCACTGCCTCTCTCCCATACACATACCTGGGATTCTTTGATCAGCTTCTGGAATCCTCCTGATAAAGAGCTCTAGTTCTGCTGCTGCCAATGTCTTCCCAGTTTATGGATATACAGTTATTTTAATGTACTTGAAATATTTCTTTTTTGCAGGAGTTACAGTAGATATTCCCTGGCATACATTTAGTTTTACTTTCAAAACTACATGGGGGGGGGTGTGTGTGGTGGGTGTTGTGGAGCAAATCATGGGGAAGATTGAGAGATAATACACTTAAAACACAGAGGAGAATTGAGAGTGCCAAACACTGCAGAGGAAAGAGAAAGTCATGAAACAGAAAATGACACAAAGAAACAAAGTGTGACTGGTTGATTCACTCTTTTGCTGTGTTATTACTTTGTGTATGTTAAGACTTTCATATGCACTAACCAAATCCTTATGCCTCACTCTCTGCCCTCTTAAATTTGTTGTGCCTGTTCTCATGGTTCATTCTGCATCATTCCTTGAAGACAATCTCTAATGAGCCAGAATGTGCAGTATTGTTTTTGAACACATTCTTGGTTTTCTTTTTATGTCTAGAAGGTTGGAAAATTAATTTTACTCTTGATCTGGTTCAAAATCTTCCTCCCACACTGTGGAGCCTGGATGTGGTGTTGGAAGATAGTATTTTCTGGCTGCGAGCATCAAAGTGAGATCCAAAGGGCGGGCAAGCATCTTTAAATATTTAACTACTAATAATCTAGTTCATAAAACTGACTGGGTGTTTATGGAAGACAGCATTGCTACTTCATGTTATTGACCTAACAGATGCAGTTAATCCTGTATTTTTAGAATATAAAAATGTGCAAAAGTCATTCTGGATAGATAAAAAGAAATGCTCAACTCAGCAAAGTGCTTTTAAATGTTGATGTCTCAGCAGCCTTGCTATCTGTCATTAGCATTTTTTCTTTATATCTTAAATTTAATCAATACTTTTTTTGAGGTTATGATCAAGGAGCATAAAACATTTAAAAAAATCTGTTTGCATGTGATGTATTTTGTGTTCTTTGAAGGCTTTGTATCTAATAGATGATCCAGCAGACAGCATCAGGAACTACTGGCTATGGCTTAAATTTAAAAGTGAATGACCACTTTTGGGTTTTCAAGTTTAAAGGATTAAACTAAACATACTTTTAAAGAGACTTAATTTTCACTGGTCAGACTGAGTTCCTTCCAGAAATCAAGCAACCTCTGAGGCCCCCAGATCCATTTTTTCACTGGAAGTCACAAGAATCCTGTAAGAATTTTAGGGCTGTTTCTGAAACACCCTGAGAATCTTAAGTTCAGATACAATAGAATAAGAATTGTTTTATTAGTATGTAAAGTGACATGTTGATAGATAGGTACCTCCTGAATGGTAGTTTCAAATATTAAATGATGATTCTCCAGAGCTCCAAGGCACCGATTCCTTGAAAGGGCTTTCAATATTGTGGGAGTAGAATGACAGGAGGCTGATTGCAGCTGATTAATACTGAGCTACTAATCTGTACATTCTTTTGTTCTTGACAAATAGTATAAATTAAGTGCTGAGGAAGAAGGGGCCATCCCCAGATTCGAAGCCAATAGAGAGCCTGGTCAAGTAGGAGCTAGCTCCACCATGCTCCCTGCCTTTACTTCCTTAAGCATCTCCCAGCTTCAGAGACACACTCCACTGCTTTTCCAACAGCCTGTAGGGGTAAACTATTGTGTTAGGCACTGTATGCAGACTCAAGAGACATCCCTATCGCAAAAAGCATAGGATGTAATTAGGTAAAAGGTAAGCAACATGTAAAAAGGAGAAATTAGAATTCCCTTTATTATTTATACAGACAGTGTATGATGCACCCACTCTTCTTAAGAACAATTGAAGAGACCTAGGGTAATATTGGAACTTCACCCTTTCTCTATCTCTTATTTCAACTAATATTATATCAGAGATAGCAGGTAAAGTAGTAATTTGTTACAAGAGAACAAACAAGCCCCAATATGACTATTTTTAATTTTTGTTTTTACTAAAGTAACAGTCCCTGTCCATTTTTCTCCCCTCTAAAGGTCAGATACCACTTCCTATTCATTATGTTCTTTGGCTTTTATGCTAGCAGCTTCTGCTTGAAAATTTTCATGTATCACTCATACATCTGTAGGGCAAAACATTCTCCCAGGCAGCTATCACTCGCTTGCAGCTGACACATAGTCATAAAGGTGACCTATTTCGTATTAACAATCAATTTCCTTTCATTGTCACCATCAGGCTGTGTTGTACCATTTCACTTTCCTTGTCAGAAGTGTAGACTTAGGGGTCAAATTGAAGATTCTTTGAAGGTAAAAGGATGATTACTTGATTTTATGCATCACTGGATTCTGTCAATTTTATTTGAATGTGGAGGAACAATACCCAGACATTACTTTCTGACAGAGAAGAACAGCACATAGTCACACTGAAGTATCAAACTTTGTATGAAATCTTGGTAAAATTGTTTCCATAACACAAAGAGTGTTATATGAATCTCATAAATTTCAAGACATAATAACATGTTACTGGAGTTCTTTGCAAATTTCAGTGCTTTGTGTCTTTTATATTACTTAAGGTGTTGAATTGTGGAAAAATTAATAAAAAATCCATTTAAAAAAGAGCTATACTCCTGCATGGTACAGAAGTCTGTGTTAAGCAAAAGAAATAGTATGCATATACCTACCATACTCCTGACATCTATTTGAATTGTTGAGCAAAACAGTCTGTGTTCACATTTTAGGAGACACAATAATTCACCAAAAGGTACAATCTGTCCTTGGAGAACCCACAGGTTTGTCACTGAATTTCATTATCAATATAGGCATTTTTGTGTGGGGGGAAGAAAGTGCCTTGAAGAGAACTGTCTGTAAGAAGAAAAGGATAATCTCCAGAATAAAGACTTTTCTATGTTATAAAGTGCTCAGCAGTTGATCAGATTTAGCTGTAGTGTGCAGTGGATTAGAATTTATTTTTATTTTGCAGTTTTAAATTCCTCTAGTTCCCTTCCCCCATTTCCCCCCTGCCAATTCCTTTCAGTGTAATTGAGAATAATTTTTACTACTTATTCTAGATTTCTTTGAACAGAGTTGATGTAGAAAATCAGTCCATGGTAATATTTGCCTCATTTGAACAACACTTCTGCTTTATTCTGTGTAGATAAATGTGCACACGGTAATTTGGAGGATATTTTTTTTCTCACAGTAACCATATTCATAAAATCATAGAATAGTTAGGGTTGGAAAGGACCTTAAGATGATCCAGTTCCAACCCCCCTGCCATGGGCAGGGATACCTCATACTTAAATCACTACAGGTTTTATCTGGGATGTGGGAAGTCCAGGCAGGCCACTGGCATAACAAATACTGTATTTTTCTCAAAGAAAAGTGGAAACTGAGAGAATACTGAGAAAATTCTCACACAGAGTAATTTCAGGGTTTGGGAAATACACTTGCCATTCTTCACCTCTACTCCTTGTGCAACACAGATACCACCTAACATGACTATTCTTGCTGTGTCCTGCCTTCGTAACCCCTTCGTACCACTGTGTTCCACTGGACTTCTCAAGGGCAAACGTACCATTTAGATTGACTTAGCGCACCAGAAATTGTTCCTAAACAGAAATACTGCTCTTAGGTGTGGCAGTCTCTTTGCTTGAAAATTTGAATTGGAAACTTCTGAAGAAACCTTCAATATTGTCGTGAAGAAAAAAAATTCATATTACTTTCTGCTTCTGATAGTTCTGAGGTACAGTTACTAGCTGTAACTGGTCCTGAAGTATCATATTCTTAGTTTCTATGACCTTTTAAGCTTTGACCCTCAGAAGATCTTATGAGTCCCTTTGTTTTCAGTTCCATGAATGCATCTTAAAATTACAAACCAAAAAACAGTGTGCCAAAAGACAGTACATTTGAGAGGCACAACAAAAGGAGTAAAAAGTTAACAGTGCTGGAAACAGCAGAGCAACCATGGAAGTGTGTCATCAGTAATGAGATGAGAAAAAGTGCCTAACATTTGTCAACTTTCTGAAATAAAAATAAAGGGAAGAAAATACTTCTAACCTATAAGATGTATTGAAGGCACCTGCAGATATTCTGAACTTTCTAGGTCTAATATGGAAAGAGGGGGTCACCTGGAGAGCTGAAGGAACCACAACACCTTGCATTTCTACACTTATAATATTGTAGATTTGGGGTTTTTAATTGACTAAAAGCTTACTTATGTTTCTGACCAAAAGATGTCAGAGCAGGCACCACAGTGTATGAATTAGTAACTTTAATTTATATTTGTGTAGGAGACTGAGATAATTATTTGTGAAGAATGAGGGAGAAGGTTCCCGTGAAATGATCTGAGTACTTACTGAGCTTGCATTAGCATCTTCCTGCACACCTAGCCTAAGGCACAATAGGATTATCTTCGATTGCAGATGTTCAGTCAAGTAATTTTAGCAGTTAGAGACTCCCTCTGTCTGAAACCTGAACTATCAATTGTCCGCACACAAAATTGTGAAGAGTTTGTGCTCTTACATGAGAGGTTTTTCATGTTTTCAAGGGACAGTCTGGAGAAATTGAAGAGGACTGTGACCTTTTGAGGAAGGATATCATCCTTTGTGCTGTACGCTAACAGCATGTCTGCTGAGAATGTGAAAGCACATAGGGATGAAAAGATAAAGTTCAGCTCATGGTCAAAGCAGTACATCTTTCCCATTGCTAGGCCATGTATACTAGAATATTTTATAGTCAGTGTGGGCTACAGGCCTTTCTTCCAAAGCTGAAACAGCTGTTAGTTCTTCTCAAAATGAAACTGTTCCTAATCAAAACATATTTCGCATTTCAGTGTTTTCCATCTATGAAAGCAGCAGAACTGTAATGGTTGGCTAAAGTTCTTTTTCTTTTAAAAGGCAGAATAAATCATGATTATTCTTTTAACATATTCATTGAAGAATTAGCACAACCATAACAGAAGTTGTGATCAGTCATATATATTTTCCATTTTTTTAAATATATAAAATTGAAGTCTTTCACCATGATTTACAGTCAAATGAAGTGTACAGTTAATAGGTGCTCATAACTGCCCTTCTTTACATAGTCCTTGAAAAGGGTAAGGCCAGTAACTTCAACTTTCTGTGCAGCAATATATCTTAGAAATGAAGCATAAAGGCCGAGGAATAAAGCACTACTTATTTCATGAAAGGTGTTATGTATAGGTCTTTACATAGATGTAAATGTCTGTGTTCTTCATATACTAGTCCCTGTTTCCACTTTGTGCACTGGTATTCTAGTAGCTAATGGGAAATTCAGACGAGTGTTGATGTGAATTAAACATGAAATTATGGGCTGAAAGCAACTAATTTAAAGTGCAGTCAGAGTTTATCACCAAGTGCTCTGTTTCCTGAATGTAAAATATTACTGGTTGTTCTTTGGCTCAAGATATTGCAGGAACACAGCGGTGCCCTTTGGATGATGGTTTTGGGTACACACAGTTTACTTCTGCTTAAACTGGCTGATGTGGTAATTGCTAAACTATGAAAGGGAGAAAGGAAGAGTTTCCCCATTTGTTCTGATCTTGCTCATGCTGTAAGTCTAACTGCATTGCAGGGGAACTGACCCTATGACAGTGTTTTTTGTCCTGATTTTGGAGCATTATTTACTGTCCAGGGTTGCTCCTGCATGCATGACAGCAAGTGCTTTGCTCTGTGCAGAGATGGAGCAGGTTCCCCTCCTCACTCTCAACAAGAAAGAAACAGGAGGACTGCAAACATTTGGGCTACAGATTGTTCTGTACAAATTGTGCAGAAGCTACAGCTCTTCTCCTGAGAAGGTCCTGTGATGTGTGCTCAAAGTGGGAGAGTTGTAGTCTTGATCTTCTCTCTTCCTTTCAGACAGTGATACTTCATGCTTAGGAAAAAGCTAGAGAAACAGTAGCAATAGGTAGCTGAGTACTGTTGGTAATGTTAACAGAAATGATCACTCACCTCATAAAAGTTTTTTGCTCATTGAGATACAATTCAGGATAGATGTGTCAAGTAAATTCATACCAATAGTGATTAGAGTGTGTTTGTATTTGAGGACACTTTGGCATTCTGATTTCCTATGCATGGTGAATTCATTCATTCTGATTTCCTATACATGGTGAATGTCTTTTACTTTGTTAAAGGAAAAACAATAAAAAGGAAACAAAGTTGACACTATAAATAAACTGAATAGCTTTAGAAAGATTGATCAGGTATGCAATGGCCCAACTTTTTCAAGCCTTTTAGAATTCTGTAAAATCTTTGAAAGAACTTTGCTATCTGAAAGCCATGCATATGTGTCATCAAGGCATCTTCAGGCACAGACTGGCTCAGATGGTGAAATACTTCACTTTTACTCCAGCAAAGCTCCCATTGAGGAGCAGTGAGCAGTTACTATGTGCCTCAGTTTTCCCTTGTGATTGTTTCTAGGTGTATCTGTATCAGATAACTTACAATATAAACAATAAGATAAACACACAATAAACATTACAGTCAAGGTTTATGTAGCTGCAAATGGATATACTTGTAGAATCTGTGAATCTTAAGGGTCTGCTTTCAGTGTGTGTTCAAATACAAACAGATGTCTACTATATTTTTCATGTGGAGAAGCTTAGGGATATGTAGCTCTTCTAAGTGTTCCATAAATACAAGTATTTATTTATACATGTATAATTCTTACTGGATTTCTATGTTCTAGCAGTGTTTGTAATGAAATGTGATTTGTACTGTTCTATATCTCCCAGAATAAGACTGTCCTATCTGACAGAATAAATAACAAGCGTGATAAATGTTAGTACATCAACTTGGTTGTACTCATGGATTTGGGCATTCAGCTGTTGTGAACACCTAAAATTGGAATTCTTCAACATGTAATCCTGGTTTAACTGAAGGTGTGTCTCAATGCTTCGTTATTAGGATTCAAACATTTTGGGGTAAATTCATTCACTGTCTTTTTTTCTCGCTCATCCTGTCTTATTCTTTCTTTTACCTTCAGGGAACACCTCCAAAGTGTTCAGATTATGAATTTGTCATCACAGCTCTTTGCTCTCTCCTTATGCTTTGTGCTCTGAATCGGGTCACATGCAATTCTGCAGTGGTACAATAGTCCTTTTATGTGAGAACCGTTCCCTCTTCAACCTGCTTCCTCTGCATCTTCAGTCTGAAGACTATAAATAGAAGATGCACTAAAAGTAAAGCAAGATTCCTTTCTTTAGCTACAGATTCCAGGATGAAATATTCATACCACTTTTACCAAAACCTGCAAAACTATTGCTTCAGGTTCTCTGGTTCTGAAGAATGTAAGCAGAAACTTAAGCTTCAAAACCCAGCTATGACTCACTCATCTTGTATTGTTTTCTGTGGCACTTAACAGGTGTTAAATGATGCCCAGCCTCAGTTACTGTACAAATACTGTTGCTAACTCTAGAGAACAAACTTTTCCTGGGGCAGCTAAAAGTTTTGAAGTTTTCTGTCATCTGAGGGGGCAGCACATCAGCTGAAACTACAAATAAATTTTTATGTTAAGACTAGAATTGTGCTATTATATCGCAATGGCTATAGCCATCTAGTCCAGCCCCACATGACAGTTGCAAGGAAACCCTACAGCAGAAAATCTTGGAATTACATGCTCAAAAGGGACTGTCTGTCCTAACCTCAGGCATGCAGAGGCCAGCTTATACCCTCAAGCAGGAATTTTTATCTGCAATTTTTCCCTCTTTAGAAAGATTAAAGTACAAGCTTTTCAACTCTACTAGATCTCACTCACTCAGATTTTCTAAGGTATTGAAGAGGTGTGAACAACTGTATGTGATCTGAAGAGAGTGTCAGTGGGAAATCAGAAATTATAAAAACTACTGATAACAGCAGAGTGCTTCTGAAGAGTTTGACTACTGCCTTACTTGCTTATTGCAAGGAGCAGACTGAAGAACCAGGTGATACATGTCAGGAAAACTAAGACCCTTATCTTATCACTTTGCAACAAGAAATATCGCTGATTTCCCTCTGAATGTTTAAGGAGCTATTGCAAAATATGTCCAACAGAGACTGCTCCTCTAAAAGTCTGGGTACTATCCAGCATCAGACTCAGCTCTGTCAGCATGGTAAAAGACAGGCTTATCTCCAGGTAGTTCAGAAATGAGGAATCTTGAGGTAAGCCCCAGTCTATGAGAAACTCAGATAAACTATCAAAAATGAAGATGTACAGACAAGTTATATAAAGTTTTAGTCAATTGCTAAATTATGATTATTAATTTCCAAACCTTTGGAGACCATTGCTAATAAATCTGTGCCTTTTGCTAGAAGTGTGGCTGATGTGGTACCTGTTAGACAAGAGAAAACAGCAGATGCTAGGTGAGGGCAAAAAGGCATAGACTCAAAAAGTCAGTCTCTAAAACATGGCAGTGATCGTGTGCTTGGGCTAATCAAGGGGCTTTGAACAGTAATGTTGACTTTAAATCTTTTACTGACACAAATAATAGGCTGTCTTAGCCAGTCTTTGATTACAGAACTGGTAGGCTAGCTTTCCAGTTTCTGCTTTCAGCTTGTGACAATTTGAACAGCTGAGGATCTAGACAAAGACTGGTATAGAAAAGATGCACAGCCTTTTAGCATTGTCTGCTTGTTTTACAATTCAGAACTGCACAGTGATACACAGCCTGCAGCACTGATGGATGCAGATGTACACATAACACTGAATGCATGTTTTTATGTTGCCTTTGGGCGGAAAGCATTCAACCCTATTTTCTTTTTTTAATCATGTCTTAAAAAAAGAAGTCCCCTTTGGGTCTTCTTTTTCTTTGCGGAGAAGATAATTTGATTTCTCTCTTCCACCTTCACAAATAAACTTTAAACCGTATTTCAGAAATGGGGGAAAAAACTCCTTAACCTTCTTACTTATATACAGTGGATGTTTTCTTGAGGGATCAGATGTCCAGAAGCTTTTCCAACATGCACAAAACAACTTGTGACAGAATAACAAGCTGCCCTGTGCCATCCCAGCAGCTGGGAGAGTGAGTCATTGCTTCTGGCCCTGTAATGCAGACCTTGCGTGTCTGGGAAATAATGCCCAGCCAAGTGTGATTGCAGGCTATTATTAAGGCTTTATTTGTGAAATTGGTGTAGTTGAGGTCAAACATCTTTCTCTCTGTTTTCGTGTAGTGCTCATAGACAGCTTTCAATAATGACTCCATTATAGCCCTACTATGAAGATATTTTACCTCTTATACAAATTGCTTGTTAATTACTGAGTTGTTTTTCACATCTGATTCTGCTTTTGAGTAAGACAGTATGACAGTGAGCCAGAAGCAACACTGACTATGAAAAAAACAGGGAGTTTGAGCTTCAAACTGAAAGTGAGTACAAGAATTTCTGAAACAGATGATTGTAGCCTGAGAGTTCCTGTAGATACTGAGAATGCGTTGGCTAGAAAATGAAATTGTTAAGAAACAGGGGTTCTTAAACAGTAGCTTCCTTAAAACACCTTGGCTCCATTTTATGTGATAAGGAGGTAGAGACTGATTTTATTTGTAATACCACCCAATTATTCTCTGATTTATAGGCCATATAATTTCTTGACATACTCAATAACCCAGGAAATAATAGCAACTTTTAATTTTAAAACCTTGAAAAGAAGCAGGCCGAATTTTACTGGAGATGTCCCATCTTGGGCCAAAGTTCCAGGGAACCTCTAGTCCTTCAACAAGCTACTTTTGCAAAGAGAACCAATTGAAATGAGTTGCCCTTGATGATTTTTGGGCTATTAGCATGTTAGGCTACATGCTTCATCTCATTTCTGGTATCTAACATGGAAAGAGAAGAACACAGATTACTGTATAGTCAGTTGGGAAAAGTAGACTCATATTTTAGGGTTTCTAACCTATCAAGCAGAACTTCAAGAAAGCAATTTAGGAAACCTGAAGTCCTGACTTTGCTTCCTAATGTAATGCCTCAAATTAGACAACAGAGATATCCTCCTACCTGAAATGATGACAATGCCTGTGTCATCAGCCTGCTTTTTCATCTTCCTCCTTCCTGTAGAAGCCCATCTATCGTACATGTAAGCACTGTACTTAGGGGAAAACAGAACACTCAGGAAATACAGGATCCTTTTCTGCTTCTTGTTTCCCGGTAATGTGAGACACTGAAGCTTGTGGAAAATTTTCTTTGTAGAAGCATAGGGTATACAGGCCGAAGTCCTCTGCCTTGCTGGAGTCCCAGATTCTGCGTAGCTTCTGGATTTGATGGGTTGGCTATTCCCCTGAAAGAATGGTGGCAGAGAAACAGTGATGAAAATGTCTCCATATTTTTGAGGTGTTTTTTGTCACAAAAGAGCAATTTGGCCTTGGAGACAAAGGTACTTGCAGAAATGCAAGCAAAAAATGTGTGTGTAGTTACTTACATCTCTTTGTACAACCTGCTTGAAAAATCTTCACAGAAACAATGCCCTTGTTAAGCTTAAAATATAATGTATGTTAATCTTTAAGCAATAATTATAATGCGGAAGAGATTTCAGATCCAGGTAGATAATCCAGTGTGGCTGAAAGAGGAACATTTTCTCAAAAACTTCACAGATAATGGGTAAGTTAGCATGAAAAAATTCTTTTTCAGCAGGCTAAAGCATTTGTGATCTTTTCAGTATTATGCAGGTTTTATAGAAGGCAGTCAACTTTGTCTGAGATACTGTCTGCCTTGGTCCACGCTTCAAGCTGATGTATCAGACTATGAACAGAGGTGGAATGAAGTGGTGTCCTTATTTTCAAAATGGTTTCTTAAGGTCAAGGACAGAGAGCTGGGAACAGTGATGTTTTAAAGGATCCCTGGGATAACTATCAGAGATATCTGGCTTGACTTTCTCAGATGTTCTTACTTCTGCTCTTTATCTGCACAGTGGCACTGACTTTTAGATGGAACTAGTTAAGAGAAATACTTGCCAGGAAATACTCAGCAGGTAGCACTCTTGGTCCTTCAGCTGTGTACTCTGGAAGAGGAATATTCAAATAAATAAAATAAACTCAGCATTTGTATTTAAAAGAAAAAAGGGACACAGAACATCTCTTACAGAATCAGAGTGCTGCCCTGTAGAGTTCTAACAAAAAATAGAATTAAAGTATCTAAGTTATAACAGTCATTTGCAGAGAGGGATGATTCACCTTAGTCAGAGATCTCTTGTCATGTCCTAAAACCCTTTGGCAACTGCATGGAAAATCAAACCAAACCCCCAGAACATATTGTTCAGGGAAGAGGTATTTCCATCCACACTGAATGCATCAGCCACCACTGGGCTCAAGGAGTTTTTGAGTTTTTAGTGTCTTTGTACCCGTGGAATCATCTTGAACTAATGTAACAATACGTAAGTTGTTGTTCCAAAAGCCTTGGGCCCAAAATACAGATTGATCATGTGGGCTTGAAAAAGCCAACACACAAAAATAGTAGTGGATTAGTTATTTGTACAGAACCTGTAAGTTTACAGGTTGATTTACACTCCAAAGATAAATTCTAGTCCCTGGAAGGGGAGTGCTCCAATGGATTTTGACTGGCAGGTTTAAATAAAATCCCACACCAACCAAGCCTGTAATAAATTCTGAGAATTTAAAAAAAATGAAATCTCAGAACCAGTGTCTTCATGGTCTGTATTTTACATTTTTATACAGTGAATTAATCTAATCTCTAGCCTAAATAAATGCACAGAAGAATTGCCCCAGTATGTCCTAAAAAAGAATTCAGCTAGCACACTGGAAGCATAGAACTCAACCATCTGTTGCTGGGTTGTTGAATCTATGTCAAACTCAGCAGCATATGAAAGTGTGACATACAGCACAGTCTATGGAACAGGGCAGATATTTTTGGTGACATCTGGATACTTTTTCTCTATTACACAAACAAGGATTTTTGGGACAACAAACTCTTAATCATATGCAGATAGAATATCTACAGAACCAGAAAAAAAAAAAAACCAACCCCATGGTGTTTGCTCCCAGGTTACATATTTGTTTCTCTTCAAAAGGCCCACTCTGAGGAGGCAGGCAGTTATAACAGGATATAGAATTGCTTTAATCCCTCAATTCTTTTTTCTGTTGCACATTTTTTTGCATGCCCTATCCCTGACAGTGTTCAAGGCCAGGTTGGACATGGTCTTGAACAACCTGGTGCAGTGGAAGGTTCCCCTGCCCATGGCAGAGGACTGCAACTGGGTGATCTTCGGGTCCTTTCAAACCCAAACCATTCTGCGACTCTATGATTCTCTTAGTGAGTTTGAGTAAGGTGGCCAACCCCATCTCCTCCTTGTGTGATGAGCTCACTTTAGGCTTAGCAGCTTGGCTTTGGCTTCGATGATCAGTGCCCCTGCTGACTGCCATGTAAAACGTTTGCACTTCATGGTTATAGCTTAAGTACAAGAAAAAACAGAAGTGAAGCACTGTTAAGTGAAACTTGGACACTTGGTGTTGAAGTGTGCAACGGTGATACTTAATCTTGGCACTTGCTAAAGATTTCAGTCTTCCAGAGGAACTGTCCTGTGTGGACTTTATTGATGTAATAGTGACAAAATTCCATTGATTTCATTGGATAAATCTGTAATAAACATTTTTCTTACCTTTAAAATTTTACTTTGAGGTGGGTGAGAGTTCTGTGCTTTTCTTTAAAAGATTTTTCCACAGTGACATAATGATCAGCCATAGTCCCTGTGAGAAAGCAGTCCAAACACCTGCAAACAAAGGAAGTGGTTTCCATACATTGTGCATGGGAGTTCTCAGAATAGCTCCTTTACTGTTATTCAACTGTCACTTCAGTTAGGTTTGAATTTACAGAAAAGAGACATCTGGTTCTTACTTTGAGTTCTCATAGCAAACACAATAGCAATAATTTCTCTGAAGAAGGTTATCTACCAGTTAGTAATGATGGAACTATTTTGGATTTATTTAACTGTAGAGTGGATGCTTTCCTTCTTCAGGAAGTAGTGTCTCTGAATTTGGTGTACATTTCCTATCCTGTTCAGTGAATCTGAGTTTTTGTCCATTTCTGCTTTCTCGGTGTGATTTTAGTTAATTAAAAGCTTAATTTGGAAGTGACTTTGAAAATCTTCAGGTCTTGGCGGACCTGCTGGGAGGTAAGCTCATCTGTTTGTAGGAATTGCTCAGTGCACTGTCAGGTCAAAGACGAGATTTTAAACCCAAAAATTAAACATATGTTTGTAAGACCTTGTAGAAACACAAGAACATATGAACAGCTGTACTGTGTCAGCTCAGATGTCCATCAATCCCAGTATACACTTTCTGCCAATGGCAGTAGCAGATGCCAAGCAGTGGTACTTTGTCAGCATGCGTCCTGTATTGAAAAACTTTGCCATGGATATTAGTATTTTCTGTGTTGCTTTATATTGCTTGAGCTGCACAGGTACCCAACAAGAGCACAGGTAGTAGAAGATATATTTTTGTTGCTGGTTGTAGATGGAGATCAGTATCAAGAGAAATGAAGTGATTATCCCAAAACAAGACAGGAATTCTGTCTGTGAAGGAGTGAGTTGAAACCAGTGCTTCAGTCTCAATCCGACATTTATGCTGCAAGCACAGTTTATTTCCTCTCTCATGGGACTTTGGTTTTGCCAGAATAAAAAATGAGTCAGGAACCTCAGGAATTGGTCCAAAGGAATGAGTATAACTGACATTTGACGATCAATCTGACCTTTAAAGAGTTTTTCATGTTACTAATGTAAAATGATTGCTCACAAGGCTCTAAACAGGGCCAGTCCAAAACCCCCACCACCCTGAATCATACTTTATTCTCTTCTTCATTACTTCTTTGTTGATATCTGATGTTTTGTGCTGGTATGAAAATAATGATGGTATTTTCATGGTATGAAATGGTATGATTGCAGGGGTAAAATATTGTGTCAAACTAGGTTTTGAATGGATTGTAGGAAGAGTTGGTACTTCTTTGTGGTGGTTAGTCAGTTAGATACTGAAAGAATGATGGACTTTGGCTGATCTGTGTTGTCTTATTCTGCATTCTCTGGAAAACAGAAATCAGAAAGAATTCTGATTTCAAACCTTGTTTTAAATAGATGGGCACTGATGTTGTATCAACATCACAAGTGAATGCTGCTGGTTGTGTGCCTGATAGGAACTCACTGAGATGCAACTGTGATTTTAGGAGTGGTAAAAGTGTTAGATTTAAAATACACTGAACTTTACATAAAGATCACTGTTTGATCAAACTTATCAGGTATATACATCCTGGAAGAACATTGTTCTATTAAAACACAGAAACTTACTTTTATTAAATTGCTTTGATCTGTTTTCTTTGCTTGCCACCCCAGCTCCACTCCTGTCAAAGCACGTGCCTAAATTTACACACTGTATTGACTTCAGGGGGAATATTCACGTTCATAATGTTATGTGTTTCTATAAGATGTATTTTAGCTAGCTTTATTTCATGTGCCATTCATGCAATATATTGGATTAGGAAAGTTTAAAAAGTCACCATGTATAGGCCTTTAATTGAAATAAGTCTTATTTTCCTCTTATTTATGCGTCTGTACAACTCTGCTTGCACATGCAGTTACTGGGGATGTAAATGAAGACAAGATTAAGCCTAGATAATTCCCACTTGAAAGAGGATATTGCTTCTGATCTTTTCCTATATCGATTTTGTCATTTAGACTGTAAACCTTTCTTGTGACCTTTTATCAGACATTAACTTCTTAGAAAGGTGTATTACAGCCTGGATGCAGAAATTAATTTTCCTCAAAGCTGCTACCTGAATATGTTTGTCTGTTACAGTTTTCGTCACATGGTGATACAGGTAGATTTTGGTCTCTTCATTTCAATATCCCTACAGGTGATCCTCAGTATTAATTAAGGCTAAAACGAATCAAAGTAACACGTTATTGTTGATTATTCTGTAAATGTACATCAAACTGCACAGAGGAGGCACAAGACAAGAAAAAATATTGTGTATTCCTTGTTACATGGTACTTAAACATGATTTTAACATTCTATCCTGCCTGTTCACTCCTAGTTTCCATTTTCCCCTTAAAAAATCTTTGGAATGCTGTTGTGTTTGCACAGGATGCTTCCTCCCTTCTGACTGACTTCAAAGAGATAGCAGCTCTGCTTTGTGAGGCTCCCATTTGTACAGCATCAATTTTGGATGACTAACTCATGGAGGCTTTCTGGAAATAAGTCTTGAGGATGTAAATTCTATTTCTTGCAAATACAAGCAAAATTTCCAAATCTAAATGAAGTGGAGACCATTTCTTATTCCTGATAACCAGATTTCTCCACCTGGCTTACAATTTTGTTCTTTTAATTTTGTATGCATCCCCAGCCGGCATCAGAGAAAAAAACAGGCACTTGCAAAAGACAAACTGAACATAGTAATCAGTTATATCTGCAGAAATGGTTATAAGACGTTGGAACCTGGCAGAAAATTTTGCTCAAAATCTCTCAAACGAAAAGAGAGTTAATATGTTTCATTAAAAATTAGAAAAGGGATGAATATGTAAAGGGATGGATTTAAAAATGAAGCCATACACAAGTGTTGTAATTAATTAGAATCATGTGTCTTCACTTACCAAGGTTATGGTGACCTATTAGAGTACCAGCAGAAATGTATAAGCACTCACAATGCGAAGTCTGAGTAGTGCTCCTAAACACCCAGATTTTCTGTTCCTGCTGTGCATGAACCGTCTGGGGAAAGCTGATTGCTTTTGGACCCCTTGTGTATGTGCAGTAGAATTGATACAGACTCATGCCATCTACATGTCTGGATTTCCAGACGTCTAGCAACAGGGTCAGAGTTACAGCTTTGGTGTTGCTACTGCCAAACATTTAGAAATACAAGACGAATTATCCCAAATTTTCAAATCCTATGAGAAAATAATATCCAGGAGAAGCCCAGATCTAGGCTATCCCTTACTTCTGTGAATTGCACTTTATAATGTATATTGTGTATAGAATTGAGATGCTTATGTCTGATGACAATTGTGTATGCTGCAAGCTTGACTGGTGAGCAGTATGGTACAACTAGTTTATTGACAGCAGTTATTTTTTCTGGGAAATCTGGAGGGATTTTTGTGACTGAACTCATTTTAGAGTGGTTCCATGGATCATCCCTTCAGCATTTCATAAAAAAGAACCCAACCCCAAATCAACCCTGCAGCTCTTTAGAAAAGGAAATGTATTATATTTAAAGAGGCTTTTAACTTTAGTACTGAAACAGGAATTTTGATTTGAAGCTGGGTTCCGTTCATTGCTTATAAACAATATATTTGTGAAAAGAAAGAAAGCCACATACTAACACAGTCATTTCAGCAGTTTGCCCTTGTTTTGGCAAAGGAATGTAGATCAGTTCTACATTTGCGTTTTGAAATTGAAAGGGATTTGAATTAATATTGAAGGTAAACTATAAAAGTTAAACTGTGAGAGTCTTAATGCAGATGAGGTTCTTATGCAGCTTTTTGAGCACATTCACAGTAGATTCAGCAAATGAAAACTGTCTGAAGACTCCAGGATCTGATCTCATATTATGAAGATATAATTTATTTTTACTTTTTTTATTATAGGCTATTTTGCAAATACCTTACAGCCCCCTGCAATATAAGAGACCTGTCTGGCCATCTGGATATAGCTGGCATAAACTTGTTATTCTTTGCTCTGGATTTGCAGGCTGCATTTGGTACATTGTGTTTTAGGGATAGCCCAGCTCTCTTCATTTTCTCTTAGCTGTGGATTTGAGGCAAGAATTTGAAGTTGCTGCAGCTTATAGAAAGGTCATTTGTTTTTAAAATAACTTTTTACCTGGTGACTTTAGTCCATCCACAGTTCATTTGTGTGAGCAGAGAAAGAAGAGAGACCTGCAACTAGCTTTTCAGGGTTCATGAATCTAGCTGCATGATTGCAAGACTGTTTGCTGTGATCAAGCCAGGTGCCTCAAAACATGCTGAGGCACAAAGTGGATCTGCCTCTTTACTGGAGTGCATTCAGAACACCTATTTATGCTTAATTCTATAAGCTCACCCATGAAATGTGTGAAATGAGAAATTAGGATAGTCTTTCTTCATAGTTTGTCTCATAGTTTATCACAATCTCCCCAAAGAGGTTTTCCCTGTGAGGCTGGGGTTTAGGTGTTCACACTTTCCTGAGACAGTTCTCTACTTAAAAAAGCCAAAAGAGCTCAAACATTATATGGCACTTTTTGCCTTTGAGAAGTATGTAACCTACGAATGTTTGTTGAGACACAGGTTAGAGTCTTCCCGCCAAGACAATGTTTCTTTGCAATGGAAGGGTTGGTTTCAGGATTTGTATTGTGGACAGAAAAGCAAAGCAAATCCTCCCATCCTGCTCTTTTAGCCCCATCGTGGGGTTTGTTTTTACTGCTCCATAAGGTTGAAAACTTTTTTTTATGACGATGTTATAGCCTCATTGTTTTGTTTCAAGTTTGAGGACTCATTTCTTCTCCCTCACACATGGCTGGTTGTCTTTAATATTTGGACATTGGTTTTTCAACATAACTCACCTTTATCATGCAACAGTTATGGTAATTAATTCTTCCAATCCCAGGCATACCCAGATGACCTACACCCATCTCTTACTTCCTTGTTTCAGCAGAAAACTAGTCCATCAGTTCCAGCAGGTCATAGCACACAAACAGGAGCGCTGTTTCTACGTAAGTAATGTTGTTGCTTCCTACACTCTCTGTGAGAACAGATTAAAGGTTACATTCCATTTTATTAAGTCTAATGGATCTATGCAACATAGAAGAAAACGTTCTGTAGGCAGAAATATATCAGCTTGAGCTTATTCACTTGCAGAAGCTCTTGTTTGCCTTTATTGACCATACAGAATTGAGAACATGAAGCATTCTGGAGAGCTGCCTTGTAGCATAACACAAATTTTATACATTTTAATTATTTCTGTGGTATGTTTTTTAGAGTTTGTTTTTAGAGAGATATGGTTCCATGAAGTTATTTATGAAATCCACAAGGCTTCCCAAGGCCTGAAGCAGCAGGAGGATAATGATTAATGAAGGCAGACAGCATGTGGCTCTGAGTCCCAGCATAGCTCACATATTAGGAGTGTTCTTCAAGCCGTATGAGAAGCAAGGAGAAATGATCTGTTGAAATACAATATTTCGATTCTAAATATTCTACCATACATAAAATACATGCTGCATTTGTAACTTGCATAGAGGAGGATTATATGAGAGTAGACTTTCTTATGAGTTCCAGTGAAATCAGAAATACAGCTTTTTATGAGTAGTGAAATCCTTTTCATGTGATCAACGGATAGCTGTAAAATGAGACACTTGTTACTGGAGATCCTATGTGGCCTCTGGCATTTAGGAATTTGAAATGTAGAATCACAGAATCAGTGAGGTTGGAAAAAACCTTTAAGATCATCAAATCCAACCTTTACCCCAGGACTGCCAAGTCCACCACCAAACTATATCACTAATGTAAAATGGGAGTTAGTCTTCAGCCAAACAAACTTGCATTCTAAGTAGCATGTGAAGATGAAGTGATGATCCACAGATGACACAGAGGAATTATGGCAGGCAGAGGTTTATAATCCATGTTGACAACAGTTCTAGTCACATTGCTTTTCTGTAGGACTTCCGTCTTTTCCTGTCAGTGTTGCAGCTGCTTTTGTTCTGAAGAGACAATGTGCATAAACAGAAGCACCGTCTCCTTTAATGGTCTGTCACGCACGCAAGAGTACAAAGGCGGTACAAAGTGTTTGCAAAGCAACACAGCTGTTCTTCATAACCAGATATGCAGTTGTTGGACAGGAATGTGCTGCATAGCCAAATGAGGAGGTTTTTGTGTCAGGGAATGATTCAGAATTTGCAGACCCTCAGTTATGTATCTCCAGTAGTCAGAAACTTGTTAAATAGAAATGTTCTTTTTGGATGAAGTGTTGGCTGTGTGCTGTGGTAGATATGGTGGTTTCCCATATCCTCATTACAAGACAGAATGGTGTACTTATAATCCCTATTTAAGATTTGCAGAGGTGTATACTGCACAAGATGCATTTCCAACTTTCCCACTCTTGTGTTCATTGCAGTTTTATTTCTGCTGAGCTGAGTAGTTCTCAGTGTAAGATCAGAGAAGATGTCTCCTGGCAGTGTAGGTGCACAAGTACCAGAGTCATTAGCATAAGCATGCAGAGTCATGGAAAAAAGAAATCTCTAAAAGTAGTTGCCAGCACTGACATGAGTGAAGCTACTTCTGATCCTGAATAGCACCAGCATATTCCACATACTGGCCAGTATACGCACTAATCTGTTAGCCATGGTAGTTCAACCTAGATTTCTCAGCTAAGAGAGTATGATGAGAATACTGGGCTAGTTCTGCAATCAGCTCTTTTAACGGCGAAGAAATATGGATCAAAAGATAACAAAAAGGATTTCATATCAGAAGATGTAAACTTTGTGAACTTCACAGCAGACATGCCAGGTTCTGGCTCTTCATTCTTGGTCACTTTCTCATTTGATGTACTCCTGAGCACACATTGATGATGTGTATGGAAATACTTCACGTTTCCTACATCCCTCAAAGCTGTTCAATGGGATGTTGCAGATCTCTCATTTTCTTTTTCTTTTTCTTTTTTTTAACTTGCTGTAGCTAATGGTAAATCCACCAGCTTTGTGCAAAAAGAAGTGAAATTATCTTTGAGCGTGGAGCTGACATCTCCGGATGCCAAAACAGTTATTGTTTTGTGTGAGAAATCGGAGAGTGCCAAAAAATTCCTTCTTTTCTCTTTGCTCCTCTGTTATTAAAGCACATTGAAAACTAGAAAAAAAAAGTAGGTTGTAATGTCAAGAAGAAGAATTGTTAATCTTGGATTTAAAAATTGCAACAAATCATTGTCACATGACAAAAGGAAAAACTATCTCCTCATCAAAATGATATCTGCTGGGAAGAGCACTTTGCAGAGGAACTCCTCTAAATACATGGAACTGAATTTTGTTCCTAAGAACAATCCAGCTCAGTTTGCACAGCATGTCTGCTCATCTAAAAGCAAACCACAGGCAGAACAAAATGCCAGCATACCCAGTGGTAGGTACAATGAAGTGAACAGCTCTGTCTCACAACATTTGCAACCTCAAAACGATTGTGGTATCTCACTACAGAGCATTTCATCCAGTTGTTGCAATGCATTTCTCTCTTTCTAGCTGCTGAGGTCCAGTGTCTGTGCATTTATGGATGTACCACAGCAGGCTGATTCCTGTATTTTCATAGCTCCATGACTTGACCATCTATTTTTGGGGGGTTACAGTTCCTTTTGTCCCAGTGCAAAGGATATGCAGAAACTCAGCCTCCTTTCATTTCTTACTACAGATTATGGTATAAGTGCCATTGAGGGGAGAGGAGATTTATGAATGAGTGTAGCCACTCAGGTCACAGGTCATTTGGGTAACTAGCCATGATATACTGCAAATACAGAATAACTTTTTTTTCTTTTTAAAAAAGAAATCTTTATTTTAAAATACGGAGGCTAAGATTGTCAACTATATCCTGGCACAAGGAGAGGGGAGTAAGTTTTGCGTCTGCTGTCCCATTGTGGACTGTTCCTTGTAAGGAGAAAAATGGACCAAGAAGATAGAAATATGCGTTACATCACTGAAAAAGCCCTCATGTGAATCATGAAAGCAAGACCAGTGCAGTGACAGAAAAGGGGGAGAGCTTAGGCATATACCTGTTGTAGTGCAAGGTTCCGTTGCTTGCCCATTTTGGTCCAGTAGATGTATTTATGCTGCTACCTTCCTGCCAGAAAGGTACCGTTGTCAACTAATGGACCTCCCAGAAACTCCTGTCTGGCTCCACTGGTGTTGTCATGGAGTCCGTACCTGACTCTCCAAAGAGCCCTCATTCTCCGGGAGGGACAAGAGGATGTAGGCTTCCCCAGCCAACAGGGAAAGGGTAAGAGAAAGAACTGGTGATCCTATGCCCTGTCCATAGTAACAGCTGAGTTCTCAACAGTATCTTAGGTGAGGTAAATGTAAAGAAAGCATTTAATAGAGAGCAGTGTGAAGTATTTTGTAGATTTTTACTGGGATTTCCTTTAGAAAATGAACACTGTTCTGACAAATTATTCTGAGCCATCACTACTCCCAGTTCTTTCTCCCTGCTTTTCTCAAACTCCTGCTCCTTATTTTGTTAGAAAAGTAGAAGATAACTGCTAGGCCATTGTGTTCTTCAAAATGAGTCAATTCTGCCATATCCAACAGAGTTCAGTTTGAGTTTATCTTCTGAGTAAAATGAAGTAGAATTAAAATGGGGAAAGTGGCACAGAGCTTAGTATTGTGTCTGCTAATTGCTGCAGTGCTTTCACTTCTTGTGACAGCTCTCCATGATGCATTCCTACTCTTGTGGGTTCCTCCGCACCTTTAGCAGCTTTTACTTAGTTAATTTCTGTGTGTTGCTGCACATCGGTGTGCTGAGCATTTGGCACAATTTGCAACTAATAAGTCTTGTCCTGAATTTGCTACTGTTAAAGTTCATATTTCTTCTGCCTCTTGTAATCACAGGAGGTGATGTGGCTGTGTTACTGCCTACATTTTCCCCATTTCCCCCTCTTCTCTCTCTCTCTCCTAAAGCATTGCAAAACAGATTGGTACAGCCCAAGTGAATTGTGGTCCTGCAGAGTATGAGGGCTCATGGCATGGAGCTCAATAAAGGGAGAAAAACCTAAGAAAGCAAAGTGAAATATTACTTAATACACTACTTACACAATAAAAGTGTTGGTATTCTTGAAAAGATATGATTTACAAAATGTGTAAAATCTGTAAGGTCTACTAAGACATTGACTTTGAAAGTTACATGTGCTGCACTCTGCCAGGTGCTATGCTATCAACAATGGCCTGAGGAGTCCAAAGTGGCTTTGTTTTAGGTTTAGTGGGATCAGAGTATTGGACTGAAAGGAAACAGAACACTAATAATGAAATGGGCAAACCCATTTTCTCCACTACAGTCAAGAAAACAGGTTTAAACGAAACTAGGGTGGGAACTGTATGCAGATGTGCAGTTTGCAGCATCACTAGTAAACCACTATTTGGTGTATAAGACCCCATCAATGCCTGATCACCACAAGAAAAAAAAATCTGGCCTCTACACAGAGCTTTAGGGTCACATTTGGATTTTGAAATTTCCTTTAAAGTCAGTACAACTCCGATACAAAAAGAGGTATTTTTGTTGCTGTAGCTAGGTACTTACACAAACACACACACAAGGCTATATATTCAGCTCTGTCTTGCAGCCTTTTAGCTTAACAGTAGAGATTCAGAATTTCTGATTGGAAGATTGGGGGTCACAGTGATACTTTTCCTTCTCTTTTTTTTTTCTTCTTCTACAACCTTCCTGAACTCTTATTTTTCTCCCTTAGTCCCCATTCTGTGTCTTTCCATTATACATCATTTGTTTCACTCACTGTTGGATTCTCTTGGCTGCTCTTCTCATGAATGCAAAGCTGTTTCCAGACGTTCAGTATTAAGATCTGGGTTGGAATTTCAAAATGTAAATCCAAAATGAAAACTTGCCAAAGGTAGGAATATTCAACCATGGCAGGAGAAAGGGATCTAATTTTATATCTTCATTCTAATCTGCTACTATGTTTTAGTTATTATTAAGGCAGAGTATTTATTTTAGTATTAGTGCAGAGTATGCCTATGGGTGTGCTGTGCGCCTGTGTAGTAAAAACAAGCCTTGCCTTTACGATTTTCTCAACCTTCATAAATAAAACAGACAAAGAAAGTAAAATGGGGAGTTAAGGGATTATGAAGGCAAAAATTATTAACTTATTTCTTTAGATCATCCAGGAAATCTAAAACCAGAGTTCCTGAATCCTATTTTGTTATCTTAGTCACATCTTTTTTTCCTATTTGGATCTGAGATTTTGTGTCAAACTTCTCCACTCTCTTCTGGGCTAAAGAATGAGATAATCTTATGCCAGTCTTGAAAATGTACCCTTCTTGAAATTAATGGTCAAACTTGCATTTGGTCTAGGAATTAGCTCTGCATTTCTTATGGGAAAGCACTAATTACAGGATTTGTTTAGAAGAAACGTTGCTGAATGAAACCATGAGCTGCCAAAGCCCCTCATCCTGTGGCCAAGACCAGCTGAAAAGCCAAAGGGTCTATTCCTCATTTTGGGAACAAATACCAGACCAGGCTCTGGTGTCTCTGCTGATTTTTGTGCTTAAGATGAATTCTCCATTAACGATTCACTGGGTA
Organism: Melopsittacus undulatus; assembly: GCF_012275295.1. Classification (NCBI taxonomy): domain Eukaryota; kingdom Metazoa; phylum Chordata; class Aves; order Psittaciformes; family Psittaculidae; genus Melopsittacus; species Melopsittacus undulatus. The sequence goes on from NC_047536.1 coordinate 25,515,384, forward strand.
GAGCCGTCTGCCCACAGCAGTGCCTGAATCAAACAATTATTCCTACACAAATTACAAATTTAAAATCTGAGAAGCAGGCATTCTGTCAATGGATAAATGACTGATCTGACAGTGGGCCATTCTTTCAAGAATAAAATGCTCAGAGAGAAATGAGTGGGCTCAAAGGGAGGCTAAGGCTGTACATGATGCCAAGAACGACTTGGCATGTAGAACTACACATGGTTTTCACATAAATATGTCTTTAATAGTTACTCTTAATACTTTGGTGATTGATATGTCATAAACTTCCGACACTAAAAGTGCAGAGATAATGAAACAAAGGGAGTTTCAGTAGTGGAATGAAACCCAGGGCATGTTTCCACTTCAGTTTTTCAATGTACAGAGCTATATTTCTCTTTGTGTATAGTTCAAATTCTTGAGCTTGCCAGAGTTGTGACTAACAATGTTTTGTCGTTGTCCAGTAAACATCTCAATAATATGTAGAAAAAGTAGGAATAGAAAACACTGATGCAGCTAAATATTCACCATGACTGCCTGCTGATAACAGAAGAAGGGCTGGGTTAACACAAAGACACGGTATTAGGAGTTTTGATGGCATGGTCCACTTCTAAAAAGTAATTTGGAAGAGGTACGTGGTGGTTAAAATAACTTAAAATACCTCTAACTATAAAATACAGCACTGTTAAACCGTGTGTCTGTCACTCGGGTTGGCTGAGCCCTGCTCTTGTCTTAAAACAGCCTGGGCTAACGTGGACGGGAATTAGTCACTGTCCACGCGGTGGCACCCTTGGCAGGCACGTGAGCCCACTGCTGACTGTCAGCCAGCCCTTGCAGCAAGAGTCTCCACTTGGCTTCTTCCAAAATCCTGGGGTTATGAAGGAGTTTGAGAATGTGCAAAGGTCCATATGGAGAAATGACATTTTGTCTGGATCTGAGCTTCCTTATTATATCAGAGCTGCAGATGCGTCAGGCTTTTGAGGTCTTTAACTCAGCTGTATTTCTTTCTCCATGAACTGGCAGTTTAAAAAAAACCTTTGTAAATCATGAAGAAAATGACAAATCCCACTCCATCCTTTCCCTTTATATTAATCTTTGATAGCCAAGCAACCTGAATTCTCATCTATTTTTTCAACCATGTGCTTCCTTATTATGCCTCCTTGTTAAAGCATAATATTCGCTAGTTGCAGGACTGTTTTCTTTCCCTTCTTGCATCTCCTTTATTTGGCTCAATATACATCTTGCCGCAGAATCACGGTGTTTGTGCCTGCTTTGCACCACACAGGGGTATCTGTTCTCAAAACCTCCTGTTCAGAAAGATTTCTGTTTCCCATGCTTCTTCCTGCTTGCTGTTTTCATGTGGTACCATCCTCTCTGATGAGAGCATCTCTTTTGTTTTACTGATGTTAGTGCCACATTCGCTATTGTCTTTAATGAGGCCATGGCTTTACCAAAGCAGTAGGGCAACTGTTTGCAGAGCAGCAGAGGGGAAGGGAAAACCAAAGACGAATTTGGGAGAATGCTTTTCTGGACAGAGCTTCTGTTACTGCTCATAGGGAATGTGGTCTACCTGCTCTCAGTGTCTGATTTGCCTCTTTTCTAGTGTGTAGTCTTTGAGGTGAATAACAAAGCTCTCTCAGGCAGCAGTAACAGTGAAATCACAATAATGGGAAACTGTAGAAGGTGAGCAATATGGAACTGGCCCACATAAATATTGTTTTTTTCAGATATTCAGAATAATCAATTCTTTAACAGTTGTGACATTTCTCCTGGAAGTTGACTATAATGATGAATGGTGTTTTTCTTCTATTGTTCAAGACTTAAAAAAGGTAAATAGTTTTTTTTTATGTTTTCAATTAATAAGCACCAGATTTAAAAGAGCCTGAAGACTTGTTTCTCAGAGGATCATGTGCAGCACCTTCTGAAATTGCAGTCCAAATCTCCCTGTTTTTTAAGGAGATAAGGGCTTCCCAGTTACAGTTCAAAGATGGAACATTAACACCTGAGGAGAAATACCCTCAACTCTTAAAAACACGTTTCCTCAAAGGTATTCGTAGACTGAGGCTGTATAAACTCATGTTTTCTTATTGTAGTTTTCTGTACTGAAAGATTTCTTGAAAGTACAGGTAGTGCCACAGAATTTATCAAGTATTTCACATAAAGCAAAAACCAAATGGGCAGGGAAAGCTAACAGGTCAAAGTTGACTCTTCCACGGTTTGCAGGTAAACCCACAAACTATAAATACCATGAGGCTTCTTAGATCTTTGTCTTTGTTAAAAAGAACTCCAAGATTTTCATATTATGCTGTAGGCTGTTGGTTTTAAACTTTTTTTTTTTCTTTTTAGTCTTTCTTTGCAGATCTGAATTCTCCCTTCATGAAAGCACAAGGCTGGGCTTTTAGTTCCATATGTCTTTATAAGCCCACACCCTGAGCACAAAATAGTGTTGAAGATCACTCCCTTGTCTTATCCTGCCAAACACAAACATTAAAGAGGTTTGGGATATGGATGTTCTTTTGTCCTGCTCAACAGACCCCTGACTGAGATAATATCCTTAGAGTTATGAAGTATTATTGAAAGGAAGCAAAAGAACACTGTGCTCTAGTTCTCCTGCATGTGGCTTTAATTAGAGATTTTCATGAATCCTTTTCATACCTGCTCTTAAAATTTTTGTTTTGAAATCTCTTCCACTTGTAATGATTCTGTTCAAATGAGTTACTAAAACACTACATAAGAACTAACTGGACAGAATTAGGGGATCCTGGTACTACCTTTCATCATCTTGTTTCTAATTCAGCCTGACAAACTGTGCAGAATAGCTTGAAGAACTGGGGCCTCTTCCTCAGGAAAGCATCTATAAATTAAAGCAAAGGAGTTTGAGCTGCTTTTCATCATCCTGTGTCCAATGGCTGAATTTATATACCAAAGAAGCAATATCGTTATGCTAGAAAACAATGTTTAGAGAAAACATAGGTTTCAGGATTTTTTATTCAATAATAGCAGCCCTTCATTTCTTTTAAATACGTATTCATAGCAGCATGCACTGTAAAGCCGGATAACCTGGGGAAGTCTCATGATCTCTCATTTTCTAGGATGATTTTTTTCTGAGTTGTTCTATAAATATTAACCACTCAGTTAAGAACCTAAACCAATACTTTTGAATACTGAAAGGAGATCAATTTCCTTTTTCTAGATGTGATTTTACTCAGCGCAAGCTGCACCTGAACATCAAAGTGTAGAATGTATCCTCTAAAAAGCAGCGGTAAATTAAACCTGAAGTAAAAACAAAGTGTGCATTCACAAATGCGCTGTAGAATAGTTACCTTTCTGAAATGATTCTAGGGAAGATAAATGTCACCCCTGGACTCCCCTCAGGTATATCAGAGGTCTCTGGTGTATCAGCACTATGTAAGGATATTAAAAAAATTTTGTATAAAAATTGGATGCCAGCAAGGTATTAGTTCTAGGCACCCTCCCCTTAAATTCTGAAGGATTTCTTAAATTCAAAGAATGGATCTGAAGATAAGCTGGGAACTCTACTGTCCTGACTACTGGCCTGTGCCAGGACAGCTTACTGTGTCTGATCAGGTTTTATATCTTTTTGGTGATGAGACCCCATTCCTGGACTTGGCCTTGTCAATAAAAGACCAATTCACTGTTCATAACAGTGATTACTACCATATCGCAATCCACATTTTTCCAAACAACTTACATGCCTTCAGTATTTGCTTTTACAGACATTGGTTATGTTAACAGTTTAATCCAGGGCCAGGTATTTCAGGATGAATATTGGGAGTTTCAAAACAGTAAAAAGAAGTTACGCTTCCAACTGAAACTGAATTGGATTATACAGTAACCAGGGATTTTCAATATAAGTTTACTGTATTATTTGAGAAAGGAATACAGGCAGATGACCACTTTGCAAATCTTGCCCAGAGGAAACAGACCATGGTGTGGAAGTTCAACTCTTTGTTTTCACATAGAAAGCAAAGGAAAAATCCTGAGTGCCCAGTTACTTTCTCTATTTCAATTTCAGTTTTTGTAGAATGGGAGAATAGCAGTGCTTGCACTTGAGGTGGTACAAGAACCCTAGAGGTGAGTGGAGGACTGCAGAAATACTTGAGGGAGTTTGTAGACTGATCTTTCCTGGAAGTAACACCTCTTCTATAATGCTGGGGACTATCTTTGATCGAAGACAGAATCATCTTTGGCAGCCCTGCTGAAAATAGCATTGTTTCATTTGAACACAAGTGCCTTTTTAACTTTCCCATTCCCTGTAATCTTCCTATGATAATATTGTAAGTTGTTGCAGACCATAGTATTCTGTGGCATTAGGGCTTGTATGTAACAGCACTGGTAGGCAGCACATTTATCTGTGTATTTTCTGGATAAAATAGATTGTGCTGTTAGTTTCAATCTTTCCACAGTACATGATATTTAGTAATATTTTTAGATTAGTATCAAAAGCAGAGGCCTGAGAACACATCCTGTTGTGGTAGATTCTATAAAGATCAAGCCCAGAAAGGTTTACTCTGCTTAATAAACAGGAGAAGGTGAAGAAAGCCACAATAATTGCATATGTAAAGTAAGGAACAGAAAACACAGAGGTCATTGCTTGATTTCTCCAGGTTGTTTAGATGTCTGCCTCTTGTGGATTGATACTTGTTTGTGTGTAATATATTAGAACCTATGTGTGAAAACAGAAGCTGGGATCCTAGATGGCAAGTATCTGCCTGGATAATGTGTCCAAACCTACACAGGAGACTGAGAAACACTCCACTGAAAGGTAGACATTGCTCCCCAGGCTGTGGCTCTGTAGTGTGTGGTGTTCCAGCCAGGTTAGCACACCACCACAGACAAAAATAGTATTTCTGCAGCACAGCCAAGGAGGAGATGCTTTAAGAATAGGCCGTCTTAAATTCTGTGTGCTCTCACGAGCCACATGCATATGTGATCAGAGGATTTACCATCATGGTCTGAGACCATATCCTGGGATACAGATTTGTTTGTGGACACACCTTGTTTGAACACACAAAGGGTACCAGAATCTGTACTTGAGATAGTGCTGCTTTAGAGCAACTCTGCTGAGAGCTTCAGGCAGAGAGGTCCTGTTTTAGTAAGTTTTAAATTTTGTACAGCAATGAAGTGCCGTTTATAATCTCATGTCTATAAAATAGATCCGTAGCTGTTAGCTATGGGAGAGAATTATGTTGTCAACATTATAAAACTATTAATTATCCTGAAATTAGAACATGTCTCTGGAATGTAGAATAAATGAACATGAGGGCTTGTCAGATTGCAGTAAACTCTGTGTGGTTCATTTGTAGCTAGCTCAGGAGAAGTGTTATGCAGTAGAATGTAAATGACAGGGTAACCTGTTATGTTAATCAGTCATATCCTGGCTTTTCTGCCTGATTTTATTTTTAATTTTTCTGAGTTTAATTGGAAAAAAGTGCCAGATTTTGGTAAAGTTTATGAAAGTTGCAGGATCCAATCTGCCCTCTGCTGCTTTCTGGTCAGTCCTTTTCTGTTCTCTGCAGATTTTCTTACTTTCAGATAACAACTGCGTTCTAGGAGAGTACTAAGAACAATAATTCCTACCTGTAACTTGAGGACTGTTCTCATCAATCCTTGAGCGATTTGATCACAGTTAATTCCCCAAGTTTTAACTGAGGATTTATTGCTATTTTACTGGCTTTTATCAAACTTCCTAAGTCTCTACATTACAGTTCCTCATCCAGCTGTTCCAGCATTACTGAATAGCTTGCTCCTAGTCCTGTTCCTGGAATTGAATTTACTTGCAGGGATAAAATGGCTTGATAAATAAAGTAAATTCAAAGTATTCCTATCTACAACCAGTTCAGATGTAGTAAAAGGAAAATAACATGAAGTTCTAGAAAGTTATTTTGCACTCTAAAGATTTCCATCTGATACAAAGTCATTGCACAGTGCTTGTGTTCCTGTGGAAGACAGAGGGAAATTAATGTATGCAGAATGGCCTGAAACATCCACTGTAATCAGTAAAACCATGAAGCTGAGGGAGTTGTGTAGAACTGGGGTTTGTTGTTGGCTGGCTTTGTACTTTTTTGCTGTTTTGATTTGAGCTGTGGTTTTGGCTCCATTTAAAACTGGTCCAGAACCACAGCTGTGGATCCAAATACCCACAGTTTCTGGCCCAGATCTGACTTGTTCATCTTGATCTCGTCTCTTATTCAAAAGAACCCCCAAATTCTAGGCAAAATTCTGTAGAAACCACTAAGCTGCACTGGTTGGAGTGCCAAGCCACAGTTCAGCCCAGGTTGGTTCTAAAGTGGCTTAAACCTGGTCACAGATTCTGTTGAATGCAATCCAACGTTGGAACACAAAATTTAGAAACTTCAGCAAATCTACAAAGAGCATTTGCCATAAAACTGAAACTGAGGGAGTGTTGTGAGGTCTTCATTTTCTTGTGTGGACATTTCATACAGTTCTGCAAACCCATCATGAGAACTATATTGATTCAGAGGAACTGGCAGTTCTGAGAACTTGTGTGCTTGATAGTAGCTCTTAAAGAGCTGAAAGAAATGATGGAAATGTATCAGTTTCCTCTCTTACGCTTTTTCCATTTTTAGTGGAGTTGCTCTTGTTCTGTTCTGCATTCTGCACAATTAAAATAAAAGCCTTTGAAGTGTCTGAATTTGCATATTTTATTTTTTTCCAGAGACTTTGTCACAGCCTCTTATGCAAGTGATAGCATTAAACTAGAGCAGTACAATGAATTCCAGGAAGCAAGTAATCTTCATTAAGCTTGTTTATTTGCAGGAGCTCCATTAAATTAAGAACCCTTATCAGGATATGTCTGCACTGATGAAACTAGATTGACTGTTTGCCTGAAGAATTGGTTCCTACCCTGACACACTGGGGTCCTGGGCTCTAATCATGTGTTTGCCAAACCCAGCAGATCATTAGTTCAACCCTGACATTTAACCTATTGTATAAGAATAGCCTTTATAGTAATTTTACACAGTCTCTGTTTTACAGACTAAGAAACAGTGATACAAAGCAAGGCATGACTTAAAACAGGTCAAAGCAAACCTGTGGCAGAGTTGGAAAACTAGCCTACATCCCTATCCAGTGGGGAATCCTACGTCCCTATCCACTGAGTCCTCTGACTTGCTTTTAAGACTTCTGTTGTGGTAATGGGAGGTATAATTTTGACTCAAGTTTGAAATCCACTATGAAATAAGAGAGCTTGGAGCTGGAGTTGGAACTAGATGATCTTAAGGTCTTTTCCAACCCTAACCTATGATTCCATGATTCTTATGAGCCTTGCCCTCTGTGCTGATCAGGCCTTAATAAGCCCTGTTCGGTTTCCAATGGGACTGTGTGAATATAAGGGCTATTATGTATAGATACACCTGGTAACATGAGTTTTAACTGCTGCAAGGTGAGACTTGCTGGCCCAGAAAGATCCCTGTAGGCCAGCATTCTTAAATCAACACACAGAGAAGTTTATCTTAACTCTGAAGATGCCATTATTCATTACAGGGCAAAGACTCATCAGTCAAATGCATCTGAATATTTTATTCAAATCTATTTCTAGTCAGAGAATTAGGACGCAGTGAATGAAATTGTATTCCATTGAATTCAGTGGCAAAACTCCCAACTGATTTTAAAAAAGACAAGATTTTACTCATACATGAGTCAATCACTTAGTAAATACACAGGCTATGCTATTTAATTTTACTTTCTAGGTATTCATGGGCTTACCTGCAAAGATCTGGGACTCCCAGGCAAGACAGCATGTGTTTCAGTTGTCTGTTTTCTATAGGATGCATTAGGATGCTTCATGCTGCTTCTGCACGAAAATGTCTATAGTGGCAGCAATGTATGTTTTACACACAGACCATTCTGATCTTCAGTGTTTCTCTGTTGCCAGCATGATACTTCCAAACACTAAGAACTCAGAATTACCTTAAATATTTAGCTAAACCTAGCTTTATTCTGCTGATTTCAGTGTTGCAGTTACACTGCTTGGTTAACAGGTGCCTTTGTCAGGTATTTCATCTGACTGGAAAGGTATTGATATATTATGCAGATGCTTGTCTTCAGCTGTCAATATCAAAATAAGCCTTACTTGTGAGAAACATGACATGTATTGAGAAGCTCTCCTCTTCCTCCCTATGGTTTACAAACAGGAGACTTATTTTGTTCATCAAAGTTTTATGTCAAGCTTTACCTAAACCATTTGCTAATTGTGAAAGGCTCTAAGCATTGACCCACTCAGGAAACCAGTGCATTTGAAGGTGAGTTTTGCAGTTACAAAAGTTTCTCATTATGAATTCCTTACTAGGAATGAAGTTGCAATGAAAATTCAATTCATGCCGGTTTACCATCATGTATTTGGACTGTGTTATTCCTCTTGGGTCTTGGAAATGCTGCTAAGGCTATGAAAAAGAAGGAAAAGATTTCAGATGCTGGGAACATTTGAGATTGGAGAATAGGCACCCTTAAAATCAGAAGCAAAAAAACAGATTAATCAATTCTTCATAAGACAAGTCACAGAATTCCAGTCACATACCTTGAGCTCATGAAACATTAAACCAAATTTGGCTTCCCACTTGGTATATTTAATAATGACAGTGAATCACTGGTGAGGTTTGTTCTCCAAATTATTTAGGCAGAAATTTACACTTTTTAAAGAATACCAATGAGTTGATGTGTTTAAATTCTGCTGCCCTTCATTTCCCCCACCCCTGCAAGGGTTGTTGTGGTGAATTGGACACATCATTAGCCATGGATAGGAAGCCTTCAAAAAGAAAGCTCCACTTAAAAAACGTTTGTTCTTTCACTTAATTATCCCGATGGCATTTAGTTCCAGCAAAGCTATTCTGTTATTTAATGACAAGAAAAATGAGATCTTAGTGAAGATGTGGGAAGAGATGAATATACATGTGCTTATATTTGCCCTCCTGACATGACCCATCATGATGCTCTTTAGGACTAAAATTAAAATGCAGGGAATTGACAATTTTCATGAAAAAAAGTGTGTTTCTTCTGCTAATTGAAAATTTAGAAAGGCCCAGTGGAGAGATGCTGAACTCTGAAATGCTTGCGGTTTGTATTCCTATTGCAGGAGCTGTGTGTGTGCTTGTGTGTATGTACCAATTATAAACATATATCTGCTTTCACAGTGACAGAATATTTTAAGGTGGCTCAAACAGTTATTGGTATCAAACTGCTTGATAATGAATGTCTGGAAAGCTGTGATGACAGACCAAAGGATCAGCATTTTAAGTTTCCATTCCTGATGTATCTAGTTTAGACTGTCAATAAAGTTCTAGTGAAGTTTCAAATGAGCAAGGCAGGGTCTTGTAGGGTAGGGTAGCATCATCTTAAGAATACTGCTGAAACATCCTTCTGAAGGGGTTTATTATCTGTGTGAATTGTGGAGAGATTTGTAAGCCTTGATTTTTAGTGAAGATTGCCTAAAGCAATATTAATTGAATATGCATCTTTCTGATAAACATACTGTACTTAGAAAACTGTTGTCATCAACATGACAACAAATGAGCATGGAAAAATAAAATCCCTGAGCAAGAGGCAGATTTGCTGATAAGAAATTCTACTGAGAAGTATGGAACTTGCCATTCCATTTTGGAAACAACTGCACCCATGTGGCTGCATCAGACGGACACTGTTTATGTGCAGTGGTGTTGGGTTCTGCATTTGTGTCACAATGTAAGACAGAAGAAGATGAAAAGTGATAGAAACAAAATGAATATGCAAAAAAAGAGGAATCTGATTCAAAGGAGAGCAGCACACGAGGAAATAACATCCAGTCTGGTGTATGCTCTTGCACTTTTGGGGTGCTTGAGCTGGCTGGTGCTAGGTTTCCTGCACTGCAAGGTGAACATACATCCTGCAAACAGCCCAAACACTGCACACATGCTGTCTCCTACTTAGAAAGACATGAATGCTTTAGTGTGAGATCAGAATATTCCTTCTCTGAATACTTCATTCTGCAAAGTATATAACAGCTTCCACATAGAGAAACTTGGTGTCAGATTAAACCATAGTACAGACTGTGGTTAAGTATGGCCCAGTAGCTACAGACTGCAGTGAATGTGACAAATAAGAGTTGAGCAATCCCAAACTTGTGTCTCCTCTTTGCTTTCTCTGACTGTTTTGCCTTTGGCTTTGTTTAGATTCCCAAATCTTGTCTTTAACAGTTGTTTTTGACTTGTAGCTGGGAGATAACTGTGCTGGTGAGAGTGCTTGCTCTGTGAACACCTCCTCTTGCATCTTCTCCATTGGCAAACACACAAGGCAGCTAGTGGCATTCCAGCAGGCACTTGGTTAACCAGTCCTCTTTGCTTCTATATATTGCCAGATAGTTTTACCTGGTTGCTTTGGTGAGTGAGAAGTTGGCCAGGGTTGAGGGATTAGATTGTCAGGCTGCAGAGGGGAAGGCAGGAAATTCTTAAATTTGCTTTTGCTGCTGAAGGTTTTTGCACATAGAAATGTGCCATGTGGTCAAGCTTGTGTCATGCAGGCGCATAGTGTTGAATACACTCTGGTAGTACCTGTGTAGCCAAAGCATCTTTCAGATTCAGAGGTTTATTCTTGAACTTTGGTCTGTGAAAGGAAATACGCAAGAATCTTTTTCCAGCAGTAAGCCTGATTTTTTGAGAGCAAGCCCAGACTAGGAGGAAATCTATTAACTGGATTGTGACATATTGGAACCAGCAACAATCCAAGCTGCCTAAGTCCAAAATTTCATCCATTCATATGTATGAGCTATATTAATGTGGCTGGTTTAGAGCTGAGGTCTTTTTTTCTGCTCTGACAATGCAAGCATGCAAAGGTATCCTAATGGCAACCAGAATCTGGCTCCTGCATTTTGGATGAATCTGTAAAGGACACCTGTGAAACTCATAGGAAAAAATAGGTACACTTCATAAGGAATAACATATTTTCCCCCTTCCTCTTGGTAGGAAATAAGAAGGGGCTAATAGATCATTGTAAGGAATTACACTATTTGTCTCAAAAGATCTGGAGTGAGGAATCTAATTCTCACTAGAGTGATAGCTCAAGACTTCTATTTGGATGTAGAGGCACTTGTGGGTGGAACTGAAAAATACACATCTGAAATCTGATGAAGAATAATGATTTTCAGCAATTAACTGGTCATCTGTTGTTCTTAACCATGTAAGGAATTCATGTGAAGGACTGGTTTGAGAGACAGGAGGTTTGGGTTATGGTTTAATATCATTGGTTAGTAGCAGACTGTTACAGTTTATTTCCTGTTTACAAAGTTTTTTCCAGTTGCTTTTCTCATATGCATGCTCTTCTCTCAGCTTAGCTTGTATCATCTGTTGAGAGTTCCTTTTCCTCCAGTTGTGGAGAAGTTCTTTGGTTGCTTATTCCCTTGCTATAAGGATCTTAATATTTCTTCAGGGTTTCTGAACTATATGAAATATGGAGCTGAAGAGAATGTGCTTATAATGGTTCAAGGTTTTCCTCCTTTAAATTGACAGGGTTTTGGTTGCACTGGTCTTCCATGCAATCTTCTAGAAAGTATATAATAATTTGGAAATAAGGGTAGAGAAATCCAAGCTTATACATTGCCCTTGAATGAGGGCTATACCTACTAACACCATGATAACTAGAGTGAATTTGAAAGATCTATTTCTCCCTGTTCCTTCTGCCATTGTACAGATGTGTATGCTGTGAAAGTTATTTATAGGTTTCATTTAAATTCCACATTTTCCCCCAGCACATTTTCCACCTTCTTTTTCACAGTACTTGTAAAATCAATACTCTTAAACAGCTTTCTTTTCAAACTCCCCCTACCTTCCTTTAAAGCTATCTTAGAGGGCTCCATGTGTTTCCATGGAGCCAATTTTTAAGCATATAGAAACAAACTCAGGCACAAAACCTCACTTTCAAGGAAAGCCAGTGCTGTTGCATATTAGGAAGAGCCTAATCACACATGGCTTCTGCAGGTGCAGAGTTTAAAATGAAATTGTTGGTATTCAAAATACGCGGTACATATTTTTCTGTTGTGTTGTTATATGCCATAGTATGGGTAAAATATCCTGGGAAAAGTCCTTAATAGTCTACTGCAGATTTGAGTTTAATACCCCTCTTCTTTTATAAGGTATTCCACAGCATCTAAATAACAGAATTATTATTATCATGTAAGCAGCTCTAAGCAGACATAAATGTCTATAGCTACAGGTTTCTATGTCCATGTTTAAGCAACTTGACAACCTTCAGGATTTAAGAGTTGTTGAGCACCCTGTAGCATTCATTAAGCAGATGTGACTGCAAAGATACAGGTAAGAATGGGAACTGGGGCCTCAGAGAAATAGTTTCAAGTATTTTAAATCTAAATGAGTAAAAATAAAAAAAAAATAGAGGCTGATCCAGGAAAAAAGAACCTCAGTTTACAGCAGCACTAAAAAAGGGCTAACTATGAAGAACTAGCATACAAAGCACCAAAATTCGACAAAGGCCTAATCCTGGCCTCTATAACTACTGCTGGAGCTAGCTGAGCAGCTGCAGCTCATTTATGCTGGGTACTGCTTTTGATGGTGTTTCCCCAGGTTGTGCTAAGTGGGTTTCCAAAAGCATTCCTTTGCTTTCTGGGTTCACCCTCAACTGTGACAAAGTTACTTAGAGATGGCACACCTTGTATAGGAGTTACCATTCTTTTCCTTGTAACTCTCAAGCTGTTTTTGTGTAATGCGTTTTAACGAAATCCCTCATGGTTCTGTGACTTTGTTGTGACAATCTAGACAGGTTGGATAGCACAAACAAGATGAAGTTAGTGTTTCACAGGGCCAGGACACTTGGCTGGGCCTGCTAAGTTTTGTCTTTTGGCTCAGCTTTTTGAATGGCAGCAGCATGAGCAACTTTAAGCTTGCATTCAGAACCAGATCTTTGTGATCCTGCTCTCTAAAGCTTTCCACTTCTGTAATGTCTTTTATTCAGAATCTCAATGTTCTTTGAAAAAAAAACCCAGTGAATTAAACCTTACAGCAAACCTGTGAGAGAAAAACGTGAGATCTACTACTATTTATGACAGAATAACTAAGTTTTAGAAATAGCACAAAGGAGCACTTCTCCTTCTGGGCCTAATACTTTTGATCAAATGCAACAGAGGAGCAAACTGAGACACAAAGTTTAGGGTTTGCTGCAGTGGCTCTATCACAGCCAGAAAGAGCCTCTGATTCCTTATAGCATTTGAAATATTACTTCAGCTTAAATTCAACTTTAAGCTTTTAGTTCAGCTAACAAGGAATCAATGACAGCCAATACCCAGTTCTTTAGAAAGAGGCTAACCCATCTCCTAATGCATCTAGCAAGTCATGCAGCAATGTGCGTTAGCAATCAGTTGCCATCATGCAGTGTGCAGCCTGTGTTCTGTAGTCTGAACACAGGTGAAGAGTCACAGACATACGCATATTTGACCATCATTGCCTTTAAGTTTCTTTTCCTGAAACCTTTGGTTTATTCTACTGGCAGCTACGACAGCTTGAGCACTTTCAGTTCTGAAGCCCCTGTGCCTTGTGAGGTTAGGTGCAACCGAGAATCTTCTGCAGGTATAGTTACCTTCATTCCTTTCATAGCTTTCGAAAATATATTTTATATTATCATTCTACAGGTGAAGATATCTCTAAAAAAAAGAAAAAAGCTAAAATACCCCTTCCCAACTTCTAGTAATTCTGTCACTGGAATCATAGAATAGTTAGGGTTGGAAAGGAACTTAAGATAGAATCATAGAAAGATTTGGGAAGAACCTTAAGATCAACCAGTTCCAACCCCCCTGCCATGGGCAGGGACACCTCACACGAAATCGTGTCACCCAAGGCTCTGTCCAAACCAGCCTTGGACACTGCCAGGGATGGAGCATTCACAACTTCCCTGGGCAACCCATTCCAGTGCCTCACCACCCTCACAGTAAAGAACTTCCTCCTTATATCCAATCTAAACTTCCCTTGTTTAAGTTTTAATCCATCACCCCTTGTCCTATCACTACAGTCTCTGATGAAGAGTCCCTCCCCAGCATCCTTATAGGCCCCCTTCAGATCCTGGAAGGCTGCTATGAGGTCTCCATGCAGCCTTCTCTTCTCCAGGCTGAACAGCCCCAACTTTCTCAGCCTGTCTTCATATGGGAGGTGCTCCATCCCCTGATCATCCTTGTGGCCTCCTCTGGACTTGTTCCAACAGTTCCATGTCCTTTTTATGTTGAGGACACCAGAACTGCACACAATACAAGTGAGGTCTGATGAGAGCAGAGTAGAGGGGCAGGATCACCTCCTTTGACCTGCTGGTCACGCTCCTTTTGATGCAGCCCAGAATACAGTTGGCTTTCTGAGCTGTGAGCGCACACTGACACTGACTCATGTTCATTTTCTCATCGACCAGCACCCCCAAGTGCTTCCCTGCAGGGCTGCTCTCAATCTCTTCTCTGCCCAACCTGTAGCTGTGCCTGGGATTGCTCTGACCCAGGTGTAGGACCTTGCACTTGGCATGGTTAAACTTCATGAGGTTGGCATCAGCCCACCTCACAAGTGTGTCAAGTTCCCTCTGGATGGCATTCCTTCCCTCCAGTGTATCAACCGAACCACACAGCTTGGTGTCATTGGCAAACTTGCTGAGGGTGCACTCAATCCCACTGTCCATGTCACCAACAAAGACCGGTTCCATTCTATAAAAAGGAAAAAAAACAATTATATAAAATTTTTATTTTATTAAAAAAATATTTTATTTAAAAATTCTATAAATCCATTCTGTATTTGCTGGTCTTTCCTTTTAGGTAGTGATACCCCTTCTGTATTAAAGAGAGGCATAACTGCAGCAAATGGATTAGTTTTTTGAATGTGTCCAAAAGATAAAGACAAAAAGACAAAAGGCAGAAGCATTTTATTCTGTGCCCTGCCTGCTGCCTGGAATTGGGGTTTCCTCTACCCCTTTTCACAATAGTTGAAAAAAAAATCCCACATTTGCAGTCAGATTTTCAGCTGAGTGTATTTCCCGTTCAGACCCCAAAACAAGCAGCCACAACAGAGGAAGGAAGTTTATATGGCATTTGACTGTGAGCTGAGCACCTTTTAAAATCCTCATAGCCAACGGCACAAGAGGAAAAAGTACCTAAAGCTGGAAAAACAATGAGGCTTCTCTGCAGAGAGGTTTAGTCTAAATACAGTGGACAAGATTCTTAACTGATGTTCCTCCACTGAAAGACAGTGGAACTGACTCAGTTTACACTTACTTAAGGTTTGGCCTCTTCTAGTCAGAAATTCCCACATAATTGAGAAACAGTTACAAAACTGAAGTTGACTCGTAACAGAACCAAGATTTCTCTTTTGATTTCAGATTTACCAAAACAGTGGCTTGACAGTCGCTTCAGTTCACTATAGATAGATGAGCCATATTCACAGTTGTTTCCTCACTGTGGGTTTGATTTCAGCAATTCTGGAATTCAGAGCTTGTCAAGCTCCTTTGTGATTGACTTAATCTTTCACAGAAGGATCTCATGGATTTATCATTGAGATCTTGACTTTTTCTTCAAAATCTCTTACATTTTTCAAAGTTGGCATTCTCAGTTTGCAATTCCACACAGTTCCTTTCCTGATGCCCCTACCAAGAGAAGAGAGTGAGTAGTGGGATTGTTGCCACTATTTATAGCATAACACTGGGAAAACTTACTTATAGCAAAACCCTGGGAAGCATAGAGAAGTGATTATCCTTGGATTTTTATTTTTTTTTGTTTCCTTCCCCCCCTTTCCCTTCCCCCCCTTTCCAATTGTATTTACATTTACCTCTGGTTCTCATGTTACTTTCTTCTTCACATTGCCAAAATGCTTCAAGTGGGCTGCTGGGGTTGAAATGGCAAATTTCTGGCAAACATCACAGAATTTTGTTTTCAGTGAAGAATCTGCTTAACAGGACAATCATTTTACTTGTGCTATCATTTGTGCTTGTAGTTCTTAGATTTATTGTCATTTGCATATGCAAATAGTACATTTAAGTGTCTTGTGCTTTCAAAACAATATACAAGGTACAATACCCACAGTGATCTCAAGAACAAACACATAGAATCAAACAAGTAGCTAGCAAAGATAAGAATGACAGGATAATTATGGCAAATACACTGATGGAGTCAAGAACTCTGTTTTAAATCTCTGTTGTCAGCAGGGTCACCCATAAAATCCCTGTATGCTTTTCCACTGGGCCCAGTCCATCCCTCACATAGTTTTGTCTGGGAGGAGAGCAAGCTGACACTGGACTGACAGCCTGGCTGGGCATCAAAGTGTTTTCAACAGCCTTGCTGATTGTGCTGATTCAAAGAATTAATTATTTTGCATTTGTTAAAATCAAAGCAAGTTCTGGCATTAATGCAGACAGGAAAGAGAAAAAGGGGACAGCAGAGGATAGCAGGACCTGTGGCCATCAGCACTGATGTTGGTTAACTCATGCTGGAGGAAATGCTCTCGCAAATTCCCATAAAAGTGCCCACAGATTGCACATAGAATGCCTTTGTAAAGGAGACTTTCATCTATTGAATAAAGCTGACCTGCTTGCTGTGTTTTAAGCAGGCAGTGGAAACACAAGACGTGAGACATCAGAGGCAGATAATAGGAAATGGACTCTGAGAGCAGAAAAACTAGGGTGCACACAGATGTACCTAACTGTGCCAGATGTCTGCTTAAGACAAAAGCTGAGCTACATGTATCTTTCCATTAAGATGTATTGAAAAGCTGTGGGTCATGGTCATCTTTTCCTTTTTATAACTGAGGGTGTAAACAAACTTCTCTGCTTCCCTCTTCCCATGCCCTGGTGACATTGAGAAGAAACCTGTTACAGAGAGGAGAATTCTGAAGGGAAATTCATGTAGAACATAGTACCAGGCTCAGAGGAGATCTTAAGTAAGCTGGTCTGTGGGCAGTGTAGCTTGAATTATTCTGCAAGGAGCTGGTCTGGTATGGATCAGAGTGATAAGAGACTACAGTCACTAACCGATCAACGTTCATGTTAAGTCTTTTTAGCAGCTTCTGGCTCGAGTCAGTAAATCCCCCCCCAAGCAGGTTTTAATACGGCTGTAGTTACAGAAAAGCATCAGCCTGGTTACATCCCTTTTAGTCCTCTCAGTCTCAAGAAGCCTGGAAAAGTCCTCAGACCGCCTTTTTTGTATGTACCACACCACAGGCCACAAAACACTTCCCAACAGCCTGTACCACACTGAAGATCAATAGTAAAAGAGCAAAAGCCACAAACTATGATGTGCCTCAGGAAGGGAGTAGAGGAGATCAAGGGCATTGCCAATGTGAATGAAATCTGCATGAAAGAGCCCTCGTCATTGCACTGCTTTCATGGATTAAAGGAACAATTGAGCAGAAGAATGAAAAGGCAGTGCCAAGAGGAAGAGAAAATATGGAGGAGGAAAGCTGGGTTTCTCTGGTTAAACCATTCTAGTCACGTTCCTGGCACACAAGCAGAAAAGCACAGCTGCTTTGCATCTGCTGCAGAGCACTGGAACTGAACAGGCACTAATAGAAGTATTCTCAGCCTGTTCAGATGAGGTTTTTGTTTGCTCTGGTATGGATACAATACTTCTTGTAATTAGTAACATGGAAAACTATTTTCTAATGCCACTGCAATAACTGATTTGGCTTATAAATGTTTTCTTTCAAAGGTCAGGCCTACAGAGACTGACAAAGACTAATTTTGTCACTAGAATGTCAGACCTGATGCCCACCCTGAGAGACACAATAACCACTGAATTACACAATTTAAATGTATTATGCTTATATCCATGAGAAACACTGACAGTTTTCTTTCATGTAGCATCCTGATTATATTTAAGGCAATAAATGTCCCCAGGCATTTTGGGGCTTTGTGCCTGAAATAAGGCCCACATCCCGAGATAACAGTGCAATAAAAAGATAATAATAATACACCATTCATTCCATGACTTTTATTCTTTGATGCATATTTTGAGTACAGCCCTGAAGTCTCTTTTCTAAAACCTTCAGTTTAGCTAACATGAGAAAAGTGCACAGAAATGCAAAACAAAGAAATCTTCAATCCTCGTGTGCTATCTTTGCTCCTCTCCAATACCGAGCAACAGCCAGGAGGTACCAGTAACTGATGTGATTGGCTTAAATGAAAACATTAATTGGCACTGGTGTTAGAGGGATCATACGTTTCAAACTAAGACTCACTCTTTGTGTGCAGGTGGAGCTTCACCTTGTATTGATAAGTGTTTTGCTTGCATAAGTTATATGAATCAAGACTTCTAAAGCTGAGGAAAATACCAAAGCAAAGAGAGACTGTGTTACAGAGATTAAACCCTAGACAGACACAGCTGCCAGAAAGAGTTTGAATCTAGACTCATGCTATCAGAAATAGCAGCTTTGGGTCTTCTGTCCGCTGCTGCTCCTGTTATTTACTAAGGTTCTTTCAGCTTCATCTTAGATGATAATACACCTATGTGGATGACAAACAGAACTGCAAGTGTGATAATTATAGCTGAGAACAGGAGTGCATTCTTGAGCTTAGCTCCTCACTAGGAACGTGTATTTGTGATTGTCATATGGCTGTGTGCATTGCTCATATACAAGCACTGGTGAAGGTGAAAAAAAAGACCTTTTGCAATGGCCTTATGAATATTTGAAGGTGGAAGACCAAATTTCTGAGGTTACCTGGAGTAGCAACAGTGTTTAGGTTTAAGATTTGGAACATGTATTGGGGCTCAGTGTGTATCTAGGTAAAGTTAATATGTAGGTAGAACTTTAAAGCAGTGAGTTCTGATCCGTGGATCAACCTGCTGTGTTTGTTGTAGCTTTAACTGCATTTAAGCCATATGCCTTTGTGCAACATGGTGAACAAACACCTTTTTGGTTTTTAATTCTTGTATCTCAAGGGAAACACTGACAGGGCCATGGCAAATTGCTCATTCAACTAAACGTTGGTGAAGAGGCTGCTAGGGATCAGGCTTTTGGAAAAGATTCAATGCCACTGTCTAGACAGAGGCAAGAACTAAGGGCTCCCTTTCCCACTGTCCCCTTGGAGCCTCATCACAGAGCTCTGGAAGTCTGCTAATTAAACTGGAGTTCTGCACTTCACCCTTAGGAGCTTCTTTCTTAAAAAATGTAGGTCATTTAATTGACATGTATTCCTCAGCATCCTCATCTCTAGTGAGAAAATGATGAAAAACAAGCTGTGCTGCACGCAGACAGAACTGAGGGCTACACAGAAACAGAATGGTTTATTACATAGAAGTTTTAATAACCCGTAATCCACTGATCGCATATTAGGAGTAAAAGGAATAAGGAAGAACTGTGCAGCAAGCCACACTTTTGCTCTGGTTGAAAGACACTGCTGTTGTTTGCTGGGTAACTTCCATTTAGTCTGATGAAACAGATTTCAAATATCAGATGTGTTTTATTGGTGGTCTGTGACATTGGCCCAGGAAATGGAGAAAGGAAGTCTAATACCAGAAATCAACTGTGAGTTACTTAAACATTTAATTCGGTATTTTATAGAAGATTATTTTTTTTAATCCAACAATATTTTTATTGTTTAATTTATCCCAAATAAGTATTTGGAAGTGTTTCTCACTGATGTAGAAACATTGTGAGTGTCCCTGTCAATGAATGAGCCTCTGGTTTTCATTGTAGTGAGAAAGCTGTGAGAAAACACCCAAGTGAGACTGTCCACCATTAAGACTTAAGCCTCTATGGTGAGATGTGATACAGGCTTCTCTGAATGTTTCCTCTTGAGTCACTGCATGCCTGGAGGTTTAATATCTAACAGGTCTTTTCTGCTTTTGGTGCCAAAACAAAATTACGTACAAGGTGGATTTTATTCTGGAAAAGTCTTTCAGAGCTTGGTTTCTAAGGTGGTATGATAAAGTGCCGTGATAGCTTGTGATTTGTTTGGGGCTGTTCTGAAAACTATTAAAAGGAGCTGAAAAAATATGATAGGACAGTAAGGATAAACCTCTTTCCTCTGCATATTCTGCTGCTTCTTAACCTTTCTCTGGGCCATTTTGTCTGCATCTGTATATTTAGTGTGTACTTCATGATATTATCAGGAAGAGTTACAAAATTACTTGTATTAGCTAATGAGCTGCATGTGTTCTGGGAACACATAAATCCTGGCTTTGAGTCTGTACTAATGCAGGGTTTAAAAAGAAATGCAACCAGGCTCCAAACAAACCTAAGACTTGGGTGTGCTCGTGAGCATTGATTCCCTGTGACCTTCCTTTTGTTTGCTAAAACTTCTGTGCCCTCCTTTTACTCTTCTGTAGCCTGTGTCTAATATTTCTCTTTTCTACCAGAGTAATACTTCTTTGGAAGGTTTAGTCAAATAATGTTTGCAAAGTGTTTGAGATCCTTGAAGAAAGGTCGTCACTGAAAGGAGCTGAGCACTAGTGACTTGACTGCAGAATTCAATAGAAAAAAAAAAGGTAGTTATGGCACAGCTAAAAATAGAGACTGAAATTTCTCTTCATTCTCAAGCCATATAAGGATTTATGCATAGCTATGTAAGGAAGGATCTTCACACAGAAAGAGATGAGGTTTTGGCTGATTTAACATGGGAACCATTGTGTTCATATGTTTCCTTTCTAAAGCTAAATCATAATTTTAAAGCTGTCAGAAGGCCTCTCTTTAAATTAGAGTAATTTATTGCTGTGTGTGCCCAAGAACAGCTACAAATGTAAACACAGGCGCTCCCTTGGTTATAGCCACTGCACTTTTCCAGATCTCTTCCAAGTGGAAAAGAAGTCTAACAAAGAATAAAGCAAAATTTCTCTGCCACTCACCATCGAAGGATTACTTCTTCTTTTCTAATACCTCTAAGCAGTGGCACCAGAATCTGGTCTTTGTGTAGAATTCCCAGTGCCATTGCTGGCAGTTCCAGGCATGGAAGACATGCAGGAAAAATGCATTGCTCTTGTGCAGAAATCTCCATGTTAGAAACTTCTCATCTACACATGCACGTACACATGCTCACGCACATACAGAGGTATATATAGGATGTTCCACACTCTAAAGTTAGTAGTTATGAAAAATGATATATGCAATAACTTGATACTCTCCGTGCCTCCGTGGCAGCACATTCCTAAAGGAATACCCTTGTGATACATAGATGATGTTACTTAGATTTTATTTGGCAGAATGGTAAGTGAACTTGACCTGGCAAGTCTTGTGGGACTGTGAGGTAGAAGGTCTACAAATCTAAAATTGAACACACCCATTGCAATATTCCCTATAGTGATTCTGGGATTCCCATCTAGTGATATAGGTTTCCCTATTTTTTGGCAGTGTTGGGTAGACAAGGTGACCCAAGATGCTGAGGAAGAGGAGAAGAATGTCAATCAAATACCAGTTCCTCCTGCTATTGGCAAAGAAACATTGCAGAATCTGATTTATGTAACCCTCAGGAATTTGCCAGGGGATTCTTCTACACATTGTGTACCTGGTTTGTATTTGGCTTGCTGGCAAAACCACAGTCACATAGTCTCTTTTTTGCAACCCAGTTCAGATGCAAAATGAATAAACAAATAAACAAGACCCCAAGAGAAAGCACAACTGTATCTCTAGTTTATGTGTCCTGTTTTCTCTTTGATTCTTTCTTTGTACAGTTTGAAAAGATGAGTTCTAGTCCCCATACAGGCTCGTCTGCTGGGTTCCGTGGGTTTTCATGCACTGCTCACATTTCCTGTGTATCTTCTGTGTCATCGCTTTTCATTGCTGCTTTAGATTAGGCACAACACAGAGCCATGCATGGTTGTCATATGTTGTGTATCAGACTTAATTGTTCGTCTTGCCTTTCATCATCTTGTTGTGTTTCACAGAGCACCATTAACTGTGATTCTTTTAAGATACCATCTTGCCTTCCCTTGCTACTTAGCCTTCCACATCCGCATGGTTCAACTTGGTTTTCAAAGATCTCTGTCATTTGCTACTTTATTAAATGCCACAAACCAAGAACTATGGTTTGATCTGTGGTTTTGGATGGCTTGTTTTCAGTACGTATATATTAGAATTTAATATCAAAGAGTAAAGGCAGCTGGTAGATCTGGAGCATTGTGGAAGGTGGTGCTATAGTGAACTGGTCTGTAACCTTATACTTGTGGATTACTGGCATAATATCTGTTTTTGCCCTGTCTTTGGTGTGTGTAGTGATGATGCCTTGTCCCTTGGGGAATTTTACTGCCTCTTTCTTTTTTCTATTAAGGACATTTTCCTAATCTGGCACCTTAATTTTCAACTGCTATGCTTTGGGCTGTGTATTGTGTTGCAAGACTGGGAATGATTCCCAAAGCTATATTTTCATGACACGCTTTTTCATCTCATTAAAATCAATGGGAGCATGTTAGAGAGTCTGAAGGCAGAATTCCTTTTAATAGGAATTACTGTCTGAGATATTTTAGAATATGATGAACTTTTCTCTTTTACACCCTTTTCTGTGTACATATCCTTTGGACCTCTTTAGTCCTTTAATCTGTTTACTATTTTTATTATCCTTCTTTCTGGCCTGAAAAGTGTGAGAATGAAGAATGCACACAGCTCACTAATATAATTACCCTCAGACTTGATTGAGAATCATTGTTCTCAATATATTGACATATAATGGAAGGCCTAAAAGAATAAAGGTGGCTACAGGAGGAAGCAGCAGATGAAGATTTCTGCAATGTTGTCTTTACTGCCCTACATATAGTCTTAGTAGGAGGAGGTATAATACTAGTTGTGAAACATAAGCTTACGTTGGTGATATGCAGCCTTCATCAGTATTTGCTTTCTGTTTTTTGTATTGCACGAATTTTTGCTCCACGGTATTTCCAGTCCATAGCTCCATATGCTTCAAACTCAGATTGAACAGGTGAAATTCTCCCAGATGAAAACATCTCTCTGGAATTTGTGTGGACAAATGATTCAGGAATGTTTTTAGGAAAGACTGAAGGGGATGGTAAAAGTCATGGCTGAATCAAAGTGGGAGTCTGAGCACCAGATTTTCCAGCATAACCAGCTGAAAATAGAGAACAGCAAGAGGAAGGTTAAAATAAACTTGTTCAGCTAAAGTTGGCACTTTGGGCTTTTACCTGCAGCCTCTAAACCTCTCTTTCACCATAATTCAATTTGCCATACAAAGGAATGCTGTAAATTAAAGCAAAGGCGTAGTTCCATTTTCCAAGGCAATCTTGTTTGTCTATCCTTTCAGGATGCCAAACTGATGACAAGTACGGTATTATTTGCATTTTAAAACTGACTTCATTCATGAACCCCATGAAGTTCATTAATGACCCCTAATCTTATTCAAAATGTCCGATGCAAAGAAACAAGAAGCTGGTTTACATTTGAAGGATATAGAAATGAAAGGATTGCTTTCAAATTTATTTTTAAGTTGGTAAAATATTTAAGTGCCCCTAATGTCCATTTAATTTTGGAGTTTGGTCCATAAGGAATGCTGGGACAGGATGAAAAGTAAATGTAGCAAAAGGTGTTTTTTTTTGTTTCCTTGCTCTTGCATCTGGTAGGTGGTTTTGCCTTCTCTGAGTCTCCTTGGGCTGTTCATGAGTCAGCTCCAGATATTTCACCTTCTTTAATAGCACTTTCATATTTATAGACCCTGTTTTTTTTTTACCAGGATTCTGGGAAACATGGCCTTTGTGAAGCATTTGCATTGTTTTGATATAACCAAGGGATAAAATTATCCAGTGATGTGGAGAAAAGGAGAATATAGAGGTTTAAATACTTCACTAACTTGTCAAGATCTGGAAAACAGCTGCCTCCACTGTTTGTTTTTCTGTTGCTTGCTTTTAATTGTCTCCACCTCTTTTTAATGGAACATAGACTACCATTTCACAACTTTATATGACAGACCAGTCCACAGATAACTGTCGTGACATTTGCAGTACCCTGTACTTGGCCTTCTCTATTTCCAGATGTCTTCTGTGCAAACATTTCCAAACTAAATATTGATTAAAACCAGTTTAAGGAATAAACACAAACAGTCTCAGTGAACAGGCACATTTAATACAGTTGTGGGAGTCAAAACAAGTCTTGTTTAATTTCCATATGGTTTTTCTGATTCATGGAAGGTGAAGAGTTGAAGACCTCTGCCTCGCTTCATCCTTCTTTCAAGTAGCTATAGAGAGTGATAAGGTCTCTGAGCATTCTTCTCTCCAGGCTGACCCCCACCCAGATCTCTCAGCCATTCCTCATCACACCTGTGCTTCAGGCCCTTCACCAGGTCTATTGTCCTTCTCTGGACCCACTCTAGCACCTCAATGTCTCCCTTGTAGTGAGGAGCCCAGAACTGAACGGTGTTTGAGGTGCAGTCTCATCTGTGCTGGATAAAGGAGGATGATCATTGAAAATGCTGGGAGCAGAGGAGGGGTCATTCATGCATATAAATGTTTCCAGAGTCTGATTCTTGTGAATTTCTATTTCCATTATCAGTATTTTTATTAAGTAAAAGTGAGTAATTGTTACTAAATGTGTGTGGAACAGCAGCTAAAATGACAGGTTAGGAAGGGTTACATGCTTTAGAAGAAGGGATACATACTTTAGAAGTGACTGCTATTTCCAAAGCTTTCAGTGTGTAAACATGTGAGCATGTTTGACCTTGGTGTTCAAATAACCAAGCAAAAAAAGGGAAGGGATATGTGTCAATTTATACCTAACCAACCAGGCAACAGACTAACCATGGAAGGATACAGTTAGCTTAAAAAATATCTAAGATCTTATGGCCAGAATACACCTGGCAGCAGACTAACCAAGGTAAGGCAGGTAGTTTAAAAAACCAACTAAATGTTTTATGACACCCTTATGGCCAGAATGAAGAAGAAATATTTTTGCAAAATGGATCAAAATTCATTTTTCAAGAAACTATTGATAGATTCCTGATTTTTTAGAGCAAAGTGGCTTGTCTACCTGTCTACTGGATAACACCTACAACATGCATGATCAGAACAAAAACACAGTATCGCCACAGTGGGCTCCATGATAAACACTTTCATTTGAGAAAGAATTACTTTCACCAATAGTTTCTGGAACTGGGGTCTGAATTCTGGGATAAGGTAGTTCTGGCTCATTCTCACTCCCAGGGAACATTCTGCATGTGCAGAGCTTAAAAGTATTTTAATTTGGCTTGTTCCCACTATGCAAATATCCACCTGTGCGTTACTATGGAGAACTTTTTCTGAATCATCTCTTCCTATGTGTCTAATATTGATTTAATTGTGGGTTTTGGCATTACTTAAAAGCTTGGAATGTTTTTAATAGATAAAATATGTTGTGTCCGTTATTTGTGTCAGCACTCCCTGGGGAATCTCACTATTCAGAATGTTTTCTTAGAGGCATATACATACACAAACGCTTGCAGACGTCAATTCAAGCACTGCATCCAGGGAATAATGACTAACAGACTTCAGACAAGGAAAAATCCAATTTAAAATCCAAAACTGCATTATAAATCCCCTTCTTTGTAGATTTCTGTAACAAATGAACTCTCTTTGCTATTTCTAAATATCTAATTATATTCATATTTATATGGGTTAGTCCCCAAGACCACAAGCAAAGCAGATTGAAAAGGAAGTTGTGGAGCTCACATCTCAATTCTCATCTGAATTGTTAAATAGTGCTGCTTGTACAGCATGAAGACAGACACTTTATAAATGATATCTCAGCTAATTCAAGTAACTTAGTTGAGAACATATTTGAAGTCACTAGGGATTTGCTCCGTTTAGGCTAACTGCTCTGGACTGGGGTACATTAAAGGCTTATTTTGGAACATGACTCAGATCATTGATTCATGGGATGCTATGGCTTTTTTCAATTTGTTCGGTGAAAGTTTATAGGAAAGGAAAAACATTGTGTATTTCTGTTCCATTTTCCTGATTGTTCTGGGTCCCCTTAAGTCCGCTGCTCTCATGAGCACTGACACACCTCCCACTCCTCCTTGCTTTGCCAGGGGAAGAACCTGACAGGAGTCAGGTATATCTTTGCTGGTATAATGTGTTATTTTCTTTTCCTTTTCAGTGTGGTGTTCGTTTTTTCCTCTATTGAATCTGAGCCCTTTATCAGATAGTGATTATTTTCTTGTGGTTTTCTCTTTGTCATACATGGGCTTTGTATTTCAATTCAGGGCTGATGGTAAGTGCTGAACAGCCAAAGAGATAGCAGTGAAGCATTTGTTTGGAAACCAGCTGGGGTAGTGGTGTCAGGGGTGAATGATGGCAGCAAACAGGCTATTCATGGAGCTCAGAGAGGACACCAAGACATTAAATTCAACTTACAGTTAATACCTGGAGCTACTAAACTGGTTCAAATGCAGTTACTTCAGATTTAGGAGTGGTATGAGGATGAACCTGGGATTCTGAACCACTAATTGCTGGCAGCAGTTAATATAAAATAATAGTGATTGTCCCAGAGGATTCTAATTCTGCAAAATAGGGTTGAAAATAGGCGGAAGGGCTCTGAACTAGCCCTAAACAAAGTTTCTTTTTGTTGGCCTGAGCTGGCAGAGTTAATAAAGTTGAACCTGTCTTTTGGGATAAGCCTCAGTAACTTCATGTTTGGGATACAGGGGAATGTTCCACACTCAATCTGACTTTGTGCTGCATGGAAAGAAATTACTGCCTTTCATCCAGCATTAACCTTCTAAGTTTACTTCAGTATGTTGCATTTTGGCTTGTTGCCTTTTTATTCTGTTAAACAAATATGTTTTTAAAAGCATGGATATTTCTTGTAATCCCCATTATTTGTTTACCCTATAATTTTTTTTTCTTGAAATGTTTTACTGTTTTGCAGCCTGCAAATGAAGTTTCAAACTAAATAAAACTATCAGGAAGTAATAATTCTACCATAAACCCCTAGAGAACTATAATTTCATGTTAATGATACCAAAACAATAGAGATGTTAACATTAAAATGCACTTCAGCATGATTACCAAGATAGCCATAGAACAGTTATGATCTGAAAGGTTTAAGTTACTAAACTTTAGCTTTATGTTAATAATACAGGATCTACAGACTACCTTTCTTTCCCTCTATTTTACTACAATGCCACTCACTTATGGCTTTATGGGAGAGTGTGAGATACCCTATGCCAGTGCTTCTTATCTCATTACACAGTCATCACCTACCCTGGCTAACATATAGCATGACTTTAAGAACGTAATGCAGACATATGAATGTTTTCAGGACCTGCTCTGGTAGCTTGCTGTTACACTGAGATCTGAGAAGTTCTCATGCAGCTCTGAATGTCTTACTCTGCTGGAGCAGGATCACTGCAGTGTGTGATCTGACCCTGGCCCTCCCCATCCCCTGCAGCATGAAAAACCATCTAAAGGCTTTATTTACTGCAGCTGCCCATGAAAGCTGGTTTAAAAATCAACATTCAGTGAAGAAGCCATGGGGTTCCAATGCAGTACAGAATTTACTCGAGGGGAGAGTATTGCTCTTGGACTGGGAAAACAACCATTCTGTTTAGCAAAAGATTTTGAGGTTTTGAAGTGTATTTATTTTCTGATATAAGATGACAGCAAGGCCTTTTCAAATCCTCAGGGACAGGCAGATAGATACAGGTCCCAGAGCAGACAGCAGTCTGCCTATTTTATCAAGGACGAGGCGATGTGAGTTGTAGCCCCTGCATAGTGTTATTTTAGCTTTGGAATTGCAACTTCTTCAGCTATCTCCATCTTACATGAAGAAACAGTTTGGTTCAAACTGACATATTTCTTCAAAACCTTCTAGTTTTGTAAAAGGTTTCATGTGAAACCAGTTCTCCCTTGTATTCAGTGACCCGAAGAAGCTGCAGTACATACACACCTTGTCAAACAAATATGGCAGTGCAGATGGCTTGGGACATGTAGGAGACTAACATAAATGGTGAGAAACAGAAATCGCCCAACACTGGATCAGGGATTTGTGAAAACTCTTACAGCATCTTTGGGTTTTAGAATGTTTCTCCACCTCTCCTCCGAGGGAACCTTGGACCTCTGAGTGAATTTATGGCCGTATTTGTTTTCCCTGTATTATTTCTGTGCAACTATTTTTTCCTCTGTAGAGGCGTGTTGCTGCTTTTTTGCTGCAGCTGAGTTTTCTGTAAAAACTATCTCACTTTAACCATGTTATCCTACATTGACTTTTATTCCTTTTTATTTTTTTAGATTCCTCCTGTCCCTTTTGACTCATCTGGTTCATTTTCAAGGCATCCTGTTTATTTTCCCAGCTATTTGTTTTTAATGTGTGCTATCTGACCTTTTCTGTCTGCTCTTTTGGGGATGTATACAAAGCTCTTTCTTTATTTGCATTTGTTTTTCCTTCTCCCTTCCACAGCACCTAATGTTCACCAGTGGAACTTAAGAACAGGAAATGAGAATAAAAAAATCACAAACCCCCAGAAGCTGATGAAAAGCAAAGTTCATTTTCATCATTCCACAGGTGTGGAATGCTTCAAGTCACTGAGATAGGTAGAAATACAAGGGCTAGTATTTTATCCCAGGAGCTTCCTAGCAGTTCTGGGAAACTTGTTTGAAAGCAGTGTTCTCTCTCTTGTTTTTTTCCTGCAAGATAGCCATCAGGATGACAGTAAGCACAGCAGAATAAGGTTCCAGGAGAACATTCTACAAGGGACTGTTGTGAATGAGAATCAGAGCATGGTGCTACTTCAGCCAGTTTTATTTTAGCAATGTACTTGTAGAGGAGACCAGGGAACTTTTCTTCCTGGGAGCGTATTGTCCATGGTTGCAGAGGTTACTTTTTTGGCCAGTTTCCCTTTTACATGTTCCCTTTTGATAGAAAGCTACTAAGATTCTGACAGTGCCTATGGCTAGTTGTGGTTTGGCAAAGATGTTCATTGAGATAGTTGCTACCAGAAGAATAGGTACAGAGCTGGCAAGACCTAGCAGCCACCTTTGTCAGATTGGAGCACAGAGCACAAAGGCAGATCTGTCATGAAAATCAATACCACAAGCTATTGGTCTGCCTTAATTTACTCAATGTGGCTGCAAAAGCCTTGGTTGTCTCCAGAGTTACTATTATGGAGCTGTAATGGCACCTGACATTATGGTAAGGAAGAAATATTACTATGAGGAATAAAGGAAGAATGATTACAAGCTACAATTTGCAGTAGAGCTTGCTGCTAGCAGTAACCACTGGCTTCATTTGGTGAAGATGCAAGACACCTTTGGCTCCCAAAAGGAACAAATAGCCAAGCTGTAGCAAGTTTACCCTGGCCTGGACCACCTGGAAAATAAGCTGGTGTTGACAAGTGTTTATGTTTTGACAGACAGACATGCTCTTCAGGCCAGGAGCTCTCTTCTGAGTTATCCTGATTTGCTTCTTGCATTTCTAATTTGCCCATTACAACAGTACTTCTGTGTGTGTGTATATGTATGTGTGCCCACATGTGATGTGGGGAAGTCTCTCCTTAGCCATTGCAAAAGCTCTGCTGTTCTGGGAGTGCTACTCCCATACCAGGCTCAAAGGAACCAAAGGGGAAAACACCCTTTTTAAACAAGCTTCCTGTAGCTGCCGTCAGCTCCCAATAGACTTTAATTTTTTGCCCTTTATTTCATGGTTCTCTTTGATGATGCACTATTCAGTTATGGAACACATCACTTTCTCTCGAGCTTTGGGCAAATCAAGAGCAAGGCTTGATGCTGAAGCCTAATCACAGATACCTGGAAGCTGCATTAGGTTTTAGGAAAAGGTTCTTTACTGAGAGGAGAGTTGCTCAGTGGAATAGGCTCCCAGGGGAAGTGGTCATGGCATCAACCCTGTCAGTTCAAGGAGCATCTGGATGACTACTATTGGTTTAGTTTTAGGTAGTCTGCAAGGAGCAGAGAGGTGATCCTTATGGGTCCCTTCCAACTGGAGATATTCTATGATTCTATCTTTATGTGCTGGGTTTGACCACAGCACTAAATAGGAGCACAGGGTTCTGGGGCAATGCAGAGGGTGGTCTTCACAAAGGCAGATTGACAAAAGTACTTGCCATGTATGTGACAATTCTCAAGGCAGAAGTCTCATAGGAAAATCAGCTCTGTTGATACTGGCCCAAATCCATGTGCCAAAGCATTTCTCTGAAGAGAGCACACCCTTTTTAAAACATGCATGTTATGAACAATGTTTGCTTTTATAAGACAGAGCACAATGGGAGGCAGCCTATCCTGGTGACTTGTGTTGTGCTGAAGATCTGGTAGAAGGGAGGTTTGGAACATTATCTGAGAGCAGGGTAACAGATTGTGTGATTTAACAGAAGTTCACAATATTACGCTTCACTTCCCCACCCCCTCTCCCCTATATTGCTATTCCTATCACAGAAGGTGGAGACAGGGTACAGCTGGGCCATGACTCTTCTCAACAAGATGAGGTCTTAATCTCAGCAAGAGGAAGACTCACAGTATTTTGATGACTGTGGCCTTGTCCTTTCCATATTGTTTCTTCTGCTGGTTTGCTTTGATTATGGGAAGACTACAGGAAAGGAGTAGTGAGAATAGCACGTTGCTGTTATTTCAGCTGGAGGAAGAAAATACTTAATAAAATGATTTGGAAAGGCAAGTTCTGTAAATTCACATGGTAATCATTTTAAGTATGTGAAATAGTTTTCCTAGAATGGTTTTGTTTGTATTCCCTGCTTCAAATGTTTCGATATGGAAGAACAATGTTGAATCCACATCGTGACTGAGATTTCAAACATCAACTTCCTGGTTTCCTGCTCCTGGCCCTTGTTTATTGTTTTCATGTGATTTCGATTCCAGGTGTTTGGGTCAGGATCTCTGATTTTTAACTTTTGATCTAATATTTTCAGAAAAATCTAAACCTCTGAATGGGACCTTTCACTTCCAGGTTTCAGGATCAAACCCACTGTAGCTGGAAGATAGAGTGTTTAATCTTTGTCTGTACTTGTCTTAGCACTTCAAAACTCAGGTTAATATTGGAGCATCTTTTCCATAGCTTATATTGGTATTTTTCAGCCCTGAAACTGATTAATTTGTAATTTTCTGCCATATGTCTTTTAATGAAAACTTACTGGGTTTTTTTAAAAGGAAATTATAATTTGGTTCAAAATGCCTTTTTTCCTCCAATGAAGAACTGTGCTACTGGAAGATCTGTGAGGAGCCATGACCTTTCAGTCACTGCCATTGGCATCAGGCCCTCAATAAGGAAGCCAGGAACAAATGCTTTTGAAGGGGGGTGTCTGTTCATCTCCTCTGGTTCAACCATCCTCCAGAAGGTTGCAAGATGGGGTGCAGGAAGCAGAACTACTTCATAAGAAGAATCTCACTCCTTTTTAAATCTCCTCAAGAATGTTTTTGAGTCTGAGAAAAAAATACTTTTAACTTGAGGTAAAACTTTAATTGTCTTTTGAAAAGCATTGATTTCTTAAAGAGCAGAGAATGTGGCATGGTTTATTTGATGCAAACTTTGGTTAACCTTTGCATACCGCTTTTCTCCTAAGTTTATTGTATGAATACTTTCCCATCAACTTCATCTTCACTACATAGAAAACCCTGTTTAATTTAATTACTTGCACTGTTGCCAAAATTAATCTCTGTTAGCTCTATATATCTTACTGTGAATAGTAAAACGTGGTAGGTATAGCAAAATTTATCCCGGTCCTCTTCTTACATCTGTGTATGCAGAGATTAAATCTTTGGCATGCAGGTCATTGGTGATGAGTTTACTGTAGTTACTGATTGGATTTTTAATTACTGGACAAATTCTTTGCTTGCGTATACTTCTCCCTTCCCCCAGCTTCCCAGGCAAGCCACTCATATAAATAAGGGGATGTTGTCCTTAATATGGTCCTGATGTCACTCAGTCCTATACTGAACACTTCACGTTACTCAAATTTCAGATGTTCCTAAGGAAGTGTGGGGCATGTGTGAGAAATGGACACAGCTGACTGGGGGAAAGCTCTGTGCTAAACACTTCTTTTCCTTGAGTTCCCCAGTCCAGCCAAAGCTCCCTGTTCAGCCAGTACAGTCTCACTCCTCACCAGCTTGTCTTTCAGCACATTTGGACAGGCTGCTCCTGTGCCTGTAAGTTTTCCTTCTTGAGGAATGTCCAGCCCTCCTAGACCACTTTGCCCTTCAGGACTGCCGCCAACGGACTCTGTCAACCAGGTTCCTAAACAGGCCAAAGTCTGTCCTCCAGAAGTCCAAGGCAACAGTTCTGCTGACATCAATCCTTACTTCTCTGAGAACTGAAAACTCATTTTGTGATTGCTGTGCCCAAGGTAACTCCAACCATCACGTCACCCACCAGTCCTCTGTTCACAAACAGCAGGTTCAGTGGGTGGTTTCCCTAGCTTGGTCATTCAACAGATGTGTCAGAAAGTTCTCTTCCACACACTCCAAGAATGTCCTAGACTGTTTCCTCTTTACTGTATTGTATTTCCAGCAGATATTTGTTCAGTTGAAGTCCCCACAAGAACAAGGGCTAGAGACTGCAAGACTTCTCACAGCTGCTTATAGAATATTTCATCTGCCTTTTCATCCTGGTTGGGAGGTCTATAGCAGACTCCTGCCATAGTACCTGCCTTGTTGGCCTTCCCTCTGATTCTGACCAAGAAACACTCAACCCTATTGTCACCATCATTGAGCTGTAGATAAGCAAATCATGCCCTGACATACAGGGCTACCCTGGTGCTTCTCCTTTCTTACTTGTTCATTCTGGAGAATTTATCCAGAACTTTGGCAGTTGTTGCTGTTAAATAAAATGGATCAGTTGCCTGCAATTGAAACGAATTGTTGGGTTTTGGGTGTAATTACCCTCTAGAAAATAACTTGCAGGGACATTGTGAATGCCATGCTGTGTGTCTCAGAAAAAGCTGGGTACTGAGCCAGGAGGGTACTTGACCTTTGGATTCTCAGTCTCCTAAACTTGAATTTGGGACAGGATGTGTTTTAGAGAAAGGTGTTGTAGTTCAAACTGGAGTTAGGGAATTCTTGCATTGTGGGTGGGTCTGGGTGGTCACTTGTGGCCTGGTTGTTCGCTTAGTAAACCAAATCTAGGTGCTTCTTGTTAAAGATATTTAGTGAATATTTGCCAGTCATGATGTGGACAGTATTTCTAGCCTTGGGAGAAACAGATGGATGGGATTAATTCTGAATTCTCTTTTAGACCTCTTTCTCTGTGCCCCTCTGAATCCATGACAGCTTCTGGTCTAGACCATGGCTGAGCAGATGAGAGGTTGAGCAGCTGAGAATGGAATGAATGAGAATGTAATGCAAGATTGAAGTGAACACGAAGGAGTTTGTATACCTGAGTATCTCATCACTGTTTATTGCTGGGTAGCTCAAAAACATAGGCAGGGGAAGAGATAACCAATGCTGAGGATGAGCTGGTGACTGGACATAGCACAAATAAATTTCAGCCCAAGAATTCTTGCTGTGCACTGCCTTCCTGAGTTGAAAAGATGGAGGTTTGCCGGCAGAATGTTTTAAGATACTTGGCAGGGTTAATATTCAACACTAAGTAAATGAAGGTGTTTGACAAAATACAGTTTGTCCTAAGCATTTTTTGACAGAATATATTTTATCCATATAGGATAGGATAATTTTATCCATATAGGATGAAATTCTGCTAAATACCCTATTTTAGCAGAATTGTCAGGCATGTCTCATGATAGATGGCAATATGAAGAGTTGTAAGAGCCTGACTATTAAAAAAAGGACTTGACAACTTAGTGCTGTGGCGATCTGTTTGACTCTGAGTGGGTGGTAGGAGAGAGATGGGGAGTGAGTGATGTTCTAATGGGAATTTAATCATATACCTTCTTGAAATAATGGGAATCCAGAGATATTAAAGAAAAAATAAGAAAGAAAAAGCATTTTGGAGAAATTTCCTCACAGAGAGAATGATTCATTTTGGACTGTGCTGTCAAAAGGCAGCTATGGAAACTGCAGCTGTGGATGTATTAAATAGGAGTCAGGCAGGTGCTTACTGGAAAAAATGTTACGGATGGAAACAAGCACCAGGAGGAGTGGGAGGAATCTGCAGAGCCAGCTTCCGTTTTTTAGTTACAGCAGAATAAATGTGTTATTCTGCATTTGCATTGCAGATACACAACAGTTCTCAGTCTGAGCAGATGCTTGGCTGCTGCAGATTTTCATGAGCACATGTCCAAGGGGCCATTCTCACCTTCCACTAACGTTGTTTAAAAGTAAGAGGTGTGTTAAACGCCAGGATGAAAGGAACAGTTTCAGGATGGAAAAGGTTGAGCAATGGTGCTGTAATAGAAAGCAAAACTTGGCCCACGTGAATTTCCTCTAGCAGGGCTGCTTTTTCCATTAGTACTGCTAGCACTGAGGAATAGCTCTGACGTATGACAGGCTGGCAAACATTTAGCCCCACAGAGAAGGCACAGAGCGATGGAGAGGTTTATCAGATGTTGGGGTGGGAAGCAGGAAACAACAAAGGCTGTAGCTTTGAGTAGCTTAGGAAGAGGAGCTGAGATGATTCAAAAAGTTGCAGCCTGGTTTTGGTGCCATTGTGACTTCAAAAAGAGTCTGATGTTCTGCACCAAGGGACTTGTTGAGATATGAGTCTGTAGTGAAAATGAAGAAGCTTCCAAGAATGCTGCTTACCCAAACCTACTTGTTTTCCTTAGCTCTCACACTTCCTTCTGCTTCTCTGTCCTGGCCTTACATGTAATTGTAGATGTTGCTATTGGTTTCTGTGAAGTAGCTCCAATTTATGCCAGAATTTGCAGAGGGGGAAAAGTCACTGATGGTGAGTGTCAGCATGTATGTGTAAACCTCTAGAGATGTACTGCTTTCTTTCCTGCATCTCAAGCGTAAGTCCAGTGACTTGGGGATAATGTTTGGATGCCTCTGGGTTGCAATTTGAAAGCAGCTTCCAGTTTATCTCTGTGAAGCTCTGATACACCCCAGTTTCTCTGTGTTGTCTCTCTGCCCTCCTGCACACCAGCCAACACAAAGATAGCTACAGAACACAGCTGTAATAACAAAAGCCTCCAGGTTATTTCAGAAGTCCAGGAACCAGATGCTCAGCTGGTTCAGATCAGTGTAGATAAGTTCACTGCACTGGAGAGACACCAGTTTTACAGTGGCTGAAGATTTGTCCCTGAGATTTCTGTTTGCAAATAGCACAGAGAGAAAGTTGCTGGAGAGGGCTGAGGAGAAAACCATCCTATTTTCTTTTGGGAGAGTTTATGGCTTGTGACTCAAATGCCAACCATTAGTTTGTTATCTCCTGAATCCTGGGGATACAATTTGCTAGGTAAAACCCACATCTGTTCTTCAGTTTCACCTCTTTGAAAGCATGTCCAAGCTACCTTCTTAAATGCCTCCATAAAATTAGGTTTTGGTTACATATGTTTCGTTGTGTATTGCATGTTTCCATGGCACACTGATTTGCCAGATAAAGCAATCTGCAGCCCATTTAGTTTATCTTAAAGCCTTTTAAATCTGTCTCCTCTAAGCTTGAAATTCTTTCATTCAGGCATCCAGTGTTGTTGAAACCCCTATGCCAATAATTCTTAATGACGTGTGTGTCTAGCCAAAGTAATTCTCCTCATTCAGTTTGCAATTTCCAAGTCAATCCTTTCAGCATTGTGACTGTCGCCATTTATTTTGCATTCTGAGACATGCAGCTCTCTTAAACAAAGTGGTCCTGTCTTTATAGGCAAAACAACGTCTTACAATGAAGGGCAACCAAACTGAAAGTTTGTTTGGAAACCAGGGATAGTATTCTCTTTACTTGCTTGCTCTCCTGGGCTCAAAGCTAACTCACATCTATGTACACAAGCATGCAGTCCTCCCTTAGTATTTGATATAAAGGACAAAACCAGAACCATTTCCCATTTGGCAGCATGCTTCATCGCCATTCCTGTTCAGCATGTTGAACTGAGTCATTTCCCATGCTTAGGATCTAATATCTGCTATAACCAATAGAAACGGTTAAAATCTAGACTCCTGGTTTGTAGAGGCAGCGTATTTAGGGCATCCTGATGGATAGAAAGAGGCCCTTTATAGTGCTCAATGGGCAACCTCAGCCATCTATTGATATCTCAGTGATGGGCTCAGAAGGGAAATTTTGCAGCTGCTATAAAGAGGATTCCAACAGATTGGGTCTTTGGAAGGAGTTGAAGATGACTAGGTGGGATGTAGGGGTTCTCATCAGAGTGAAAGAGAATGGGCACACATGTGTTTTTTATCTTCAGGAACTACTGTGACTTACATGCTCATTTTGTCCTGAAAACAAGCTTTTGATCCCTGCATGAGGAAAATTTATGTGGGCTCAGGAGGTTTTACTTTGGTCACTGTGTAAAAAGAATTTATAAACCTCCCTCATTTCATTCATTTATTTTCGCCTGTTCTTCAATACCCATTGAAGGAACAGATACATTTAAGGATGTTTATTTTAAGTTGGTACTCTGGATTGAAAAGCTTTTCCATCTGTTTCTGCCCTGCATTGGATATAACATTTTGCAGATGGCAG
This sequence comes from Melopsittacus undulatus, assembly GCF_012275295.1. Classification (NCBI taxonomy): domain Eukaryota; kingdom Metazoa; phylum Chordata; class Aves; order Psittaciformes; family Psittaculidae; genus Melopsittacus; species Melopsittacus undulatus. The sequence goes on from NC_047536.1 coordinate 25,551,863, forward strand.
CATTTATCAGATCCCACTGCAGACTACTTACTGGCTTTGTGCCTTCGGAAATGGGCCGCATTCCCTGCCGCTGGAACTTCACTGAAATGGGTGGAATGACACCGGAGTAAATCTGACCCATCATCACAAGTGCTTCCTGAAGTATCATCATGCATTCTGGGCACAACGGCTGTGTCTTGGTTGACTTGTTTAATGTAGATATATTGAATTATATGTAGTTTTCATGATTAGTGAAGATTACTGGTTTGCTTTAAGAACCCCTTGGTTCTGATTTTTCCAGTTCATGAGTGATTTAGGGAACAGCTTTCAAACATTCCATCTCAAATTGCAGCCACAGATTTGGGTATACAAGCTATTAAAGCAGGCAGAAATTGGGAAGGCGCCTGCTGTCTTGACTGAAGCAAAGGAGCAGTTAGTTTGGCCAGTGTTTCTTTCTTTCACATATTCCACAAAATAGAACACCTCTGCCATATTGTTACTCCTCGCTCTTCCTTTCCTGATTTTCTCAGAATTCTTCCAAATTATGTGTTGTATAAGTCCCTTGAGGTGCTAGTCCAAAAAGTTGCCCTTAATCATGGAGCACCTTGTGTCACTAAATGGTCTCAGTGATTTCCATTGGAACTGCTTATGGAGCATGGTATTGACAAGAGCTGGCAGACTCTGGTCTTTTTTAACATAGGCTGAAGAATCACCACTCCATGTTCAGGTTTCAGGATCAGTTCCATTTGGAAAGACTGTTTTCAGTTCACTGTCAGGTTATTTTTTCTCTTAATGTTTTATTTACAGAAAGGTGCAGAGTGGAGAGCTGGAAGTAACACAGGTCATGGGGCCAAATACCAGGTTTGCTCAGGGAAGGAACATTTTCACACTCTTCTAGCTTTCTGGAAAGAAACATTTTGGGACAAAGGCTTTGATGCCTACCTTCAGCCAAATTGTCACTTGCTTTGGAAAGTTTGAAGAAATTGGTTAAGAACCCACATTAGTTGAGGAAGGCTGGCAGAAAAACAAAATTGGACTTTTTAAAGTAATTTTCCACCCTGCCCCATTATATAGAAGAAGTGGTCAAGAGTCAAAGAGAATTCCCCTTCAGAAGTGTTTACCACAGCATACCTACAGTGTTTATAAAGTGCTGCCATGGAAAGCCAAGTCCCAGTCACACTGGGGATTTACATGGAATGACAAAATGAAGATTTAACAGTTGCTTTTCTGGGTCCTGCTTTTTCTCTCCCTTCCTTCATTTTCTTATGCTTTGACAATATTCAGGCAAGTGCTTGTTTCTAAATGTTGATTCGATACTGAGGCTCTAGATGCCTAATTGGGCTCCTTCAGTGCTATTTCAGTAAATGCTATCAATAATTTGCCTGGTCGTAGCATATCTGGGATATCATTTTGTGTAAGTTTTGACTGTGGACAGCCTCTGTGATTCTAGCTGTGAACTGCTGTAGTGAAAAGAGAAATTCTCCTGAATAGTGCCCATGCAGGAACACATGCTGTAGAGAGTACTCAAAAAGGGCTATAGGTTAGGGAAAAAAGAGAATTTAAGGATATCAGTGTCACAGCAGAGCCTGAGAGAGCCTTCTCAGTGGTTAAGTGTATCTGAGGCATCAAGATGGAAAAATACTTTAGAGATTTTGTAAGCTGTAGGACAAATTCCAACTATTTAGCAGAGTTAATGCTGAGCTCTTCTGACTCATAGTACTAAAAAGCTGCTCCAAACAGCCTCACTGCTGAATCAATTAGCTCAGCCAGCACCCTTCCCATCAAAGTAACACCTTTCCTTCTTTCTCAGCTTTAAGACCTAATTGAATAGCTTCAATAACAAAAATACCTAAAGTTGTATTCCCTTCTGTACCCAATCCTGCCAAAGGTTTCTTGCATGTTTCACCTTGCCCTACTTGCGCACTTGCAGGCGTAAGTTCCCTTCAAACTGGAGTTCGGAGCCTGTGCTAGAAATCAAAATCCTTGCAATCAAACCAACTCAGTTAATACCTGTAATCCTTCAGAGAAAATATAGTCCAGGGTCTTTGGCAGTGATAATTCTCAGGATTGGACAGGTGATGATGTGGAGGGGGTCAGTTTGACACAGCTGGGGGACCTGAACTGGGGACTGGAAGAGCTGACTGAGTCTGCAATCTCAGAGCTGCAGCTGCAAGTGAAGAGGCTGGACTAAGGTACATGGGCTCTGTGACACACTGTCAGCCCTGGAACCCCACCTAAAGTACTTTACAACTTACTCTGGGAGTAGTATTTGGCCTGTAACCTTCACACCACACTGGCTCTAAGTCTGGTCACCAAAACTGTAGGTCTTTTGAGCATGTCTTTGATCCCAGCAGATTTTTCTGTGTGTGAATAGCTCTGATAGCAATTTGTTAGCATTGTAATCATTGCAGCTCTTTTTTAAAAATTTTTTTTTTATGATTAATTAGTCAATTATATGAAATTACCTTTTGCAATTAAAACATAATTCAGAAGAAAACATTGAGCAGATAATGCTCATTTGTCATTAATCTGCTTGTATCTGTATGGCAGCGTGTTTGTAGTTCCTGGTTTTACTGCTGAATGAACACCATTGATTAAAACCCCCACCCTAACATAGTGCTTGGAGCAACTCAGTCTTGTCCTTCAATATTTGGAAGGAAAAGGACTTAGATGTGCAATTTCCATTGTTAATAAAGAGTGTTTGTGCTCTGGGGGGTTGATGCAGCTCTGAGCTGAACTTTGTAATGTGGAGTTAAAAGTGCAATGGATGTAACTAAGTGTTACTTAAACTGTCACATTAAAAGGAATCTGAAATATGGTACCTTAAAAGTTGTTTCTATTGTGAACAGGGAAGGACAAATTAGTTATTGCCTGTGTAATTGTTTAGTTATCCATCAGATTACTGCAAACTGCATGTGTGTACTTTTCAAAGTGCTTTGGTGTAGACAGACACAGACCTTTGCTCCTGAGGAATTCAGTGATTTGCCCCGTGGGAATTGCTGGGCTTGCTGGAGTTCACTTAATGACACTGATGGGTCAATTCTCTGCCAGAGCCAACAACTCATCTTCATCATCTTCTCAACTTCACATCCACTAATGATCAGTCCTCATAATGAAGGCATTTTTCATCCTGCCAGGAGTCACAAGGAAAAGAATTGATTGACAGAATTATCTGTATTGTAGTAATTAAATCAGGGCAGACAAATCCCTGCGCTCATTATATTTCAGACATGTCTGAACCACAAAAAACAGAGCTGGAGCATGCTGATTTGCTTCCTACGGTTCAAAATGTGGCATTAAATGCTGTCTATGATATAAAGGGTTATAATATATAAATGTAGACAAATAAGAAAAGGATAATCATAAATCACAAGTGGTCTAAATATGGCTGTTTAGTCATCTTTAGTGAAATATGTATATCAAACATCTGAAAAAAACCTATTAGCCATAAGACATCAACAGATTTTCAGGAAATGAATCTAATAGTGTGCCATGCTTCCAAAAGTACCCAGGATCATTCTGCAGTGCCATGCACACAAAATGCATTTGTCTGTCCCAGTGAGGTGAAAGAGATGGCAAGTGGAAAGAGAGATACAAACTGGTGACAAGATTCATGATACAGAACTGGCATGGTCACAGGATTGGTGCTTGCACAGCAGAACACAACCGCATGAAGTTTGAGCTCTCTTGTTTGTAGATGAGAACACAGATTTACACTGTAGAAGTAGAAAAAGATTTCAAATACTATTGGGATTCTTTTGTTGGTGATTTGCTTGTCGTGCAGCACTTGCCATGAAGAAGGATTTGTGTGCAGATGTTCTTTGGGTAGTGCTGCAATCTAGATTCAAGTGTTGTCCCTTGCTTCCTTTTAAAGAGTTTTTTCTTCCATCAGTTTATTAAGCTGAGCCGTTTTCAGATACTGTAAAATACTTTAAACAGGTGATGCTGCATAAACTTGAATTAACATTAACCAGATAATTAAGCCGATTTCATCTAGTTAATATTTGTTACATAAGTTGCACATTTAGAGAGAGAGGCAGATGAGGGTTTAAAGCCAGAAAATTGAGTAAGGAAATCTGGATTCACTGGGACAAATGCTCAGATTATACAAATTGGTGTAAGTTCACTGAGCTCAGTTTAAAGCACTAAGTTACATTTATGAGGTATTTGGTCCATATATGATACATTTGAAAACAAACCTTAATAATTTATAAATGCAGATAAGAACTCAAAGTAGGGTTTAGACAAGAGTGCATTAGACAGAAAAGTGTTTCAGAAGGAGCAGAGGCTTTGGCAATATCGTGCCCATTTCCTTCTCATGACTGTTTTTGTGGGTCCTTCCATGGGTCATTCCAGTTTAGCTTCATGAATGATACAAAATCACCACTGGAATCTGATACCCAAATCAGTATGGAAATTCTTTGCCTCTGATGCTACAAGTACTGCGTATGACTTTCTGGATCTCAGCGGGCACTGTCAGCATCCTGAGAAAATTCAGAGCTCAAAAAAACATGCAAGTAAATACAGATAATTAAAGTTTTAAATGCAGTTCTTTGTAATGTAATGTTTTGCAGGACCTAGGTTTTTCATCGTTTCTTTCACATTTTGTAACACTTGGCTATATCTTACAGCACTTTAGGTAGGACACTCAGATTTAAAAACAGTCACAGTTTGGGATAATATTCCACTGCTACTTTTCACACGTTGTTTTGCCTGTGCACTTTGTTCCATATTGATAGGAGTTCTTTTCCAAACCCTTCCAAGCAGAATGATAACTGGATAAGGCATTGGGCTGGGAATCAGGAGATTAGTCTAAACTCTTGGTCACTGGAATGGTGGAAAAGCTGATGAGTACAGGAGGCCAGGAAAACTATAGTTAAATTCTCTTGCCAGTGCCCCACAATGTGACTGAAAACTTCAGAACTTCTCATAGCATTTCTTTTTTGTACTAAAAATGATCAACCATCCAAAATAAACCCCCCATTTAGGACCACTTATAACCTTTCCTGTTGTGCCTTCATGGTGTTTCATGTATATAGAGAAAAATGTATCCAAAAGAAGGGTGTGAAGGTGGGAAGTAACATCGGAATCTTGGTTTAATCCTGTCTCTTGTTGGCATTTGTGGGAACCTTCAGCATTCAAGAAGTTGTCTATTTATGTTGGATTTTGTATAAAATAGATGCAAACATTTCTTATCTGCCTTATAGTGTGGGTGTTGTGTGAGTTGGAGATTGAGAGGGGATTACTTGTGGTTCACCTGCCTGAGTACCCAAGTGTTTAGTTACTGGGATTTGTTCTTACACTCTCTGTCAAAATACTCTAACCTCAGTTTGGACTGAACCAGGGATAAATATCCAGAGAAGCCAATGCTACTATGGAAGCAATAGGTTGAGCATCTTAGGAACGACTGCTGGCATGTCATGACAGTTTCTGTTCATGAGTCCGTCTTCTGAGAGCCTCATTAGGGTTTTCCCTGGCATCCAAAGGGATCCTGGGAAAGAATTGTTCTGACATAAATCTAAGAGATGTGCACATTGAAATACTACAGTTGACTTTGACCTGTCAGTGTCTGTATAAGGCAAATTGCCTGCTCTTGGCATGTTACTTGACATGCTGCTTTACTGTACAAGGATTGTTATTAAAAAACCTCTCTGCTATTTGCATCAAAAGGGTGTTAGTAGTGAATGGTGATGCCGAGTATTCTATGCAGCTACAGTTGCTGATTATCCTTCTTGGAGATACGCTGTAGTGTGAATTTGTAAACTGCCAAAGTTGTGAGCAGATTTCACACAGAGGACAGGAAGTCACAGACTGTAGGAACATCTGGGGCAAACCACGAGAGCTGGTCAGAAATAAAAGATGAACACTGTAAGTTGGAAAACAGATGGTGGCTATACAGCGAGGCTGAACAGTAGAGGCAGTCACTGGCACATAGAGTCTGATCTTTAAAGGGCTAATATTTGAATGATGAAGGTAATGGTTTGGATTCTGTTACTTTTGGGTGACCTGTGTATCACCACCAACCCAAAGCTGGACTTGGCTTTGTTGGTATGTCACCTGTGCTGTGGAGATTCTTAGGACATGTTGTGTTGCAACAGTTGCCTTGAGCAGATCCACAACAAAGGGGGATTATATGATGGGGACAGGGAAATTGCAGTGAGGACTGGAACTTTCTTAAGTGGAGAAGATTCTGAACTGATGCTGAACATTTCTGAGTCAAGTACAGATTTACTTTGAGTTCAAAGGCCAATTTGTGATGTTGGGCAAAGTTTTAGCCATGTAAATAAAGCAACCATATCCTGTCCTTTATTCCTTCTCTGTCCCCACAAACCTTTATCATTACCAGCTGTAATGCATGCTCCTAGTCTCCAAGGTATGGAGAGAATGTGTGCAGTCCTCAGCTGTCACATGTTCTGGTGGTGTAAATTCATGGATATGATACAAACAGGAGCCTCTCTGTGGTGGCCTTTTCTCCATTTGCAGTTTCTGGTTCTCTGGCTTACTGTGGCAGCTGAGGCACATTAGAGATTTTCCTCAAGTTAGGTAACTTTAGAAGATCATGGAGAGGATCATGTTCTTGTGAACATGGGTAAGTTTGCCTTCAAATGGCCTGGTGTACAGCCAGAAATGGTGATCTGCTGGTGTGCATGTTGAAAATAAGGACAAATGGCAATTTGGTAGATAGCTGGTTTGTTGCAAGTTAGGTATTTCATTCTAGCATGTCTGCAAACAGCAAAGTTTAAAAGATATAAAAAGGAAATGTGAACATGTCCTTCAGCATTAGGACCCAAATTTGCTTATAAAGTATGGCGAGTAGAAAGGGAGCTTAAGAAGTTTTCCTGTGTTTCAAAGACCCTTTGGATGCCTGGATTCTTCTGCCTGTTGTTTGCTTTGCATTCCATGTGTGTAGAATAGCGGAACTCCTCTACTCAGTAGAACCTAACAATTTCTTTTTCCTTACTTTCTCTGTTTCTTGCCTTCCTAGTTCAGAAGGTCAGCTACAGCTACTCACTTCGTCATGACAGGACTAGCGAAACTGAGGAGTAATAAAATTATAGGAAGCAATAGAGTCATTAGAGTTTTGTTGTAAACTCTTCTCATGTGAAGCAGTGTTCAGATAAGTACTGGAGACGTTGAGAGTAAGATTAGACTTTGAAGCACTTTCCATAACTACTTCTATATATTTTTCCAAACATAACAGAATAACAAATGTGTCAGAAGAAAAAACTTCCACAATCCTAGCACGGAAATGGAGGAAGTGAAATCTGGATCTCTCCAGGTCCATCCCCGTAGTTGCTAGTCCTCTGTTCCACTCTTCTTCACCAGATACATGCAGCCTGTCTTGCTCTGTTATTTCACTATAAAGAGGAGGAGTAAGGGTGCAATGCTGGGGGATGAAACACAGCATGTGGCTTACTCACAACCTTCTACATTTCAGAGGGCTTTCAGAAAGGGATCTCTCATTTGATGAAGATCTTTTTTTCTGTTTAGTCATAAACAGATGAATCCCATAATAGCCTCTGTTTCCTCGACTACAGGAGGTCTGTATGATTAATAAGATCTCTCTGTAGTGAATGCCAAGCCAAACAGATGAATTCAAGGCGCATCTGCTGTAGATTAAACATTTGGAAAAAACATTTTATAAATATTTTTTTCCACAACAACATATCCATATGGCAGTTAACTGGGGTATATATTTAAAACCTTGCATGTACAGTATATAGCCATGCATATGTATTTAATATACTTATTAAATAAGTACTTATGTTGTCACTCAACAGATATCTTTCTGATATGACTTCTAATCTATTCGAGATGTCAAATCAGACTGTTTGAAAGGACCACATGTGCTTTATGGAGCAAAACATGAGAAGACACTGCTTTGGAGTGGGTGGGTTAGTAGGAAGCAAACCTTTTCTTTTATTATTTCTCAGAAACAAGAATGTGTAAGATAATCACCTGGTTAGGATGAGGTAAGTGTAAAATTACAAACACTGAATATGGTTAGAGAGAAGGCTGTCCTAAGTACAATGAAAACAGATCCTGAGGAGGAACGAAAGTTAAACTAATTTGAGATTTCTTAGCCAAAAATCCCAGATCTATATTTAGCTTAGTAACACTTGAAAATACTAGAATTGTAGTTAATTATAATTAATAATTTAGACTTCCCTATAGAACCAGTATGGGTTAAAGGACTTCACAGAAATAAGAACAATTCATTCTTTTCTAATCTTTGTTGTATCATGGAGAATTCCTTTTTTCTTTCTCTGTCCCTTAAAGGACTGGACCATTATTCTGGATTGATGAGAAATGAAATCTGACAATTTAGCTCAAACTAAAACCAAATTCAACAAATAAACATTATCCAGAGCAGCTATCAGCACTCTCACATAAGTCAGTCTTGTCTCTTAGTATGTTGTTCTTGTAAGACTTAGCAATATTATTGTAGGCTGATTTTATGACAGAGTGGGTGGTTTTGGTTTACTTGTCCTGAAACCTGAGATCCTGATATATGATTCAAAGAACCTGATTCCTAAAATGTTTTTAAGAGTTTTCTTAGCTGGCCTTCCAGTGTGGCAGCCAGAAAGAGCCAAAATCAGTCTTTTGACATTCCATATGTGCTTGTGTGTTGTCTTGTTAAGGATTAAGACCTGGTTTGCACATGTACATGGAAACCTGGGGCACTTATTTGAAGAGATGGGCTCTGTGAATCTGATGTTTGCTGTAGGAATGACTAATGCTTGTCAATTCATGTCTGTCTGGGCTCTAAGAATGTGGATTTCCAGACCTTACAGCATGGTACTTGCAACCAGACATGACGTTTCCCCACGTGCTTTCACATGGATTGCAGAACAGAGGAAAATAATTGCCTAACTTCACTTTTATCACACACCATTAGGGACTCAGCTGACTCAAACAAGAAAGACAAAAAGTGCCCATCTTCAAGAAACTTCTAATATGTATGTTTGTTACAGTCACACTTCAGGCTGCCTGAACTATTTGTTTGCTGATGTTCTTGCCCACTTCCCTGAGCATCCTGAGGGCAGGTGGGAGCACAAAGGTGGGCAGTTGTCTCACTTCTGAAATAATGGCTTGGTGACTCATATCTCATTCTTCTTTAGAGGCTCATTTTACATGGCCTACTTGTCCTTGCTTTGCTCCTGTAAAGTGCTACTTTATTATTGAAGTAATCTTTTAAATCAAAATGTCTGTGGAGTCTTAGAACAAATCGTTGAACAGAATTCTCAGAAAACTCTTAGAAACAGTGGGAAACTGCTGGGTTTGAGCTGGGAAATCTTAAAGTGATCCTTTTTGCATCTGGGTTGAAAACAAAATGCAGAATGTGAAGCCTTTCTGAACCCATCTAATTTCCAATAGTTATCTGTCTTTAGAGTCCTGGTGTGAGCCCTCTTTAGCTGTTTGTGATGTTAACACCAGATTTTTTTCTACATGTGTCAAAAACATACCTTAAATTAGTTTGCAGCTACATTTAGTTATATGAGTTTAGAGAAGGCCACTCTTACTGTGGTTTAATGAAGGCTTATTTTAGACTGGTTTTTATTTGTTCCAAATGAATCAAATTGAAATTGATATAATCTAAGTTCCAATTGATTTAATGGTATCAGCCCTTTGTACTGGTTTAGCAGAACTGATTTATAGTAGCACTTTATTTAATTCTTCATGAATCTTGGATTCCAAAACAGGGTACCTAAGAATTACCATAGATTTTCCTAGCATTACCATAGATTTTCCTAGCATTACCATAAGACTGTACCACCTGTGGGTCTCCATGCTGTGAATTTACGCAGCTGCTCAAAGTCCACTCTGCAAGCCAGAGATAACAAATGATGCAAGCACCTCCAGCTCTGGCTGAATGGCCTGGGTATGAACCTCTCATGCGTGTGGGCAGAGAGTCCATCCAAGAAGTGAGTTGGGATAATTTCCCAGATGCTCCCACAGCATCCTGTAATAATATGGAAAGATTGTTGTGAAGGAAGAAGGTGCACAGACTGTCCCTGTGGTAGCATCAATAACATTCATCAAGGATATGCTGCTCTTAAAAGGCAGACTTGAGCGTGCATGGGCTGGTCTGTGTGGATGGCATGTAATCCAGGGAGCTTGCAAAGAGTCTTTGCTAGATGATTACTCTTTGCTCTCCTCTGCCAGGCCTTTGCCAGTGCCTCCCACAGGCTTACACAATTGTAGGAGAACACAGGGTGCTTATTATGGCAAAGGAATATTTCCTCAGGGGGGGAAAAAATTGCTTGCTTTATTTTTTACACAATTAACTGCAGAGTAGCTGATTTTATTGAGAAAAGGAAGGTGAGATTGGTTGACAGTCTGAATCTTCATACAGAATATATTTAAAACTGGGTCTTTATTTAATCCATTATTTTCTGTTGGTTCACCTCAGAGTTAAAAGGGAGTAAGGAAGTTGGTTCTGTCATTCCAACTAGTTTGCTTCGTAAGAGGTGTGGATGTGGCCACAAGAGCAGTGGCCTCTTCTTACCTATTGGCACTAACCTGCATGAGACATGGCTGCTTAATTGCACAACATCCCCTGCCCTCCCAGGAAGAGCACGACTGGGTTTGCCTCTTGCTGTGATTGCCAGAGGAATGACTAGGAGCTTTGAATGGACTTCAGTCCTCCTACATCTTTTCCAAAACGTCAAACCACAGTTACCAGCAGAGATTATAGAAAAAAAACACTTATAACAAGAAACTTCTAACCATGAAAAGCTGTTTTCTAGGAAAATGTTTTTTCATTAAAAAAAAACAACAAAAAAAACAAAACCCTATTGCCATTAAAGAAGACAGTGGTTGGAGAAATCTAAACTATCCTGTTTGCAGGGCTTTTGGTAAAAAACATAGATCAGTTTTTATTGATGAAGAAAAGAAAAAGCACCCTATGTTTTCACATGATAAAAACATGCTTTCCTGATCCTTCAAACAATAGGTTTTCTGCCTATGGCTAAGGACTTTTAGCGTCTTTACTTTGGCTAAGGATCCAAAGCAAACAATTTACTGCTAAGGTGAGGAGTGCATTCAGTGAATACAAACCAGTTTGGGGCTGGGAAAGGGAATGACAAACTGATCTGAAAATGTCACTTTAAATTCTCTATCTAAGATACCCATAGTTCTCAGCCAGTGCATTTTTGTGACTTAGCTACATTTCCTGCCAGATTATTCAGCTAGATACAGATCCCTTGCTCCTGCAGCATGGAAACCTGAATAATAATTCCAGGTGCAGAAAACCCTGGTGGGTTGCTGGCCTACTTTGCTCTCCCAAAGGGAAGGTGCACGTCTCTAATTCAGGAGCCATTGCTTTGGCAGATGGCTCTATTTACTCAATGAGCAGGTCAGGACAAGAGGAAAAATGGAACATAATCCAACAGTATGCAATTAAAGATAGCTCTGTGCAACTGTACCAAAGTCATTGCTGTCAAAACCTCTAGGGACTGTGTTCATTTGTTAGCTTTGTTTCCTAAGGAAATGAGGCTGTCTGCCTGCCTACTTTTCTGTCTGTCAGTTTCTGTCCTCTCCAATTCATTTATGAATCTGCCATGATCAAGGAAAAATGACCAAAAAGGAGAGAATTTTCAAACAAAAATTCCCACAAAGTTAACAGAACTTGGCAACTGAGACAGAAGGAGACCCAAAGTGACTCTGTGGAGGGAAAAGCAAGTGGAACGAGAGCTAGCCATTCCCAGAATGGAATGCAGATCAGGCCTGTTGGCTTCAGCAGGCCTATACTGCTTTACCAGTTTGAATCAGGATGGCACCTACTCCACTCCCCCATCCAATCAGCTGGGGAGTGTGGGTGCAGACGAGGGTAACTGTCTGTGGAGTAGAAGATAGTTGAGACATAGGAAGAGAAAGAGTATGGGAAGAGAGGGGCAGAAAGTGTGTACACAACAAATCAGTAAACAACTGCATTTCCTTAGTGGTGTTGTTCAGAGAAATTCTTGCTGAGATACCCAAGTTCTGGGCTAGATTATAGCTCAAAAAAACCCACCACTCAGGAGCCTGTCACCAAAGGATGCCATCTACCTTGCTAGCCTACTCGTGGTAGTACCATCCTTGTAAAATGAGGAAGCTGGCAAAACAAACATCAGTGTTGCTTTCAGAGAACATTGCCATTGTCTCCTCACAGAGAGCCTCATGAGCCCTGAGCCGCATGCTTTTAGCAGAGCTGTAACAAAATTGTAGTGTATGAGTCTTCTTAACAATAGATTTTATAGCGCAACTGCTCATCTGGGTGCAGTTAAAGGGCTATTAAAATACTATGCTAACTTAACACCCTAATAACTGTGTTGGGGATAGATACTGTCCTATTAATCCCAACCTAGGTGAAGTATTACCAGATCTGGGGACAGAAAAGCCCTTAGAAAAAAATACTTGAAAAACTAATGAAAAAAACGTTATGGGTTCCCAAGAAGTTCAATCTTGGGTGAATTAAATTTCATCTCTTGTTTAGACTGAAGCTCAGATCTGGTTTGGAACTATACGTAAACATGAGTATTATTATGGCTTTTTTAATGCTGAGCAAGATAAATATGATTTGCTTCAGTTTTCTTGGAACTGAAAGAACAGGGAGAGGTGGCAGAGCCGGTTCAAGTGCCAGCTGATTACTGGATTTGTTAGAAATGGGCTGTCTGAAGCAAACAATATAGACAAACCGTGGAGAAACCAGGGTGAGAGGGTTTGGTTTTTTCCTTTGTATGATTCGCACCCCAGCAGATGAGATATTTGGAACTCTTTCAAGACATTTTTCATTTTGTTGGTAAATAAGCATGCACTTGTTCTGGGATTTTAGTCCCTAACTATTCACTTTATCCAAGGGAGAAAGGCAAAACCATAAGTGAAGCTCAAACAATGGGTCAGGCCAGTTATTATTACATGATTTCAGCCTTTGAAAGGTCATTTATGTTTTCCAAGTTGGATTTATTTTTTAACGCTTATTTGTAATATTACCTTGCTGTGTTTCATAATGTCAGGGAAAATGTCTGGTTTCAGGCCTAAAATGTCAAAGCAGCATTTTAAAAATCACTCAGGACTGGGCCAAATGTTTTTCAGTTGGAGCCAGTGCTAACAGTCCCATTTGCCTAAGCAGGCTTGGGCTAGTGCTTAGCAGCATGGAATCTACCATTGGTACCATGTGTGCCAGCAGACTGCACTTTCTTCATATTCCCCTTCCTTCTCTCCCGTTAAAGAGTATGTGGCAAGATTTCTAGTATGAAAGATAAAAGTAGGACAATTATGAGTCCTAGATTCACTTCCTGTCCTTCCTTAAATCACAGAAATGTTTTATGCTCATTTCACACCCAAGTGATACATAAAATCCATATTTCTGGGGGCTTCACAGTTCACTAACACCTGGAAATGACAAAACTGCTGCTTAAGCAAGCATCAAGTATATATTATGGAATAAACTGTCCTTCTAGTATTGCAAGGAATGATATAAATGAAGTTGATGCAGTTTAGACATATGTCTCCATGTTAGGGAGTTATTCTGGATGATACTGATCTCAATGACCAAGAATTTCCCTAGCAAGAAAAATCAGGCTTTGAAAAATTTGATAAGGAGAATCTATTGCTGATAAAGCCTTCCAAGGTTTTGAAGAAAAGTGGGGTTGCCACTATCATGATGAAGACAGAAAAGGGGGCACAGAATAAATGAATTTTCTGTTCTGATAAGTATGATTCAGAGTTAGGGGTTTTTCCATAGCTTGTCTCTCAGTCAGCACACTAGTGAAACACACCTCCTTGCTGCACCAGTACATAGAAACATGCCATAGTCTTAAGAAAAGCTTTGTTTTGCCTACTCTAGAGATATCCTATGTCTTCAGTTTTAAGCACTGTCAGGTAAAAAACCTGTTAGCACTCAGATTCTCTAATCCTCTAGACAAGATAAAAAATCCAACATTCCCCTGTTGTCTGCCCTCGCCAGTACCTTGCATTACTATCACATCAGCTTGAAATAAGCTGATAAGAGAAGTGTACAATGAATGTGTTTTCTCCACTGCTTCTACATTGCAAGAATATTTCCTTTGACTTGTGTTCAATACCTTGGTTTATGAACCTTATCATTCTTCCTAATAGCCTGTTTACTGCAGAGAAGAATTGGTGTGATATAAGGGTATGATCCCTATGTGGGGGTTTTTCATGGTGAGTGTTTGGTAGAGTAGTGCCATTAGGAATATTATTCTTCACCCTGGACAGACGTGCAATACTGGCTGAAGCAGCTCAAACACCTCATGGGCTCCCCCAGAGAACCTGATAAATTAGAACTCCTTCTTGAAGAGTGATATTTCTTTCTGCTGTGATACTTGTACAAATTCCTCTGTCATGCTAGCTAGGAGCAGGGAGCAGAGAAAGGGTTTGGCCCTAGGATGGTGAAGAAGCAGCAACAAATAAAATTCTGTTCCCAGAGCACTGATTTTAGTGAGGGTCATCATTCAGTCAGTGTATTTCAAACTGAGGTACCCATGTGTGGAGGAAGGTAAGATGCTTGTTCAAGGTCTCAGAGAGCAGGGATATAGTAATTTATTGTATTCTTCCTGTTGTCCTGTATTTTCTTTTAAAAAATCTCAACTACTTGGATTGTGCCTCCTTTGTCCTTGTCTAGGGATATGATCTAGGAAAAGGCGGGAATTAGAACTATGTTTAGGAAACTTTAAGTTTTAGTTCATTACTTCTGAAATGAAGAATACCAGTTTATATTAATACACATTTATTGACTGGAGAAGATAGGGAGTCAGAGGAGGAAGGGAGCTGGTTTCACTGTATAAGATTAAATCTAAGACTCTGGTTTAATTAGAGAAAAGTCTCTCTGGCTTCTCCTGTTCTGAGTTCTTAGCCATAAAAATGCTCCGTAATATCGTAAAGTTATGGCCTACAAAGATCTAATATCGATCCTCTGAAAACTTCTCGAAGTGCTCCAGTTCACACTGAGAGAAACAAACCTTGTGCTCAGGCAGTGCATATTTGCAGGATGTAGCTCTTGAGCAGGAAAGCTCAACAATACTAAGTTCATGGTTTGGTTTTGCTGTCAAATGGTCATAATTCCACTGAATTTGGGATTACAGAAATCTCTAAAAAATGTAGTTCACTCTTTTTATTATAATATGATCTGGAAGAAGATTATATCACTGGCAGAAGTGATCTTAATGTAGGGCCTTCTTCATGAGACTGAAGTTAATATGTTCTTTTTCTTGGTAAATTTTCTTTTGCTTAACTTTTCCATACAGTTATTA
The DNA here is from genome assembly GCF_012275295.1 of Melopsittacus undulatus. Classification (NCBI taxonomy): domain Eukaryota; kingdom Metazoa; phylum Chordata; class Aves; order Psittaciformes; family Psittaculidae; genus Melopsittacus; species Melopsittacus undulatus. The sequence continues at coordinate 25,567,099 of NC_047536.1, forward strand.
GCTGTGTTGTCAGGGCTTATGTGCCATGTAAGAGAATTAAGTATACATTTTGATGAAATTCACCAATGCAAAAATCACTTCTTTACTACATTTACATATTAACAAAATTAAGGAGCTTTGGTGCACCCATAATGATGACAACAGGGAGAAGTTACAGTCTGAGGGCCTGCAGCTCTGAGACTTGGCAAGCTGGAGATGCTTTCTAACCAGGGATGCTGTAACGACAATGTCCTTTCAGCTATTTGGAAATGCAAGTGTTTGCAGAAATGAGCTGAGTGTCTTACCATGTCTTAGATAATGCATTTACTTTGTGTATCAGCGGGCCACTGACTTTATCATTTGTCTTTAATTTTTTTTGTTATTTTGTATTCTTTATTTGTTGCTCATATTTTCATATTTCTCAGTTAAGAGCATCAAACATTGGCAGTAAACTAAGAAGCCAAATGACTCAACTCTCAGGTTTTCTTGACTGATCCTGGATAGCACCTAAAGATAAAAAAGAAGTGATAGATCAAGATCTTGGTCTCTATACTATACAATAACTTCCTTTTTTTCAGGGTCAGCTCCTGCAAAAAATCTTCTCCTTTATTTTGACTTTAAAAGGGGGATAATTTCACATTCAGTGTTCTCTTGGCACTTAGGGAGAGATTTTGAAAGGTATAAATGGCAGGTAGACACCTAATTCCCATGGAAAGTGTCTGTAACTCCACTGTAATGTCAGTCAAATTGCATCGGAGATGAGATTGCTCACTGCCTGCACAAAACACTGCTGTAACGTAGGAGTTTGTGCACCAGGTATGGGAGCCACTTCAGACATAGCAGTGGGAGCTGCTATTGTCAGTGCTGATGCTGCCAGACACAGCTCCGGGTCAGGACTAACTAGGTGTCCTGCTGCAGTGCGCACTTCTTGTTTGCATTAAGAGGATTGCTATAGGTGCAGGATGTTAGGATTTTTTTTTCCCCAAATTGGGAAGGTGAAGGGAGGGTTCATACCACCTTCTTGCTCCAGCTGATTGGCTGGCACATTGGGAACTCCCACATCCCATGATATGCCTGGCACCCTAAATTAGCCTGGAGCTGCCTCCTCTTCTGCACATTGTCTTAACTTAGCATTTGCTGTGCCATCCTTTACAACCTCTGACATCCTGCTGCTCTTGGGCAGTGTGAAGCTCATGGGAAACTGAGAGCACACTGAAGTTTCTATGTACTCCTGTGCCTAAAGACTTTGTAGAATCAGAGTCTTCCAACATTAAAAGAAATTGCTCTTCTTAAAGAAGACACAATTATCTGCTCTTCACTGAAATCAAAGCAATTAGGAAGGAGTAAGTCAGCAACAGCAATAATCCTTCTTTAATTCAAAAGCAATTTCTTAAAAACCTATGTAAGAAATGCTTGAAATGGTTGGCTCCAGTCCTTAGAAAGCCCCGCGCAACTATGCCAGGATACATCCTCACTTGGAATTTGATTAGGCAAGTTCTTACCCCAAATCACATGACTGCCCAGACCAGTTGTAAGCATGACATCAAGATGCCATGTGTGGAGTCTGCTGCAGCCCTTGCTGTCTGGTGTAGAAATACCAAAGGTGAGGTGTTCACTGTGAGCTGTGGGGACTGAAGCAGCACCAGGGCTCATCACCCAGTCTCTTAAACACAGTCCAGTCAAGTGGCCCTTCCTAGGCTATTTATGAAACATGCCTCTCTCGATGTCCCACCTGAGGCTCACTCACCCCACTACATACCTGGGTGGAAGGTGTCTCATGAAGAAAGAGACCTGCTGGGCTTTCCACCCTCTGCCCTCTGGTGATTCCAGCAGCCTCCTGAAACCTGTGGTATGGACATGGCTCTATGTTATGCAGATGGGCAAAGTATTTTCCCCTTGCTATTTTGTCCAAGCATCATGTAAAATTTAAACAAGATTTATAACATCACTAGAAGCAGTCAAATTGCTTTTTTGTTGTTTTTTTTTAAATCCTGTAGAATGTGGCAAAATCAAATGAAATTAAAATGAAAAATACTCTTTAATTCCAGCCTGCACCATCAGATGCAACAGTCTGTGTGCAAATGGATTAACATGCCAAAAACATAACTTGAGGCTAGAAGTGTAACATCACTCAGTAAATTAATATCAATAATTATAAGCTGTAAACAGTAGCAGATATAATGCAGATTTGAGGCCCAAGGGGTGTATATGCTTAGCTACAACTGACATCATCAAGCACTGTGATCTTGATGTTCAAGTCCCCTTTGGAGACAGCAAAGTGACAGACATCACCCTACAAGGAAATATTAGGAGCATTTGCAAAGTTCCTCTCTCTGTTTTAAGGACAAACAGGCTCTTTCTAAAAGACAAACATAGGAGTTTTCGGTTTTCCCCTGTGTGATCGCATTGGTGCGACTGCTCTCCTTGGAGCTGGAGATGTGCCAGAACATCATGTCAAACCATTCTTTTTCAAAGGGTTAAATTAAACAAGTTGTTCCAGTACTCTGCAGGTAAAAAACTGTCCCAGAAAAGCAGAGGACATTGTTCTGTTAAATTTGTAAGGGGGAAATAAAGAGGAGAGAGGGGAGAAGGAAAGGGATAACTACAGTGTGAGCATCTGAGCTGTGCAGAAAGGAAAACCCAAAACAGGTGCTTGTGTTTGAAATATCCCTTTAAAGCTCTGAATCATAATAATAAGTAAAGAAGAAATAGCCAGAATAGTTGTTGTTTAAGAGCCAGTGCTTCAGCAAAGAAGGCAGCATCAACAGATGCAGAAATTCCACTCTTATTACAGGTCCAGACGGCCTTTGTTCCTGCACATAACCAAGGTATGAGACATGGGACAAAGAGAAGTTTAAGTGCTGGCAGAACTTGGTCCTGTCCTTCTGGGACAGAACGAGGTATGTCTAGTTAGTTCTGCTCTTCACAATGATAGAATTAATTCCAGATGATGGGAGCTGCCCTGTTTGTATCACTGCAAGATAGTGTTTGTGAGGGGAACCCTTATGATGGCCCTTACACCAAGTGCAATTTAGCTTCACTTAAAGACACCTGGCAGAGCAGTAAAAGGTGGCCTAAGTGTCCACAGGAAAAAAGACCAGGAACATCATTTTGTCCTTAAATCAGGGAAAATGCTGGAGTCTGCACCTGGATCCTGGGTGATCTGAAAGTAATAGTTCCAGAGACTTAAATGTTTGCAGCTTTTCACTGTTTTCAGGATCTGCCTCTCAGGTATCTTTGAAATGTTCCTATCAGGGTTTCAGCAGTGATTGTAAAATTCCAAAACTGATACTGGAACATGTTACCAACACGTTTTTACTACAGAGGGAACCTGCGAAACATTAAACTTTCACTCCAGTGAAACAGGAGTGCAGCAGGTACGTCTGCTGTAGTCCATGAGACTGAACAGGCATGGAAAACACCATCCTAAGTTGCTAATGGTTTAGGGGAGGAAAAGCTCCTTTGTGCACTGTAAGGCTGAGCCCAGGTGGACACATCCAGTTCTCAGGATGGAGCTGATACCAGCCAGGGGACCAATAGAGACCCATGGCATGGCCTTCTCTCTGTCATATTCCTACTGGGGAACACCCTGGACTAGCAGTAGTAGCTCTGCCTGGCACATTGCACCACATGGCACTCCCAGCTACATCAGAACCTTTCCTGTAGCAGTGGGGTACCTTGTGTAAATGTGCTTTTACTCACACAGTGTAGCTTAAAATAAACAAGTCTGACCGTACTGAAAAATGAATATAAATTCAAAGAAAACAGCCTTTGAAGAGTGCTGAAGTTGACCTGTCAAGCAAATCAGAAGTAAAGCTTTCAGTTCTTGGCTTAACAAAAGAGCAAAAACCAGCTGAAGGCTTAGCAGAATTGCTTGCCTGTTTGTAGTGATCCTAGTGGTTTGTGGGGAGGCCACATCTTAGGAAGTTATTGCTGGTAACAGGCACATACGAAGAGGAGACTGGAAAAAGTGGTGTAACAAGTTTGTCTTGATCCTGCTGAAGTATTTTTGTTTCCACTAAAAGACACAGACATGGTCATTTCACAGTAAGAAACTGCTTGGCCAGGAAATTACTATGAGGAATTTTGCTTCCGTGGTTGATGTTTGAAAAAAAGGCAACCTCAAAGCAAGGCTGCAGGCTGGCTGCATTCCTCCTGCTTCACCTACAGTGCCCTGTCACGCTGTGTGCGTGTGCTCAGTGCTCAGGGGTAGGTGGAGGTGGGCAAGGCAGCAAGGAGCACAGACCACAATCACTGCATGGCGGCAGCTGCTCACAGGCAGGGCTGAGGAGCTGACTTGCTCTGGAAGCCCCAGGCTTCTTGGGAAGAGCAGAGGCTGAGAGAGCTGCTCAGCTCTTTCTGCTCCTCCAGCCTGATGTTAACATCCTCATTCTGCCATCTTAAGGCTATTTATTGCCTCCTTTACCCATATCACCCTCTAGCTGGAAGTCAAACAAGGTGAAAACAGCTGAAGTGTTACTCTAGCTTGCAGCACCTCTATAAATCTCTTAGTAAAAAGCCAGTGTAGTTTTACAAGTGTGATGTCTTTTTATTTTATTACCCAGCATGCAGTACATGAAGCTGTTTTCCCACAATGTATAAATTTAGTGAGGGAGAAAACGCAATCATTCCCTTCCTTCTGCCATGAGCTTCCTTCCTGGGATCAAGAAGCGTGTGGAAATGCTTCCACTGCCTAAATTCTGAATGACTAGAAAATGGGTTAAAAGTGCTACTTTGTACTGTAGCACTTTACACAAGTGTGTTTTGTTTGACAGGACTTCATAAAAAAATCTTCTAATCTCTGTCACTGTGGGTAAGTGGGAAGGCCAAAAAGTCTAAATGTTTTAAAAGAAAATTTTAATTAGTATGCAAATTTGACTTTCTGCATTAAAATGTCATTTACTAAGTAAATGTTGCTGCTGTGGAAGTTCAGATATTTGATCATTTTCTGTCAAGGTGCCTTTGCAAATTTCCTGAACGTAATAACAGCATTTCAAAAACAAAATGAAATTCTCCTTTTGTTGCAATGCTCTGGGTAAGCTCTGCCAAGGCTGTGTGACTGGAATACCTGAAACCAGCCGCCAGCTCCCGGCACTCTTCCTCTTTCCCCCTCTCTGCAAATGCCTTTCACCTCTCAGTGCCTGCAGAGGCTTCCTGAAACAGGGGAGCCAAGATATATACCCCTGCACGTCTTAAATGTAAATCACCACGGCACACCAACAAAATGATTACAAAATGCTATTGTAGTCATTAAAGTCAAAGGAAGTAGTTGTTGAATTATTGTCAGTTACTGCTGAAGATTATGGCAGTGATAAGCATTTCCAGTGTTTGGGAAACACTTATGCACATTTTGATAGTTAACTGATTTCACTGTCTCAATAAAATACACATATTCCTGTCTGCTGAAGAAGGACAAGACAAGCTCAATGGTTGAAGGCCCAGTCTTGCTTTTAACATAAGGAAAAATTATGTTCTAATATGAAAGTGATGGAAAAATAATTGCGAGGCAAAAAAAGAAAAAAAGGGGGGAAATTTAATAAAGGCAGGAAATTCCAAGTTTAGTTTCTTTCATGCAGTGTCTGTGGGGTCAGTGGCTGCTTCTAGCCGCCACTGAATGAATGTACTGTCTCAAACTACACCTTATATGGAGCTCTTCAGGGAGCAGAAAACATTGCACATGGGAGCCATATGTTCAGTACTTGCCATCATTTATTGAGGGCTGAGGTTCAGGGCTGAAAACTGATTTAAACATCCATATTTAGAGATCTTAAATACAAAATAAGGTACAAATTCTCATGAAAGTTGAAGACAGAAAAGAAAAAGCTGTGACCCAGTATGGAAGTGGTTTTGGAAAAGAAAAAAAAAGAGATAGCTGAGGGAATTTGGCTTCCAGCAGTGCTGTGAGCCTGTCCTGCTGAACACACTATCGTTACTAAGAGTGCAGCATAAGGTCTAACAGGGCTGGTGAATGGATGGGCATGAAGGTTTAGTCTGACCTATGTGCTTGCTCTGTATCTGCCAGTGGCCAAGGGAGAAGGAACCTCTCCAGGGTGGAGGGTAAGGGACTGCTCTTTCCACCTTACTTCATTTTACATGGCTGCAAATTTGCCTGTTGTAGCTACAGATGTGGTAGGCCATGCAGTGTAGTCCTTGGTAGACCTTTCAGTTGTATAATTTCATGAATTGGGTGTCCTCCATGAACATAAAATGTGCCATCAGATCTTCCTGATCTGGATGCTTCCTGCAGTAAGTCTTAAAGTTATCTAGAACACACTGCAGCTATGGTGGGGTGTTCTTGGTGTTCATCACAGTCTTGCGCTAATTTGCTGATACTGTCACTATGGAAGCTTCTGTGGGTCCATGAGGAGTCACTAACCTGATGAAGAAGCTGCCGTTCATGGGAGGGTTGAGACATGTTAACAGGAAAACATGACCTGTTAATGTCTGTGCCTCACCTTTTGAAGAAGCGCCAGACATCAGTTCCTGCCATTGTTAATTTGGCCCTTTTGATGAGCATGAAATTTGTGCGATGAAAGAACCTCTGGTGGATTTTTCTTCTGCTTAACAGACATTTTGCTTGTTAAAAAGACCCAAACAAACAAACTCCATTGCATATGAATGTTTTCACTGTGTTAGCAATTTTTATATCTTATTGGCAGCGCTCTAAAGCAATGAAGATTCAGACTGCTCAGTTCCCCAGAGAGCCTTACAATTACAACAATGACTGCTGGAGCACGAAAAAAGTCATTTGGCAAAATGGCCTTCCTGGCTTCCTCTGCCTCATCCTCCCCTCTCTCTGACTTCCAAGTCCTGTTTGCTCCGTTTACTAGACAAACATACTGTTTGCTATTTTCCAGGGCAGATGTTTGTTTAATTCGGCACCTTCTGCTTCCTTCTCGAGCCTGAGGAAAGTCATACTGTTCACTGTATTTTCTTTCTGTTTACAACACTCTGCACTGCCAGCCAAGGTGCAGAAAAGAGGAAGGACACTGGTTGCTTTGAAAATTATTTATCCATCTCATAAGAAGTGATTCCATGTGCGAGCATTTCCAGGACCCTCACCACCACCTCCTGTACTCTATAAATGGCAAATAACAACACACAGAAAACATCTGACTGGATTGTCACTGTGCAGAGAGGCTGTATCCAGCCACTGAATATTTTTATGTAGAGAACAAGCTCTCCTTTTCTGAAAGAGCATGAAGATCCCAACTTGAACTGACTCATGCTCTGATCCAGAACAATCGAACAATCTGCTCGAACAATCCTGCTATGGAAAACTGTTACTGCTCAGCTTTACAGCTTTACAGACCAGCTCTAACTAACTAGATACTGTACTGCTAGTATTAAGGCTCATCTGTGTTCTCTTGCCACTGAAGTCAGTGTTCTAGGAGTCTCAGCAAAATTTTGGATTTAGTCCCACCCATTTATACTTCCCGTCCATCTTTCTTTGTGCAACTGGCACAGAATGCTTTCTCCTTCCTTGCAAATTCCTTCAAAAGTTTTGGCTTATGCTTGTCTCCTCTACTTCTTGCTTTACTCATGCATCTGGTTTCTGTAAAGCTCATGGCTTTATATACCTCTCCTCCACAAAGGATGGCTTTACATACCAAACAACAGTCAGAGAACTTAACTCTAAACAAATCCAGTACAACAAAAGGATGAATATATATTCCTCTTTTACCTTAATAAACAATATAGTACTGTTGCTCCTGATAGTTTGTGAATTTTCAACAAATCCAGAGATAATTGCTAGACATATATATATATATATATATATAACTTCAGAGCTGGGCTTTTATCTACATGCTCTATGTACCCATTTTCCTGTAAATAAAGAAGTGCTGTAATTGTCATCAGAACCATTGTTGCAATTTGAATGCCTGTAAGTAATGAATATGCAATGCAGGTTATTCATTACAGATTGAAAAAAACTATCTACATTGGCTTGTTACACCTTTGCAGAAGCCAGACAGGAACTCTGGAGGTTTTGCAGTCTGAAGCTGACAGGGTCATGGGTGAGTTGTCTCGGGCAGTGCTGTCTGTGATTTACACTGCTGCATGCCACCGCGCACTGCAGACTCTCCCGGGAGTGCTGTTGTGTTTGTTCCTGCTGTGCTGTAAACTAACAGACTTAATGGAAACTTCAGCAAACCTTGCTGTGAGTTTCACATTTCTATTTTACTGCAGACTTCTTCACTTTTCCAGGATGCAGTCTCACACAAGCCAACAGAAGCAAGAGCTTTGTGAGCATCTGCAGCTTGCTATATTATTTTCGTTTCCTCAATATTTTTTTGTTTCAAGAAATCACGTTGGAATTAGTTCTGCCTCTGATCCATTGCAGACATTCTTACCTGCATGATCACAGGTTTTCTTACAAGAAATGTTACTCATTCATGGGATTGTCTTACTTCATGCGGCATCTTCTGCAGAGGTGGAATAACCTCTCTGAAAAAAAACCCAAGATGCCAAAATTACCAACACAACAAATTCTGCAGTTGTTAAATGTACTGAGTGCTTCTGGGGACAAAGAAGTGGAACTGAATTTGGCTCAGGCGTTCTCCAGAATAATGTAACAGAGCCTTATATATGACAACAATATGATTCCCTTGTTTCCTTTTATGTCTCATTCTTATCACATCCTTCTTATTTCTTAATTTTATAATTACCGTATACAGGACAGTTTCAAAAATGTTTGTGCTATTAGCCCTCTAAATCTTCCTTTGTTGGCCATCATGTTGTATAGCCAGTTAATTGAATAATTTTAAACTTTCTGGTTTAGGACATTGTCCCAGGAAAGCAGCACTTTCTGTTTTCTCATTCTCCTTAGAGATCAGAATATCTGTAATGCTGTGGCTCTTCCCTGTCTTCATTCTTAACTGTATCCAGTTTTAGTGTTGTCAGAAGATATGAACATCTTACATTTGATATTCATATTTAAACCATTGTAACCCCCTCAACAGTCTCTGATAACAGATTAGATAATCTCAGGATTTGTGGTGTAACTTCATGAAATCTCTGGAATGCAAACCTTTTCATGAGCTTACCTAGCTGGAAAGGTAAAAGACGAGATGTCTGTTGGAAGGGATCCAAGCCATAATGATAGCAGTGGAAACTTCCCACAGACTTCAAGATCCTCTAAAGCACCAGTGCAAATGCTATGAGTGACGAACAGAAGATAGCTGGGAGATGCTCCTTTTGGCTATAAAGGCTTTGGGGTGCAGCTCATTTCAGTTTCCTAGACAACATTTGTGTGCTGAAATGCTCATCTCCTTAAAGTATAATTATTCTCTTCAACCTGTGACTCCTTCCAGTAAAATGTAACACAAAATGCCTTCATAAAGGCCACCAGCCAAATTCTTCTCTTGTTCATGTGTTCATAACAGATCAGTGAACAAAATTCTCCTTTCACTTCCATTGGTATGAGAGGTAACTCCATCCTAGTGAAGGACTGCTGGGGGAAAAAAAAACATTTTATGAGAGACAAAAGTGAGCCTGCTGATTTCAGCTCAACTGCATAAATATAAGTGAAGGCAGAATTGAGTCCTTATTATTTCCTGTCTACTGCATTTCTCTCATTCTGTCATGGCAGCTGTGTAGATGGAAACTCCCAAGATTTCTAGAGCCAAGTCATCTTTCAACAGTAAAGCTATACTGACTCACATAATAGATTAGACTGTCACACTAAACCTGACAAACAACATTTAATATGTCTCAAATTGCATCCAGGCGGATATCCCTGTAAACTACTGTCTCTACCATGCAGATGTTTCCCATATCTTCAGGAACAGCTCTGATGGTCAAGAGGGAGGATTGGGAGTTCACAGACTAGTAGTGGTGGGCTAATGGTGCAGCCAGTCTCTTCTTTCTGCCAGTGGTTCTGTGCATTTTATGACCGTGTTGCTGCCATTCCAAGAGGAAATACATTAGCAGTGTGTATCAGTCCTCCTTTGTAAAGGCAGAAACAAAGTGAAGTTGCGATCTGTCTTTGGAGGTCTCCTTAGGTGACTCCCACTTAGGCTGACAGGGGTCCCCTTTGATTCTGAAAGAAATACTTACAGGTTTTCCTAATTTTCACCCCTTCCCCATCCCATTATTTTTTGCAGAAACCATTCTCTTTTACCTTTTACTAGCAAAAAAATAGAGCTTTTGAACAATGCAAGGGCTGCTATTAGCTTGTCTGTATTTCTTTTCTTCTTCTAACCATTCTTTTAACTTGCTCCAGCCTTGGTTTGTTTTTTGTTGGATTTTTTTTTTTTAGATCAGCTCTCCACTGTCTGCTTCCCTCCCAGAGTGTTTGTGTTTGAAAGACTTCTCCATTTTGCTGGTGTTAATCTTCACATCCTCACTTATTCACATTGGCCTCTGTTGCCCTTTTTCCTGTTGGGATGAATTTCAGTTATATCCTCTCCAATTGTTCTTTAGCTTTTTTTCAGCTCTTTGCAGTCAACTTTCTGGTGCACCATAGGACTTGAGACTAAAATTCCCCTGGGCAGTTCTCATTTCCTTAAATCTCCATAAGGTGAAAAGCATTTGGGATTCTAGCACTGAGTAGTATTTCAAATGTAACGATAACACTGTCCCAGATGTGCAGAGGTCTGTATGAGGGAAGATGCAGCACAGACATGCTTCCTTGGTTATTCATGTGTGTATCTGCTTGACCTGTGAAAAATGAGTCCTTGTGCAAATGAAGGTATTTCCCTGCCTAGCAGGGATGCCTGAGAACTGCTGACCAAGCTGCTGTGGGATTCGGTGATGGTCAGGACTTAACCACAGCAGAAAGCCTTGACTACTGAATGAAGGGGTAAGACCTTTAGCTGCAGGAAAAGATGTTAGGCAGTATATTGTGCTCATGTTTCACTTAGTTTACCTTCTCCAGGAGGTAATAGGGATCATTTTTATCAATCCTTAATTGTTAAGACTAAACCAGTGCAGGTTTTAATGCATGATGATACTTCCAAGGAAGTCAGTGGCAAAACTCCAGCTGAAGGCAGTGGGTGCAGGAAGAGCATCAGACACAAGCCAAGGTATTCACAGTCAGAACTAGAGCTCTGGCCTTCTAGAGCTTGAATTTTGGAAGGAAACAGCAATCACAATGTGAGCAGATGCTCTGTCCTTCTTAACCTCCCATTTCCTCCCTTTTGTTCATCCTTGCCAGAGTCACAGAGATTTCTTTCAAAGGACGTTTTTTCCTTCATCCATTTTCGGATGCTGTGCTTTGCTTGTTTCTTTCACATTGTCTTAAAAAAAGAGAAAAGTAAAACTAGTTCTGTGAGACTACAGGGAGGAAAAAAATGTCCCTGGAGTCTCTTTAGGATCTTGGCTTGAAGCACAGCAAACACCGTCATTATGGTTAGCAACAAAGGACACGGCATTGCTTCCAGCAAAATCACCACTTACTTGTGAGTAGGAATAGGCCAGGAAAAAAAAAAACAACTGTATTTAATAGAGGAGAAACTGACTTTGGCTAAAACAATAAGCCACACTCCAGACCTGCAGTGACAACTATTTAGATCCAAGACTCAAGGAGGTACTGCCTTGCCCTAATACATTCTGCTTATGACTCCAACAAGTCTAACAATCACTCTTTCCCTCTCTCTCTCTAGCAAGATCTTTTGTGCATCCTAATTCAGCCTACCCCCTTAGCTGCAGCAGTGGAGTGCAGGTCCTTCAGATAAGCACAAACTGTAATTAGGTCGTATTCTGAGTAAATAATATGTGGGTGGGAAAAGGAAGAAAGGGAGAGGGAGAGAGCAAATGAAAGAAAGGCAGGGTTTTGGCAGGATTACAGAACTGCGGAAAGCTTCTTGTAAGTCTCAAGCTAAAAATGGGAGAGGTTTGCATTAAAACAGAGCTTTAATAGGCTCTGCAAATTGGCATTTTTGGTGATTAGGTAGACAGACTTTTTTCATTTTTAATGACTCTTAATGCTGAAACACTGTTGTAACTCTTCTGTTACAAGCCTCACTTTCAAAGGGCAGCATGGGAGGAGATCCCCTGGAGCTGCAGGCCAGGGTGCTCTGGGGAGTGTTAATGCAAGTGTTAGCATCTGTTTGCCTTTGCAGCTCTGTGCTTAGCCCACCCCAAACTGTATTTGCACAGTACTGTACAATTCTCTTCTTGTGGCCTGGCCTCAGAGTTTGGTCCAGAGAGAGTGTATGTTGTGGGCTGCTAGGCAGGTCCTTGACCCTGGGGCATCCTGGGGAGTTTTGTACTATGGTGGTCCGTGAAGTGGCAGCCAGGAACGTGGCTGTGCTGCCAAGGTGCAAAGAGTTCTGCTCTCACTCTTTTCTCAAAAATCACTAGATACTAATGGGAAGAATGATTCCCTTCTTCCGAATACAAGTCAGAAACATGTTATGCATGATGCCTTCAGCACCTGCAGCCCAAACAAGAATTACATTCTCTTCACAGCCCCCAGGCAAGGTGATCCCAGGATTTGGAAGGCTATGTAATGTCTTTTTGAGGGGCTAGGCCCTATCTTCTTATGGAGCTACTGCTGTCAGTATTAATTCCTGGCAAGATCTTGGGACTTCTTATTCCACGATTCAGGCCCACTGAAAATAACCATTCATTATTTTCAACCTGCTGCTCCTCCACTCTGGTAGATAGACGTCAGCCTCTTTTGAAGTCAGGTTCATCCTCACACATCTTCCTCTTCCCTGGGCTAGCTAGATTAGGAAACCTTTCACTATTTGGAGGCAGAGAGGCGAGAGAGAATAATGAACTTGCAGGCTAACATCAGTCTGGACAAGCAGCATGTGCCTTTGTCATCTGAAATGCTGGATCTGTTATGTGACCATCTGTGCTGCCATCCTATAGACCCTGCCTAATACTCTTCCTTTTATTATGATGGTAACAGTGATGAAGGAAACGATAACAAGTGGTAATTTTGGTTCAGCCACGTCAACATTTTACTTGCCCCATGCAAGTGTTTTACAAGGTTTTCATATCCTCTTTGAGCCATTAAAAAAGGCATGGGACTAGTACTGCTAAACAGCATGAGTCCTTTCTCTTCGTTACCTTCTCATTTCTCTTTCTCTCCTGTATGTGTGTGTGCATATATGTCTATTATCTATAGATCTATATATATCTCCTGTATTTCATCAGTTTCCCCATGAGGATGTTATTGAAGACAGCACTGAAAGCCTTAATACAGTTGAGTAAACAACATCCTCATTTACCAAGCCCATCACCTCATCACAGAAGGTTATTAGGTTTGTCAGGCATGACTGCCACTTCATAAATCTATGCTGGCTATCCCTAATCACCTGCTTGTCCTTCATCTGCTTGGAAATAGTTTCCAGGATTATTTGCTCCATCATTTTTCAGGAATCAAGATGAGGCCTGTAGTTCCCAGGATCTCTTGGGTTGAGATTTTGATTTTGATTTCTCCCAGTCCTGGAGAATCTCTCCAAATTGCCATCACCTTTCAAACATAACTGTGAGTGGCCTTACAAGGACATCAGTCAGCTCCCTCAGCTTTCATGCGTGCACATTATTAGGTTCCCTGTTTGTTCAGATGTTCCCTAACCTAATCCTCCTCCACCCAGGGTAAGTCTTCCTTGCTTGGGATTTTCCCATTAGCCTGGGATTCCTCAAGACAAATCAAACCACCGAAGACAGAGGCACAGAAGGTCCCCTGCCCCAGCCAGCAGTAGGCTCACATTTTCCCTAGCTGCCTTTTTGCAGCTGAATTTATTTGCTGCTTTACTGTTGAATTTAACAACACCTGGGAAAAGTTTCCTTTACATGGAAAACCAAGACTTTTCTTGCAAGGTCAAAACCTGCCAAACTTTATTAACTGTTTTGGCTGGAAAACTGACAACACAAAATCAGTAATTTTTTTTAGACCTTGATTGTTTTGTGATGAAATAACAATAAAGTTTAAGGAAAACAGACACTTTCCTGGAAAATCAATATTGTTCTCCTTTTACAAAGGGTTAAAAAGCAGTTTGCACTGGGGATTTTTCTGTAGGCCTATCTGGAACAGAACTGTTTCAGATCAGTGCTTGGTTAGAGAGAAAGTGGTCCACTTCCCTCTGCAGGGATCACCCTGAGCAGGGTGAGCCTGTCTAGAGGCCTAATGCTGATGGCAAGTGCTCAAAGGACATTCTGATTTGTCTGAAGGCCTCAGAGGAGATTGTGGGACAGATACACCCAAAAAAAAAGTTACCTCAGGAGACTGATGCTGGTTATTGTCAACATGGGTATGTTTCTTGTCAGTAAAATGGCTTATGTTCTGCTTAATTCCATATATGAGATTCTGGCTTCCACTGGAAATTTGCACGTTACCAAAAGTATCGAATTCTACCTTATCAGCTGTGGGTCCCAAATTACAGTCTTAAAATATTAATGTCTAGTTTCCGCAAGCTGAATTTGCTGCACATGTTAGCTTCCTGTGCTCTGCTTTTCTAGTTCACTGCTTGCCTAAACTCTACTTCTCTTGAGACGTTTTCATTGGTGTAATGAATGGAAAAAGTTTACCAGCATGCTCAGTCTGTAAATCCACACTACTCTCTCTGAAGGGATAGACAGCTTTCTTTACAGTAGACATTTATTTTCAGTGTGAATCTGATCCAAGAGCATTACATAACACTGCAGACTGTAAAAGAGAACAATCCCAGAAAAGATGTTGCAAACATACATATATATACACATATACACGTTCAACATGTATATATCTGTATCTGTATATACAAAATGATGGGAAGGCATGTGAACCCAAGGGAGATCCAGAACCTTCACAGCCAGCCTATGGTTGGATGACCTCTGCATTTGCCCTATTCCTGAAACCTCTTCCAAGAGTCAGAGGCAAATCACGAAGAAGGTAGCTTGATGCTGACATCTTGTGTACTGTTGACATGTTTGATTTCAGTGGTACCTCTTTACACAGCAGTATGTCAGCCACTAGCAGCCACCAGGTCATTATCATACTATAGATAATACTTCTCCAAAACAGAACTGATGCCTGCAAGAGGCCACGTTGGTTAATTCATGTGACCTAATATAGTCATGTCATTTCAACATTAGGTGCTACTGGGAATAGCCTCGAGCAGCGGAAGCTGTGTCTGCAGACTCATGTTTCCTGTTCCAGCCATGTACACAAGTGTTTAGTGTTTGCAATTGACAAATATATCTTGGAAGAGTTTTTTACTAGACCAATGATTTTCTTATATTCAAAGCATATTTCAAGTTATGGTCTAATCAAAACATTTGAGAGGGTATAAGTTTACTTCTTTACTTTAGTCTACCACTGGAAGAGATTTCTTTGTACCTACAGTGTTAACTGGCTTTCATTTAAGATGTGTCAATACTGGAAATTTTTATGTGACTACTATGGATTTTTATGGAGACTGAGGTCGCTGAGCATGCATGAGCCATGGAAGGGTTAACAGAATCAAAGCCTTTTTGCTGCTGCAGAATCTAGTGTGCACTTTTGAGAGGGGGAAGGAACCAAGAATTAAATCTGATTTATTTTGCACAGGCAAACTCAAGACAATAGAATTTCCTTTGTTTTTATCTGTAAAACCAATAGACAGACCAAAAAGGAATAGAGGTGAAGGGTTATGGGCCTCATATTTTTCTACCCTCTGTGACTGTCTTCAGTATTTCT
The DNA here is from genome assembly GCF_012275295.1 of Melopsittacus undulatus. Classification (NCBI taxonomy): domain Eukaryota; kingdom Metazoa; phylum Chordata; class Aves; order Psittaciformes; family Psittaculidae; genus Melopsittacus; species Melopsittacus undulatus. Next base: position 25,582,694 of record NC_047536.1, read on the forward strand.
TGTTATCTGCAGATATTGCTTTCAGCACAGTGACCTTTGAATAAACAGGACTGTGGTGCCCTGAAAGAAACACAAAAACCACAGACAAATTTGAAAAACCATTAGGTCTGTGACTTCTTTTCAGCTAAACTGGATACTCAGAGTAGACTTCAAATATTAAAGTAACCAAACATAAAGATCTGGAGAAGACCCCCATGAGAATCTCTATTTTAACTACTGATCTGCTTCTGCTGAATTCCATATGGGGAGGATAGTTTAATTGGTGACCTTTTTGTGTGATTTGAAGAGTAAAAAATAAACCCACTGCATACTTGGCAAATATTATTGCCATGCGAGAAAAGGGGGAAGAAACCTCAAAACCTTTTCAGAGTCTGTATGGTTGTTCGAAAGTTTGTACCTAACTTTTTCTTCTGTAAACATAAATATAGCCAACATTTTACTGCTGAAACCAATAATGTAAATAACTTCTCATGAAAGCTTGAAGAATTGCCTTTCCCATTTGTGGCACAGAGCCTGTGGTTCCTATTCTTCAAATCAGTCAGTCAAAAGAAGGGAAAATATCTATGCATCTGCACATCCCATTATATCCTAACCTCTGAATGCAGAAATGGCATCTGAGTAGTGAAAAGCTGTAAAAGGCATTGAAGGAAGCCTGCCATGGCTTATTACGAACTCTACCTGCCTACCTGCTACACTGCTTCATTTGTTCCACATGAACAGCTTTCAGAAGGACCACTTAGTACATATCCGTACTACAGTAAACCACATTATTCCCTGTTCCAAGTACTTTCACATTACTCACAAGCTTTCCAATCGCCAGACAAACTTCGTTATAGTCCATCTACTTCCCTTGGAATATGGCATTTGAGGCCGTTTTCAGGGTTGCTTTACATAATATGATATGCTGTGACTAGATACAAAGCTATTTCCTTATAACATGGACTAAGCAAACACAAATTTGAGGCAAGTTATCCTGAACCCTGGACCTCAAGTCAGTATTTTTGTATTATGTCTTGGGAAGCTCTAATCTGAAAGTAAGGCTGACAACAGGGAGAACTTCTTCTGAGATGGTCATCTGCTATCTATCTGGTCACAGTGGTATCAAACCCACCTGGCAAACATGCAGCCAGCATCTACTTTGGAACTCAATCTGCCAGCACAGTCCATGAGCTCAGCATGGATTGTGAGCAGGAAATCTATGCAGTGTGCAGAGAGGCTTGGGAGGGAGGGCAAACATTTTTCACTTCATATATCATTGCTCACAGCTCACTGCTGGGATTCCACCGAGTCAGGCAGTGCTAAAATGTTGTGGAAAATGAAATTTCCTGGGTTATAGTTTTTGGCAGTTCTCATCACACTGGACAGTTGGGCACTGGAACACAAAACCTCCTCACTTTAATAGGAAAAAGACGTATACTTAGTAGCCTGCTCTGGTAACTAAGAAAAAAAAGAAAAAACTCTCTATCCTTCCAGAACTGAAGCAGATGCTGAGTATTTCCAGCATCCAGAGTAGTCTTTGCATCTGTCTAGAAAGGAACATCAGCCTATGCAGTACTGCAGCAATAATCAGAAAATGCATTACCTGCAGATCCCTCATGTGCATTTCTTTGCTGTAGCTACTCTTTCCCACAGCCTAATCCATTTCAGTCTAACAGCAGCCAAGGCAAAGAAATGATTAGGAGGCTGGGAAGGGAAAGAAAATCTGCCAGGAAAAATTATTTACTCTCTCCCATTGAGTCTTCAGGAACTGCAGGCCTCTGTGTTTCAATAATCAGCCTCAAGCCAGACAAATGCATGCTGCTCCCTTCTCCTCCCCACAGCAGTGTTCAGATGGAGGGTTTGGACAGTATGCTTCAGAGTCACAACCCTGAGAAATGCAGCCCAGGCTGCTGAAGTGCAGAGAAGGCAAAGCTGAGTTCAAATCGGATGTAAAATAGTTTTGAACACCCTCTGTTTCCCTGGTTGGTGGCTGTAGATCAGATCAGGACCGTTATCTGTGTGACTGATGGGTTACTTAGTCTGGTCCATGTAAAATCTTGTATTGCTCTGTTCAGCTCGGTTGTGTTGGCTCCAAAAGCAGAGGATGCTTCTGACCCTCAGGCAGAGCTGTAGAAGGGGGTGTGTGCGTGACCAGTGGCTGAGCGCTTTCCTTGACACAAAGGCAGGCTGTGAACAATCAAATCACTCAGCTGAAGTGATTACCTCTTATTACCACTCTTCAGTTACCGCTGTAGACTAAGGCTGACCTCGCAGCAGACCTCTGCGGCAGTCCCGCAGCTCCGCGCCGCCAGCCCCTGCGGTGACTGCCGACTCGATGCTGTGGGCCGCGCTGTCCGGAGGCGGCAGTGCTCCCCTGCCCGCCGCCTGCTGCCCGGCCGTGCTCCCGGCTGCTGAGCCAGGGGTCGGGTGCCCTCAGCATCTGTACAAACCCCAAGTGGTTCCTTGTCGGAACGGTGCACACTGAACGTGCTCCAGTTCTATTTGCAACACTCGGGGGCCCTCAGCACTTTGCAAGATTGCAAATAAGAATCTCCATGTAACACTTCTGCAGGATGACTCATATTTGGACTCGTTTCAAATCAGTAATTCCTCTATAGACTAAGCCACCCAACTCAAGCCAACACGCATTCACCCTATTACTCATCCTCTTTCTGGAGCACCCGTGAGCAATACAGGCTTCATAACAGAATTAAAACCCCCAAGCTCTGATGGATCAAAGTGGTGAATGGAATGGTAGCAGCTGCTTCATGACAGACTGTTGTGATGGTACCCATGTACAGAGAAAGGGTCACTCAGAGGAAGTGCTGAGTTCATTTGGATCTAAGCTAAGATGAGCAGTGTCAGGTCTCCTAGTGAAAATAAAAATTAAAAAAAAAAACAACAAAACAATAAATAATAATAAAAAATAGCAAATTTAAATCCTTCTGTTGAAACTACTGATGTGGAGACTACATTTAGCTTTAAAACTCCAGCTCTGAGAGGGATTAGCAGGTTCTTTAATATTTTTGTTGCCTTCCCATCTCATCTCTTAATACTGTCTAAAGGAATGTTAACTCTTTGCACCAGGAGCAATTAGGAGACACCATCTTGGGTAGCCTGCACAATCTGTATTACTTTCAAGGTTCAGTGCTGGTTTCTTTGTACTCTTCCAGTCTCCTAACACCGAGCTTTGATGGGTTGGCCTCTGCTTCCACTAGTTTTAATGCTTCTAAACATGAGATAAAAGTATAGGTGACCAGAAAGGGAAGTGACTTTCGCAGAGCAGTAGACAGTACTCAGAGCTCAGTGTGCGAATAAACCCTAAAGGTCATAACTACTAAAACCAGCACTGGGATCTATAAATTCTGTCATGCACACATGGCATTTCTTGACTTATAGTGGTACACTGATATCCTAAAGAAGATCAGCGCACTCATTGCCGCACACCTATGTGAGACAATCCCTGCCAAAGGGCACTCAGAGTCTAAAGAGGTAATTTCAGTTTTACTGGGAGAAAAGGGCAGCTGAAAGGGACTGCTTGCTTTCACAAGCTTCGATGGAAGTGTTGTACTGAGGCAAAGCACGGTGAGCTGCCACTCCCCAGCCGCCCTGGGTTAACGTGGCAATCTGATGGCTGGAGTGGTGCAGGGCCGTGCCACTTGGACCCTGGCAGTCTGTGAGGCAGTGGGGGATGAAGGAGATAATCACTTGAACACCTTGCTGCCAAGTCCTCTGTTTTCTTTCCAGTCTTCATTCCCATGAAACTCCCACAGTGGACCAGTGGAAAGGTCCTGCCTGACCCCAAGGGAGCTGGAGGGATTTTCCAAGTTATTTCAGATTTCAGTCTCTGGTCTTGATAGAAGGATGACAAACCAATGGTACTTAGTGTGGGGCAACTAAGCATCTCAGGGTCTCCCCCTAGGCCCACCATTTATGTCTGGCTGTGTCCTTTCCTTTTGAGCTCAGGGTAAGTTTCTTCCATGCCTGATACAGTGCTGGGGTCATCAGATACTGTTTTGTAGAGAAATGGAAAATGCCACTGTTGACTGCACAATAGATGATGACAGGAGCTGGTAGTAGATTGGCCAGGAGATCTGAAAAAAGTTCTACATTAAAAACATCAGGCTTTATAAACTGGCATTGAATGAGAGCACAGGAGCACTGGCTGTACACAGTGCTGCCGAGATTAATATTCCAGAATTGTTTTCTAAACCTTTTCCTTCCCCCCCCCCCCCTTTTCCAAATAATTGCAACAATAATGCTAAAGAAAACCTCTTCCACACAGATCATTTCTGTTGTTGTAGGATTTTTTGAATGCCAAATACCTGCTGAGTTGATCTTTGGAAGAACAAGAAAAGTTTGTTCTTTGTATATGTAGATTGTTTCAGGGTATTGTTTGATTCTGCTTTTGATAGGGGTCATGTTTCTGGGCTTAGCTGGATAGTTTGTTTGTTCCTATTCATTAAAAGGGACCCTGCAGCTATTTGGGGAGGGAGTGTGGTATTACATTATTATTGCTCCAAAAAGTATGGACAAAAATGTATTGTAAAAATTCCAGGGTTTCTGGTAGGAGTTCTCTCAGTAATAAATACTCTCAGTCTGCTGAAGTGTAGTTAATGTGCTAACATTGTGCTGGGCTAATTAGATAGCTCCTTAAGGTACACAGTTAAAATATACAGATAATTCTAGTTCTTACCTTTTGGTATAACAGTAAGTACAATACTTAACCCACACAATGGATAAGAACAATAACTTCTGGAGTCTGCCATTACTTTGGTCACCTTGTCCCATAGCCCTTGCCATTCCATTGCAAATAACAATGAAGGGTCCTGTCTCCCTGCTGCAAGATTAAAGTACATTGATGCTGATAAAAATTACTCATACCTTGGGGAAGCAGACAAAGGCCCTTGGGTGAGATCAGCTCTGCAGTTTGCCTACAGAGGGACATGAACTGAACTAACCCTGCTTGCTCAGGAGCAGCACTGGGCAGTCTCTTCCACAAAAAAGTACCTGTGGAAGAAACAGTCATCCTGGGGGAATTATTCCAAGAGAGACAGTGTATGCTGGAGTTCTGATCTGTAGCAGAATCTTCTCACCCACCTTCTGGTCAAAGTCACAACTGTTGCACCAAGGCAAATATTTTACTTCCTCTGAGGAGTTCCATCTAGCCCATGGTTGGCCTTGCAGGAGTTCTGGAGCATTACCGTTATTGTCACTGCCCACAACGCTTTTCTAGTAGCCAGCTTTAATACTCAAGTCCATAACTCAGAGGAGAGTGCAGTTTGCAAGCTCTCTTTGTTTGGCCTTGTCTTTCTTCACTCTGTGTAGCTCTTCAGTCATTCATGGTATTATCCCACACTGCCAAAGATATGTTTCTCCTGCCACAGACTAACTTTTCCATGAAGAAACTCGCAAGAGATTTCAGCTTTGCTGTAATGCAGAGTAATGACAGCCTAATAGTATCTAACCTCCTACAAAGTGCTCAGAAACAGGGAGGGTGGCTGAGATTATTCAGTACTGTGAACTGCATTCCACTAAGCAGATAAAAACAACTGCCTAACAGCTCTGAACTGATCAGAATATTCATGCCTCTAATTAGAGAAATCTTTATAACCCACTCTTTTTACTCTGTTCCAGAGTCACTCTGAAGACAGTGATAAAGAGACCACAGAATCTGTTCTTTTTAGGTACCTGTATTATTATTTTTGTAGCCCAACATGGTTGGTTGTACTGAATGTACATACAGCAGATATAAAGGAGTGTTTCATCACCACACTCATCACATGTAACTTGATGGGGATAACAATATCTTGCTAGCACAACATCAGAGAGAAGTGAATGAAGCAAACCTAGTACAACTGGGTCAAATAAAACCTTTCTACTGAGTAGTATTGTCTGTGTTTCAGGTAGATAAATCTTGGCTTTAGTGTAATTTGGAATTTTTAATTTAAACCGTGTGGCTTCCAAAGATTCATTAATTTGTTCCTTTCATAGTTGTGACCCACATGACTGATTCTCCCACCTTCTGAACTCTGTAACTGGAACAGAGTGTGAGCTCCTCCCTCCTGGTGTGTGTCCTCCTGAACCAAAGATGGAATAGTACTTGTGGCAGGTTTTCAAATGAAACTGGAAAAAGGGCCATGTCTTCAAAACTGTGAAGTCTCCTCTTTAATTCTTTAATTTTTAAGGTTTTCTTCAAATTCTGTAATCTCAAGGTTTTGATATTTTTTTCTGATTCGAGCTTTACTTCTGTCTTCTCAGCAGTTTTTGTCCCTAAACAGAAAGGAAGAGCGAGTGTGGGGTATTTTGTTATTCCTTTCTCTTTTCTATACCACTCTGTACATTTCAAAACAGATTCAGTATTTTTCTGATGGCAAAAGACCAAAGAAACCTCTGTCACTTCATAAACTCTGAAGTTAAACAGCAAAAAAGAGAAAAGTGAGAGTGAGAGAATTTAAAGCAAACCCAAAACTGTTCAAAAGGGAAAGCAAAAAAAAATTTCTCTATTTCTACTGTTTATTGTCAGCAGAATCCTGCCTATCCTGTCTTCTCTTTCTTTTCCTCTTGCATCTACAGTAAAACCAGACCTCACCACAGATTAAAACCTTGACCCCTAGAAGTCTGACACCTTTTAGTGCCTTCCAGTGCTTAGATAAGATTTTAATACTGGATGTACAGTTAGCATACTAAGAATATCATTACCAACCATTATCATAACTCATGTTTCATTAGCGAGCAGTGCTCAACATTCCTTTGGAATGTCATTGACAGCTCCACATTTGTAACTTCAAAGGACCATACTTGTAATTCCAAGGATCATATTTCCCTTTGACAATGTACAAGCAAATTGCACCAAAGCCATCAGTCTGACCAGCAGTAAAAGCCACTCAGTTTTCCACTGAGTCTGTGTGTTTTGACAAACATCTTCCACTAAAACTATTGAAAAAACAGCTCTTTACTGTCCATGCCCAGCTGTGAAAATCAGCGTCTACACATATACAATGAAGGCAATTACCCACTGACATAACCTCTCTCTGGAAGTTACTGCAAGATCAGAAGCTATACTGAAAGCACAGCTTAAGCTGCCTGTGCTGCAGAAAGCACTTGGTGAAATGCTATGGCTTGTACAATGTGGTCAGACTCACTGTTTGTGTCCCTTCTGGCCTTAAACCCCAACGGAAAGAGGCAGCAACCTTCTGAGCAACCTTCAGGATCTGGGCAGGATCTGAGCAGCTGGTTTATGTTCTCTGCCCAAACAGCATGCTGCCTCTTTAAGAATGAAGACTGTAAGAGTGTTATGTTCTATGCAGATGTGAAGAATAACAAACTAGCAGAAGACAGAAATAAAACATATTCTGGTAGCAGAACAGACTTTGAGCCACCAGGCTGGTTACAAACAAGCAAATTTATAGATCTATTTATATGTATTAAAAAATGTGAAAAACGCACCTGTCCTTGGCATTGTCCATACCAGTTCAATGTGTATCTAAAATTATGTCTACTCCCAAGAGGATTTCCTGCCCATTGCAGAACTGAAATCCTCCTTGCTATTCTGAGTGTCTGTTGAAAGGAATCACAGCTTCAGTAGATATATATTTCAAAGGCGAGAAGAAAAGACATATCATTCCTCAGATCAGTCTGACCTTGCAACCCACATGTTCTTTCCAGTTCTTACTTTCCTGGTTGCATCTTTTGTTACTGCTATATTTCTGTTCAGAGAGGGACAGACAGACTAGTCAGAAACACACATAGCGCTGCAGTAGCAAGATTGTACCCATGAAGGGCAGGTGATTTTCTCTAGATTTTCTTTCCTGTCCATATTTTTACAAATGCCAGGGTTAAGCAGTGAATAACACAGGGAATGCCTGGACACATGCAAATCAACAGCTTTGCCATCTACAACCCACTGCTGCTTGTGCAGTTGGTAGGTGTGGGCTGCAAAAATCAATGTGCTGAAAATGAGCACAAAGGTTTGCATCAGGAAATGGAGAACTATTTCTCTGTTCTTTGTACATTCTTTGGTCCTCCCCTAGCTTTTTCCTAGGGATGGCTCTCCATGGCTTGGCTCTAGGTCTCTATAATTTTCTGATGTTTTTTGGTTTTGTTGTTCTGTTTGGGTTTTTTTCTTCTGCCTTTGAATCTCACTCATATGAGTTCTGTTCTGGCCCTTCATGCTTCAACGTCATCTCTAACTCTTGTCAGACACAGCTCCATCTTAGTGAGAAACACCATGCTTCTAGTCCCGTGAAAATATCCCAGTATGACAGGATGAAGGACCAGAAGTGTCCCCTATTGCACACTCTGTAAAGAAGATACATCTCTCCTTGTCATTTGCTCGTGACTAACACTACTGCCAAATGAGCTCCCGTCTTGGTAATTTTGGACCTTAGCTGAGACATTTAGCTCCCCCTGTGTTCTGTAAGCAAACTCCATGTTCTGGAAAATTCTGGAGTTCTTGTGGGGGCCAGGCAGTTAAAGTGAGACTTTGTGATACCTGTTGTGGCATCCAAATCTCTCGTTTTTATCTAGCCCTAGATGTCAATGGGACTGGGCTGTGCAGAGCAGCTGTGGGCTCACAAAGCACAACTGCAGGGTAGTTCTGAATATGTCACATGTTTAAATACTAAATTTTGGATTAATTTGCCTTACTACTGGCAAAACTCCCTTCATTTTGCTTGTAGCTAAAACATGTGAATTGGTACCTTTTGTCAATTCACAGATTTCCAAGATACCCAGATTCTCCCATTTACCTTGCTCTGCAATTCACATCACGCTGTTCTCTGCATGGGATGCAAAGATTTTGATCCATGCCACATGCTGCACATCTTCCCAATGAAGAAAAAACCCTCCCTTGCTGGCTGGTACCCTGCTGACTTCCCATTTCTGCTAATTAGGACCCTAAGTAGTTAGTACAAAATACAAATGTGGCAGGATTCCAAGCTGCAAAAAGAAGGGAAAGTAGGGAAAAAAAAAGGGTTGGACAGCCAAGGGAATATGGAAATGTATTTAAAATAGATGATTCTAACTGCAGTGAACAGATGATTATTTTTTGTATTTATTCCAACTAGATGGCTTTAATCAAAAATGATAGTTCATACATCTGCTCTTTGAAGATAAGCCTGCAGTTACACAAAACACTTAAAGAAAGAAGCTGTGGTGTGCTGCTGAGACCTCAAAAATCCTAACCCATGACTAGGAAGATTATAGTCTGGTTACTTCAGCAAGTTGCTAATTCTGAAATATTAGACTGAGTTATTTGTCCTGTGTGAGGGATGAAAGGGATGCTGGAGATTGTGCCGAAGCAATTAAGACATTTTAGAAATCATTAGTGTACTTTTTTGGTTGATCAGGCATTTCCCCTCCAGCCTCTCCCTGTCTTCTCTACAATTGTTTGACCTACAAAGGCAGCTCTCTGTCATCCTGGCATTTGTTTTATAATGCAAGGTAAAGATTGTAAGACAAAACAAGCCTGCTTCTGGGAATGTGGGGCTCCCCTGGAAAAACAAACTCAAATTTAACTTGGAATCAGGGCCTCCTTCACCTTCATTAATGTCATAAAGTGGAATGGATAACTGTCTGATGCGATCTATGAAAAACGTTTTCAGAGCAGAAAGCGGAAGAATGTTAGGTCAAAGAGAAAGAACATTCATGTTCCTTATGCTGCATATGAGTAAGCGTAATACCTACTTATGATAGACAGTAGTACTAGTAATTACAGTATTAATAATTGTATGCATTGTGTTGTCTCATCAAGGCAAAGAAACTTAAAACTCTTCAATATTGAGAAGCTTTTAGAAGTAGGAGTCTGTAGAAGTGTCATGGCCTACAAAACCTTACCTTTCTTTTGTCCAGGCCACACAGGGTACTGAATTGTTACTGGCGAGGTCAAGGCCAAGTTTTCTGTGGCTCATTTGTATTACCCAGTAATACACATGTGCCGAGACTGCAGTTGAGGATCTTTGAAATCCAGCCCTTTCTACTGAGTTCATTTCTGGCTGCTCTCATGAGAACAAAGTCTTTCCTACAGGGAAGTTTAACTGAGAGAAATATCGGGGCTGGATCTGCTGATAAAATGCTTCCAAGCTCTCTCCTAAACTTGCCAGGGGGATTCAGGGACACCCAGCATAAACTGTCTTTCCATTTGCTGTTATTGTTTTCTCCATGCCCAGATGCTCTAACATCCTCCCAATTTTGGGGTTTTATGTTGGTGGATGTTTCTATTTAATTCTTCTTGGTCCTGTACATCTCAAGTCCCTTTAAAGACATTGACATGCTGTACTTAGAGAAGATGACCTTTCATAAACAGCAATCTGCTTTAAAGTTGAGGTCATTGCTCAAGTCCAAATGAAAGAAAACACAGCGTCATTAGAAAGTTGTTACATATCCAGCTCAACAATGAACTGGTTGCAGTGACAGCAAGCAATATGAGGTGAGCCCACACAGCACCTCAGAGAATGGTTCCCCTTCATGCAGTGTAGCCTTCTGCTACTCCACGTTTTCCCTGCAATCGTAAACCAGACATTTCACCCCATTGAGTTACAGAACACTATTAGAAGCTGCTCCTCTGTTGAACAGTAACATTGCAGTTGCTGCAATTCCAATTATTGCGTTATTATTCTGTGCCCAAGCACACACTTTGGTTTAAGACTGTGTGGAGCAGTCTCTAGAGGGTGGCCTACCTGAAAGTCTGTGTAAGCACTCGGTGTTGCTGGATCTTGGTGGCCCTTTGTTCATTGTCTTCAGCAAAGAAGGCTGTTCATGTCTGCAAAGCCATACCACTACTTCCCTGAAAGAAAATATCTGTTTGCCACACGATTTCATCCAGCTATTTAGTAGCTTTGATTCTCTAAATTTGGACATTTGCTTTTCTCTTTTTTAAAAGTTTTTTTTTTAAGAACTGGATCCAATTCAATCACGTAGGAACTTGCCTGAACTTTTGCCCAAAGACTGTTCTGTCTGCCAGAGAGCAGATGCTGAGTAAATTCACAGCCCAAAGCCCTGCAACATCAGTGGGAAGAGCTCCCCTGAACCCGCTGTGTCTGGAGAAAGCTCTGGCGGAGAAGATATAAACATACTAATGGCTCATACTCAGGGCCACCCGCTCCAGAGAAAGATCTCTCTCCCTTCCAGACTCCAACAGCCCTAACTGATCAAATGCCAAAGGACGGGACATTTGTGATATTGTCTTGAGATCAGACAACTCGGGTTTCAGGGACTGATACTTGTTGAGGTTTCCTTTGGAACTATTTCAGTCCGACTGTCCTGAGCAGTGAAATAGCAGGCATTAGCTGTCCTGGATGTTGTCTGTAAAGTTAAGATTCTGAAATTCCCTTTTATTTTGTAAACTTCATTGTATATTGCTCAAATTATTTCTCTTACGTTCTGGCTCTAGAAAGAATTAATTAGGGACCCACCAGGAAATATTACAAATAAAGGATTCACATGAAAATCTTACATCATCCAGACTCTAGAGATCCGTGAAAGTATTTCCTCATTTGATTGTGGTCCTATTACCAGCTCTTATAAGTAATTCTTAGGACAAAATGAACTTTAGTATATCTACATTATTTTGCTAAAAATGCGGGGATCTTTTACTGCCATTTATGAAAATCTTCCTTCTTATTATTAAAATTAGAGGGGATTTTCTCATCATTGTGGTTAGGCCTATTACTGCTCTTCCTACAAACAGCCGTTGGGGTTGTGGGATTATATAAAGCAATTCAGTAAGTTATATAACTTTTGTCTTTCACTTATCAGTCATAAAGCTACTAATTAGTCCTGTGACTCGACAACTATTCCAATTCCTAATAGTATCATCACTGCACATGTACTGAAATACGTGTTGCAGCTGAAAGGGAACAACCAGCATGGTGTTTGTTTAATTCAGTCTACCTATCCTCTGTTGGCATTGAAGCACATTGTAATTTGGGTTCTAGTATTCATGACAGCAACTAATAAATATGCAGATGTTGGGGTTACGGCAGTCTTTGTGTTGCCGTAAATGATCATTTAGCTTCTTGCTTTCCTATTTATTTCTATACATTGCCCTGCACCATTACAAAGGGAGCTACTAATTTCATTCATTTCTGCAGGACAGTATTGCTGCTGTTTTAATGCCCACTGGCAGTGAAACCTCCTCATAAGTGATATTCATTCCCCCTGACAAGCTCATTTCAAGTCCTCGGGAACACTGTGTCAACTGTAGACTGAAAAGAAAAAACAAAAATAAAAAATCTGCTGTCATGGGCTTCCAAGGAGCTGAACAGGGATGTGGGTCTCCTACAGGTACCATTCATCATCATAGTTCTGCTGCTAACTTGTTTTTCTATTTGTGTCACACAGGGATTCTTAAATGACCTAATATTGAATCTGGTGAATTACAGGCTGGAAGACCACAGTGTTTATTATGCACTGACAGAGGATGGAATGATCTAGTGCTTGTGGGGTTTTTTCCCTCCTCTGCTTTGGAGTCTGCTTGCCTCTGGTACCACCTCATTAATCATTCCTGGAATTTACCTTTCCATAAATACTTAGAAAGAATTTTAAAGTATTTTTTTTCTTTACCAACTGTATTTTTACTGTGTGATAAGGGCAGAACCAAACCATAGCAATGCAGGCACTCATTTGTTCAGATGAAGTGGAATCCTAGGTCCAAGATTAATCTCAAATTCAGTGTTGCACCTCTATTAAAACCATACAGTTATGTATATCCCAGATTTTGCATATGCTTACATGCTTTTGGCTGCAGTAGGCCTGCAGGGAAAGCATTTGCTAAACAGCTTAACTCAACAGAAATGTACTTAAGCATGAGCTTAATTCATCTGCTTAAATGGAGCCATGGTGCTTGAAGCTAATAGAAGTGATTTTAATAATTTAAACTCCACTTTTAGGTTTACCACTTTTATGTTTAATACATCACACTCACATTTAAAATTTATCTACTCAGAAGTAACAGTATTTGAGTGTAAAAATGAAAGACTAGGAAACTGGAGCAGGCTGCCCAGGAAAGCAGTACAGTCCCCATCCCTGGAGGTATTTAAAAGACATGTAGATGTGGTGCCTGGGGGCATGGTTTTGTGATGGATTTGGCAGTGCTGGGTTAATGGTTGGGCTCAACGATCTTAAAGGTCTTTTCTAACCTAAATGATTCTATGATTCTATGACTCTGTATTAGTGTTGACACAGAACTCTGGTCTTTTCAGACTCACTTTTCTTTTCTGTGAAAAGTTTGATCAGCCTTAACTCATTATTGTTTTAACTGCTTTGAAGATATTTCTTACGCTGCTACTAAGGCAATTATACTTAGTGTAGTAATAAAATCATATTTCCTGCTACAGACATACTGCTAACAAAGATGTTTATATCGTCCTTTTTATTTAAACATTCACTCTTAGATTTCATTTTAAAGTACATGGATTTCTTTAGCTTGGATGCCACAAAAAGACACTATGCTGGTAGTGATTTTCCAGTTGCTTAGTCTCATTTTGTTGTACAGAGTTTTACCAGCTGGTGTTTCCTGAATCCTGCATTGTCAGGTCACTAGTTCAGTAATTAAAATTGCACATGTAGCCATTTGTAATTTTCTGCTAGATACTCCTGGCCTTGCTCATGCTCAGGGCCTTCTGTGTGACACAGAGTGGGAAGAAGGCTATCAGGATACGACTCTGGCTCCACGGATTTCAGAGCATCTCACAAACATGTGAATTAGCTATGCTTTTTTTTCTGCACAGATTTAAAGACAACTTAACATTCCTTCAGTGAAGCTATAACACATATTTATTTATTTGCTATTAAGATACAGGTTTTCTTTTTTTTTTGCTTGGTTGGGTTTTTTAGTTAATTTTTTTCCAATTACATTCTCTATTGTGGAAAATAGAAACATTTGTCACTTTCATTTCCCTATTTGTTTTTAAATGGAAATCCAATGGACAGGGTTTCCCCAGAACACAGTGTGGAAAAGCAGTTTTTCATCCAAAGATACTCTGGATGCAAAAAGATTGACCAGTTCTTATTGCTGCATGGTGATGTTTTGTGGTGGGTGATAGTATCCAGTTTACAAGTGACAGAGCCAAGTACAATTTACTGCTTTAAAATATGAATGCCAAAAATCTGTAAAGTAGACTGAGCAGAGCAGGTGCCCCACTTTAGACTTCTACCTACAGAGGTTCACCTGGATATTGTAGAAGTCACTTTCAGGCTTGCCAGACTTTCATCCAGCACAAATCTTATTGTAGACAGATTTTGTCAAGCTTTCCATCAGCAATTTTGAGGCAGTTGCTCAGATTCCTATTCAGAGTTAATTAGAATGTCAAATATGAGGTTTGTGGTTACTGCAAGTACCTATACATTTACTAGTATTTGAAGCATTTTACTTTGTAAATCTTGCTCTTTGTATCCTGGTTTGGTTGTGCCTATGTGTCCTGAGGATATCCAGTTTCTGTATTCAGAGCTGTTTTTTCGGAGGTTTGATTCTCTCTCACGAGATGGTCTTTGCTCCAGACTGCAACAGACTCAATTAATTTTGGTTTGCTTAAATTAGATGCTCTATTCTAGTGAGATTCAAGGTAAAAACCTTGCAAGATGCTGAGCACCCTGAACATCTGGCAAAAGTAGTAGGACTTGGAGTTGATTAGTGATTCCCAGAAGGTTTTAGCAACTTTCAGGCTGTAGAAAAGAATTTCTGTAGAAGAGAAATTTCTGCAGAAAGGATTTGTTTCGCGAAGAGCATTTCTGTTCTTTAGGAACAGACAGTTTATTCTCATTTTTGCCCTCCAATGGAAGATGCACAGAGCTGCTAAAATCCAAGCTGCTGTCCAAGGGGATTTATCATTCATACAACTTAGTACATGCTCTTCTGTGAGTGTATTTTCACCTCAGTGTTTGAAATTGGTATGAATCTAAAGAGCAGGTAGGAAAATATACTGGTGTAGTGTAGGAATGGCAAAACAATTCCTTCCTGAGCTTTCTGATGGCATCTCTCTAATTCTGCTATTGCAGCAATACAATTTATAAATATTTCCCTGTAGCAGAGGAGATGGGCAGGCTCAGAAACTGGTAACAAACCAGGGACTCTCTAATAAGATGTATCCCAGAGCTGTAATGTCGGAAAGCTGTTTTAACGTACAGCACACTGAAGTCCTTTCTTCTAAAGCTCAGTAGATATTAATTCCTCTTGAGTCAAATAGAACTGTCACAGTTTTAATCTTTCTGGACATTCCTTGAGCAGATTTTGGATGATATGTATCTAACCCCCTACAAAGTTTTGCAGAACTTTTGTCTGAATAAATAAGTAGTACTTACATGTTATAAAGAGCAACCAAACTACACTGGGTTGCTCTGCTACTGGTTATTCTACACCCCTGCCTTCTGTAACAGAGATCTTTATTCTCCATGGTTATCTATTCTGTTACACTCATTATAAAGAGCTATTCCAGAGATTGCTATTAAGCTATGTGCATAGTTCAAAATTCATTGCAATGGATTTCTAATTACATTAGTATGAGCTCTGGCAGATATGTCCATATAATAATCAATAACTGTCTTTGCCACCCACCTACCACATGCATGTACACTTAATATTAGAATCACCCACAGAATTAATGACGCTCTCTGAGGCAGAAAAGAAAAAAGAAAGAGTAACTCTCTACTGTAAAATTCTTTCTTGGCATAAGCTGATATTGATTCACCCCAAGAGGAACATTCCTGCTGCACCTTCTATAAAACACTGAAATTATTCAGAAATTACTAGGGCTGAAAATTAACATCAAGTGGCTATAATTTAAAACAGAATGCTGTGAAAGAGGGATGGACATTATGGTGCCAGTGTTAACCACCACTATGTAAAGGAAGTGTGTAAGGATTACTGTAATGCAGTCCTATTTTTAAGAGTTAGTATAGTAGGTGGCATGGAAGCAACAACTCCAAGCAGCCCACAGTATCTTTCTTTCATGCCCTTCTTTCCTGCAGTGAGTATTTGTGTTTGCAGAGTCCAAAGAGCTGGCAACAGTGGGAAACCAAATTTTCTGTTGACTCGTGGGCTTTCCTTTTCAGTGCTGACAGTACCCTTCTCAGATACAAAACCCCGGAGTACACTCATCTGCTGTGTCCTGTAGGTGACTTTGAGAGGCCATCTGCTAGAGGCTGTCTCATTGGCAAACAGTCTCCATCACTATTCTGTAAAAAGAATTGCCATTTTAATGGCAGGATTATTTAAAATGAAATGTGGTGTGGTCTTCTGCCCTGTAGGTAAAAACCACGTAATATATTTAACTGTCTGGTGAACTTCCCAAGAGATAGTTACTGATTCTTTTGTAAGCATTTGGTACACTGAAAGAAAATAATCTAAACCTGGATGAGACTATTTCTCCTGGTTCAGGAAAGTATAAGATTGAGGGGTGGGGGGATGACACACGACACAACTGCAGTTTCTCTCATTTGCACAAGTCTTTGGTGCATTTAGATTTCTACGTACACTGTCCTGCAGGTATCCACACTGGTTCTGAATATCTCTTGCTACAGATTTGAAGGGATCTCTAGGTTCAAGAAACAACAAAATAGCACCATCTTGGTTTAAAACTTACCATTGCAGTTACAGTTTCTTGCTTTTTCTGGACCAGCAGAACAGAACAAAGCATTTCTGTTTTGTGTACATCTCCTCTCTGTTCCACAGGGAATGTTTGAGGTCCTGGAGCAAATATTTATTGCATGAGACATCTCTTGGAACACTGCATAGTGGATGTGTAGGGAATGTGTCCTTCCATTGTCAGCCTTGGCCAATGTGGTCTCGATACCTGGGAATGGGAGAAAGAGAAGCAGGGTAATGATGTAGGAATAGATGGTGGAACTAGATGATCTTAAGGCCCTTTCCAACCCTAACTATTCTATGATTCTACGCAGTAGACAGTGATGAAACTGAGAACCCTCCAAATAACATGCCTAGGACCTAATTCTCATGCTTCCAAATCCATGGTTGCTGTTGAAACAATTCATTTTACACAGATGTGGCCTTTGTGTGTGTGTGGGAAACTCTGAGATCTTTTGAAGCATAATCTTTATTCAGGAAAATTTACAGAAATGGATAGGGCATTGGTTATGTTTTTATAAAGCAGCAATAAACACTTGTTTCTCCTGCAAGTTATGAACAAAATTTTGCCACGCTTCAGGAGACTCTTGAAATACTCCACATCTGTCACCAGAGCCTGCAAATTTTGCACCCAAAGCACTGGTGTTCTGTGCCTACTGCATGCAATTAGACCATTTCTGATTCCTTTCTACACTGGTATCTGTGCTCTGGGCAATCATGTTCTGGGTTAGCAATTTCAGTCATCAGTTTTCAGTGTCTAGTTAGGATTAAAATCTGATGAAACTTTCCCTTCAAATCTGTCATTTTGAACCTACTCATAGAAATTAAATCAGGCACTGTCTTAATACAGTTTTATAAACCAAGGACTATTTTGTTTTGCTTAATTTAGGCATCAAACAGAAGCTAAAATGCAGAGTTCTGCTTTAGTATGCTAGAAAAATTGAAGTGTGTTTATATCTTGCACCAAGCATTGGCATTAATGTTCAATTTTGTGCTGTTTCTTGTTCTCTAGAAGGTTTAAAGCATCCAAACAGATTAAACTGAAAAGGGAGCCAATGAGAAAATGCTGATTGTCCTGTGTTTCTCAGGAACCATTACCTTTTTTGTACAATTAGAAGGAAAATGTCATCAGGAGCTTCCACTGAGGGGTGCACAGCACATTTGAGGATGCTTCATAGGAATTATGCAGGTTTCCAAAATCAGTTGGCTGAAGAACAGCTGAACCTAGCATCTATACCTGTCCTATGATCTAAGTAAAGGTACCCTGTTATCACCCTGTTAGCAGGGTTGGGAGAGTCCTGCAACTGGGATGTTCTGATTGTTTTTAGACCCAGACCCAGGAGTTTCTCTCTTAGAGGGAGCTGTTGCTGACCTAAGCCTAGAGTTTGCATTCAGATTGGAGCTTTTCCCACACAGTGGACTTACTGCATCAGAAATGGATCAGCATTTGGTTTTGGTTTTTGTTAAGTGAGCAGAGTATACTGTGTATATTTGTGAATTATGATGCCATTGGCAGTTGTAATTCTGATCTGCTATGTGCCACAGGCCCTCAGTCTCATTGAATCTCGGAAGCAAGCTGCATGTCTTGACCAAGGTCACACAGAAAGCATGTGGCAAAGTCAAGAATCAAACCAGTCTGACACGTACTTTTAAGAGCTTTCCTCCAATGCAGCAAAGAACAGCATTCATCTTTAACAGCAAACCAATGTGTGGCAGTTTGTTGTCCTCTGAATCATCACTCCTGCTGAATGCCTCCCTTGGGAAGGTTGTTAAACTTCTACAACATTCACAAAATCTTAATGGCTTTTGCCAAATGAATTAAGAACCCTTACAGCTTTCATGCTGTGTAGCGTGGATTTTGAACACTTATGCCAGTAAAGCAGTAAATCTCTCAGAAGCAATAGGAGGCAGAGAGGATAATAGCACAAAAGGTGAAGAGTGCTGTCACATTTACCCAAATGAAAATTGTAAGAAACCATTTTGGTGGGGAATTTTATAAATCAGTGATAAACAATTGAATTAAAATGAACAATTTGGGAATATTTTCAAACTGCTAAAGCCCCAAAGCAAGTCAAAGGGAGTTTTTATCTTGTGCTTCTGAAGCCTTGTTACTCTAATGGTTGTTAGAATTTATATGCTTACCTTAAGACCAAGGGAAATGTTGCTGCTTTAGTTTCCCATT